>NC_084608.1:0-690000 GCF_033807715.1 Cololabis saira | reverse complement strand
TACGTGATTCGGAAATGGCTCTGTACGCGGCAGTTCGGGTAACCATGGTTACCATGGCGGCGCTGAAACAACAGATTAAGGATTATTTTTTAAAGATTGATTAAGGACTTGTTCCTCAGCGGTTTGACGCACAATGACATTTCCTGCACGTTGCAGCAGATGAGTCTCCTGCAATGCTCAGAAATGAGCGTCAGAAGATTCTGTGCTCGGCATGATCAGGGGATGCCCCCAAACAACATATACAAAATTCAGATTTCTATGACTTCTGCAACAGTGTTTCCTCTAAAACGTTCTGGCTGGTTAGGAGGGTGTAGAAACCTCTAGCTCTGAGAGCCTCCTGACTAATGGAACAGGGCCTATTTTGTGTCTTTTTTTGCATAGTTCACTAACGCCTTTAGCTAGGAGTCTGAATTTTGTATATGTTGTTTGGGGGCATCCCCTGAACAGGCAGACATTAGTTTGGTGCAGATCGGACCTGTACTTTTCGATGGGCGGGGCTTTGAAACGTCACCTTTTCCAACATTCGAACGGACAACGTTGCCACAATATTTGACCAAACCAAGTAAAACTCGACCTGTGGCCTCCATATGGGGCTTAGATTGGGCTTGCCAAGTCTCAACTCTGTGAACCCTCTGCAATGCCAACTAGCTCTGTGGAAGTCGTACAGCCACAGGACAAAAAGATCCTAGCAAAGGGCCTTCTGCATTGCAACATAGTCAAAAATCAGTCTCCCAGCTCAAAGCGTTAGTGAATTATTCAAAAAACATTTCAAAGGCCCGAAAAAGGCACCACACACGGTGACCTTTGGCACTTCCGAAGGTCGCACGGGTCTGGACCTCGGCACAGGGGATGAGAGTCACCTCCTGATACAGAGTCTAGAATTTCAGTCTCGTAGCTCAAAGCGTTAGTGAACTATGCAAAAAAAGACACGAAATAGTGTTTTCAGGCCGAAAAGCAACAGACACGGTGACCTTTGACACTTCCGAAGGTCACACAGATCTGAAAATCCGCACAGTGGATGAAAGTCACCTCCTGATACATAATCTAAAATTTCAGTGTCTTAGCTCAAAGCGTTAGGGAACTATGCAAAAAAAGACACGAAATAGTCTTTTCAGGCCGAAAAGCAACAGACGCGGTGACCTTTGACACTTCCGAAGGTCACATGATGATGATGAAGATGATCATGATGATGATGAAGATGATCATGATGATGATGATGATGATGATGATGATGAAGCTGATCATGATGATGATGATGATGATGAAGATGATGATGATGAAGCTGATCATGATGATGATGATGATGATGAAGATGATGATGATGAAGATGATCATAATGATGATGAAGATGAAGATGATCATGATGATGAAGATGAAGATGATCATGATGATGATGATGAAGATGATGATGATGAAGATGATCATAATGATGATGATGAAGATGATGATGAAGATGATCATAATGATGATGATGATGAAGATGAAGAAGATGATGATGATGATGATGATGATCATGATGATGATGATGATGAAGATGATCATGATGATGATGATGAAGATGATGATGATGATGATGAAGATGATGAAGATGATCATAATGATGATGATGAAGATGAAGATGAAGATGATCATGATATTGATGATGATGAAGATGAAGAAGATGATGATGAAGATGAAGATGATCATGAAGATGAAGATGATCATGATGATGATGATGATGATGAAGATGATCATGATGATGATGATGATGAAGATGATCATGATGATGATGAAGATGATCATGAAGATGAAGATGAAGATGATCATGATGATGATGAAGATGATCATGATGATGATGAAGATGATGATGATGATGATGATGATGATGATGATGATGATGATGATGATGATGATGAGTCGGCCAGGAACTGCGCGGCTCTGTCGGACACACGCACCGGCAGGGGCGCAGCTTGTGAACAGGCAAGGCAGGCAACTGCTTGGGGCCCCGAGTTGTTGGGGGGCCCATAAGGCCCCCCCCAAAAAAAAAAAAAAAAAAAAAAAAAATTTTTTTTTTTTTTTTTTAATTATTACTATAAAGAAAGGTGTTTCCTGTCAGGGGTATTGAGGTATAAAAAAGTATTTTGAAGGCTGTTTTTACTCCACAGATCTCAAAATGTGGTAACCGCAATGACCACACCTCCCTCCTTAAACAAACATAGGGCATTTATCAATGACATCTCAGTAGCCAGTAAGAAACCTCCCTCAAGGGCCCCCATGTAGTCATTCCCATGATCACGGATCATCCACCTGTACACAGTGTCAAAAAAAAAAAAACTACACACAGTGTCGTGTGCACAGAATTTTACGTTCATTCTGGAAGTTTTAAATGGAGCCGATTCAGCTCAGCCGAAGGTAAAGAAAAACATTTGGAATGAAAAACAAAATTTCACAACGTTTTCGTTGGTGTCAGTTTATTATAACATAACGGTGATGAATGCTGGTTTGAGGGGCCCCCTAGAATCGCCTCTGCGCACCGGGTCCGGGGGCGCGCTCTCCTCCTCCGGGGCACAGCCGTCCCCGACGCAGGACCTTCCCCGGGGCTTGGCTCCGATCCTCAGCGGCAGCCTGCACTCTATCCCCCGGCAGTCCCGGGTGTCGTTTGCGGGCTGGATGGGGATGGGGATGAGTCTCCCCGAGCCGGAGCAGTGCGCGCCGGAGCATCCTCCAGCGCCGGCAGCGCTGGAGGCGCTCGCAATCCGCGGCTGCGCGTCCTGCTGCTGCGCCCCGGCGCGGGGTGCGCCCATCTCCCCTGGGTGCTGCCCCGGGGTGCTGCCCATGGTGCTCGGGGGTCTGGAGGCTCTGCTGCCCGGGCTCGGGTCCTTGGAGCCCCCGCCGAAGCAGCGCGTCCCCCGGCACGTCTCCGCCGCAGCCCAGGAGAGCAGCAGCGACAGTACCGGTGTCAGTAAAACCATTTTACGTCTCATATGTTGACCTGCAGATTAGGAAAAAACTGATTTATAGCTCCGAATGGAAACCACAAAGACATCCTTGCAACATTTTGCCGCTGCATCCTTTAGAATAAAGCCTGAATTATGGTCCGCGTTAAATCGACGCAGAGCGTACCCTACGCCGTAGGCTCTGCGTTGGTGTAACGCGGAACCATTCATTAAAAATTCATTCGGGGGCATCCGTCACGTGATCAGGATCCCCCCTCGTCACTCTATGACGTAGAGGGGACGCCCAGGGAATCCCCTGTGGTTGACGAAATGGGAGAAACTTTAAATATCGCCTGTCTCTTCTTAAAACAGCGTTAAAAACATGTTTTTACAAACTGGCAGTAAAAACCGTACCTTGCGCGCCAAAAACGCATAATTTAGCCACTATAACAAAGAATAATATATAAATAATAATAATGTCATAATTCGTGTATATATCACGACCACGCCTCCCATTGACTTTGCATAGTACTATATCCGTGGTGGTCAGATTAAAACCTCATTAAAACACTGCTAAAACAGCGTTAAAAACGTGCTTTTACAAACTTACAGTAAAAAACAGTACGTTGCGCGACAAAAAACGCATAATTTAGACACTATAACAAAGAATAATATATAAATAATAATAATGTCATAAAACGTGTATATATCACGACCACGCCTCCCATTGACTTTGCATAGTACTATATCCGTGGTGGTCAGATTAAAACCTCATTAAAACACTGCTAAAACAGCGTTAAAAACATGTTTTTACAAACTGACAGTAAAAAACCGTACCTTGCGCAACAAAAACGCATAATTTAGCCACTTTAACAAAGAATAATATATAAATAATAATAATGTCAAAAAACGTGTATATATCTCGACCACGGATCCCATTGACTTTGCACAGTACTATATCCGTGTTGGTCACACGGAATTATAGCACTTTCCGTGTTGGTACCACGGAAAATAGGTCGTGGGCATTATCCGTGTGTATATCACGACCATGGATCCCATTGACTTTGCATAGTACTATATCGTGGTGGTCACACGGAATTATACCACTTTCCGTGTTGGTACCACGGAAATAGGTCGTGGGCATTTCACAGACTTTTGTGAGATCAGGTTGCTTTGCATAGTAGGCTACTATATCCGTGGTGGTCAGATTAAAACCTCATAAAAACATTGCTAAAACAGCGTTAAAAACGGGCTTTTACAAACTGACAGTAAAAAACAGTACGTTGCGCGACAAAAACGCATAATTTAGCCACTATAACAAAGAATAATATATAAATAATAATAATGTCATAATTCGTGTATATATCACGGACCCCATTGACTTTGCATAGTACTATATCCGTGGTGCTCAGATTAAAACCTCATTAAAACACTGCTAAAACATCGTTAAAAACGGGCTTTTACAAACTGAAATTAAAGATCAGTACCTTGCGCGCCAAAAACGCATAATTTAGCCACTATAACAAAGAATAATATATAAATAATAATAATGTCATAATTCGTGTATATATCACGACCACGGACCCCATTGACTTTGCATAGTACTATATCCGTGGTGGTCAGATTAAAACCTCATAAAAACACTGCTAAAACAGCGTTAAAAACGGGCTTTTACAAACTGACATTAAAAATCAGTACCTTGCGCGCCAAAAACGCATAATTTAGCCACTATAACAAAGAATAATATATAAATAATAATAATGTCATAATTCGTGTATATATCACGACCACGGACCCCATTGACTTTGCATAGTACTATATCCGTGGTGCTCAGATTAAAACCTCATAAAAACACTGCTAAAACAGCGTTAAAAACGGGCTTTTACAAACTGACATTAAAAATCAGTACCTTGCGCGCCAAAAACGCATAATTTAGCCACTATAACAAAGAATAATATATAAATAATAATAATGTCATAATTCGTGTATATATCACGACCACGGACCCCATTGACTTTGCATAGTACTATATCCGTGGTGGTCAGATTAAAACCTCATTAAAACACTGCTAAAACAGCGTTAAAAACGGGCTTTTACAAACTGACATTAAAAATCAGTACCTTGCGCGACAAAAACGCATAATTTAGCCACTATAACAAAGAATAATATATAAATAATAATAATGTCATAATTCGTGTATATATCACGACCACGGACCCCATTGACTTTGCATAGTACTATATCCGTGGTGCTCAGATTAAAACCTCATTAAAACACTGCTAAAACATCGTTAAAAACGGGCTTTTACAAACTGACATTAAAAATCAGTACCTTGCGCGCCAAAAACGCATAATTTAGCCACTATAACAAAGAATAATATATAAATAATAATAATGTCATAATTCGTGTATATATCACGACCACGGACCCCATTGACTTTGCATAGTACTATATCCGTGGTGCTCAGATTAAAACCTCATTAAAACACCGCTAAAACATTGTTAAAAACGGGCTTTTACAAACTGACATTAAAAATCAGTACCTTGCGCGCCAAAAACGCATAATTTAGCCACTATAACAAAGAATAATATATAAATAATAATAATGTCATAATTCGTGTATATATCACGACCACAGACCCCATTGACTTTGCATAGTACTATATCCGTGGTGGTCAGATTAAAACCTCATTAAAACACTGCTAAAACAGCGTTAAAAACATGTTTTTACAAACTGACAGTAAAAAACCGTACCTTGCGCGACAAAAACGCATAATTTAGCCACTATAAATAAAAATAATATATAAATAATAATAATGTCATAATTCGTGTATATATCACGACCACGGATCCCATTGACTTTGCATGGTACAATATCCGTGGTGCTCAGATTAAAACCTCATAAAAACACTGCTAAAACAGCGTTAAAAACGGGCTTTTACAAACTGACATTAAAAATCAGTACCTTGCGCGCCAAAAACGCATAATTTAGCCACTATAACAAAGAATAATATATAAATAATAATAATGTCATAATTCGTGTATATATCACGACCACGGACCCCATTGACTTTGCATAGTACTATATCCGTGGTGGTCAGATTAAAACCTCATTAAAACACTGCTAAAACAGCGTTAAAAACGGGCTTTTACAAACTGACATTAAAAATCAGTACCTTGCGCGACAAAAACGCATAATTTAGCCACTATAACAAAGAATAATATATAAATAATAATAATGTCATAATTCGTGTATATATCACGACCACGGACCCCATTGACTTTGCATAGTACTATATCCGTGGTGCTCAGATTAAAACCTCATTAAAACACTGCTAAAACATCGTTAAAAACGGGCTTTTACAAACTGACATTAAAAATCAGTACCTTGCGCGCCAAAAACGCATAATTTAGCCACTATAACAAAGAATAATATATAAATAATAATAATGTCATAATTCGTGTATATATCACGACCACGGACCCCATTGACTTTGCATAGTACTATATCCGTGGTGCTCAGATTAAAACCTCATTAAAACACCGCTAAAACATTGTTAAAAACGGGCTTTTACAAACTGACATTAAAAATCAGTACCTTGCGCGCCAAAAACGCATAATTTAGCCACTATAACAAAGAATAATATATAAATAATAATAATGTCATAATTCGTGTATATATCACGACCACAGACCCCATTGACTTTGCATAGTACTATATCCGTGGTGGTCAGATTAAAACCTCATTAAAACACTGCTAAAACAGCGTTAAAAACGGGCTTTTACAAACTGACATTAAAAATCAGTACCTTGCGCGACAAAAACGCATAATTTAGCCACTATAACAAAGAATAATATATAAATAATAATAATGTCATAATTCGTGTATATATCACGACCACGGACCCCATTGACTTTGCATAGTACTATATCCGTGGTGCTCAGATTAAAACCTCATTAAAACACTGCTAAAACATCGTTAAAAACGGGCTTTTACAAACTGACATTAAAAATCAGTACCTTGCGCGCCAAAAACGCATAATTTAGCCACTATAACAAAGAATAATATATAAATAATAATAATGTCATAATTCGTGTATATATCACGACCACGGACCCCATTGACTTTGCATAGTACTATATCCGTGGTGCTCAGATTAAAACCTCATTAAAACACCGCTAAAACATTGTTAAAAACGGGCTTTTACAAACTGACATTAAAAATCAGTACCTTGCGCGCCAAAAACGCATAATTTAGCCACTATAACAAAGAATAATATATAAATAATAATAATGTCATAATTCGTGTATATATCACGACCACAGACCCCATTGACTTTGCATAGTACTATATCCGTGGTGGTCAGATTAAAACCTCATTAAAACACTGCTAAAACAGCGTTAAAAACATGTTTTTACAAACTGACAGTAAAAAACCGTACCTTGCGCGACAAAAACGCATAATTTAGCCACTATAAATAAAAATAATATATAAATAATAATAATGTCATAATTCGTGTATATATCACGACCACGGATCCCATTGACTTTGCATGGTACAATATCCGTGGTGCTCAGATTAAAACCTCATAAAAACACTGCTAAAACAGCGTTAAAAACGGGCTTTTACAAACTGACATTAAAAATCAGTACCTTGCGCGCCAAAAACGCATAATTTAGCCACTATAACAAAGAATAATATATAAATAATAATAATGTCATAATTCGTGTATATATCACGACCACGGACCCCATTGACTTTGCATAGTACTATATCCGTGGTGGTCAGATTAAAACCTCATTAAAACACTGCTAAAACAGCGTTAAAAACGGGCTTTTACAAACTGACATTAAAAATCAGTACCTTGCGCGACAAAAACGCATAATTTAGCCACTATAACAAAGAATAATATATAAATAATAATAATGTCATAATTCGTGTATATATCACGACCACGGACCCCATTGACTTTGCATAGTACTATATCCGTGGTGCTCAGATTAAAACCTCATTAAAACACTGCTAAAACATCGTTAAAAACGGGCTTTTACAAACTGACATTAAAAATCAGTACCTTGCGCGCCAAAAACGCATAATTTAGCCACTATAACAAAGAATAATATATAAATAATAATAATGTCATAATTCGTGTATATATCACGACCACGGACCCCATTGACTTTGCATAGTACTATATCCGTGGTGCTCAGATTAAAACCTCATTAAAACACCGCTAAAACATTGTTAAAAACGGGCTTTTACAAACTGACATTAAAAATCAGTACCTTGCGCGCCAAAAACGCATAATTTAGCCACTATAACAAAGAATAATATATAAATAATAATAATGTCATAATTCGTGTATATATCACGACCACAGACCCCATTGACTTTGCATAGTACTATATCCGTGGTGGTCAGATTAAAACCTCATTAAAACACTGCTAAAACAGCGTTAAAAACATGTTTTTACAAACTGACAGTAAAAAACCGTACCTTGCGCGACAAAAACGCATAATTTAGCCACTATAAATAAAAATAATATATAAATAATAATAATGTCATAATTCGTGTATATATCACGACCACGGATCCCATTGACTTTGCATGGTACAATATCCGTGGTGCCCACACGTAATTTTACCAGTTTCCGTGTTGGTACCACGGAAAATAGTGGTGAGAGGTCGTGGGCATTTCACGGATTTTTGTGAGATCAGGTTGCTCTCATTTGCGTCCCACAATTCAAAATGTGACAACCGTAACAAGGTGCCTGTGAAGGAGGGACTCAGGAGGAAAAATGGTGCGTTCAAGCCGAAGTTTATTCCACATGATTTTTTTAATTTTGATCATACTTCCAGATATTACAAAAACACAGAATGAGTGTCTTTGACCCGCAGTGGTTGAATACAAGATGTGGCATGAAAATAGTTTAGAACTGGCCACGTTGAACAACAATGGAATGGAAAAACATCAGTTTAACAACAAGAAACCTCTGACAGAATCAGACTTTTTTTACGCCGTGGGTAAAAAAAGAAAAAAAAAAAACTCACGACGCATCAACCTTAACCAGATAAGAGAAAAGAAGCAGAGGGAGAAAAGATGACCAGAGTCATGGGTGTCTACGGAGCCCCTAAAGGGACATGGATTTTTTTTTTTTATATATAATGAGTTTTACGCGCGCGCTTGAAACCTTTATGCGCTCGCGTAAAACCTTTAAGTGAGCACGTAAAGTTGTTCTACGTGAGCGCGTAAAAACAAGTACATGGGAGTATTGCTGGAACAGAAGACCCTCCAGTTGTGCCCTGCTCTGTTTATGAATGGAAATGACATTACAGGATTTAGCTGAGCTATATTTTAACCTGGGACTCCATTATAAGGACATTACCACTTTGCTTGCAAGTAAACAACTTTACGTGCTCACTTAAAGGTTTTACGCGCGCGCGTAAAGGTTTCACGCGCACGCTTAAAACTCATTATAAAAAAAAAAAACTCATTATAAAAAAAAAATCTGTGTCCTTTTAGGGGCTCCGTAGGTGTCAATTCAATTTTCAAATCAATTTTATTTATATAGGGTCTATTACAACAGAACTTGTCTCTAGGCGCTTTCCAGAGAACCAGAACATGACCCCCGAATAATTGCTCGGGTGGCAGGGGGAGAAAAACCTTAAGCCAAACAATGGCAAGAAAAGACTCCACTTTAGGAGGGAAGAAACCTGGACCAGGACCTGGATCATAAGGGGGGGAAAGAGAGAGACAGACAGAGAGAATGAATAACAGAGAAAGGAGAGACACAGTGATGACTATATAAGCAGATGTAGACATTTCAAATATAAACCATAACTGTGGTATTTCATTTTACAAAACTGTCCTCAATTAAGCTATTTTGACCTATGAAACACATTCATTTAACCCTCAAACATATAACAAAATAATTAATTTATCTTGTCTCTCTTGTTCTCTTATCTAGTACATCTTCATCCTATCAATGAAAAGTAATAAATGCATGTTTTTACTGACCCAACATGAAATGTCTTTACAGTCTTATTTCAACATGACTGATAACATATATATATATATATATATATATATATATATATATATATATATATATATATATATATATATACATACACTAGAAAAAAACATTAAACAAACAAACATTTTAGGCAATATAACCATGAAATAACTTCTTGAAACTAAAGCTGAAAACTGCTTCTTATAATAAATACGTGAATTAAGTGCATTTAGTGTATTCACAAGGTATTCTGTTGTTTTGAGTCAACTTTCCCCACACACTACCACACTCTACACAAGCCCGCTAGCATTAGCAAGTTAGCATACAGCTCTGTATCTCTTTTTACATCATATATTCACAAAACGTTTGTCAGATGAACATGTACCAAACAATCTGGCAGGTGACATTAAACTCTAGCATGTACACTAATATTTAAAGTATAATCAATTAGTCAATACCGAGTCCGATGACAACACCCACATGTCTTTATCACAACCCGTTCAAAGGTTATGGCAGAGAATAGGGACAATCAAATATCGACCAATCAGAAGATATAATCAAATCAGATGAAGGGGGGCACAGTTTTTGGCGTCTATCGTCACCACTGTAATGTTTTTGACTGAGAAAAGTAATGCGCGTAGTTGCAGGATCGAGGCGCACATTTTGATGTATAACACACTTGGGGGCACGTTACGGTCGGGCTGAATTAATTCTAGAAGGAATGGCATATACTGCTCCAAAATTACACGATTAATTCAGAATGTTCAAAATGGCCGACTTCCTGTTCAGTTTCGGCCATGGCGCCAAGAGACTTTTCTTTAAGTTGCGACATGATACAGGTGTGTACCGATTTCCGTTAATGTACGTCAAAGCGTATTATGGGGCTTGAGGCGCAAAGTTTTTTCTTTCTGAACCAATCAGATGAAGGGTGGGCACGCTTTTTGGCGTCTAGCGTCGCCACGGTAACGCTTTTGAAACAGAAAAGTAATGCGTGGTGTCGGAGGATGGAGACGTACATTTTGATGTATAACACACTTGGGGGCACATTACGGTTCGGGCTGAATTAACTGCCGAAGGAATGGCATAAATTTCGCCAAAATGACACGATTAACTCAAAATGGCCGACATCCTGTTCGGTTTCAGGCATGACCCCAAGAGACTTTTGTTTAAGTTGCGCCATGATACAGGTGTGTACCGATTTTCATGCATGTACATCTAACCGTATCGTGGGGCTTGAGGCACAAAGTTTTCAAGGGGGCGCTATTGAGCCATTTTGCCACGCCCATTGATGTAAACCATTAAATATCAAATTTTCCGCCAGGCCTGGCTTGGGTGCAAAATTTGGTGACTTTTTGGGCACGTTTAGGGGGGCAAAAAGGCCTTCCTTTTGTCAGAAGAAGAAGAAGAAGAAGAAGAAGAAGAAGAAGAAGAAGAAGAAGAAGAAGAAGAAGAAGAAGAAGAAGAAGAAGAAGAAGAAGAAGAAGAAGAAGAAGAAGAAGAGGAAGAGGAAGAAGAAGAAGAAGAAGAAGAAGAAGAAGAAGAAGATTTTTTTTTTTTTTTTTTTTACAAACCCATTTTATTCAACACTTTCAATATACAGTGTCAATCATCATTTTACTTCACCACAGATTCATTATTAAAATTCAACACATAATCAACACACACATATACACAAACCTTCAAATCTCCCAATAAATATATAAAACCATTCAGTCTCTCAGAATATCATTAAACACAAGCTCCTTGTTCAACACAGCACACAAAATGTTCTGATGACACCATAAATCTGAGAAGCTTCCCAAGTCCTTTATCATCCTGTAAAACGAGAACTCCAGTCTCAGTCTACAGCGGACGTTACAGCGCCACACTGAGGTTGGATCTACACAGGATAGACCTTCCACCTTATTCCTCCTGGAGATGTAGACTGCCATTTTTGCTTCCCCAACAATAAAATTTAGAAGCTGCCACATTGTCTTGCTTTCTTTTCTGTACCCCACCCCATAGATAAAAGTTGTGGTGGAAAACGTCTGATTGAAAAGTTTAAAAACACGTGCTAGCAGAGTGAAGAAACCTGTCAGCCTTAAGCAGTCACTGAATATGTGGAAGGTCGTCTCTCTCATACTACAAAAAGGGCACTGGTTGGACACAGCAGGGTTAATGACGGATAAAAAGGAATTTGATGCAATGGCACCATGAAGGACTCTCCATTGCAAATCCCCCGTTCTTTTTTTCAATGGGGGTTTGTAAATAACCCTCCAATGCGGAGTAGCGCCTCCCATCCTCTCAGTCCATGCACACGGGGCTCTGCCTCCCAAAACCTTTCCGTTCAAAACCTGCACACATGTTTTATATACAGTCTTTCTGTCAACTGTGTGTAGGTTGAAAGTTGTGTCTTTTAGGAGAGGGCCTTCCTGCTCGAACTGCGGGCTGAGATGAATCCCTGGGGGGGGGTCTGTCGGGTCCGGTTCTTTCTCTGTGCCACACTGCAAGAGAAGCCTCTTCTCCTTTAGAGTCAGTGTTCCCCTCCAGAGCTGCATTATCTTCTGGACCATCCTGACGGATTGGAAGCCCAGCACACGTCTTACGGTCCCACAATCCGTAAGGGCTGGTCCTGCAGCTTGGATCAAATGTTGCAGGTCGATGGTCTTGGACCGGAGAAGCGCAGCCGTCAACCCGGGCGTACTTTCACTGGAGATGTCCAGTCTGGCTCCATATATCAAAGGTTCTTTTAGAAGCCAGTACAGAGAGCCGGAGCTGTCCTTACCTCTGCTGGACTTGAAAAAAGCCCACACTTTAAAAATACTTTGATAAAACGGAGGTGCCCCTTTAACTTTTAAAAATTTTGAATCAATAAAAAACAGAGCAGTATCCAGTCCCAAGTTACTCACCCTTCTAAAGATACAGCTGGCCACACCTCTCCACACCAGGTCTGCTGGGCCAGCTATGAACCTCTGCAGGAACAACAGCCTAAACGCTGCCGCTCTGCTGGCCAGGTGGATGAGGCCCTGCCCCCCCTCCTCTCTCGGTAAAAACAACACACTTTGTGGCACCCAATGTAAACCTCCCCAAAAAATTTTTACAATTTTCTCCTGGATCCTTGCTAAGAGACCACTAGGAGGATCTAAGCAGGACAGTCGGTGCCACAAAAGCGACGCACACAAGTTATTTAAAATCAGGACTCTGCCCCTATAGGACATTTGTGGCAGTAGCCATTTCCACTTCTTCATTTTTCCACAAATCTTTTCTTCCACTCCTTCCCAATTCTTTTTTTCCATGGCTTTGCTTCCAAGAAACACTCCAAGGTATTTCAACCCTTCTCTCTTCCAGGCCATGTTCTGGGGGAGTGTAGGGAGGCCATTGGGCCAATTCCCAACTGCAATTGCATCGCTTTTGTCCCAATTTACTTTTGCAGCAGACAAGACTTTGTATTTTTCAGTCAAATTAATGAGTGTATCAACCTCATTTTGAGTGGTGACTGCAACAATTACATCGTCTGCATAAGCAGATAAAACAATGTTACTATTAAAACCTGGTAAAAACAGTCCATCAATACTGGATCGTATCCTTGAGAGGAGGGGTTCGAGGGAGAGTGCATAGAGCATCCCGGACAAGGAACAGCCCTGCCGAACGCCTCTATGCACCCTGAAAGGAGCACACAGACTGCCGTTAAATTTCAGTAGACTCTCAATGTCTTTGTACAGCACACGGATCATGGCAATGAAACCAGAGTTGAACCCAAACCTCTCCATCACTCTCCAAAGGAACTGGTGTTCAACCCGGTCAAAAGCCTTCTCTTGGTCTAACGAAATGAGACCAACCTCACTGTCCAATGAGCTGGAGAGCTCCAAAATATCCCTAATTAGATAGACATTATCTACCATAGACCTGCCGGGCACGCAGTAGGTCTGGTCACAGTGGATTACTTGCTCCATGGCCCCCCTCAGCCTGCAGGCCAAAACTTTGGACATAATCTTATAATCCACGCACAACAGCGACACAGGGCGCCAGTTCTTTACCTCCTGCAGGTTCCCCTTTTTGGGGAGAAGGGTCACCACTGCTCTGCGACATGAGAGAGGGAGCGAACCGCTGGCCAAACTCTCATTCAAGACATGCAACAGATCAGGACCCAAGATGTCCCAGTATTGCTTATAGAACTCCACTGTGAGTCCATCGATACCTGGGGCTTTCCTTCCCTGCATACCATGCAGGGCGGCCGCCAGTTCCTCCAGCTGGAGAGGTCGGCTCAGCTGAGCGTTTGTGTCCTCAGCTACCTGAGGCAGCCCTTCGCAAAACTCCCTCTCCAGCGATTTGTTGCCCTCATACTCCGATGAGTAGAGGGAGGAGAAAAACTGCACAGCCCTTTTTCGGATCTGGCTTGGTTCTGTCAGCTCTTGACCTTTGTCAGACAGAAGTGCATGGATTATCTTCCTCTGCCCTTGTTTCCTTTCAAGACCAAAGAAGAAGCCAGAGGGAGCGTCCATCTCACTGATGTTCTGATACCTAGACCGGACCAGCGCGCCTTGCACTTTAGAGTCCAGCAGGTTGGCTAAAGCCATCTTTTTAGAGTTGAGAACTTCAATATGTCCTCGATTTCCTGTGGAATAGCTAAGTGCTTCTAATTCCACGATTTCACTCTCCATGTCTTTAATAGATCTACACATGTGCTGTGTGACATTGAGAGTGTACTGCTGGCACAAAAGTTTTATCTGGACTTTCCCATGGTCCCACCACTGCTTAAGGCAATCAAATTCATTTTTCCTATTTCTAAAACCACACCAAAAATAGTCTAAAACCTCCTTAAAACCTTTATCCAAAATCGATACAGAGTTAAAATGCCAGTACGCACTCCTTGGCACACTATTCTTAAAAAACCCGTCACAAAAAACCAAAGAATGATCTGTAAAACCTACTGGCACTATTCTGCACTCCTTAACCACATTAAAATGATGTTTAAAACAATAAAACCTATCCAGTCTAGCTAAGGAGATCACTCCATCATTTACGTGGGACCAGGTGTATTGACGACAGTCTGCATGCGTCCTCCTCCATACATCCACGAGGCCATGCGAGTAAATCACCTGCTTCAGAGTGTTTTGGGAAGCTGGATGTGGCTCTGCATGATTTCGATCTAAAAACTCTGACTCTGTACAATTAAAATCCCCACCCAAAAATAAATAATCCTCCGAACTGTGGCCGTTAAGATTAGAATTAACTTTTTCTAAAAAAACCTTTCTTTCTGCTCCGTTATTTGGAGCATAAATATTCATAAAAACCAGGGTAAAAACATCAAATGTAGCTTTAACAAGTAGGCACCTCCCCTCGACCACCTGCTCTACTTCTAGAGAGGACGGAGTGAACCTCCTGGAGAAGAGTATACCTACCCCACCACTCAGTGTGGTGCCATGGCTTAAAACCACTTGGCCCTCCCATGCTTTCTTCCAGTCTCCCTCATTACACTGGTCACTATGAACCTCTTGTAAAAACAGCACATCAATACATTTAGTCCTTGCTGCGTCCAACACAAGTGCCCTCTTCTTTACCTCCCTCGCTCCATTGACATTCAGAGTTCCCATCCTGAACCTATCCATATGGGAGGTTAAAAAAGAATAAAAAAATAAGATAAATAAAACCATGGACTGCATCATCATCTTTACATGTTTATGAGCTTTCGAACTTTAAACATGTGCTTTTTTAACCTGTATATTTCTTGTTCAGTTAGCTGAGATGATTCTCTATGCTTTATTATATTTTTGGCTGACAGGAAAAAGGTCAACTTGTCAGAGAAATGCTGATCAATGTTGAGTCTTTTTACACCTTTTGTCCTCTGCAAGAAGCTCTTAACCATCTGAGAGGTGTATAGTTTTTTCTCTTGACTAGCAGTTACTTCTTGGCTCTGTGAGAGAGAGAGCTCACTGATGTCCGACATGGAGACCTCACTATCGCTGGTATCTGCTGCAGCTGCTCCATCTCCCAACCGTCCCGCTTTTGCTCCTCCCTCCACCTCCACATTTTTTCGCTTACTGCTCCTAGTCAGCACTGGTTTCCAGCTTAAGGCTCTTTCACCCTCCCCATCAGCCTGCCCACACACACCCAATGTCAGTTCACTCACACCGGCAGCCTGCGCACACACACGATCAGCCTGCTCACACTCAGCTGATGTCATTTCACTCACACCAGCAGCCTGCTCACACACACCAGCAGACCCTTCCGCAGTCTTCTCAGACTCATCACCCAGTGTTTCACCTACACTCCCTGCAGCCAACGGTTCCTCAAGTACGATCTGACTCGTTACTTCTGCTGCCTCCACATTTTCCTTCTCCTTACCTGTGTCTCGCAGTTCACCTTCCTCCATCTCTGCAACTCCATCTGTCCCAGTTACCTCTTGTTCTCGTACCTGTCTCTCTAAATCGGACCCTGCTCTCTCTTTTCCTTCCAATCCCGCCGTAATACCTGCATCTGCGAGAGCCGCCCGCTGCGGAGCCGGGTCGGGGCTGCTTCCCGATCCGACCGTAACCCCCGCACCCTCCGGCGGAGGGGCGGCCGCGGCAGCGGCCGCGGCCGGGTCTGGCGGAGCTCGGTTCATGCAAGCCCTGATTAGATGGCCCTCCTCCCCGCAGCCAAAACATTTTGCATTTGATGACGTTGCAAACAGAGTATAATCAAAATCTTCAATCCTCACAATAAACTTGTAGTTAAACTCTTCTGCCCGGTTTTTGAGAATCATATATACCTGCCTCCGGTGTGACACCACATGACGAAGCAGCGGAGATTTAAATCCTGACAACAGCTTTCTGATGGGGGACACCACTTTGCCATGCCGGGACAACTCCCACAGCAGAAAATCATCGCTGATGAAGGGGGGCACATTAGACAGAGTGATCCGGGCTGCAGGCTGCGCCAGCGGCTGCACTTCCTCAAACAGCCCGTTCACAGTCAGCCCCGACTCCACCAGCTGTTTCACCTGTTCCACCTTCTCTACAAACATGACCACGGATCGGTTCACCCGAGCCGCGGACTTAATTGATCCGTGGCCGATCCGCTCGCCCACGGCCAGTGCCGCATCCTCCACACTGCAAGAGGAACTGGCCAACAACTTAATTCCATTTTTCCTTGAAAGGGTGGAGAAACCTGGGGCTGCCATAACGGCCTCACCTGGCCTCACCTGGCCTCCTCCTCCCGACCAGACCAAGTCTGGCCACAAAGCACACTTTAAACAAACACTTAACAAATAACCATTAACCTAACAGACTTAACTAAAAAAATAATAAACAACCCACCACCGTGAACAGGACAGTATTCAAGAAAAGATAGTAAACCAAACACCACTCTCTCCACTTCCTCATTCAACCTCCTCCCACAAGAAGAAGAAGAAGAAGAAGAAGAAGAAGAAGAAGAAGAAGAAGAAGAAGAAGAAGAAGAAGAAGAAGAAGAAGAAGAAGAAGAAGAAGAAGAAGAAGAAGAAGAAGAAGAAGAAGAAGAAGAAGAAGAAGAAGAAGAAGAAGAAGAAGAAGAAGAAGAAGAAGAAGAAGAAGGGAAGTGGAGGGAACAGCGTATATAGTAGGGGTGGGAAAAAAAATCGATATTTCAATATATTGTTGTGCTCTCTGTTTCAATAAATAATCGATATACTGTCGGCTAATATCGATATTTTATTACAACACACTTAATGGTTTACGCGGTTGTCACCGCACAAGCTCTGCCCCGCCCGCCCCCGCTGCCCTCGTGAGCAAAACAAACATGCCGCCTGAGAAACCAGCTCAGAAAAAATACAGAACCACAGTTTACTCCGTACAGACAGCGGGCTGAGCAGCACTGTTAATGCTGGAAAACTTGCTGTTTGAGCCGGTGTTTAAACTTCCATGTGCGTTAATGTCCGCTCGCACAGACAACCAGCTGCGTTAAGAAACGGACCCCGCTCCGCTCGCGCTCCACGTGAGGAGAGCGGCTCGTACTGTAATACAAAATTATTCCACAGACGCCGTTAAAGTAAATGATCGTCAGTCTTTTTGTGTTATGACGTTTATGCTTTTCACTCTCCGTGTCCAGTCAACCGTGTGCTGGGAAAACTTGCAGATCATTGAATCACCAGTCACGTTACACACGGACATGGACACTCTCATACACACTCAGACACACGCCCACCCGTGCAAAACCAGTGTTCAGTGCTTTGGATATTTCAGCTTAAATTTCAAAATGTTATATTAGTTCAATGAAGTTCATATTATTTATATTTATTATAGCTTATTTGGTTTCTTCTGTTATCGGATACAGTTTGTCATGACATGAGTGAAAAATGCCTGATGCTTCATGGCAATATGTGTGTGTGGTGACGGAATAAATTAGACAGGCTAAAAGGATATTGGAAAAGAAGGGATATTGTTAAGCCTATTTGAGTTATTTATTTCTTAGTTATTTCACAATAATTATATTTGTGAAATTATTATTTAATGTATTTAATTATTACAAAGCAGTGCACTGTCCTGGTTTATATAAAACATGTTATTAATGTTCATGCACTTTAATTTGTCCAGCTGTACAGTGTTTACATTTACAAGCCTAGGAGACAGTGAGTAAATATACAAATGCACTTTCTTGTATGAAGTTTTGGCATTGAATAAATGCATAACTACAGACGTTTTCCTTTTTATAGGTATTTTTTCTTTTTTAGTCCCATATATCGTGATATATCGCTCTTACCGATATATTGATATATCGATATATCGAATATCGAAAATATCGTGATATTATCGATATCCTGGGCCACATATCGCCAAAGTATCGAATTGGGACTTACCCGTATCGTCCCACCCCTAGTATATAGCCTACACATATCTTCAGTTTCCTATTTCACCATAGATCACACTTTGGGACGCCTTCTTTATATTTTAGTGTTATTTCCGTTATTTGCGTAGATAAGAGTGAGTTTGATGCTCCTTAACAAGTTTGGTCTGCTGATCAACATCAACCCTCAGCGAGCCCTTTCTCCCGGTAAAGGCTGATTTGTGGTTCCGTGTCACACCAACGCAGAGCCTACGGCGTAGGGTACGCGGTGACGCGCACCGTACGGTACGCGTCTCCGCCTACCCTACACCGTCGATTAAACACGGAACCATAATTCAGGCTTGAAGCTGCAGTCTGTCTGCGGTGATCACACACCGGCACCGACACACTGGGATTTGGTCATGATGTTTAAACTGTGTTTTGTGATTAATAAGCACGGTTTTTAATTATTTTGCGTTGGATCAATGTATCAAATAAAATCGTTGGGACCATCCAGCTCCTCAACATCAGTTACTGTTTCACATGAGCAGTTCAGGTAAAAACGGCAGTCAAATCAGCAAAAATGTCAGTTTGCTGTATAAAATATATAAATTCTTGATAAAATAAGTTTGTTAGTGCACAGCTCTGCTCCTGTACGCATGTGAATGAGTGTACGTTTGTGTGAACATGAAAGTACAATCTGCATTGAGGCATCTCGCTTCGGGAATCCCGGTCTGTGATTGGACGCTGCATCGGCGTCGCTGCTGCTCATTTGCATAAAGTTCAGATTTTTCAACTTCAAATTGACGCGCTGGTCCCGCTGCTCGCGACGCCTCTGCTGCCTCTGCTGCTCTTGCTGCCTCTAGACGCGCGTTTTCATAGAAAATGAATGGCAGCCGGCTGCCTATGACGCCCGTGACGCTTTCAGTGTGAATCCAGGGTAAGTGCTCGGGCCCTAATAATATAAGGGGAAAGGGAGGAGTGTAGTGATAGTCTCCTTTATAGCATAACTCGGTTATTTTCCATAAAGGGAAATATCACTCAATTCACCTTCCCAGAAACTTCACATTGATTAATGAAATGGTTTAGGAGGGGGAGGTTATTTGCATATAGATAAACCTTACCTTTTTTATATGGCAATATAGGAAGATCTGTCTTCAATCCCCCAATAAAT
This sequence comes from Cololabis saira, assembly GCF_033807715.1. Classification (NCBI taxonomy): domain Eukaryota; kingdom Metazoa; phylum Chordata; class Actinopteri; order Beloniformes; family Belonidae; genus Cololabis; species Cololabis saira. The sequence continues at coordinate 670,136 of NC_084608.1, read as the reverse complement.
GCCTTGTGTTTTCTTTGCCCTACCTGGAGAGTGTGGGTAAGTGAAGAGGGGAAGCAGAGGAGAGGGTTGAGGGGGAGATATCACACGGGGAAAAAAGTTCTCCATTCATTCTGCTACCTGTCCTTTAATTAATAGATTATGTACACATGCACACTCCTGCCAATCTCTTTCAGCTTCCCATTATCAATGTGACCTTTCTTTCTCACTGCTGCCCAGCAACCTCTAACACATGCACTTAGAAATACATGTGCGCACACATTCACCAGCAGTTGTTGACAAGGTGAGTGAGCGCGGAATTGGGGAGTAAATATGCTGGATAACTACAACCCATAAGGCTTGATGAGTCAATAATACTTCTGTCTCACAGATCTAAAACACCACAGCCCATATTTATATTGCTTTTCACCTTGAAAAAAGTGTGTTTATGTGTGTGTGTGTATATATATATATATGTATATATATATATATATATATATATATGATATTGTTGCTACGTTACATGCTCCTGGTTAGCAAACATAGGATTTGCTTGTTTGCAACTCTGTACCTAATCTGCGCTGCTTTTGTTGACTGGATATGTTCCTTCTAAAATTAGCTGGTATTTGTATTTTTAGATATAATTCTATAAAATAGTTACCTGCATATAGTCTGTTTTAACTTACTGCAGAAAGAGTAGCCTATCTTGGATTGGGCCTCTTTTGTGTCATATCACAAAGTCTACTCACAAACTTTAGAAGTTTTAAACTCCAAATGAATAAGCTCTTTCTGACCAGTTTTAATGAACAGCACCATCTACTGAAACCATGCTCTTTCATAAATATACTCACAAAAGGCATTTATGATACAAGTATGGCTGCTTTGACATTGCAGTGGTTTCAGTGTCGGCAGAGACAACATGAATTGATGCCTTCTAATCTTAACATTATCGTTCACACTACATGGCTGACTGAAGACTTGAGGTCACTCACTACATGATCTGCCAGCAACCCAATCATCCAACTTGGCAACAAACCATGTTTGCCAACAAAACACATGAGGCACTTAAGATTTCATCAGATGCAAAGCTGCAGTTGTTTATTTAACAATGGACTCAATGTGCGATCATCATTCTAAACGCAAATAAAAAGACAAGCAACATTGCCTGTAGCTATCAGAAAATGTTCTTATATGCTATTTAGCATCCTAGATGATAAATAAAACTTAAAGGGACCTATTATGAAAAACAGGTTTTCTCTTTCTGTAACATATATAAAGTGGTCTCCCCTCAGCCTGCCAACTCAGAGAAGGAGGAAAGCAACCAAATTCTGCAGTGTCTGTACAGCCGCTTGGATGATCCGTCCAGTGTGATGTGGATCTACGAGCCATTCAGATTCTGCGCATTTTCGTTACGTAACCAAAATGCAAACCACGCCCACAACTATAAATAGAAGAATAGAATAGAATAGAATACTTTATTGTCTGTCCCAATGGTGACAGAAATTCTTCTTGGACAGGGCTCACAACCACATTCATACATTCCCATAAGGACACGTTACAATATAAAAAGAATAAATACGTTAAAAACAGTAAATAAGTTAAAACAGACATGACAGTGCCTGTTAAAAGTGCAACAATCTATTTAATATTGTTCAGAATGGTTGTGGCAGATGGGATGAATGACTTTTTGTAAATGTTTTTCCGGGCCAGTGGAATTTTATACCTTCTGGCTGACGGCAGTAGTTGAAATGAGTGGTGAAGGGGATGAGAGGGGTCTTCTGTGATCAGAGTGGCCTTCCTGATCACAGAGCGGTTGTAGAGATCAGACAGCGGGGTGTGTTGTGATCTGCATATTTTGCTGGCCTGGTTTATTATTCGTGAGAGTCTGGTTTTGTGTTTGATGGTGAGCAAGTTGTACCAGGATGAGATGTTGAATGAAAAAATGGATTCAATGAGTGAACGGTAAACCAGAATTAAAATGTCTTTGCTGATGTTGAATGTCCTTAGATTCCTCAGCAGGTGGAGACGCTGTTGTGCCTTCTTGTAAATACCGTCCGTATGTTGTGTGAAGGACAGACAGGTGTCGATCTCAGTCCCCAGGTATCTGAAGGACTGGACCTGCTCTACCAGCTGCCCCTGGATGCTGAGTGGCTGGAAAAGAGATGGCGTTATTGCTGCCTTGCTTCTGCCTCCACAGCACAGCTCCTTTGTTTTGGCAATGTTCAGCTGGAGTGAGTTCTCAGTGAATGTTTGGACCAGGTCGCTGACTGCCTGCTGGTACTGAGTCAGGGCATCAGAACCAGTCATGTGGGCAACCAGTGCCATGTCGTCTGCATATTTAAAAAGTGACATTCCTTCTCTGCTACAAGAGATGGTGTTGGTATATGCAGAGAAGAGGATGGGAGATAAAACACAACCTTGAGGAAGCCCTGTGTTTAAAACCAGTTTGCTCGATTTAAAACCATTCACAAGCACTTCTTGTGGTCTGTCCTGTAAAAAGTTAAAAATCCATAAAAGCAGTGTTGGGTGCACCTGAAGATCTGACAGGCGGTGCAGCAGGGTGCTGGTGTTTACAGTGTTAAAAGCAGAGGAGAAGTCCATGAATAAAATCCTGGTGTGTGGGTGTGTAGAGTCCATGTGCTTTGTGACGGTGTCTAAAAGTGTGAGACTTGCATCCTCTACACCACGTCTTGCTCTGTACGCAAACTGGAGGGGGTCCAGTTTGTCGGCCAACATGTCGGACAGCTGGTCACCCACTACTCTCTCCATGCACTTGCAAAGCACTGAGGTCAGCACCACTGGTCTGTAGTCCTTCAAGTCCTTTGCGTGTGCTTTTTTGGGGATGGGGATTACTGTGGACTCTTTCCACTGGTTGGGGGTACAGCCAGAATCCAGGAGGAGCTGGAACAGCCTGGTGAGAACTCCACCTAACTGGGTGGAGCAGTCCTTGAGCACCCTGCCTCCGAGCCTGTCAGGTCCTGGGGCTTTGTGTGGGTTGACTCTGTGCAGGATGGAGGTCACCAGCTGTTCGTCTATGACGACGGTTGAAGGAGAGCTCAGGGTTGGACAGGTCCAGTTGCTTGGTCTTCTGTTGTTGTTGAACCGGGTGAAGAAGCTGTTGAGATGTTCTGCAAAGGAGATTGGGTCTGAGCAGTTGACCACTGCAGGTTTGGTGGGTCGGCCCATCATGGTGTTTAATCCCTGCCATGCTTCCCTTGCATTTCCAGATGTTAGCTTCTTCTCCACTTTGTCCTTGAAGTTGAAACCGTGTAACTGCATGCGAGCGTCAGACTATCGCGTTGCACTGCGTGACATCGTACTCTCTGTCCATCTCCCTCCAGCAGCTGCCACTTTATTGAGGTTTTTGTAGTGAAATGAGGAGGAATCATAGAGATAACTTCTCATTTCAACTAACTGGATCAGCCGTTCCTCGTCCATGACTGTTTCCTACAGCTTTCAACCAGCTTTCAACGCGAGCGGCAGGAAGAAAATAGGAGCCTGTATCCGACAAATGTTCGGCTCAAAACGTCACACCGCGTCGTGCTGCGCAGCGCTGCTTCGCTGCGGCCAGTTAGGACAGTCCAATAGAAAATAAAGCAATGTACTATTTTCTATTTTCGCCTCGCATGCAGTTAGGACACGGTGTAACTCCACCAGCCGGAGCTTCCGCCATTTTTTTGTAGCGGTGTATCTCGCCATTCAGGCAGCCAATCAGCACAGAGCCTCATTATCATAGCCCCGCCCACTCAGAATCCCACATAGAGAAGGAGGTTAGACAATGAGATGATAAAGACATGGTTTAGAGGCTGAATTTCTAATTTATTTAGCAAAAACAATCAAAAGCTTGTTTTTAAGACATTCAAGGCCTGTTTAAAATAGGGATTAGATGCCATAATAGGTCCCCTTTAACCTCAGCTCTCCACTAAAAGAAAGAACTCTTCAGATGAAACCAAAGTGGTTATCAGGGAAAATAATCTATCCAAACCTAACTAAATTCAGTTTAAAAAGTGTAGGCAGCGCCAACTCTCACGTCATTCCAGAAAAACAGGATAGAGGTTCATCTGATGGACTGAAGAGTTAAATCTCAGGAGGCCCGAAGTCTGATTCGGAGCACCAACAGACCAGTCTCTTGATGCAAGGGCAGACATCTCATTAGTTACTTGTGTTAAGCATATAGAGACATAATCAACATACCTGCGTCCAGTGTGATGTGGCTTCTATGAGCCGTTCAGATTCTGCGCCCGTCGTTACGTAACGATGGGCGCGATTTACATCTGTTGGCCTCCGATGCGTGAAACCACGCCCACAACTAACTCCACCGGCCGGAGCTTCCGCCATTTTTTCGTAGCAGTGTATCGTGTCATTCAGGCAGCCAATCAGCACAGAGCCTCATTATCATAGCCCCGCCCACTCAGAATCCTGCATAGATAATGAGGTTAGAGAATGGGAAGATAAAGACATGGTTTAGAGGCTGAATTTCTCATTTATTTAGCAAAAACAATCAAAAGCTTGTTTTTAAGACATCCAAGGCCTGTTTAAAATAGGTATTAGATGCCATAATAGGTCCCCTTTAATGAGTTGTTCACGTGTATCAAGTGTTGACCGGTGAGTGCTGACCAGTCATCAAGCTTAATGACTGGGAAATCAGTTTTAAATATTAAGCCGTGTAAGAGCAGCTCAATACAGTGTTTAGGACCAAGAGCTACCAAGACTGCAAATTTTGAATCTGGAGTTTAGCTTGACTTTATTTTCACAGAGTGAGCCAGAATGTTACATGGTTGAGTACCACTGATTCTAGGTAGGAAAAGCTAAACAACACTAAATAACTTGCAGCAAAGAACACAAAACTATCACAAAACTCTCACATGACCTTGCTGAAACTAACTTTTCAGCAGTTTTTTATACTCTTGCGGCGTGTGAATGCAGAGACCACATATTTACAGAGGAGGTGAATGACGAGCTTGGGCAGTAAACACAAAGACGAGTCTCAAAGACAACATACCTGTGTAGGCTAGTCTGGTGTAGCATCCAGTGCATATTATCTTTGTTTTGTATGTTTTTTAGGGTAAATTTTCAATGACTAGAAACAGACCAAATGAGATGTCATTTCAATGTTTCTCTAGTCATGTCCTGCATTGAGGGAAAATGTCCTGACAATAATGTACGTTGGGGAATTGTGATTGTACATCTTGATGATCAATGTAAGTCATAAAAAGCAGTGTGACAAAACAAAATGGTACATTTCTCAGGACATCAGTGAAGCAAGACACATAAAAGGAGACAGCTGTGGTGTTTCATGGCTATTGCTGGATCCCATTTCTCAGCTCAGGGGCGAAAAATGCAAATAAAATAAAAATTCTTTCAAAAAAGAAAATGGCTATTGTTGGGGCTTCGCAAGAAGAGGAATGAAAATATCAGTGGGTCTCTTTGATTTGTATGTCCAGCAGCGACACTTGGAGATGAACTAACCATGTCTCAAATTACACACAGACACATTTGCTCTAAAAATAAATATAAAAACACAAGATCAAATAAAACAAGAGCATTGGCACTTTAATTGTGCTAGTATATGGTGAAAAACATTATATTTACTAATCTGTGACAAATCCTATTAGTAATTTGGCCTGTAATGACGAAAGTGTGCTGATGTTCCATCAAGTGGATTTATTCTGTTGATTTGATGATGGTGCTCAATGGAAATGTGAAAAGAAAGCAATCCCCATTACAACTGACTTGTTCCTTAGTTTTGAAGATATGACAGCTTTATTATGACATGATGACGTTACGCAGCCACCCAACTTTGTTGATGTCCACGGTGAAGCGGTGGAGTGAGCAACAAGTGAGTATTTAAGTTTTCTAAGTTCACCTGTTTTAGTTGAGAGTAATGTGTGTAATTTTAGCTGATATTGTTTTACAAGCTAATGTGTTGGACAAACAATTTGTTATTTGAATGTTTTTAATATATTTTTAAAATGACATTAGCCATGTTAGCACAGCAACATGTCTGTGAATATTGAGAATAACGTCAAAATACAGAAAGTCAGGGCCTAACATGAATCAGAAAGCTGCCAAAGTAAGACAGGCAGTACCGGACAGGACTCATTATTTGATGTAGATTTTAGATAATGGCATTAAAGTGTTCATTGACAAAACAATATTTTGTTCTTAATATAGGCTTTTTTCAGCCTTTACGGATGTGCACGATTAAATATACTGATAACACCAAATATGGAATATTTTAATGAGGAATACTGAACATACACAAACTTAGAACTGGGAAACACCAACTTTAGAAACAAGTATTGTTAATAAAAACAAATAGAAAATAGACAAATAGTGAAATAGCATAGCATATTCTGCTTTGTTACACAAAAATGAACTATTATACACACATATATGTACGTGTGTGCGTGTATATACACACACACACACACACACATTTTTCCTGTGTACAGAGCTGCATGCGGCCATATCCTTGTGTTTTCTGATGCTACTGTGACGCCACTTATCAGGTCCTCATACATCTTCCAGACACATGGAGCTCTTTTGCAGTACGACACTTATGGCGCTTATCCACTAGTACCTACTCAGCGCTCCACGCCTAGGCACGGCCCGTCACGCCTCGTACCACCTCCACTTGCTTCGTCTTCGTTTATTTTCGATACCCAGGTGAGAAGTGGGAGGTTGGAGCAAAGCTGCTGTGACGTATTTGATCGTGTGATCTAAATAGAGAAGACAACACTAAAGATGTAGAACCTGGAGGAGATGATATATGTGCTGCTGGGTCTGTGGCTTGTGTTCGATATCAAGTTAAAAAATGAGAGTGAGAGAAGCTTCAAGCGGCTACGAGAAATCAGCTGGGAACCACGAGCGGCTATGAAATGACAGAGCTCCTGGTGGATCTGGTTGTTCCTTATCACCCGTCTAGATCCCTTTTTACTTCTCTTCTCAGCCACCAGGTTTATGAACATCTGCACCTCCCAGTTGCTGTCGTAGTGTCCTTGGGCAAGACACCTTACCCACCTTGCCCTGTGTGAATGTGTTTGAATCTGTATGAATGTTTGGTGGTGGTCGGAGGGGCCGTTTGGCGCGATATGGCAGCCACGCTTCCGTCAGTCTGCCCCAGGGCAGCTGTGGCTACAAAACGTAGCTACCACCACCAGTGAGGATGTGTATGAATGAATAATGATCTCTGTAAAGTGCTCTGGGTGCCTTGAAGGGCGCTATATGAAACCAAGTCATTATTATTATTGTTTGCACTGCCATTTTCTGTCGGATAAAATGAAGATCCGCGAGTCTCTCACGCTGATATTCCACTTCCTGATTCAAACGTCTGACGGCCCGGCCCCCCGACCAATCAGTGGCGTGTATTGTGATGACGTCAGATACAGGGCCGACTCAGCCGCTTAGAACCTCGGCAGAATACAGTAGGTACAGAAAAAGCAGCTACTCGGCACGTCTCCACCCGCCTCGGCCCGTAGTGGAGAAGTGCAAGACGGGGGGGTGGCGAGTAGAAGCGCGCAGAGTAGGTACTAGTGGAAAATGGCCAATAATGTCCAAGTGCATCCTGGGTCAAGCCTTCTTTGTAAGTGTTGAGGAATTTATCAAAACTAGTTCAGAGGTCCGCTGGTGGTATAGTGAGTTTTTATTCAGCCGGCGGTGAGCATGACTAGCACAGATCAGGTCTGAATTGGTGTGCCGACCCAGAGTGAATTTACAACAGGGTTTTTATACAAGAAATTCAATCAACAAAAGGTAGGAATAAACAACCCAAGTGAGAGACAAAAAGTAATTTACAGTCAGGTGTGATCGTTCTGTTTGGAACTACCCCCTGAGGAGTCAGGAAGTCCATAATATGGCATCTCCGTGGATCAAGTCCTCGTCTCTGCAGGGGCTGGAAGTCAAAGCCACTTCCACGGTGCCTGTCTCAGCAGGGATGCAAGACGCCGGAACTTGTGTGACAATGGCTCAAGCGGGGGTATGAGGCTGGGGCAACCTGCAAGGCGTTGTTCCCCTGCAGGGTTTTCAGGAAACTGGAACTTGCATGACAATGCGTCTCGACAATTCACAATTTTTTTTTCTTTTTTTTTTGTGATGTTCAATTACAGTCATTCTCAATTTTGAATTCTGAATTTTCCTCCTCCACTGATGGTACAGGTAGAGTTACAGTGGAGTACATAATTTTAGTAGTAGTTTGATTCATACATATTTTGACCTTAAACATGTGATCAGAAGCCAAATAACAACAAGCCAACAAAGCAAATTCAAATATCAAGTAGTATAATTGTCTCGTTTGTGGTATTTGTAAGTTTATCTGTCTTGTTCCTGTGACAGATGTGAGTGTCTTGGCATATACAATGCTTCTGCTTCTGGGCCTCTTGCGGCCTGCGCTGCTCCTCTGCTCCTCTGCCAGTCGTGGATTTCTTGGGGTGTTGAAGTTCAGCTACTTTTGGGCTTTCCGAGCCTGTGTTGTTTCTTTCACTGGCTCCGACGGTGGTGAGGACGAGGACCCCCAGGAAGAAGAGGGAATCAGCTGGTTTCCGGTGCATGGTGGAGGTGTTGTTTTCTTGCAGTGGGATGCATGGAACCAGGTTAGACGTCCTTCACACTTGACTCCAGTGTCGGTGGTGAGCAGGACGTGTTGAGCCTTGGACCAGCGAGGTTTTCTCTGACACAAAGTCTCCAGGTGGCATGGTTTGCCACTAGGAGGAGACTGGACAGCTTTTATTTTTTTCTGTGGATTGACTGAACGGGAGAGGTTAGAGCAGAGCAAAATGATATCATGGATTCATCCATGGCATGGAAGTCCATGTTCTTCATATATAGAACTGAATTGCTTGGTATAGTCATAGGTCTACCCGTAATCCTTTCATGAGGCGTGAGTTTGTGTTTCCTAATGGGTGTTGACGGGTGTCAACATTGTCCATTTAAGTCCAGTTTAAAAATTCTCTACACATACAAGAACATTTTCATACAAGAACATTTTCATATCCCTCACATTTTGGTATATGAATAAAGTCTATTTGCAGAGCTTCAAAAAAAGGTCACAGTGGGGGGAAGTGTTGATAATGTTTGCAATATTTTTTACATAGGATGTATATCTTGGAGCTTATCAGTCTTTCAACACTATCTGACACATTCCCCCTTTGCTCACATGTGATCAACTATGTGGCATGCGTGCTAGCCACGGGTACAAGGATGTGGGTGCCACAACGCGGCCGTCGTTGCTGACCCACAAATTATTTACATTTTTACAACCATTGGAAAGCTACAATCTGTGCTTCTTCACATCAGCAGTCTCTTGTAAGAGGGCTACATCATTAGGAGAAGCCAGATCGTTAGCGGGTATAGAAGGGCAAAGCTTTACAGGGACAGGTAAGCCAAATTTGGCAGTTTCTTTTGCTGCATGGTCAGCCGAAGCATTGCCTAGTGACACAGAGTCCTTGGACTTGGTGTGGGCTTCACATTTAACAAAGCAGTAGATGAAGGTAGTTGACACGCTTCTAACAGTTCACCAATCAATTTACCACGTTTAACGGGTGTCTCCGAGGATGTGATAAATCCTTGGTTCGCTCACAATATATAAAATCGTGTACACAACCAAAAGCCTATCTGGAATCTGTATAGATTGTAACAGTTTTCCAATCCAATCCAATCCACTTTATTTGTATAGCACATTTTAAAAACAACAAGGTTAACAAAGTGCTGCACAATGAGTAAAATAAAACATGATAAAATAGTAAAAACTAAAAACAGAGTAAAATAGATAAGAGCACATAAAAGCACGAAATAAAAACACACCAAACAGACAACAACCAGTGATTCATAAACATAAAAGACAGGACAGAGACCACACAACTCTCATGCTGGATTAAAAGCCAAAGAGTAAAAATACGTTTTAAGACGGGATTTAAAAATTTCTACTGTGGGGGCCGTTTTAATGTGGGGAGGCAGCTCGTTCCAAAGCTTAGGGGCTATAACTGAAAAGGCTCGGTCACCCCTGGTTTTTTGCCTAGTCTTGGGGACCACCAGACGCGACTGAGCAGAGGACCTCAAAGACCTAGAGGGAGTGTACACATGCAGGATGTCTGAGATATATTTTGGTGCCAACCCATTTTGTGACTTAAAAACAAACAATAGTATTTTAAAATTAATTCTAAAAGAGACAGGGAGCCAGTGAAGGGAGGCCAGAACGGGGGTGATGTGGTCATGCTTGCGGGTTCCTGTTAAAAGACGAGCAGCCGCGTTTTGGACTAACTGTAAGCGTGCAAGGGAGGTCTGGTTGACGCCAGTATAGAGGGCATTACAGTAGTCCAAACGGGTTGAGATAAAAGCATGAATCACTCGTTCAAAATCATTAAAAGATAAAACAGATTTAATTTTAGATAAAAGCCTCAGGTGATAAAAACTGGATTTTACTACCGAATTTATTTGCTTGTCCAGTTTAAGATCACTGTCCATTTTGACGCCGAGGTTGGTGATTGAAGTTTTCAGGTAAATTTGTAGGGAACCCAGATCAATAGGAGGGCCATCACAGGCTCGATTGGGTCCAAACACCATGACCTTCATTTAGATTTAAAAAGTTTAATGCCATCCAGGCCTTAATGTCCTTTAGGCACTCTAGCAGAGGCATCAGGGAGCTGTTGTCATTTCTTTTAAGGGGCAGGTAGATTTGAGAGTCATCTGCATAAAAATGGTAAGAGATGCCATGCTTTTTAAAAATCAGTCCAAGAGGGAGAAGGTATAAAGAAAAGAGGATAGGTCCAAGAATTGAACCTTGGGGGACTCCACAAGATAAAGGGACAGAAGACGATTGGGAGTCACCAAGTCTGACTGAGAAGCATCTTTCGGACAAATATGACCTGAACCAATCCAAGGCAGTGTCTCTAATACCAACACAATGCTCTAGCCGAGAAATGAGAGTTGTGTGATCAACTGTATCAAAAGCAGCAGTAAGGTCTAAAAGCATAAGAATCACCAGAGTCAATAGTTAAAAAGATGTCATTAAAAACTCTTAACAGTGCAGACTCAGTACTGTGGAAAGCTTTAAACCCAGATTGAAACATCTCAAGGATGCCATGCATGTCTAAAAAGGACTGTAATTGTAAAAGTACAGCTTTTTCTAAGATTTTCGACATAAAAGGAAGCTTTGAAATGGGTCTATAATTTGATAAAACTGAAGTGTCTAAATTTGGCTTTTTAATCAGGGGTTCCACAGCAGCTTCTTTGAATTGTGCCGGGACAACACCTGAAACAAGGCTACTATTAATAATTTTTTGGACATTTGGTCCAATAGTCTCCCAAATCTCTTTAAAAAGACGAGGAGGGACAATGTCAGTGGGGCAGGATGAGGGTTTGAGTTGGGTGACAATTTTAGTTAAAAATGACAACGACACAGGCTCAAACTGATTAAAAACAGATGAGCAAGTGACGGCTATGGAAGGGTCGAAAGAGGGGGGTGAGATATGGGCTCTGATAGTAGCAACCTTGTCAATAAAATAGCGGAGAAACTTTTCACACACTTCAGATGAAGCTTCCAGACAGGTGGATTGTGGACAATTTAAAATCGAATCAATGGTTTTAAAAAGAACACGCGGGTTATTAAAATTTTGGGAAATAATATCAGAGAAGTAATGTGTTTTTTCAGCTTTTAAAATTCTCTGATACTTTCGCCAACTGTCCTTAAGGATTTCAAATGACACATGGAGCTTATCTCTATTCCACCTGCGCTCAGCTTTCCTGCACTCTCGCCTGGCCGCACGAGTGGTGTCATTGAGCCATGGCTCAGGTTTGGGTCTGGGGCGCACAGCTTTTGAAGGGGCAACAGTGTCCAGGATGTTAGCACAGGTTGAGAGAAAGGATGAGGTTAGTTGCTCTGTGTCCAGGTAAGTAGGACACCTAGTGTCAGACTGAGCAATTTTAATAAAAACAGTGGAGAATTGAGCAGCGGTGGAGGGTTTTAAGATGCAGCGGTGACGTGCAGAAGCGCACGATTTAAAACTATGACAGGGCAAGATAAAATCAAATAAGACAGGCATATGATCAGAAAAAAATGCATCAGAAACCTGAATATTAAAAATTGGCAAACCATATGATAATACAAGATCTAACGTGTGTTCGCTGCGTGTGGGTCCAGTAACATGTTGTAGAAAGTTAAAAGCATCAATCAAGTCTACAAAGTCTTTAGCCAGTGGCTTCGTAGGACAACAGACATGCACGTTAAAATCACCAACAATTAAAATCCTGTCATACTTTGTCATGATACCAGCCAGGAATTCAGCGAAGTCTTTTATAAAGTCTCTGTTATATTTTGGCGGCCGGTAAACCACCGCACACAGTATCGGATCCGACCGACCCAGTTCAAACAAGCTCAGTTCAAAAGAAGAGAAAAACAGTGGCGACAAAAGCTTGCAATATAAATTGTTCTTAAAAACTGTCGCAATTCCTCCTCCACGACCAGTGAGCCGCGGTGAATTAAAAAAGGTGCAATCGGGAGGTAGAAGCTCTGTGAAGGCAGCAGACTCACCCGCATTTATCCAGGTTTCCGTCACAAAGAGAATATCCAGAGTTTGTGAGGAGAAGAAGTCCTGGAGAATGAAAGTCTTGTTTTTTATGGATCTTGCGTTTATCAGCGCACATCTAGTCAGAGCCGGGGCATCAACCGCGTGAGCTGCCCGGTTCAATGGCTTGAGGTTGCCGTGATTGACTCCTCCAGGACGGCGGAGATGAGACAGGCGAAGACGCGGAGCATGGAGCTCCTCATACGGGCAGGCAACAGGTACCAACCAGGTGCCGACCGGAACGAGGGCTCGCCGGGAGACATAGCGGCGTAGACATGCCTCATATTCCGGCAAGGAGAGACGGGGAAACTGTGCCAGCCTGGGAGAGAGGGCCAGCCAGGCTTTGAGTCTGACTAGGCGCCCACTGCGCTTCCCCCTGCGTCTGCGCCTCCGGGGAAGTGGAAGCCCAGCACGGAACAGGTGTGATGGGACATCAGCCAGGTAAGGCGGAAGAAAGTTTTTTGGCTCGCCTAAGCCATATTCCGCCAGAAAGTCCACAGTGGCTTTGACTTTTAATAAGTCATGACGATTGTAAGTCAGCAGAGAGTGTGTGGATCTCGTTACAAACACAAGAAACAGTACAAACAACACAAAAGTCGGGAGCGTCAGAAAGCGGGCCAGACACACCGGCGCCATCTTCCACTTCCACCAGTTTTACCTTTTGCTAGTTGACAGGCTCTCATCAGTGTATAGTTTCAGCTACTTGGGTGGAGCTGGAGGAGGGCAAGGCGGCGCTTTCAACAATTAAGAATTATCACAAATTGTATAACCTGCGTATGGTATTCCATTTTTATAAGCAGAGCCGTCAGTGAAAAAAACATGAAAAGTCAGGACGATTAGGGTTAAAGACAGAGGTGTCAAAAGTATTCACATTCATTACTCAGGTAGAAGTATAGATATTAGAGTTTAAAAAATACTCCTGTAGAAGTTGAAGTATCAACTCAAGTTTTTTCTCAAGTAAAAGTATAAAGTACTGGTTTCAAAACTACTTAAAGTATAAAAGTGAAAGTAATGTAAGGGGGAAAAAGCCATTAAGGCTAAAAGCCATTGAAAATGAATGCATCTTAGTATAATGCAAATATATTAAAGAACCTTATATGTGCACTATTGAGCATTATCATGTGTTTCAGAGAGCAGACACGTACAAACCAATAGGGTGTCGGAATGGTATTATGTATACTTCTCATCCAACCACAACCAAATTCACTCTATCCGGATGGCACAATTTAACAGCATAGTTTTTTTAAAAGGCCAAAATGAAATAGAGTAAGGCTGTTTTTAAAATGTAAGGAGTAAAAAGTACAGATAATTGCGTGAAAATGTAAGGAGTAAAAGTAAAAAACCGTCTGAAAAATAATTACTCCAGTGAAGTATACATAACCAAAATTTCTACTTAAGTAAGGTAATGAAGTATTTGTACTTTGTTACTTGACACCTCTAGTTAAAGATTAGTTGGACATGCTTTCAGAAAAGGCTTATAGACACTATAGTTGGCTCACAGACAGATTTCCATGCGCTTACATGATGAAGTTACCATAGGCAGGATAAGATTTGGCTCACCAGCAGTTCTCATTTTCTTTGTTTGAGACGTGTGACGTGGGGCCTTTTGTTGAATTAGTGTGAATGAATTAATTGGCTGGTTCCTCTGCACCTCCTCATTGCGCTCAACCTGCTGTAGGAAACACTTTTGACAAACATTAGTATTTTTTATACATTTCAGATTCTTTTTTCTGTGTTATCCAGCCCTACCCTTTGTTGAGGGCAATTAGCAAATATATATTTTGCATGTACCCTGGAGGAAATCCATCAATCTGATCTCGTGACAGACCACAATTTTCTTTTGCTGTCACTATTATTTTAGCATAAAGGTCCCTGGGTTTATCAACTACTTCCCTTTGAACTGTTAAGGCAATAAATACTGTGAAAAGGTCTGAGCCTTGCTTTTCAAATCATGTGGCAGAGTTAGTTTAACAGCTGTTTCCTCCAGCCATTTTTGTTTATTTATTTAAAATCTCTTACTATTACTTTGAGTTCCCATCAGAAGTGTCATCGTCACTTGATTCTTTAATCTATTTCACCGGATAAAGTTTTTTATTTGATCATTTAACTGGTTCTCTAATTTCATTTTTGTCTGCGTTGTGTTTTTAATTTCTTCTAGTTGAGCCATCAGCTTTTTTATTTTGATCAGTAAGCGAAGCTATTTGGGATTCTGCATTATGGCGTCTACTTTCATCCCTCCAAAGATCTGAGGGATTTTGAAGTGCTTTATTTGCGTTATTTTAACCCTATTTAATACTAATTAAGTAACAAATAAAACTAACAAATAAAAATATCGTTACCGTAATTACCATACATGTATTTAAAAGGACCAGTCAAATATTTCTCTGACTCTCTTACTGAAAAACTTCCCAAAAACTTTCCATTTTTCTTTCTGTAAGATCCCTCCAAAAAACTTTCAATTACACTTACTTTTACCCACAAATCACTTGCGAATTCTTCCAATCATCAGTCTACTTCAGAGCATACAAATCATTCCTGTTAATGTAAGGAGAGTGAGTCGATTCTTACTGAAATGAAATATACCTCAAGTATTTGGGAGAGCAAATCATCCCCACTTATAAAAAAACAGTTGTTCTACATGTCCGTTTCCCACAAATATCTCAGTGTTGCAAACACTTCTTTTGGACCTCAAGTCCTGCATATGCTATAAGTCCCACTGGACTATTGTTGGTACTCAGACCAACATGGTATTCTGGCCATTATTTCCTTAATGTTACCCGAGATATCAAACCTTTTTTTAGAAGAGCGAGTCAAATTCTTAAGGCAGGAGAAGCAGAGCATTCTCACAACACAATCAAATCCAAGTGTTATGAAATTGCCAGCATTCCTAAACATCTCTACAATAACCTTCCCAATAACCCCTGCTCAAAACCACACAGCGGACTTACCTAAAATTTCTGAATGACGTCAACCATTTTTATGGCACTCCAATTCACAGACTTTTGACAACAACCCAGCAACTATAATTTGGGATTTTGTAAATGGATCCCTTACCTCTGAAAATTTTGATAAAAGTCACTGGTGTGCCATTTGTCTGGAAAAGGAGTTCCCATCAAAGGTCTAATGTCATTCGGGTCACAGCACCAAATTGTTGAGGAATTTATCAAAACCAGTTCAGAAGTCCGCTTGTGAGTAGTGAGTTTTTATTTAGCCGGCGGTGAGCGGATCTATACAGACGAGTGTATGGTTGATATGCCGACCCAGAGTGGCTCGACGACAAGACTTTTATACCGTAAATTCAAGGCGCAAAAGGCAGAGAATACACAAGCCAAGTGACAGATGAAAAGTAATTTACAGTTGGATGTGATGTGGGCCAAATGTCCCCATTGGGCATTTGGCATGACTGTCACTAAGTTCCAAATCACCCCATGGGGTGCTCTAGTGTTCCAAGTCTGTTTGAGGCAACTTCCAAGGTGTCGTCTTCTGCAGGGGGGGTAGGAAGCTGATATTCAGGTCGACCACGGTGCTGTTACAATGCCTCATCAACATTCCGACTTCCGGTCGGAAGTGACGAAGTAAGCGAAACTAACATGGTTTACATATCACATTTTGTTAATTAATAAAAGTTTAAGATGCTTGGTAGCCTTTTCAGTTGGTTAATGATTCATTAGACAGTGTTTGTACATGTTCATCTCTGCTAGAGATGTTTTTTACTACTTCAGATTTTTTGCCAGTGTTGCACAGTGATAATGTTTGCCACATTATTTGTTATTAAGCTCCGTTTATAGAGGACTTGTTTACATCATTAGGCTTCTAGGATTGGCCTGAAATATTTTTCATTTGAATCTCTAAATGAGGACTTTGCATTTCAGATGAACTTCTAAGCCTCCTATAATTTCATGCTATTGTTTTGTTTTGCTGATATAATGCACAGATGTGTCATAAATAATGGAGCTTATGGTTAATATTTTGGTTGCTTATTTATAACATCAAACTGGCTACTATGGACTGAAATGCTTGTGCTCAATGCTTAATATAATATTCAAATAAGGAAATCTTGGTGGAAAGTGGTGCTTTGTCATTATGGCGTGTTTTATTAAAAGTAGGTCAATATCAACTTCATTAAGTTTGCACGATGCATGGTTTCAAAATGAATTTGCATTTAAAATAATATTTCTTTATCTGAATATTATATTTAACATTCACAATGACTAAATCTGGAGACAATTAATACATAATTCATATGTAAACTAGACAGATATATTCTCCTGCTCATTCCTGAGCACAAATGTATTATACATAAATCTTCGTTTTTGAGTGCAAAATACATTTTGAAAACCCCCAAATTTTCCGCCTGCGCGCTTTGTGCGCACACGCAGTGTGGCCCTCTCCATACAGTCCTTTTGCAGATGTGGCCCCCTGAATAATCTAGTTGAATACCCCTGCCGTAGGCTCTGCGTCGTTTTAACGCGGAACCATAATTTAAGTTTACGCGCGCGTAAAACTCATTATATATATGAAAAAAAATCTGTGTCCCTTTAGGGAAGAAATGAGGGGCTCCGTGGGAGGGTCAGGGTTGGCGTAGGGATACGCAGATCTTTCGGTTAGTTTTTTTTTTTAAATCCCAACCTTTGCGTAGAAGGTGGCTTGCGCATCTTTCAGGCCCTTTTTGTGCGCAAGCAAGCTTTATAGATGAGGTCCCAGCTCTCTAAATTAAGGGTGAAACTCGGTTTCTATTACAGAAACAAGGCATGTTTTTTCCTCAGAGCACGAAGGTTTCTGATCCTAGCTACTTTTCTGCCTGTTCTTGATTACGGCGATGTTGTGTACATGTTGTCTACCATCTCTGACTCCGGTCCACCACTGAGCTCTACGGTTCATAACTGGTTGGAGCATCCCACTCACCACTGTGAATTGTACGCTAAAGCTGGCTTGTCTTCTCTGAATGTAAGACGATTTACACACTGGATGACTCTGATTTATAAGGCTCTTCTTGGCTTGGTTCCTGGTTATTTATGTTTATTTCTTCAGATAACAAAAAGCCATTATACTTTAAGATCGAATGACATTTTGCACCTGGCTGTTCCTCATGTTCGGACTAACTTATTCTCCAATCTGAACTGAAAATGCCTGAACTTATTTCACTTGAAGCCTTTCGCTCTTTTCTAAAAGACCAACAACGAGAATCCTTTCGGCAGTGCCTGTGTTTTTAAACTACATGTGCCCGTGTTTTTAAATTATTAATGAAGTTGTTTTTTCTACATGTTACTGAAATCACCACTACTGCACTTTATTTGCTAAAACAGTTTACACTCTCATTTTAATGTTTATTTTGTGATAGCTGTTATTTGTGTGTTATTTGCTGCTTCCTTGGCCAGGTCACCCCTGCTAAAAGAGGTCTTGATCTCAATGGGTCTTTTATCTGGTTAAATAAAGCTGAAATTAAAAAAAAAATCCTAGTGGACTACAAAAAAGCCATCATAATTACCTGAAACCCCTTCTAATTGTTACGATCAAATTAAATCAGCTCAGAATTACTGAGATGGAAAAGTAAACTAATGGAAAGGAAAACATTCCTTAACAATTTTGATGTTTCCTGTTTCCATCTGTTCTTTTAATGATTTATATTTATTAAATAAATGGTCTCTGCTCTTGACCAGCGTTTACTGTGTGCTGCCATCTTGAAACTTTGTTTGGAAAACCAGCCCAGCGTGGAATATAAGCGTCATGGAGACAGACGGGCGAGGGAACGAGCAGAAAGAAAGACCAGAATTAATTTAAAGAGGAATGAGTGTAAACATGATCTGGAATTACGTATTCTATTCGGATTTAAAATTGGAATAAACCAGCCACTTACTTCGAAATTAAGTTTAATTCGGAATGGCCATTTTCATTCAGAATTAGGTGTTTACATGGTCATTTTTACTCATTTTAAATCAGATTTCATTTTAATTCTGAATTAAAGAGGAATTAAACTTCCCATGTAAACGCACTCATTGAGAGACAAGTAGAAATCCAAAATTTGGAGATTTAATACATCATTGCTCAAAGACCCCGACTTTACAAATTTTTTTAAGAAAGAATGGGATATATTTTTACAAAATAACGACCAGCCGGAAATATCAGCGAGCGTTCTATGGGAAGCAGGGAAAGCAGTAATGCGAGGCAAAATAATTTCCTTTTCCTCAAATGAGAAAAAAAAAGACAACTTAAAATCAAAAGAATTAGAATGTGAAATAAAAACGTTAGAGGAGGCCTTCCAGACCTCTGCAGATGAACGTATCCTTAACAAAATAAGGAAAACTAAAATAGAATTAAATAAAATAATTGACGCAAAAACACAGTTTCTAGTACAAAGGCTTCGCCTGGAAAACTTTGCACATGCTAACAGATCGGGAAAATACTTAGCCAATCAATTAAAAATAAACAAAGAAAAAACAACCATAACATCCATTAAGGACCAGTCAGGGGGAGTTACACATGACCCCTGTTTAATAAATTCAGTCTTTAGAGACTTTTACTATAAATTATACTCGTCACAAATTGAACCATCTGATCAATCCATTAATGAGTTTCTTGGAGAAATTAATCTGCCTAAGTTACATCAGGAACAGGTTACGAATTTAGACTCACCGCTATCAATAGGAGAACTCCATGAAGCTCTTCAACATATGCCCAATAATAAAGCTCCGGGCCCAGATGGTTTCCCAGCTGAATTTTATAAGGAATTCTGGAGCATATTAGCACCAACATTTTATAAAATGATTCTAAATGCTAGGGAGAATAAAAGCTTACCCTTAAATATGAACTCTGCTAATATTAGTCTTTTATTAAAACCGGACAAAGATCCCTTGCTCCCATCGAGCTACCGCCCAATTTCATTGATAAATGTAGACCTTAAAATAATTAGCAAGGCCCTTATTGAACATCTGAAAAGAGTCACCCCTTCTATTATACATCCGGATCAAACAGGCTTCATTAAAGGTAGACATTCGTCTACTAATATTCGCAGATTATAAAATATTATAGACCATTCCAGTATCAATAAACAGGAAACTACTTTTATATCCTTATAAGACGCGGAAAAAGCATTTGATAAGGTAAAATGGAAGTTTCTATTGGCAACTTTGCATAAATTTGGATTTGGCGAATCTTTCATTGACTGGATAAAAATATTATACAGCTCTCCCAAGGCACGTGTAAGGACAAATGATCAAATCTCTACAAGTTTTACCTTGCAAAGAGGCACTAGACAGGGTTGCCCTCTCTCTCCCTCATTATTTGCAATATTTATTGAACCTTTAGCAGCAGCTATTAGACAAAATCAAAATATTAAAGGTATACAATGCAAAATATTAGAGCACAAAATAAGTCTTTATGCGGATGACGTACTCCTCTTCCTCCAGAACTCACGATCTTCACTATCACAGACAATTGCACTTATAGAGGGATTTTCATCTCTGTCTGATTATTCTATTAATTGGTCTAAATCCACTGTTTTGTGTGTTAACTGCAATTTTAGGAATATAACCAATACTCAATTACAATCAGGGAACATTAGATATTTAGGCATAAACATCTCCCCTAGGCTGTCAGAGTTAATAAAATTAAATCATGTTCAGCTTATAAAGAAAATAGAAGATGATCTTTCCAGATGGAGCTCTCTCCCCATTTCGCTCATGGGTAGAATAGCCACCATTAAAATGATGGTTTTACCAAAAGTAAATTATTTTTTCTCAATGATACCATGCAAACCCCCTCTTTCCTGGTTTAAATCGTTGGACTCATATGTATCAAAATTTCTGTGAAAAAATAAAACTCCACGTATTAGTTTAAAGACATTGCAAAAATCCAAAGAATATTGAGGTTTAGAGTTACCTAATTTTCAGTATTACTTCATAGCCCATAAATTACAGTACATTGTAAAATGGTCAAAAGATCATCCTTTAGATAGTCAATGGCTGGACTCAGAGCAAGTGTTTTGTAATGAACTAGAAATCTCAGAGTTACCATTCATTAGTCAAAGTATCAAACGTCATCAATGTTTCAAAAGCATTAATATTAGCACAACTTTATCAGCTTGGTGGGAATTTCTTAAAGTAGCTAAAATTTCACTTTTTCCATGTGACCGTACACCCATATGGAACAACCCAGACATCGTGAAAAATGATAAAAAGATGGTTAATTTCGTTCAATGGAGAGATCAAGGAATACAGTATTTACAGCACGTAATTGTAGGAGGACAGTTTGTACCTTTCAATACACTTATTGTTCAATACGGAGTTAGCAGGAATAAATGTTTAGAGTATCAACAACTTAAGGCCATAATAAATAAAACATACAAAATTAGACAATTAGACTTACAACTTCCCGCTAAGATAATAGATTTATTGAATCTACGCACTTTAAAGTTGTTATCAAAACTCTACAGGTTAGTGTCTAAACTGGACGATTCAGTCTCTCTCCCGATTTCCAAGTGGGAGGCGGATCTCTCTCTGAATACCGACCAGTTTTCTTGGTCACAAATATGCTTAAATACGTTTACTATGACTAAAAACCCAAACCTACAACTTATACAGTACAAAGTTCTTCATAGAATACACTATACTGGACAAAGGATGTTCCAGATGGGCTTTGTCACCTCTAATATCTGTTCACAGTGCACAGAGAACACCCCAGATAATTATATGCATGCTTTATGGTTCTGTACACCGGTACAGAGGTTCTGGAAGGAGATTTGTGAGGATTTATCTACATGGATCAACCACAGAATCCCAGTGTGCCCCACGGTATGTATATTAGGTCACCTGGGAGACATTGAAATGGAACCTAATTGGACACACCGGGTTCTCACTGCCTTATGTATCGCAAAGAAAACCATTCTAGTAAATTGGAAACAAAAATCCAGTTTATGTATCAACCATTTTAGGAATCTTTTATCAGATCATATTAGTAGTGAGATAATGTCTGCCTCCACTGAACAACATTCGGCTGAATTGCACTCTCTGTGGTCCCCGATTATTGGCTTCGTTACCTAGTGGGGGCGGGGGGGTGGTGATCTCGTAGCCCTTGGGGTTGGGGGTCGGCTTGGGGGGTCTGGGGCGCGGGCCTCTGGTGGCCCCTGGGGGGCGGTGGGTGGGGCCGCGGGGCCCTGTCCCTGGCCGGTGGGGGCCTTGGGGGCCTGTGGGGGGGGTTGCCTCATGGCGATGGGGGGGGTGGCTGGGGGGGCTCGGGCGGGGGGCTGTGACACACACACACACACACACATAGTCACTTAGTCACACGCATATACACACACACACACACACACACACGCATGATCATATACATACACACACACACACACACACACACACACACACACGCATGATCATATACATACACACACACACACACACACACACATAGACATACACACTGGCTTGTTCACCTGCATGCTGGCTCTCTAGTTTTTGGGTTTAGGTAGTGGTAGCCATAGCTTAGCTCAGACTGTGATCAGATCTCAAGATTTAGGTCGATTGCTGTTGTTGTTTTGGTTGGCTCCGTGCCGGTTTCGTGCTTTGTTTGTGGTTTTTTTGTTGCAGATTTCCAGTGTTTGACGTGTGTTTCCGTGTGTTCCTGCTTCCTGGATTGGCAGTGGATGTCGTCACCCCCCCCACCCCCTCCCCCCCCCAAAAAAAATAAAAAATAAATAAAAAATCACTGGGTTTGTATGTATATATTTATGTATGTGTACGCATATGTATGCGTATATATATGTATATATATTAAATATAGTAATAATGCACATATATATACTTTTGGTTTCTACCGTCATGGTATCAATCATTAATATGTGTGCAGACAAGGGAAAAAAAAAAAAAAAAGAGAGACAAGTAGAAAAGCAAGTTACCACTAAAGGGGAGGAGAGCGTCAGGACAGGAACTTCTTGTGAATTCTTTCCTGTTACAAAAGACGTTTGAAGGAACTTGACTGCTGTTTTGTAACTGTTTTCCCAATGTTGTACATGTATCCATGTTCTTTTTATTTTTGTGTGTTTCACTCATAGTGACATAACGTCTTATTTGCTCAGGAGTCAATGGCCCGGTTTCCCAGATCAGTTAAGTAGCTTTTAACAGCGAAAGACTTCTTTCAAACCTTCTTAAGGAGCCTGTGAAAGAAAATGGCGTTTCCCAGAGTTGCTCTTAGCTTAAGTATCTCTTTCATTAAGAACGAAATGAAAGACGCTGCTGACCCAGTCTTTACAACCATCTTAGTGAACAAAGACTCACAGATCCAGCCGCGTCAGGCAAATCAATATCACACCAAGTAATGAGATATTAAAACAATGCACCCTGCACAAATTTTGATCTATTTTATACTTTAGATTTATGTTTTTTAGCATTCATTGGTGACAGCAAAGGGAAAAAAAGAAAAATAAGGAATAACAAGTGTGTTCCTGTATATGCTTTATGCATTACGCACAAATAAAACGATCATCATGAATTTCATTTATTTGATAATTTGGCTGCTATACAGCATGTTCTCGCTGCAAATCAACCGCGTCACCGTGCGTGAAGCAGAACTGTTTTTATGAACGCATTCGTGCGTCAGCACTTCAGTCCCCTGGACGTGCTGTCGGACCGGGCTGTCCAGGCAGCCGTGACACCGATCCTCCTGCTCCGTGCCCGAGCGCACCTATATGTGTGATGACAGGGAGTTAGTGCATTGAGGAGCAGCCCTGCGTGTCTCCACCAGTGTTGTGCTAGTTACTGAAAAATAGTAACTAGTTACCGTTACTAGTTACTCCATTAAAAAGTAACTCAGTAACTCAGCTACTTAGACCAAAAAGTAATGAGTTACTATGAAAAGTAACTTTTTAGTGACTTTAAATAAAAACATTATTTTAAATGCTCCCATTTAATGCCCCTTTAGCCTTCATTTCAGCAGGTACTGTATGGATTTGCATTGTGCATCGTGTTCTACATTCTAAACAGTCTCCCCGCTTCTTCACTTTTGTATCAATAACGTTGGTTGCTTAGCAACAAGCTGAGAACGACCAATGAGCTTCAGCAGCAGCTGAAGAACAGGAGCCTTTGATGAATCGTTCATTACAGTCCTCAAATATAATCAATGGTAGCATGTCGGTTTATAAGAATCTTTTTGCCCAGAAGAAAAAAGAGCGAAGACAACGACCCATAACTATTTTCTTCTCTTGAAAAAACACACCTGCACCGCGGGGTTTAGGAGAAAAAGGCGCTACAGAGTTGGGATCCAGCAGCATAAGAAGAGCAGTGGAATACGTGCGAGGCGGGGCTGATCTCTGCAATTTGAAGCCCTCTATAATTGTAAAAAGAATTTCACTTATCACGGGTTCTTTTTGGAACATAACCCCTGCGAGAAACCAGGGATTGCTGTAATTCCCCGTTGCGAAACTCGCCTTCTTTACTGACCGCAGTTCTTTTTTTGGCTCGCCATGACGGTCATGTTTTTGAATGCACACACTACGTTTCCTCCGGTCTCCATGTGGGGGAAAAAAAGCTTTACTGTATCCAGAAATAACGGAGTAACGCACCGTTTGGTAGCGGTAATTGCGTGACTGAATTTAAAAAGTAATGCGTTAGAGTATTAGTTACCGCAAAACTAACGGCGTTACTGTAACCTGTTACTGAATAACATTAGTCCCAACACTGGTCTCCACACCCGCTGTGTCTCCACACATCGGCAAATACAACGTTGATGAATGCAATAGTGAAAACGGTCAAGCAGCTAAATAAACTTCAGAATATTTTTTTGAGGTGAAGGATTCTGTTTTACTAGTCAGGAGGATATGTGGTCCTATATGCTGAATGATCGTTAAGTTAATTTCTCCTTTCGTCCATCTTTCACATTTAATAAAAACAATACATTTCCTCATTATTCTCTTACCAAGACTACTTCTTTAGTTGCAGTCTTGTTTTCATTGTGAAAAAGGGTCATTGAATTATATTTATCATCTTATTTTTTCATTATAACGCACAGGCAGCAGGGAATTAGTGCGTTAGGTAGCAGTGCTGCGTGTGAAAATGCGCTGATAGTGATCGGTGATCGATTTGCCTGGCATCGATTATTTGGTTTCAGAACCGGACAGCTCCTCCAAAGAGCTTCTGAAAGAGCAAAACTAACGGACGGTGTTAAGAAGTCATCTGGGAAACACCCGTATCTTAGGGTTCTCTCTTAGTTGAAACCTTCTTTGAACCTCTCTTAAATCCTTAAGAGAGGTCGGATCTGGGAAACCCGGCCAATATAAGTAATATAAGTTGTAAAAACAATATCCCATGCACACTCACACACACTTATGTTTTTGTCTTTATTATTTATATATTGCATTATTAGTTTGCCATCACTTTTGTGTAGTTATACTTTTTGTTTTTGTATGTTAATCTTGTGTTCTTTATAAATATCTCATAGCTATTATTTTTGTCCATCGTTCCTGTAGTTTCTTGTGCCGGCCCCCCTTTTTTCTCTTTTGTGCATGTTTGCAGGCTGGAGCCTCGGGAGCTGCGTTCTGGCCTGTGTCCCCCCCC
The DNA here is from genome assembly GCF_033807715.1 of Cololabis saira. Lineage (NCBI taxonomy): Eukaryota > Metazoa > Chordata > Actinopteri > Beloniformes > Belonidae > Cololabis > Cololabis saira. The sequence goes on along the minus strand of NC_084608.1, from coordinate 645,055 downwards.
CCCCATCATCATCCCGTTGCTGCTTCCACCTGCCTACGTGGATGTCTGCTGTTGCTGCTTCCGCCTGCCTGCACCCCCCCTGGGTTGGGAGTTTTTCTTGCCACTGTTTGGCTTAAGGCTTTTCTCCCACTATGGGAGTTTTTACCTGCCATTGTTTATATAATAATTGCTCGGGGGTTTATGTTTATGTTCTGGGTCTCTGGAAAGCGTCTAGAGATAACATCTGTTGTATTAGACGCTATATAAATAAAATTTAATTGAATTGTTCTTTATAACACATGAAATTTTAATAACTTCGGTTGAGGCTTCAAATAAGCCCATTGGGTTTTTTGCCTCTTCCTGCACCGTATAGTATTTATATTTGATATTTCCTGTATATTTTTAAAACTGCAAAACAATAAACTAAACTAAAACTAATTTGCAACACCAAGGTGAGTGTGAAGCGGGTGCTCATCCACCTTCAGAGTGGACGTGGTTTCAGACACGGAGAGGAACAACAGCAGAGCAAACTCAGAGCTACACATCAGTTTTATTAGGCATGCTACAGGTGGAAACACAATACACAACAGACATCATGAGAGGGAAAACTCAAAAACTAGGAAACGCTGTTTCATTTCCATTCGTTAGAAAAGAATGCATCCTTTTATTGTGCCTTATTAGAATAAGCAAATCTGGACACTTTGAGCTGTATAAAATCTGGTGTGGAATAAAAAAATACAGAGTTCTTATTTTTGTCCAAATGCCTCCCGTCAGGTCTTGAGTATTAAAAAATGAGTTAAGTCGGTACTTATTCACTGACCCAGGTTTAAATGAGGAACACTGAAGGCACAGAAATCTTGGTCCAACTGAGTAGCCCTCTCAAGTAAACTCACATGACAATGAAATCACAGTGGACTCATTCTGGAAATGCTTTGATGCATGCAACACTTCTGACGATTACCTCGTCGTTATGCATGCCTAAGAGAGACAATCACCCATAACTACAACTGGAGAGAAACTAGACCACGGTCCAATAGTTCATGCTCTCCACGATCGCTAACTCAAAAATGGGGACAACGATTTCACGGCGAGAGTCCCTGTAGAATATGGGAGTTAAAGTGGCTGTGAGGCCGGTGCAACACCTCAAACATGTTGGCTCACAAATGTTCTGTACTTTTGCTGCCACCATGCCGAGCCTTAAAACATGTGGAAGCGTTCCACTGGCCTGGCGCCACAGCCTCATAAACCACCCACATTATGCACAGGTACTCAATAATAGCATCAATTCCTCATCAGAAGGGTTAAAAGTGATCGGTTGCACAAACAGTTGATATCGTCAGGTAAGGCACATAAGTACTATTTATTCAACAAAAATGCAAACAGTGATGTACATACAATTGTCAGACAGGGAGATAACCAATCTTTAATATTTAGCTTGAACTAAAAATATGGAGGTAAAAGACAGCTAATAACTGGAGAGATGAAGAGTTGCTCTTGAAAAAGTCAAAGGTTTCAGTTTCTCTCAAGGAATGACAAACCCCTACAATACAAAAGTGAGGGGAAAACAACCAAAAACAGATTCAATCCACGTGGTCTTTCCCAGGTGGAGCTATGGAGACAGCGTGTGTCTGTCTGCCCCCCCCCCCCAGTAACCCCCCCAGTAACCCCCCCCAGCCACCAGTCTCTGGGCTCTGGTCTTAAATGGTGGACTTGGAGAAAGACACCCTCAGGTGCTGGTTGCCTCCCATGTTGGAATTATGAAGGTCCACCAAGGACTGGATGGCTTCTTCCACTGTTGACATCTGTATCAGAGCCATTTTGCGATCCCTGAAACACATGAGAAGTGGATCAATACACACCTTAAAATAAACAAAGAACGGAACAAAATCGTCCATCCGAGGCACCCTACAGCTGAACGTACTGGAAAAACTTGAAGGCTTTCACGCTTCCTCCCGTGTTGGAGAAGAGAAGCCGCAGGTCGTCTTCCGTCACATCTTGCCTGTTGAAGTACAAAGGAAATAAGACACTGGCACCATCAATGCTTGAGAGCCTTGGACGTGAGCTGAGTCATCGAACCCAGGATATTCCAAGTTTTCCCCCTCATCATCCATTGTTGGATTTTAGGCTGGCAACATACTTAAAAGCATTAATGGCCATGGTTACATGATGTTTTTTAATTCTGAATTAATTATTCCGAATTAAATAATTCAGAATTAAACTATTTTCCTTCGAGTTTACATGGAAATAGTAATTCCGAATTGAGGTTTACATGGAAAACACGTTTGATCGGCTTTATCCAATTCCGCTTAAGGTCTGGGGGTTGGGAAGGTTCTGATCATCTGCCACCATCTCCTCTTCCACTGCTTTGCTGACGACGTCCAACTATACATCTCCACCAAATCCCTCACCTCTGCAACCCACTCTACCCTGACCAACTGCCTCACTGAAATAAAATCATGGATGCATTCCAACTTCCTCCAACTCAACTGCAACAAATCAGACATGCTCATCATCCAAATCCCTCACCAAAACCGCTCACAACTTCACTCTCACTGTTGACAACTCCATTCTGTCCCCCTCCACTCACATCCGCAACCTGGGAGCTATTCTGGACAATAACATCTCCTTCCAACACCATGTCAACCACATCACAACCACTTCTTCCACCTCAAAAATATTGCCAGTCTCCGTCCATCACTCTCCTTCTTTGCCGCTTAAACTTTGATCCACACCTTCATCACCTCAAGACTCGACTACTGCAATAGCATCCTTTATGGCTCATCTTCCAAGGTCCTCAATAAACTCCAATACATTCAAAACTCTGCCACTCACCTGCTGAGACCACATCACCCCAGTCCTCTAGAACAGGGGTGTCCAAAGTGGGTCCTCGAGGGCCGCAGTCCTGCATGTTGTAGTTGTTTCCTGCATCAACACACCTGATTCTAATTAACGGTCGTCACCAGCTTGTCATCAAAGTCTGGATAGTTCTGTTGATGACACAGTTCCTTGTATCACGGTTTGATAAAAAAAAGGGACACATCTAAAACATGCAGGACACCGGCCCTCGAGGACCGACTTTGGACACCCCTGCTCTAGAAGCTCCACTGGCTCCCCATCCCTCAACGGATCCATTTTAAAGAGCAGATTGCAGGTTGGAGACCCCTGTGAATTAATGTGTAGGAAAATAATGTAGGAACTGAATTTTCATTGAAATACGCATAAATATATACTACAGTGACCTCCGGAGTTGTTTTTGTGAGAGTATTTTACTTCCGCATCTGAAAAAGCTGAACCGGAAGTGACGTAGCGGGAGGGAGTGCGGTGAATTTCAACAATAGAAAAAATAATGGATCTTAATGTTAGTTGTGACACTGAAGAGGTTGTGAATGTGTATACACACCAATATGACAGGCCACAGCCTTATAATTACGAACCCCTTAGGACCCCCACGTTCTTTTGATTGACAGCTGAAACTCGCTTTTTAAAAGGCTGATTTATGGGTCCGCGTTACACCAACGCAGCCCTACGGCGTAGGGTACGCGGCGCACGCACCGAACGCTGCGTGCGCCGCGTAACCTACGCCGTAGCCTACGCCGTAGCCTACGCCGTAGCCTACGCCGTAGCCTACGCCGTCGATTTTACGCGGAACCATAAATCAGCCTTTATTCACTACAGCACCCGCCCGTGCGCTCCTGAAAGAAACTCTGAAAATAACTCCTAAAAGATGGGTGAGTACTTGTAATCTGTCTACGTTTGTACTTTCTAAACAGAAAACAAGCTTATTATTCGGTGGAATAAGTGGGGAAAAAAACGAACAATTAATAACGGCGTGTGATGGCACAATCAAACAGCGAACAGCGTGAGTGAGCGGCGTGTTGTGTTAATGCAGCAAACATGTCAGCATGTCAGATCATTACTGCATTACTGGGATGTGGGGAAAAAGCAGAGGACACGAGAAATGATCCAGGCTGAGTTGGATTTGGGAAAGCCGCTTGGTGATGGAGACGTCACGGGACGCACAGCGCAAGAGATCGGGCAGAGGGCGCAGAGAAAAGGGCCCTCTTCTCTTTTTTCTGATTAAATGCATCCGAAATAGACAAACAGGCGATCTATGAGTAACTTCAATTAGAAATTAAAGCTGCAAGCAGCGATGAACGGGCCCTCGCACTCACGGCCACCGCCCCCCTTAAGCATATCAGAAACGACACCACCCACGACTTCCTATGTCAAACCATTCAGAAGTTATAGCAGAAAAAAGGGACAACCAATCAGAAGAATGGGCGGGGCTAATTCAGGCCAATGAAGGTCAAGGACTCCATACAGAATCTGATGACACCACCCACGACTCTCTATGTCAAACCATTCAAAAGTTATAGCAGAAAATCGGGGCAACGAATCAGAAGAAGGGGCGGGGCTAATTCAGGCCAACTAAGCTTAAGGACTCATTACAGAGTCCCATGACACCACCCACGACTTCCTATGTCAAACCATTAAAAAATTATAGCAGAAAAAAGGGACAACCAATCAGAAGAAGGGGCGGGGCTAATTCAGGCCAATGAATGTCAAGGACTCCATAAAGAATCTGATGACACCACCCACGACTCCCTATGTCAAACCATTCAAAAGTTATGGCAGATAAAAGTATTCTAGGGGGCGCTGTTGAGCCGTTAGGCCACGCCCATTAATGCAAACCATGAAATATCAAATTTATCGCCAAGTCTGGCTTGCATGCAAAATTTGGTGACTTTTGGAGAACTATCAAATATGGACCAATCACATGAAGGGGGGGCGCGCCTTTTGGCGTCTAGGGTCGCCACGGTAACAGTTTTGAAAGAGAAAAGTAATGCGTGGTGTCGCAGGATGTAGACGCACATTTTGATGTATATCACACCTGGGTGCACGTTACAGTTTGGGCTGAATTAACTGCCGAAGGAATGGCATAAATTTCGCCAAAATGACACAATTTATTCAAAATGGCCGACATCCTGTTCGGTTTCGGCCATGGCTCCAAGAGACTTTTCTTTAAGTTGTGCCATGATACAGGTGTGTAGCGATTTTCGTGCATGTACGTCAAACCGTATTGTGGGGCTTGAGGCACAAAGTTTTCCGGGGGGCGCTGTTGAGCCATTTTGCCACGCCCATTAATGCAAACCATAAAATATCAAATTTATCGCCAGGCCTGGCTTGCGTGCCAAATTTGGTGCCTTTTGGGGAACTATCAAATATGGACCAATCAGATGAAGGGGGGGTGCGCTTGTTGGCGTCTAGCGTCGCCACGGTAACACTTTTGAAAGAGAAAAGTAATGAGTGTAGTCGCAGGATGGAGACGCACATTTTGATGTATAACACATCTGGGTTCACGATACGGTTCGGGCTGAATTAACTCTCGAAGGAATGGCATAAATTGCGCCAAAGTGACACGATTAATTCCAAATGGCCGACTTCCTGTTCGGTTTCGGGCATGACGGCAAGAGACTTTTCTTTAAGTTGTCCCATGATACAGGTGTGTACCGATTTTCGTACATGTACGTCAAACCGTATCGTGGGGCTTGAGGCACAAAGTTTTCAAGGGGGCGCTGTTGAGCCATTTTACCATGCCCATTAATGCAAACCATTAAATATCAAATTTTTCGCCAGGCCTGACTTGGGTGCAAAATTTGGTGACTTTTTGGGCACGTTTAGGGGGGCAAAAAGGCCTTCCTTTTGTCAGGAAAATAATAATAATAATTAAAGCTGCAAGCAGCGATGAACGGGCCCTCGCACTCACGGCCACCGCCCCCCATAAGCATATCAGAAATGACACCACCCACGACTTCCTATGTGAAACCATTCAAAAGTTATAGCAGAAAAAAGGGACAACCAATCAGAAGAAGGGGCGGGGCTAATTCAGGCCAATGAAGGTCAAGGACTCCATACAGAATCTGATGAAACCACCCACGACTCTCTATGTCAAACCATTCAAAAGTTATAGCAGAAAAAAGGGACAACCAATCAGAAGAAGGGGCGGGGCTAATTAAGGCCAACGAAGCGCACTCACGTCCACCGCCCCCCATAAGCATATCAGAAATGACACCACCCACGACTCTCTATGTCAACCCATTCAAAAGTTATAGCAGAAAAAAGGAACAACCAATCAGAGGAAGGGGCGGGGCTAATTCAGGCCAATGAAGGTCAAGGACTCATTTCAGAGTCCCATGACACCACCCACAACTTCCTATGTCAAACCATTCAAAAGTTATGGCAGAGAAAAGTATTCTAGGGGGCGCTGTTGAGCCGTTAGGCCACGCCCATTAATGCAAACCATTAAATATCAAATGTATCACCAGGCCTGGCTTGCATGCAAAATTTGGTGACTTTTGGAGAACTATCAAATATGGACCAATCAGATGAAGGGGACGAGCGCTTTTTCACGTCTAGCGTCGCCACAGTAACACTTTTGAAAGAGAAAAGTAATGTGCGTCGTCGCAGGAAAGAGACGCACATCTTGATGTAAAAAAAACACAAAATTTGCTTACAAAAATGTCAGCATCCTGCCAGGCTCGAACTCCCAACCACCGGCACCAAAGATCGCAATGATCTGGTTGAGCTATATCTCAGCTGATACCTCACTTTGACTTACTGGCTTAGGAGAGACCAAGATAGCGATATAATGTCTGGAACTTTTTTTTCCTAATTTTTTAAATATTTGTAAGGTATAAATATTAGTAAAACACTACTATTTTATTATTACTTTTTCTGTAACCATTCAACCGAGGTTCTAACCGGGCTGAGCACGGGACTATTTCTAACGTCACCACATTACAACAGCTGATTGGTCGGGGGGCGGGGCCGTCATCACCCTACTCGCCACTGATTGGTCGGGGGGCGGGGCCGGCAGACGTTTGAATCAGGAAGCGGGAGTCAAACCATTAAAAAGTTATAGCAGAAAAAAGGGACAACCAATCAGAAGAAGGGGCGGGGCTAATTAAGGCCAACGAAGCTTAAGGACTCATTACTGAGTCCCATGACACCACCCACAACTTCCTATGTCAAACCATTCAAAAGTTATGGCAGATAAAAGTATTCTAGGGGGCGCTGTTGAGCCGTTAGGCCACGCCCATTAATGCAAACCATGAAATATCAAATGTATCGCCAAGTCTGACTTGCATGCAAAATTTGATTACTTTTGGAGAACTATCAAATATGGACCAATCAGATGAAGGGGGGGCGCGCCTTTTGGCGTCTAGCGTCGCCACGGTAACACTTTTGAAAGAGAAAAGTAATGCGTGTAGTCCCAGGATGGAGACGCACATTTTGATGTATAACACACCTGGGTGCACATTACGGTTCGGGCCGTATTAATTGCCGAAGGAATGGCATAAATTGCGCCAAAATTACACAATTAATTCAAAATGGCCGACTTCCTGTTCGGTTTCGGCCATGGCTCCAAGAGACTTTTCTTGAAGTTGTGCCATGATACAGGTGTGTAGCGATTTTCGTGCATGTACGTCAAACCGTATCGTGGGGCTTGAGGCACAAAGTTTTCCGGGGGGCGCTGTTGAGCCATTTTGCCACGCCCATTAATGTAAACCATAAAATATCAAATTTACCGCCAGGCCTGGCTTGCATGCCAAATTTGGTGCCTTTTGGGGAACTATCAAATATGGACCAATCAGATGAAGGGGGGGTGCGCTTGTTGGCGTCTAGCGTCGCCACGGTAACACTTTTGAAAGAGAAAAGTAATGCGTGTAGTCGCAGGATGGAGACGCACATTTTGATGTATAACACATCTGGGTGCACGATACGGTTCGGGCCGTATTAATTCTCGAAGGAATGGCATATATTGCTCCAAAATTACGCGATTAATTCAGAATGTTCAAAATGGCCGACTTCCTGTTCGGTTTCGGCCATGGCGCCAAGAGACTTTTCTTTAAGTTGCGACATGATACAGGTGTGTACCGATTTTCGTTCATGTACATCAAAGCGTATTATGGGGCTTGAGGCGCAAAGTTTTTTCGGTCTGAACCAATCAGATGAAGGGTGGGCGCGCTTTTTGTCGTCTAGCGTCGCCACGGTAACGCTTTTGAAAGAGAAAAGTAATGCGTGGTGTCGGAGGATGGAGACGCACATTTTGATGTATAACACACTTGGGGGCACGTTACGGTTCGGGCCGTATTAACTGCCGAAGGAAGGGCATAAATTGCGCCAAAATTACACAATTAATTCAAAATGGCCGACTTCCTGTTCGGTTTCGGGCATGGCTCCAAGAGACTTTTCTTGAAGTTGTGCCATGATACAGGTGTGTAGCGATTTTCGTGCATGTACGTCAAACCGTATCGTGGGGCTTGAGGCACAAAGTTTTCCGGGGGGCGCTGTTGAGCCATTTTGCCACGCCCATTAATGCAAACCATTAAATATCAAATTTTTCGCCAGGCCTGCCTTGCATGCAAAATTTGGTGACTTTTTGGGCACGTTTAGGGGGGCAAAAAGGCCCTCCTTTCGTCAGAAAAATAATAATAATAATAATAATAATTAAAGCTGCAAGCAGCGATGAACGGGCCCTCGCACTCACGGCTACCGCCCTCCATAAGCATATCAGAAATGACATCACCCACGACTTCCTATGTTAAACCATTCAAAAGTTATAGCAGAAAAAAGGACAACCAATCAGAAGAAGGGGCGGAGCTAATTCAGACCAATGAAGGTCAAGGACTCCATACAGAGTCTGATGACACCACCCACGACTCTCTATGTCAAACCATTCAAAAGTTATAGCAGAAAATCGGGACAACCTATCAGAAGAAGGGGCGGGGCTAATTAAGGCCAAAGAAGCTCAAGGACTCAATACAGAGTCAGATGACACCACCCACTACTCTCTATGTCAAAACATTCAAAAGTTATAGCAGGAAATAGGTACAACCAATCAGAAGAAAGGACGGGGCTAATTTTCACCAATTATGGTCAAGGACTCAATACCGAGTCCCATGACACCACCCACGACTCTTTATGTCAAACCTTTCAAAAGTTATGGCAGAGAAAAGTGTTCTAGGGGGCGCTGTTGAGCGAGTAGGCCACGCCCATTAATGCAAACCATGAAATATCAAATTTATCGCCAGGCCTGGCTTGCATCAAATATGGAGAACTATCAAATATGGACCAATCAGATGAAGGGGGGGGCGCGCCTTTTGGCGTCTAGCGTCGCCACGGTAACACTTTTGAAAGAGAAAAGTAATGTGCATAGTCGCAGGATGGAGACGCACATTTTGATGTATAACACACCTGGGTGCACGTTACGGTTCGGGCCGTATTAACTGCCGAAGGAATGGCATAAATTGCGCCAAAATTATACAATTAATTCAAAATGGCCGACTTCCTGTTCGGTTTCGGGCATGACGCCAAGAGACTTTTCTTTAAGTTGCGCCATGATACAGGTGTGTGCCGATTTTCGTGCATGTACGTCAAACCGTATCACGGGGCTTGAGGCACAAAGTTTTCTAGGGGGCGCTGTTGAGCCATTTTGCCACGCCCATTAATGCAAACCATGAAATATCAAATTTATCGCCAGGCCTGGCTTGCATGCCAAATTTGGTGCCTTTTGGGGAACTATCAAATATGTACCAATCGGATGAAGGGGGGGCACGCTTTTTGGCGTCTACCGTCGCCACGGTAACCCTTTTGAAAGAGAAAAGTAATGCGTGTAGTCGCAGGATGGAGACGCACATTTTGATGTATAACACATCTGGGTTCACGATACGGTTCGGGCCGTATTAATTCTCGAAGGAATGGCATATATTGCTCCAAAATTACGCGATTAATTCAGAATGTTCAAAATGGCCGACATCCTGTTCGGTTTCGGCCATGGCGCCAAGAGACTTTTCTTTAAGTTGCGACATGATACAGGTTTGTACCGATTTTCGTTCATGTACGTCAAACCGTATTGTGGGGCTTGAGGCGCAACTTTTTTTCGGTCTGAACCAATCAGATGAAGGGTGGGCGCGCTTTTTGGCGTCTAGCGTCGCCACGGTAACACTTTTGAAAGAGAAAAGTAATGCGTGGTGTCGGAGGATGGAGACGCACATTTTGATGTATAACACACTTGGGTGCACGTTACGGTTCGGGCCGTATTAACTGCCAAAGGAATGGCATAAATTTCGCCAAAATGACACGATTAATTCAAAAATGCCGACATCCTGTTGGGTTTGGGCCATGGCGCCAAGAGACTTTTCTTTAAGTTGTGACATGATACAGGTGTGTACCGATTTTCGTGCATGTACGTCAAACCGTATCGTGGGGCTTGAGGCACAAACTTTTCCGGGGGGCGCTGTTGAGCCATTTTGCCACGCCCATTAATGCAAACCATTAAATATCAAATTTTTCGCCAGGCCTGTCTTGCGTGCAAAATTTGGTGACTTTTTGGGCACGTTTAGGGGGGCAAAAAGGCCTTCCTTTTGTCAGAAAAATAATAATAACGCGAAGAATTCCTACAGATACAATAGGGCCTTCGCACTGTAAGTGCTCGGGCCCTAATAACGCGAAGAATTCCTACAGATACAATAGGGCCTTCGCACTGAAGGTGCTCGGGCCCTAAAAATTCCTGCAAATACAATAGGGCCTTCGCACTGCAAGTGCTCGGGCCCTAATTAAAGCTGCAAGCAGCGATGAACGGGCCCTCGCACTCACGGCCACCGCCCCCCAAAAGCATATTAGAAATGACACCACCCATGACTTCCTATGTCAAACCATTAAAAAGTTATAGCAGAAAAAAGGGACAACCCATCAGAAGAAGGGGCGGGGCTAATTCAGGCCAATGAAGGTCAAGGACTCGATACAGAATCTGATGACACCACCCACGACTCTCTATGTCAAACCATTCCAAAGTTATAGTAGAAAATCGGGACAACCAATCAGAAAAAGGGGCGGGGCTAATTAAGGCCAACGAAGCTTAAGGACTCATTACAGAGTCCCATGACACCACCCACAACTTCCTATGTCAAACCATGTCTAGCTTGCATGCAAAATTTGGTGACTTTTGGAGAACTATCAAATATGGACCAATCAGATGAAGAGGGGGTGCACTTTTTGGCGTCTAGCGTCGCCACGGTAACGCTTTTGAAAGAGAAAAGTAATGCGTGTAGTCGCAGGATGGAGATGCACATTTTGATGTATAACACACTTGGGGACACGTTACGGTTCGGGCTGAATTAACTGCCGAAGGATTGGCATAAATTTCGCCAAAATGACACGATTAATTCAAAATGGCCGACATCCTGTTCGGTTTCGGGCATGACCCTAAGAGACTTTTGTTTAAGTTGCGCCATGATACAGGTGTGTAACGATTTTCGTTCATGTACGTCTAACCGTATTGTGGGGCTTGAGGCAAAAAGTTTTCAGGGGGGCGCTGTTGAGCCATTTTGCCACGCCCATTAATCCAAACCATGAAATATCAAATTTATCACCAGGCCTGGCTTGGGTGCAAAATTTGGTGCCTTTTGGGGAACTATCAAATATGGACCAATCAGATGAAGGGGGGGTGCGCTTGTTGGCATCTAGCGTCGCCACGGTAACACTTTTGAAAGAGAAAAGTAATGCGTGTAGTCGCAGGATAGAGACGCACATTTTGATGTATAACATATCTGGGTTCACGATACGGTTCGGGCTGAATTAATTCTCAAAGGAATGGCATATATTGCTCCAAAATTATGCGATTAATGCAGAATGTTCAAAATGGCCGACTTCCTGTTCGGTTTCGGCCATGGCGCCAACAGACTTTTCTTTAAGTTGCTACATGATACAGGTGTGTACCGATTTTCGTTCATGTACGTCAAAGCATATTATGGGGCTTGAGGCGCAAAGTTTTTTCTGTCTGAACCAATCAGATGAAGGGTGGGCACGCTTTTTGGCGTCTAGCGTCGCCACGGTAACGCTTTTGAAAGAGAAAAGTAATGCGTGGGGTCGGAGGATGGAGACGCACATTTTGATGTATAACACACTTGGGGGAACGTTACGTTTCGGGCTGAATTAACTGCCGAAGGAAGGCATACATTTCGCCAAAATGCAAGCATGCAAGCCAGACTTGGCGATAAATTTGATATTTCATGGTTTGCATTAATGGGCGTGGCCTAACGACTCAACAGCGCCCCCTAGAAAACTATTCTCTGTCATAACTTTTGAATGGTTTGACATAGGAAGTTGTGGGTGGTGTCATGGGACTCTGTAATGAGTCCTTAAGCTTCGTTGGCCTTAATTAGCCCCGCCCTTCTTCTGATTGGTTGTCCCGATGTTCTGCTATAACATTGGAATGGTTTGACATAGAGAGTCCTGGGTGGTGTCGTCAGATTCTTTATGGAATCCTTGACCTTCATTGGCCTGAATTAGCCCCGCCTCTTCTTCTGATTGGTTGTCCCTTTTTTCTGCTATAACTTTTTAATGGTTTGACAGAGTCGTGGGTGGTGTCTTTTCTGATATGCTTATGGGGGGCGGTGGCCGTGAGTGCGAGGGCCCGTTCATCGCTGCTTGCAGCTTTAATTATATCTTATTATCTTATCCGAACCTTCCAGCTCCCTGGCGATTTCCCTCCAGCAGCTGCCACTTTATTGAGGTTCTTGTATTGAAATGACTGTTTCCTACAGCACTTTCAACCGGCTTTCAACGCAAGCGACAGGAAGAAAATAGAAACAGGGTGCCCGACAAATGTTCAGCTCAAAACGGCGCCGCGTCGCGCCGCTCGCAACCAGTATGGACAGTGCAATAAAAAATAAAGCAATGGAATTGTTTTTGACGCTGACGCTCGCTTGCGTCGCATGCAGTTAGGACACGGTGTTATTAGGCGAACAAGAGACCAGGAACAGACCAGGGTCAGGAGAAATAATGGTCAGAGGAGAGTGATTGAGTTGTGGTGCGAGGAGGACCCGATGTCCTGACAGGTTGTAGTTTGTGCGACCAGCACAATAATTTACCATGACGATGATGATAAATAAATGCAATGTATAACTACCGAAAACAGACCAACTCACTATACACGACCGCTCAGACTCACTACTACCTACGACTGCGCAGTAAGATGGGGCAGAGCTGTGGAGACGTCTCCCTCCTGCTGCATCATATGACGCTGTGTTCGAAAAAAAAAACGGTTTTAGAAGCTTTGCTAAAATCAGCCACTTTTTCCTCTGAATACGTGCCCTTATGTCTTGTAAAACATATTAAATCCTACATTAACTTCTCAAATAGTCATTTTCACATAAGGTCAGGTATAAATTTTGAAAAAACCCTAACCAGCAATATGCTCTTTAAAGTCCTCCTCCTCACCCACAAAGCCCTCCACAATCAGGCCCCTGCTACGTCACTGACCTGCTCCACCGCCACACCTGGACCTGGTACTATAACTGGTACTACTGTTACTATAACTGGTACTATAACAGGTACTACCAACCTCCTGTCCCCTCCAGTCAGAACCAACCAGGACCTGGTACTATAACTGGTACTACTGGTACTATAACTGGTACTACCAACCTCCTGTCCCCTCCAGTCAGAACCAACCAGGACCTGGTACTATAACTGGTACTATAACTGGTACTACCAACCTCCTGTCCCCTCCAGTCAGAACCAGGACCTGGGGGGACAGAGCTTCTCCATTGCTGCTCCCTCTGGAACTCCCTCCCCAAACATCCGTGACTGTACAGACTGGTACTACTGGTACTATAACTGGTACTACAACTGGTATTATAACTGGTACTACTGGTACTATAACTGGTACTACTGGTACTATAACTGGAACTCCCTCCCCAAACATCCGTGACTGTACAGACTGGTACTACTACTGGTACTACAACTGGTACTACAACTGGTACTACAACTGGTACTACAACTGGTACTATCACTGGTACTATAACTGGTACTACCAACCTCCTGTCCCCTCCAGTCAGAACCAGGACCTGGGGGGACAGAGCTTCTCCATTGCTGCTCCCTCTGGAACTCCCTCCCCAAACATCCGTGACTGTACAGACTGGTACTACTGGTACTATAACTGGTACTACAACTGGTATTATAACTGGTACTATAACTGGTACTACAACTGGTACTACTGGTACTATAACAGGTACTACTGGTACTATAACTGGTACTACCAACATCCTGTCCCCTCCAGTCAGAACCAACCAGGACCTGGTACTATAACTGGTACTACTGGTACTATAACTGGTACTACCAATTCAATTCAATTCAATTTTATTTATATAGCGTCTAATACAACAGAGTTGTCTCTAGACGCTTTACAGAGACCCATACCCAGAACATGACCCCCGAGCAGTTATTACATAAACAATGGCAGGTAAAAACTCCCCTAGTGGGAGAAAAACCTTAAGCCAAACAGTGGCAAGGAAAAACTCCCCTTTAGGAGGAAGAAACCTTGAGCAGGACCAGGCTCATCAGGGGGGACCCTCCTGCCGAGGGCCAGACTGGTGGGTCAGGGACGGCAACAGCACAGCAGGCAGGTGGAAGCAGCAACGGGATGACCGGGGGTGGGGACCGCAGGCCAGCACGCAGCTCCCGAAGCTCCGGCCCAATCAGCAAGTCCCAGGTTGGGGTGCAGGGTCAGGAAAAGACTTGTGCTCCGTAATGCAAGCTACAGCCACCCACGACCACCTGCAGGACAAAAGAGAGAAAAGGGAGGAGAAGGGGGGGCCAGCAACGGGATGACCAGGGGTGGGGACCGCAGGCCAGCACGCAGCTCCCGAAGCTCCGGCCCAACCAACCTCCTGTCCCCTCCAGTCAGAACCAGGACCTGGGGGGACAGAGCTTCTCCATTGCTGCTCCCTCTGGAACTCCCTCCCCAAACATCCGTGACTGTACAGACTGGTACTACTGGTACTATAACTGGTACTACAACTGGTATTATAACTGGTACTACTGGTACTATAACTGGTACTACTGGTACTATAACTGGTACTACAACTGGTATTATAACTGGTACTACTGGTACTATAACTGGTACTACTGGTACTATAACTGGAACTCCCTCCCCAAACATCCGTGACTGTACAGACTGGTACTACTACTGGTACTATAACTGGTACTACAACTGGTACTACAACTGGTACTACAACTGGTACTATCACTGGTACTATAACTGTTACTACCAACCTCCTGTCCCCTCCAGTCAGAACCAGGACCTGGGGGGACAGAGCTTCTCCATCGCTGCTCCCTCTGGACCTCCCTCCCCAAACATCCGTGACTGTACAGACTGGTACTACTGGTACTATAACTGGTACTACTGGTACTATAACTGGAACTATAACTGGTACTATAACTGGTACTACAACTGGTATTATAACTGGAACTACTGGTACTATAACTGGTACTACCAACCTCCTGTCCCCTCCAGTCAGAACCAACCAGGACCTGGTACTATAACTGGTACTACAACTGGTATTATAACTGGTACTACTGGTACTATAACTGGTACTACTGGTACTATAACTGGTACTATAACTGGAACTATAACTGGTACTATAACTGGTATTATAACTGGAACTACTGGTACTATAACTGGTACTACTGGTACTATAACTGGAACTATAACTGGTACTACAACTGGTATTATAACTGGTACTACTGGTACTATAACTGGTACTACTGGTACTATAACTGGAACTCCCTCCCCAAACATCCGTGACTGTACAGACCTCCCAATATTCAATTCCCATCACAAAACTCACCTTTACAGAACTGCTTTTAATGTGTGATCAATGTCCCATGTCATGTAGTGTCTTCATGTACTGTCCTGTGTCTTGTAGTGTCCTCATGTACTGTCCTGTGTCTTGTAGTGTCCTCATGTACTGTCCTGTGTCTTGTAGTGTCCTCATGTACTGTCCTGTGTCATGTCATTGTCCTATTGTCGCTTTTGCACTAGTATCACTTCAGCTCGGTTCTACCCGTTTTGCGCTTCCGCACTAGAGACGGGTAAAGCCGCTCCAAGCCGATACTTTTTTCTGTAACCATTTCAGTGAGGTTCTGAAAGCGGGCTGAGCAGGGACTATTTCTGACGTCACCACCCTCCTCACCACCGATTGGTCGGGGGGCGGGGCCGTCACCACCCTCCACGCCTCTGATTGGTCGGGGGGCGGGGCCGTCAGACGTTTGAATCAGGAAGCGGGAGTCAGCGCGAGGCGACTCGCTGCGATTTTATTATAAAGCGCAAAACGTCTGTTTGGTGATCCAACTCTGAGGTGCAGATGTTCATAAACCTGGTGGCTGTCGAGAAAAGATTAAAAAAGCGATGCAGACGGGCTGTTTTACTCTCAGCCGCTCCCGGCTCCAGCTGATTTCTGATCAGCGCCGACATGAACAAAGCGGTTGCGCAATCGAGTACGTCACAGCAGCTTCACCCAAACCTGCCCACTTCTCCCCTGGCAGTGCGAAAACACACGTGTGGAGCCGTGTAAAGCCGCGCCGAGTCGGGCTGAGCCGATACTAGTGGAAAAGTGCCATATGTGTACTACTTTTAGGATTTGTATACTATTGTAAAGTGTCTTTGGTGTCTTTGAGTGTACTGCTTTTCGGATTTTTACTAATGAAAAGCGTCTTTGAGTGCCTAGAAAAGCGCTATACAAATAAAATGTATTATTATTATTATTATTCCTCAAATATATGGATTCATTTTACCCAGGGGGCAAAACCCCATTTTTGGGGAAAACAGACATGGAGCGTTGTAAAAGGTTTGACACCAGAAATGATATCTAGGACCTTCAAGAATCACAACCTGGGTGGACAACCCGGTCAACTAGCTGCTGGAAAGCTACAGGGGGCCAAAAACCCTCTTTTTGGGACATTTTCCAGGCGAAATTATGTATCTGCAAATATTTAGGTACTACAATGGCATTTATAGTCATAGAACTATAAAATTTGGCAGAGAGTATGTTGACACATAGGGGAAGACAGGAAAATAATATTCTGGGCCTTGCTGCAACTCTATTTTAAGATATCACTCTCAACATCCCAAAAAAGACAAAAAAAACTACTGCTCGCCTAACAAATTCTCATGAAAATCAATATTTTTCAGTACTTTATGGAGAATATCTATGCCTACCATGTATATAGAAAACTTCCTTAATTCATAAGCTTTCATTTGAGTCCAAGATGGCCTTTCTATCTCGAAGGCTGCACTAGCTGTGGCCAAATGTCTGCTCCATATCCCAAATCGAGAATTGTACTGAAACTGAATTTCCAGTCAGTGTTCCACGAGATGAGGTCAAGTGCTATTTCTTCTTCTATCATTTGAATAACATCCTATATTGATACTTAGATATTGATGATAATAAGAAACAAAATTCCTGTCAGCAAAACATTTATTTTCATTTGGATTTTCATAAATTGAATACAAAATAGCCATTTTCGTGGCCAGGACTACATTGTGATTTTAAAAAAAGAAAAGAAAAAAAAGTAACCTGACATAATACATGTCCAAATTACAGCAGGTATAACAGGTTTTAGTATCAGTGTCTAGTTTTCTGATTCACTGGTGCTGCCACTGAACTCCAATGTGACTGTGTTTAATCTGTTGCATCTGGTTGTCAGTCCCTGGCAACGGCACCCTATGTAGCATGGAACTCCCTTCTTTGCACAGGAACAGTTCTTCTGGCAACCTTTGACACATCCACATGAGATTGTCTTGTTCATTGACACAGGCCAGGCTGGCTTTGTAGAAGAGATGGAAACTGCTTTTCCATTATCCATAGACCATCCAAATTCTGTGCACAAGGGAATTTTTGGCTTGGATATGTGTGCACTCTTGTCAATGAGTGTTGCTAGAGCAGCCCTTTTCAGGTGCAGGAAAAAAGCTTCTTCTGTTGGGGGTAGTAGCTTTAAGAGTGTTGATCTGTTGTTCAGGAACTTGTATGCTCTCAGTTTGCCCAGATCTGAATCCTCAAAATGATCGGCTGTGGCTGTATACACAGCTATGGTGAGGTCCCGTGCCTGATTAAGGACGTCATCTGTTATGGCATCGGTTGGGTTCTCACCAAATTCTTCCAGTGCCGGTATGTCCAGAATCATGCTTCTCTTAAACCACGCCTTCTTTCCACTGAAATATGGGTAACTAGTTGTATCTCTGCCACTCAGACTGTGGACAAAGGGCATTGCACAACACTGTGAAGGTCCCAGTGCTAGATCACTAAGATGCGTTGCACCATAGTACAGGCACATGACAATGATGTCAGTGTCATTTGCATGTATGACAACTCTGTCAACTCCTTCATTCTGGACACTGTAGAGGGTGTGGAGTATGATCCTGGTGTCAGCCTCCTGCTGTGTAGACTCCAGAGCAGGAACATGCATAACAGACCCTCCTGTCAGCACTACACTCTTGGTCTCTTCTTTGAAACCACCACCCAGGTAGAGATGAGTTGGGCCAAGAACAGGTTCCAGTTGCTCATTCTCTTGTGAACTGCTCACTGACTTCATACGCTTTGGCTGGTTTTGATCGGGCATATCTCTTTTCCTGCTCAGCTGATTTAAGGCTGGGTCCACTGTACCTGTCACAACAGAAGTGTATGATCTGAGTGCCAGCAGGCACATCATTCAGCAGCAAGTTTTTGTATCGCTCAGCAATAGTTCCAAATAGTTCACCTTTTTGAAAAGACCAGCTGCCACTGGCACACATAGCATCAACTACTACTGCTGTCTTTTTGCCATCTTGAAGCAGATTAGGGATGCTGTTCACTTTGTTCTCCTCTTTCAGAGTCTTTACTAGGCTTGCCTTGGTACCAGTTGAATGAATGAATGAATCTGGTTGGAGTCGTGTCACCAAGGATGCTGAGATGGTAGTCAAGGTCATGGCAGCAGTAGAGACCAACCCATTCACAACAGCCACACCATGCCTGATCAACATATCAACTGGACAATGTGCAGATTCCACAGTCAAGGACAACCTGACAAATGTGAAAGCACTTGGTTTGAGGGCTCTGTCAGAGTCACTGTCCAGTGATCAGAAGAAGACAAGTATTGTGAAGCTTAACACCTTCCACACACAAAACACAAAATCCAAGAAGTCTGGGGGTAAAACATTTTCATCTGGCAAGAGCAATGAAGTTACTGCCTTTCTGCGCATGACACAGATCATTGCCAGTGGCGGAGAGCTTAACATTGTGGACTTCATCGGCAACCACGGGTGCAGTGACTTTCCCCCATCCCTCTTCCAGGAGGATGGCAGTATGAGAACTGGTACCAAGGCAAGCCTAGTAAAGACTCTGAAAGAGGAGAACAAAGTGAACAGCATCCCTAATCTGCTTCAAGATGGCAAAAAGACAGCAGTAGTAGTTGATGCTATGTGTGCCATAAGACACTGGTCTTTTCAAAAAGGTGAACTATTTGGAACTATTGCTGAGCGATACAAAAACTTGCTGCTGAATGATGTGCCTGCTGGCACTCAGATCATACACTTCTGTTGTGACAGGTACAGTGGACCCAGCCTTAAATCAGCTGAGCAGGAAAAGAGATATGCCCGATCAAAACCAGCCAAAGCGTATGAAGTCAGTGAGCAGTTCACAGCTCCAGACCCAAAGGAGTTTTTTGCAGTCTCAGCTAACAAAGCAAATCTTCTGAGCTTCCTCTGTGACAAATGGTCTGAGAATGAGCAACTGGAACCTATTCTTGGCCCAACTCATCTCTACCTGGGTGGTGGTTTCAAAGAAGAGACCAAGAGTGTAGTGCTGACAGGAGGGTCTGTTATGCATGTTCCTGCTCTGGAGTCTACACAGCAGGAGGCTGACACCAGGATCATACTCCACACCCTCTACAGTGTCCAGAATGAAGGAGTTGACAGAGTTGTCATACATGCAAATGACACTGACATCATTGTCATGTGCCTGTACTATGGTGCAACGCATCTTAGTGATCTAGCAGAGCTGTGGGTGAGAACAGCCCAAAATGCAGACTTGCCTATCCATAAAATGGTTGTGGCACTGGGACCTTCACAGTGTTGTGCAATGCCCTTTGTCCACAGTCTGAGTGGCAGAGATACAACTAGTTACCCATATTTCAGTGGAAAGAAGGCGTGGTTTAAGAGAAGCATGATTCTGGACATACCGGCACTGGAAGAATTTGGTGAGAACCCAACCGATGCCATAACAGATGACGTCCTTAATCAGGCACGGGACCTCACCATAGCTGTGTATACAGCCACAGCCGATCATTTTGAGGATTCAGATCTGGGCAAACTGAGAGCATACAAGTTCCTGAACAACAGATCAACACTCTTAAAGCTACTACCCCCAACAGAAGAAGCATTTCTCCTGCACCTGAAAAGGGCTGCTCTAGCAACACTCATTGACAAGAGTGCACACATATCCAAGCCAAAAATTCCCTTGTGCACAGAATTTGGATGGTCTATGGATAATGGAAAAGCAGTTCCCCTCTCTTCTACAAAGCCAGCCTGGCCTGTGTCAATGAACAAGACAATCTCATGTGGATGTGTCAAAGGTTGCCAGAAGAACTGTTCCTGTGCAAAGAAGGGAGTTCCATGCTACATAGGGTGCCGTTGCCAGGGACTGACAACCAGATGCAACAGATTAAACACAGTCACATTGGAGTTCAGTGGCAGCACCAGTGAATCAGAAAACTAGACACTGATACTAAAACCTGTTATACCTGCTGTAATTTGGACATGTATTATGTCAGGTTACTTTTTTTTCTTTTCTTTTTTTAAAATCACAATGTAGTCCTGGCCACGAAAATGGCTATTTTGTATTCAATTTATGAAAATCCAAATGAAAATAAATGTTTTGCTGACAGGAATTTTGTTTCTTATTATCATCAATATCTAAGTATCAATATAGGATGTTATTCAAATGATAGAAGAAGAAATAGCACTTGACCTCATCTCGTGGAACACTGACTGGAAATTCAGTTTCAGTACAATTCTCGATTTGGGATATAGAGCAGACATTTGGCCACAGCTAGTGCAGCCTTCGAGATAGAAAGGCCATCTTGGACTCAAATGAAAGCTTATGAATTAAGGAAGTTTTCTATATACATAGTAGGCATAGATATTCTCCATAAAATACTGAAAAATATTGATTTTCATGAGAATTTGTTAGGCGAGCAGTACTTTTTTTTGTCTTTTTTAGGATGTTGAGAGTGATATCTTAAAATAGAGTTGCAGCAAGGCCCAGAATATTATTTTCCTGTCTTCCCCTATGTGTCAACATACTCTCTGCCAAATTTTATAGTTCTATGACTATTAATGCCATTGTAGTACCTAAATATATGCATATACATAATTTCGCCTGGAAAATGTCCTAAAAAGAGGGTTTTTGGCCCCCTGTAGCTTTCCAGCAGCTAGTTGACCGGGTTGTCCACCCAGGTTGTGATCCTTGAAGGTCCTAGATATCATTTCTGGTGTCAAACCTTTTACAACGCTCCATGTCTGTTTTTCTGCTTGGCCCCCTGGGTATTTCATGATTTTATACACTTTACAAATGGAAACATTCAAATCTCTTTCCCGCTTTGAGAAAATGTTTTTTTTTATTTAAATGATTTTCATTTGCTGAGAACGTGGAGATGAGTGAAATTCTGAGTATGAGCCCTAGCTGGCTGGCCTCATACTTACGGGATGTTGGAGAGGTGAAGAGTGGCGGAAGGCGGGAAGATGTTCTGGAAGTTCTTGGAACCAGGTTTCTTGAAGCGATGAAGTGGGGAGTTAGCGTAATCCTTGGTGAGGCCCTGGTCGTCCAGGCCGTCCCGGGGTAGCGCCACGGCCTGGTGCTTGGACAGCGTCACCCTGATGATCTTCCCGTGCATCTTCTGGCCGTTCAGGTGACTCATTGCTTTGGCCACAGTGAACGAGACCAAGTTCAGCATTTTTCTGTGCTTTGAAAACTTCAATCTTTGATGTCTACATGCACTGAAAGTCTGCCAACTAGATGACAAGAAAATCTATGCTGGCCATAAAAGTATATGCAAAACAGACAGACCCGAGCACTTGCCTTCACTAGTCATCACCTAAGCAGAAGGAAGCATTATCCTATAGGGCTTGGTCGCCAAGTTGCATTCTGGGATGCGGCGGCCATGTTGGCAGCCTCGTGAGTGTAAACAAACAGCAGTGTAGTAGCAGTGTGGAAGCACCAAGTGAACAGACGAAACGCAAAAAAAAATGTTAAAATGCCAGAAAGGAACTGGACTTTACCGGGACACCTTAACCTTTGTCTGGTGTTAGCTTTCTGTTACCATCTCCGATGTTAACGGGTCGGTTTTGACCCGTGTTTTAAATCATCTCTAAAATACACTAAAAGCAATTATCCATCATCCAATTTGTTTCTCATCTCTTGGTTACATTGTTAGGCTTCCTTATCCATGAAAATATTGGTTTTAATATTTTTGGTGTGGGAACTCTGGGCCTTTTTTTGTCAGTATAGCCTTTGATTTCAATTTAAAAAAACTGGTCAAATGAGCCTCAAGAGAATCATATGAATAAATAAAAGGTTGTCGTGTTACCTGGCTATTACTGAGGGGTATTAGAACACATCTCTTAAATAAATTTGTTTCATTTATTTTTTCATTTTAATATTATTAACTATAATAACATCTATGGTGTTATGGGTCAATTTCGACCCATATACATTTACCTCAACGAAATGGAAAAAAAGTATTTTTTCAGCAATAGAACTTTAAAAAATTGTCACAAGTGATATTGTGACCCTGAAAGCCAGTAGTAAAATCCAGGACGACACGTTTTCCTTGGTTCTTCTCAGGGATGCCACTCGCAGCTTTGCCTGTGTAAATCTGTAGCTGTTTTTGGCATCGCAGGCTGCCCAGATTTTTATGCCGTACTTCCCTGGCTTACTGGGTATGTATTGCCGGAAGGGGCATTTTTCTGGGAAAGGGAGAACGGGACGTTCATCCACTGTCACCTCTGGCCCTGGGTTGAACATCAGTGGAAGGAGCTGCACCCATTTCTCCCAGACATCCCTGATGGGGGCAAGCTTGTCAGATCTTGCTCTGGTATTCCTGTTGTCAAATCTGAGGACTCGTGATATCATTCGAAAGGTCGTAAGTGACATTGTTGCCCAGAAAATATTTCTGCCTGTCGATGCATCCCAGAGATCAGTGGATTCATTGCAGGATCTGTACACTCCAGCAAGAAGAAGAACTCCAATATAAGCATCCAGGCATTCCTCATCCATGTCTTTCCACGTGTCGCCATGGACTTTTTTCCCCTTCAAGGTTTGTCATAGCAATTATGACTCTTTTTATAGACAATGGCATAAATAAAACATGTTTTGATATCACTGACTCTTGTCACAGCAAACCTTGTGATTCCAGGGGTCTTTTTGATGACATTTTCAGCAGCTGCCCTGCCATGTACATGAGGTACTGAGCTCCAAAGTATCTTTCCATTTTTGGACTTGAATTTTTCAGCAGGAGAAGCTTCAGCACCAGTGACCTCCTCGTCAGACTCACCAGATGTGTCAGTATCTTCTGGATGATACTCCACATCGTCTTCCTCTTCAGAATCCTGCTCCTCTGCATCACTACGCTGCTCATTGTCGTCTCTATCATTTTCACCAAAAATATAGTCCAGAACTTGGCTTACTGTAAATTTTCTTCTCATCTTTGCATGCTGCAAACTGGAGATGTGCACTCTGCAAGTGAAATGAGTGAATTGACCTACATGGCTGGACATGCCCGACTTTATTTGCTTTTGTTTATGTGCAGGTAAACTGGAAGACAAAAATCCAAAATGAGAATCCACTGAAGCTCACATGACTGGGAGAGGAGCTGGCTGTCTGACAGTGCACTTATGATTTCAGTTTTGGCTCTAATTATTGCTTTATAAGCATAATTTTATAACCGGGTCGAAACCGACCCTAACCCCACAAAGGTAACAATTTCAACCAGAGCATTTTATAATTTAGTGACAAAATTTTTTTTGATATTATTTTGTTGAAATAGAGGTTCCTGACAAAGTCAAAAAGCCTTGATGCAATAGACAGATTTTTGTGGTAGTTTTATGAATTTAAAACCTAAGAACGGGTCGGTAGCGACCCTAACACCAGACGAAGGTTAAACGGGTACTGCTGGCGCTGCAGAGGATGGCGGCCGCGGTGAATTGATGCGTGTTACTTTGTCTCGTTTTGTTGTTTAATTCAGTTTTCTGCCATGGCACCCGGAACTCTTTCACCAAAGAAGAGCTCTTGAACCTCAGGGCAACAACTCCAACGGATTTATTTCCCACTTTTCTCCTACCATCAGTGGAATTATTGGACATTCTTGTCAAAGTTGCCCTCACCTTTGTACATGCAGTGAAGCGCCGGAGGAGAGGTAAACGGGCCGGCGCGCTCGTGCGTCTCCGCTGGGGCGGACTCCGCACACCTTTACCTGGCATATTTCTCTCCAACGTGCGATCACTTTGCAATAAAATGAAGGAACTTCAGCTACTGGTGGGGAAAAACAGAGACCTTTTCCTATCTTTGATTCACGGAGACGTGGCTGTGTGGTCTCATCCCGGACTCTGCGCTGCAGCTGGCAGGCTCCCAGCTCCTCAGAGCCGACAGAGACACGCACCTCTTTGGAAATACGAAAGGTGGAGGAATCTGCTTTTACATCCACAACGGCTGGTGCAAGGATGTGACAGTGATGCAGCAACACTGTTCTCCCGATCTGGAATTCTTTATTATAAACTGCAAACCCTTCTACTCTCCCCGTGAGTTCTCCTCATTCATCCTGGTCGGTCTTTACATCCCACCGCAGGCCCAAGTGCAGGAAGCCCAGCGTGCTCGTCGACCAGATACTGAACGTGGAGCGGACAAACCCGGACTCCTGTTGTCCTGTTAACAAAGGTAACCTCAGCAATGAACTCCCAAAATACAGACAGTTAATGAAATGCCCGACCAGAGAGGGAAACATCCTGGATCACTGTTACTCTACAGTGAGCAGAGCCTATCATGCCGTCCCCCGAGCGGCACTGGGACACTCAGACCACCTCATGATCCACCTGATTCCTGCATACAAGCAGAAATTAAAGCTCTGCGGACCTGTTGTGAGGACATCAAAGCAGTGGACCAGGAAAGCTATGGAGGATCTTCAGGCATGTTTGGACTGCACGGACTGGGATGTGTTCAGGACTTCTACCAGCAGCCTGGACGAGCTCACAGAGGCTGTGACATCTTACATCAGCTTCTGTGAGGAACGTTGTGTTCCAATACGAACCAGGGTTAGTAACAACAATGACAAACCCTGGTTCACATCAAAGCTCAGAAGGCTGCGGCTGCAAAAGGAGGAAGCGTTCAGGAGTGGCGACAAGGACAGGCTCAAAAAGGCAAAGTACACGTTTAGCAAGGAGGTGAGAGCAGCTAAACGACTGTACTCTGAGAAACTAAGACAACAGTTCTCAGAAAACAATGCCAGCTCAGTTTGGAAGGGACTGAGACAGATTAAAAAACTACAAACCCAGAGCCCCCCTCTCCAACAGCACTCCCCTTCCCCAGCAGGGGCTGGAGCTTCTCTACCAAGCTCTGCTTTCAATACCATCATCCAGGGCTCCAGACTAACTTTTTCACTGGTAGCACTGGTGCCACCTAGCTTTTCATTTAGTAGCACCAAAACAAATTAGGTAGCACCATATTTTTCATTGCTAACATTAGTTAAATTATTAAGCATTAATTACCTGTTTACAGATTAACAATCAGTATAGGAAACACATATAGCCTACAGTTATGCTAATTAATGTTTACTACTCAGAGTTAGTTAATAAATTAAAAGTTGGATAATATAATTTATATAAATGCTTAGTAATGTTAATGTACTAACTAATGTTAGGCTAATTGAGGTGACTTTATGGTAAAGTGTTACCTCTGTGTGTTTTTATAAGATACCTGATCATTTACCTACAAAAATGAGTCACACTCCTTACCTTCTGCATGAGCGTGTTCAACCTCAATATGGCCAATAAGCAAATTGCAGATTAAGCAAAAATAAGCAGAAAATTAGAATATTGTGATAAAGTCCTTTATTTTCTGTAATGCAAAAATGTCATACATTCTGGATTCATTACAAATCAACTGAAATATTGCAAGCCTTTTATTATTGTAATATTGCTGATCATGGTTTACAGCTTAGGAAAACTCAAATATCCTATCTCAAAAAATTAGAATATTCTGTGAATATAAATCTTAAACTGTAAACCATAATCAGCAATATTAAAATAATAAAAGGCTTGCAATAGTTCAGTTGATTTGTAATGAATCCAGAATGTATGACATTTTTGTTTTAATTGCATTACAGAAAATAAAGAACTTTATCACAATATTCTAATTTTCTGAGACAGTCCTGTAAACTTGCTGGCGTGGTTGTGCTTGAACCACTTCTGAATATCCATGTTACTTTGTGTTAACGGAGCAGCAGAGAGCAGCGTCTTGCTGGTGCAGGAAGCAGATCAGTGATGGACACTGGCTGATTTATGGTTCCGCGTTGCATCAACGCAGATCTTACGGCGTAGGATACGCGGGGACGGTGCGTACGGTGCGCGTCGCCGCGTACCTACGCCATAGGCTACGCCGTTGATTTAACGCGGAACCATAAATGAGGCTTAACGCGCGCGCATTTGTCAGTTTTCTTTTCGTCTTTTCAACTGAGCAAACACATAAACTGAGGGTGCTTATGCACCCTCGTAGAACCGGGCCTGGGCCTGTCCCTCGTATCTTAACCACGGGAATGGTGCCAGCCATTGTTGTTGAAAGCTGTACTTTTTTTTCTTCTCCCCACTCTCCCCCGCCTCTTTCGCCAACCTGTCACTTTCTTCATCAGAAGAAGAAGAATCCATGATTCTTGTTGCTCCCTCTGCTAACCCTTCTTCTCCTCCTCCTCCAACAGCCTCGTTTGTTGCCTCTGGCACATTTTTCTTCTTAAAATAATTGACTATAGACCGCTTCATACTGCATCTACTTTGTTTACCTTTTTGAGCGCGCTGCGTGTACGCGCGCGTTAACGCACTAACGCAGCCAGGTGTTTTTTTTGTTTTTTTTTCCACTAGTCCTCTTGCAAGTAGCACCGGAGCGACCTCATCAAATTTTAACTCGGACCTTAATAAATTAGGTCGCATATGCCAGGGGTTCTTAACCTTTCTGACCTTCGGGCCCAATTTTTTCAGTACAGAGTGGCCCGGGGCCCATTAAATATAAACACTCTATAGCAGGGGTATTCAACTAAAACTTTAAGAGGTCCATTTAGAGAAAATGTACTCAAGCGAAGGTCCAGAACATCATAATATATATATATATATATATATATATATATATATATATATATATATATATATATATATATATGTGTGTGTGTGTGTGTATATTCAAGTAGCCTCATAGTTGTATCAACATCTGCATCTGACTGTTATATTAAAAAAAGTACATATTTGCCAATTAACATGTTTAACTTGAATTAAACATATTTTTTTCTCTTAAAAATAAAGTAGATTTTATTTTATTTTTCAAATGCTATCTTATTTTATTTCTCTACCAGCAGTTTGAATTTCCCCTTTTCTTTGTTAATTGTCTCAACATTTTTATACTAAATTAATATAAACACATCTTAACAATTGAACAGTTTTGCAGTTTCTTTTTCTTCCCCTCTTATAATCTTATGCCCCCACTTTCTGTCGTTCAGTGAGAGAACTGAGCTCTAATTTCTCCTGTCAGGACTTTAAATCTGGGCTGGATGGTGTCAGGTTCTCATATGCATGTGGAGGTGCTCATTGATGAGCCTGAAACGATATTTAGTTTTAATTCTGTTCACTGTGGAGAAAGCTGCCTCACAGCTGTATCTGGACCCAAATATGGGCAGGATGTTTTAAGATGCTCAGTTTATTTTTCTGTGACTTCAGTTCAGACTTGAGTGGATATGTTTGATGAAAAACTTTGTGTTTTGTTTCAGTGGCGTTTCACTTTCGCACTTTGAACGCCACGGTCTCTGAACGTATGAGACACTGGTTTTGTCCCAGTGGGAAGACTGAACCAGGATGAATCTGTCCATTCCGGGTTGCATATTTAAAAATACAGCGAGGACAAAACTTAGTTTGATTTTACTTTAAGTTATTTACATTAATAAGTTGTCAGGACTCAGCGTGTCGGGTTCATCCGAGCCTGATCAGCTGCGACGGGCACAGCCCGCACCGCAGCTCTCTGGTCGCGCTGCAGCAGTTACTTTCCGATGCTTTTTCGAAAGCCCGAACAGTCCAGTCCAGCAGACACGACAGCCCTGCATCTACATCTACCATCCTTCAGCAGTAACGACGGAGCCCACCGCCCGAGCGGCAGCCTCAGCCGACCTCCCCGGCCGCGGGGACGCGCCGGGATAAATGATCACGCCGCGCTCGCTCGCTCTGGGCGCAGACCCAATTAATCGATCCCTAATCCTGGCGGATCTAAACCTACTCTGTGCAAAATGAAGCATTTCTCTGTAAAGACACACCATTTCTCTTACTATTACACGTACAGCTAGCTGAGGGTCTTCTTCTCCTCATTTGGTTGGGAGTTGCTATGCAGTCCCGCGGCCCTCGCGGCCCACACGTACAAAACTGATTTTTTTTTGGCGGCCCACTAGATGGCGCTCGCGGCCCAAGTGTGGGCCGCGGCCCTATGGTTAAGAATCACTGGCATATGCGACCTAATAGGTCGCACTCTGGAGCCCTGCCATCATCCCATCTCTGTTCCAGGACAAGCTCTTCAATTCAATTACATTTATATAGCGTCTAATACAACAGAAGTTGTCTCCAGACGCTTTCCAGAGACCCAGAACATGAACATAAACCCCCGAGCAATTATTACATAAACAATGGCAGGTAAAAACTCCCCTAGTGGGAGAAAAACCTTAAGCCAAACAGTGGCAAGAAAAACTCCCCTTTAGGAGGGAAGAAACCTGGACCAGGACCTGGATCACAAGGGGGTAGAAACCTGGACCAGGACCTGGATCACAAGGGGGTAGAAACCTGGACCAGGACCTGGATCATAAGGGGGGGGTAGAAACCTGGACCAGGACCTGGACCATAAGGGGGTAGAAACCTGGACCAGGACCTGGACCATAAGGGGGTAGAAACCTGGACCAGGACCTGGATCATAAGGGGGTAGAAACTTGGACCAGGACCTGGATCATAAGGAGAAACCTGGACCAGGACCTGGATCATAAGGAGAAACCTGGACCAGGACCTGGATCATAAGGAGAAACCAGGACCAGGACCTGGATCATAAGGGGGGGTAGAAACCTGGACCAGGACCTGGATCATAAGGGGGTAGAAACCTGGACCAGGACCTGGATCATAAGGGGGGGTAGAAACCTGGACCAGGACCTGGATCATAAGGGGGTAGAAACCTGGACCAGGACCTGGATCATAAGGGGGTAGAAACCTGGACCAGGACCTGGATCATAAGGGGGGGAGAGACCTGGACCAGGACCTGGATCATAAGGGGGGGAGAGACCTGGACCAGGACCTGGATCATAAGGAGAAACCTGGACCAGGACCTGGATCATAAGGGGGGGAGAGACCTGGACCAGGACCTGGATCACAAGGGGGGGTAGAAACCTGGACCAGGACCTGGATCATAAGGGGGGGAGAAACCTGGACCAGGACCTGGATCATAAGGGGGTAGAAACCTGGACCAGGACCTGGATCATAAGGGGGGGAGAGACCTGGACCAGGACCTGGATCATAAGGGGGTAGAAACCTGGACCAGGACCTGGATCTTAAGGGGGTAGAAACCTGGACCAGGACCTGGACCATAAGGGGGGGAGAGACCTGGACCTGGTGGGTCACTGACTTCCTGTCTGACAGGAAGCAGTGGGTGAAGCTGGGGAAACATGTCTCTGACCTCGGACCATCAGCACCAGATCCCCTGAAGGCTGCGTTCTCTCTCCTCTGCTCTTCTCCCTGTACACCAACAGCTGCACCTCCAGTCATCAGTCTGTCAAGCTCCTGAAGTTTGCGGACGACACCACCCTCATTGGACTCATCTCTGGTGGTGATGAGTCCGCCTACAGGTGGGAGGTGAGGGAGGGGGACCAGCTGGTGACCTGGTGTCTACAGGTGGACCAGCTGGTGACCTGGTGTCTACAGGTGGACCAGCTGGTGACCTGGTGTCTACAGGTGGGAGGTGGACCAGCTGGTGACCTGGTGTCTACAGGTGGGAGGGGGACCAGCTGGTGACCTGGTGTCTACAGGTGGGAGGGGGACCAGCTGGTGACCTGGTGTCTACAGGTGGGAGGGGGACCAGCTGGTGACCTGGTGTCTACAGGTGGGAGGGGGACCAGCTGGTGACCTGGTGTCTACAGGTGGGAGGTGGACCAGCTGGTGACCTGGTGTCTACAGGTGGGAGGTGAGGGAGGGGGACCAGCTGGTGACCTGGTGTCTACAGGTGGGAGGTGGACATCACCTCCCTTACCAAAAAAGCACAGCAGAGGATTTACTTCTTGCGGCAGCTGAAGAAATTCAACCTGCCAAAGAAAATGATGGTGCAGTTCTACACTGCCATCATTGAGTCCAACCTCACCTCCTCCCTCACCTCCTCCATCACCTCCTCCATCCTCACCTCCTCCATCACAATCTGGTACGCTGCCGCCACTGTAAAGGACAGGAGCAGCTGCAGCGTATCATCTCTGCAGAGAAGGTGATTGGCTGCAATCTTCCATTTCTCCAGGATCTGCAGCCTCCAGGACCTGCAGCCTCCAGGACCTGCAGCCTCCAGGACCCTGCAGCCTCCAGGACCTGCAGCCTCCAGGACCTGCAGCCTCCAGGACCCTGAAGCCTCCAGGACCCTGCAGCCTCCAGGACCTGCAGCCTCCAGGACCCTGAAGCCTCCAGGACCCTGAAGCCTCCAGGACCCTGCAGCCTCCAGGACCTGCAGACTCCAGGACCCTGAAGCCTCCAGGACCCTGAAGCCTCCAGGACCTGCAGACTCCAGGACCCTGAAGCCTCCAGGACCCTGAAGCCTCCAGGACCCTGAAGCCTCCAGGACCCTGAAGCCTCCAGGACCCTGAAGCCTCCAGGACCCTGAAGCCTCCAGGACCCTGCAGCCTCCAGGACCTGCAGACTCCAGGACCCTGAAGCCTCCAGGACCCTGAAGCCTCCAGGACCTGCAGCCTCCAGGACCCTGAAGCCTCCAGGACCCTGAAGCCTCCAGGACCTGCAGCCTCCAGGACCCTGAAGCCTCCAGGACCCTGCAGCCTCCAGGACCCTGCAGACTCCAGGACCCTGCAGCCTCCAGGACCTGCAGCCTCCAGGACCCTGAAGCCTCCAGGACCTGCAGCCTCCAGGACCTGCAGCCTCCAGGACCTGCAGCCTCCAGGACCCTGCAGCCTCCAGGACCCTGAAGCCTCCAGGACCCTGAAGCCTCCAGGACCCTGAAGCCTCCAGGACCCTGAAGCCTCCAGGACCCTGCAGACTCCAGGACCCTGAAGCCTCCAGGACCTGCAGCCTCCAGGACCTGCAGCCTCCAGGACCTGCAGCCTCCAGGACCTGCAGCCTCCAGGACCTGCAGCCTCCAGGACCCTGAAGCCTCCAGGACCCTGAAGCCTCCAGGACCCTGCAGCCTCCAGGACCTGCAGACTCCAGGACCCTGAAGCCTCCAGGACCCTGAAGCTGCAGGTCAGATTGCAGCAGACCCCTCCCACCCCGGACAGAAACTGTTCCAGACTCTTCCCTCTGGCTGGGGCTGCGGTCCATCAGGACCAAAACCTCACGCCACTAAAACAGTTTTTTCCCGTCTGCAGCTGTCCTCATCAACAAAGCCCCGGTCCCCCCCGGAACCCCCTGGACCCCCGGTCCCCCCTCTCCCCCGTCCACCACGGACTGCCCCCCCATCCCACTCTACGTTACATTAACGTAAAGACTCCAATCCTGACCTTATGCGTTACATTAACGCACATCCTAGGTCACTTTTGCACAGACTCATAAAATCTCTTTTAAAATCACTTTAAAATCTCATGTTGTAAATTTTCTCTCATGTTGTACATTCTCTCTTTTCATTATATATCTGCTCTTTGTACTGCACCAATCACCACAAAAAATTCCGTGTGTGTGTTCAACAAACATGGCAATAAACTTATTTCTGATTCTGACAAGGAAGCCAGGGACCGGGATATGGAGAAAATAATGATTATTAACGGTTTGGATCCATATGAAATCCCTACTAAAGAATGGAGCTCCGACGAGGACTTACTGCCGCAGTTCTGCACAACCCACGTCTTCGGCTAGCTTGTTTGCGGTGTGAGCGCCTACAACTTCAGAGCAGTTCCGTTGTTATAAGTCGTTGGAGTCTCATGTGCAGTTCACTAATGGATGGGTGCAGGAGCTTCAGATTATAAAGCCGGCAAACAGTAGGAACACGGTTATCCGGGCAAAGGTAAGCTGCGCTCCATTCTAGCAACTGTTAGTGCTTTGTTTGTAGCAGCACGTGTGCTTTTAACTAGGTGTTACAAAAATGTACTTAAGCTATATAAACTAATATTCAGATGTTATACTTTACTGTCATATACATTGATTATAAGTGAGACACAACGAAGAGGGAGCACGTCTGTACACAGTGGTCCGAAGAGCAGCTCAGGTAGCTTCCAACACGGCGGCTCCGCCAAGTGATGACGTCAAGACGACCAAGCCCTATAGACGTATGATGTCTATGACTGTGGATGTCAGGTCGTCTCCTCAAACCCCCACAACACCAGCATCGTGGTACTGAACTTACCGAGCTGGGCCTGGTTGGAATCCGACATCTGGATCAGCGCACTGTCTTTCTTATTGTAGAGAATTTTCACCCTCTGGACATCACCGTACACCCCTGCATCAGAGGGAGAGGTGAGGTGGGAGGAAGCAGACAGAAGATCCAACGTTAGTGGGCCAGACCAAAACATTTTTAGGGTCAAGAAACAGAAAAAGAACGGAATATAGAAAGTTTACAGTAGACTTGAGAGGGAGAGGAGACAACAAAGAAGAGGAGGAGACAGTACAGGCCCCGCCCCCCTAAACAGACAAGTCAGGTGGCCATAAATAAAACAACATGCAGAAACGTGCATTACATGATGACTGTGCTGGGAGTCGTAGGGCAGAGTGATAAACATGAACCCAGACCAAAACACACACACACACACACACACACACACACACACACACACACACACACACACACACACACACACACACACACACACACACACACACACACACACACACGTTAGGGCTGTCAGTTTAGCGCATTAATTAGATTCATTAATTACACTGCTAATTAACGCTTTATGAAAATTAACGCAAGTAATTATGAGTGGCAAAATGCACGAGTATTTTAAATGTGTCCCATTGAGGGAGCCGTAGTTCACTTGGCAGTAACAGGTCACTTCCTCCTGCTGCTGGTCAAACTAACAAAGACCTGACAGACCTGGACCACTCAGGGGACACTCAGATAATCTTTGCTGGGCCTTTGAACGGCAAGTTTATGTATAAAAAGAAAGAAGACGGAACTATCAAGAACGCGGTGATTTGTACATTTTGTAAAAAAGAATGTTCCTATCACCAAAGCTGCTCCAGCCTGAATTATCATTTAAACACTAAACATGTCCGGACAAGTTCCCCTGTAAACATGTCAAGTACTAGTACTTCAATTGCTGTATTGAGTCAGCTTTAGTTTTAATTTTGAATTGAGAGTCTGCTTAAGTGCCTATTTGAGACAGCCTTATTTTATTTCTGAATTGTATTTATTTAACTGTATTTGCATTGCATTTTTGAATAAAACATCTGGCCTAATTGGTTTGCTGATGTGCTTGAGCTTTTTCTTTTGATTTTCATATTAAAGGAGCTTGAGGCTCCTTTTAAGAAATCAGACTCTCTAGCGCCACCCTTCACCACGACGGCCGTTGGGGGTACTGCAGCCAACAGTGAAGCCGGCACGGGAGAACGGGGAGAACGCACATGCAGCGTCATGTGACGTCACATCCGCAGCCCAGCGCGGGAAATTTGGGCCCGAATTGCAGCACATTTTGCAGCACACAGCCTGTTCAAGGCAACGGAGAGATACACTAGAGGAAACATTCTTTTTGGTTTGGAACGCTTCATCTGACATTATTACTAGAAAACTTAAAGCTCCTTTAAGAAACACACTTCACCAATAAAAACGTGGAGTTCAAATCTTCTATTCTTAGTGTATTCAATTGCTTAGTCGTGCACTGCAATTTTGGAATGTCCTAGAATTCTAATTCTTTATTTGGGGACCTTTAGCAGATATGAGATTAAAATGTGATTAATTAGATTAATTAATTATAAATCCTGTAATTAATTAGATTAATTTTTTAATCGCCTACCAGCACTAATATATATATATATATATATATATATATATATATATATATATATATATATATATATATATATATATATATAAATATAAATATAAACACACACACACACACACACACACACACATACACACACCAACTATGCTTGTAACAAAACCCGTACTATTGACTTAAATGATATACTACTTATAATAAAAATGATAGGAATAATAATGATGATAATAAGAATCTCAGAAGAGAGAGAGACAGAGAGAGAGCTAACGATAACATACCGAAGAGGGTAAACAGACTTTGGGGCGTAACCATCTTTAGAGGGAGAGAAGAGCAACAAGCAGCGTGAGACAGGTAGAGAGGTAGAAGAGTCGGAGCGGAGCGGAGGTAGAGATGGACAGATCCATCCAGAACGGAGGGATGGTGGTTTTTGTTGATGGAAGTGGTGGGTCATGGAAGAAGGGAGCAGGCGGTGGAGCAGGAGTCATGGAGGGGGTTTGGGTGGGGAGGGGGACGTGGTTCATTTACAAGTAAAAAGTAAAAATATGACACCCCCTCCCCCCAAACAACACATGGATTGGAGGGGGAGGAAGTACAAATGGAGGAGAAGAGGAGGGGTGGGGAGAGAGAGTGTGAGGGGGAGGAGATGGACAGGGAGGAAAATTAAAATAAATAACAATAAATAAATACAAGGGAGGTAGGGGGAGGGACAAAAACAAAATACAGGTCAGTACACTGGAATAATGCAGGTAGTCTGGTCAAAGGTCATGGATCAATGTTTTCTGCAGAAGGGCTGACTCTGGACCAGCACGGGCAAACATACTAAATCATAGGAAACTCAGCAATACAGAGTCACAACCACGGGATTAAAAACATGCAGCAGCTCGGCGGTCTGGAGATCCCCCCGGTCCAGCGGTAGAGAGTGGCGCTGCAGGATCACGAGGGGCTGGAGGGAAACGGGTTGAGAGAGCGTGCAGCTCACGCTGCTGCTGATACCACAGATACCAGACCGGGTGGTGCCGGCAGAACATTCATCCAGCAGGGAGGAAGGACGAGGCAGGATTATGGGACAAATCAATTCCTATTAAGTCTTTGACATAAAAAGAAAATACAGCAGGAAAGGGAGAAAGGAGAACAAGCAAGCGATGCGGAGAGACAGTTGTTTGTTCCCAGGAGTGAGAAGCATAAATTCTGGTTCTGTGTTAAACCTACACCGTAGGGTACGCGGCTATGCAGGAGTCTCTCCGTAGCTACACCGTAGCCTGCTAGCACCTCCCAAAACATGGAGCTACGACCCAACGCAGACGAGAGGGCTGTGATTGGTTTGCTTGGTAGAAACGCATTTCTGGTTCCGGTTGGTGAAGCAGTCGTGAACTTTCAGCGCTCTTTTCTTCGTGTGTGTGTGTGATTTTTTTTTGGGGTTGTTTTGGTTTTTTGCACAATAGTTGTCCTTATCTCTTTGATTCACTGTGACCAGACAAACCGGAAGCTAAACAAAGTATCAACTAGTGATCTGGGGGGTTTAACGCAGAACCATAATTCAGGTTTTAGTCTTTGACAAAAAAACTGAAAATACAGCAGAAAAGGGAGAACGGAGAAGAAGCAAGCGTTGCGGAGAGACAGTTGTTTGTTCCCAGCAGTGAGATGCGTTAGGAATGATTTCATGAGCTTTCTATGTGCTGAGGAGGGCTGGGGGGCACGTAGAGAGACAAACAGAGGACAGACAGTTAGCAGAGGAAACATGAACATGAAGAGGTAAAGGCAGAACACCAGAGGAGAGAAAGGACAGTTATGGGGCTGGGAGAGAAGTTAACTCCCCACCCTTTTACAGGGACACAGAGCATCTTGACATGAAAAAGAAAGACAAGAGTGAGGCCCTGTACACGTGAAGGACATAAGAACATTGAACAATAGATTTCAACCATCCTTACTGTAAAAAAAGAATACAGTAAGGAAACCACACACACTTTCTGACTTAAATCAATGGATTTTCTCTGATAACTTTTCTTGTTGTTGTTTTCCTTTTAATATAAAATAGTTAACTAAAGACGACTTTCTATGAATTTTGAAAAGGTTTCAGTAAGTAACCTGCATATAGTTGATCCCCAGTAAATGAGAAAGATGAGCCGTGTCGTCCCTCTGAAACTGGGCTTTATTCCCCGTGAGGAGACGCCGCAGCGGTACGAGTTTGTTTCTTCAGGCCCTCTCGTGGTCAGGGGCCAGCAGGGGGGGGCCAGCAGGGGGGGGCCAGCAGGGGGGGGCCAGCAGGGGGGGGGGGGCGTGTTTTAAGGGTCTAACACACTGCTACGTCTTCTTTGAGAAGCTGGACTGAGTGGTGGTGGCGCTACCGTCGGCTGCAGTGGACGGTAGACGGACTTCATAGCTGACAGCAGGACCTGCATCTCTGGTGGGGGGGGTGGAAGTACGGAGCTTTGTGGAAGTACGGAGCTTTGTGGAAGTACGGAGCTTTGTGGAAGTACGGAGCTTTGTGGAAGTACGGAGCTTTGTGGAAGTACGGAGCTTTGTGGAAGTACGGAGCTTTGTGGAAGTACGGAGCTTTGTGGAAGTACGGAGCTTTGTGGAAGTACGGAGCTTTGTGGAAGTACGGAGCTTTGTGGAAGTACGGAGCTTTGTGGAAGTACGGAGCTTTGTGGAAGTACGGAGCTTTGTGGAAGTACGGAGCTTTGTGGAAGTACGGAGCTTTGTGGAAGTACGGAGCTTTGTGGAAGTACGGAGCTTTGTGGAAGTACGGAGCTTTGTGGAAGTACGGAGCTTTGTGGAAGTACGGAGCTTTGTGGAAGTACGGAGCTTTGTGGAAGCGTTGATGTCAAACACACGACCGATGCAGAGAGCGCACACCCCCCCCTCCGCTGGATAGACGTGAGGGAAGGAGGTTCCTCACCTTAATACTTTAGATGAGCAAAGAATCTGAAGTATTAGCTAATTATAGCCCAACTGCACTTTATAGGTTGAGTTACACTCACTGCTGTTACATTTGTACTTTATTTGTTTGTGATTTATTTTTTGTATCCCCCTGTTTTGATCCCACATAGTAGAAGGGGATTTTTTCTGAGCCTTTTATTTTCCTCCATATGAGGTTAGACATAATTACATGGAAAATGTTACTGACCAATGCACTTCTTGTACAATGTTTGTGATGCATATGGTTCATTGTTTTACATTGAGCAGTTTAAAAAAACAAGGAATCTTAAGTTAGTTTTTACAAGTGTAAAGTTGGGACTACATTGTGTTTGTAGTCCTGTAAAGACTAACCTAACCTGTAAAGACTAACTTAAGATTCCTTGTTTTTTAAGCGCGTGCTCTCTGGTATTTGAGACTCCACGTACTTCCATGGTAATTCATTTCAAATCGACAACTTTAGTCTTGTCCAGCGAACCATCTGGCATCTTTTTGAAAGTGAACTAGCCGTTCAAAAGTCCCTTTTCATTCTCCATCTTTCAATCCACCAGACTTTTCCTCAAACTACAGGTGCCGTTGAGCGCCAGAAATTATATAATGCGCTTTTTTTAAAATCCTGCACGTTAATCGTGCGTTAAAAATATTGTCGGTGTTAAGAGGACGTTAAGTTAACGCGTTATTAACACGTTAACTTTGACAGCCCTAATATATGTGTATATATATATAAAAATACCCTAAAAGAAACTGTCAGTTTTTAAAAGATCTGAATTAGCCAGGGAGGAATTGGAATGAAAAAATCTGTGTTCCAGCTGCAAGATTCAGCTGGTCTTCACCAAGAGTTAAAAACAACACGTGACCCAAAAACAAGCAAATGAAAAAACAGAACCACCAAGACCAGAGTGGAGCACAAACTTTAAAAAAAAAGAAAAAGAAAAAAAGAAAACCTCCATCTGATGGGCCCGTGTGTTACTGACCTCCTCGTTGAGGTTGCTTACTAGCAAGACCCCGCTGGATCCCAGCGGCCCGGCCAGCGCCGCCCTCCCAGCAGCAGCAGCAGCAGCAGCAGCAGCAGCAGCAGCAGCAGCGGCGGCAGCTGCACCTAAAGGGTTTAGGGCTCCTGACAGGAAATGGATGAGACATTGGCCACAGTTACATGAGGTTTTTTCATTTGGAATTAATTATTCAGAATTAAATCATTCAGAATTAAACTATTTTCCTTCGAGTTTACATGGACATAGTAATTACGAATTAAAGCTGCAAGCAGTGATGAACGGGCCCTCGTACTCATGGCCACCGCCCCCCATAAGCATATCAGAAATGACACCACCCACGACTCTCTATGTCAACCCATTCAAAAGTTATGGCACAGAAAAGTATTCTAGGGGGCGCTGTTGAGCCGTTAGGCCACGCCCATTAATACAAACCATGAAATATCAAATTTATCGCCAAGTCTGGCTTGCATGCAAAATGTGGTGACTTTTGGGGAACTATCAAATATGAACCAATCAGGGGGGGCGCGCTTTTTGGCGTCTAGCGTCGCCACGGTAACACTTTTGAAAGAGAAAAGTAATGCGCTTAGTCACAGGATGGAGACGCACATTTTGATGTATAACACACCTGGGTTCACGATACGGTTCGGGCTGAATTAACTGCCGAAGGAATGGCATCGATTTCGCCAAAATGACACGATTAATTCAGAATGTTCAAAATGGCCGACTTCCTGTTCGGTTTCGGCCATGGCGCCAAGAGACTTTTCTTTAAGTTGTGACATGATACAGGTGTGTACCGGTTTTCGTGCATGTACGTCAAACCGTATCGTGGGGCTTGAGGCCCAAAGTTTTCCAGGTGGCGCTGTTGAGCCATTAGGCCACACCCATTAATGCAAACCATTAAATATCACATTTTTCACCAGGCCTGGCTTGCGTGCAAAATTTGATGACTTTTATGGCACATTTAGGGGGAAAAAAGTCCCTCATTTCGTTGGAAGAAAGAATAAAAAAAAAAAAAAAAAGAATTCCTACAGATACAATAGGGCCTTCGCGCTGTAAGTGCTCGGGCCCTAATTAATATGGAATACACGTTTGATCAGCTTTCTCCAATTCCTCTCCAGGTCTGGGGGTTGGGAAGGTTCTGATTGGATAGGGGGGGGACCGGAAGTTAAACTACCGGACAAAAAAACTAACTTTGCATGACAACATTACAACTTTGAAAAGCTCACATTTTGATGTTTCCTGTTTCCATCTGTTCTTTTAATGATTTATATTTATTAAATAAATGGTCTCTGCTCTTGACCAGCGTTTACTGCTGCTGCATCTTGAAACTTTGTTTGGAAAACCAGCCCAGTGGAATATAAGCGTCATGGAGACAGACGGGCGAGGGAACGAGCAGAAAGAAAGACCGGAGTTAATTTAAAGAGGAATGAGTGTAAACATGATCGTGGAATTATTCTATTCAAATTTAAAATCGGAATAAACCAGACACTGACTTCAGAATTAAGTTTAATTCGGAATGGCCATTTTAATTCTGAATTAGGTGTTTACATGGTCATTTTTACTCATTTTAAATGGAATTTTTATTCTGAATTAAACTTCCCATGTAAACGCACTGATTTACAAGCAGCACATCTACCAAAGCACCGCTTTACAACATCGAGAGAAGATGCTTAGGACCAAAACAATGTGAATGACACCATTCGTCTTCAAGCACCATTTTTTAATCAATCTAACTGATCTAACGACACAACTATGATCACAAGTTTATAGGAAAATGAGAGAAGGAAGGATGAATGCATGATGTACCTGGTATCTTACCGAGGAGGGAGCCGGAGTCCTTGCTGAGGGCGGCGGCTACAGCCGGGTCCAGGCTGGGCTGCCTGTCCCCGGCCGGCAGCTCAGGCCTCGTGTAGTCACGACTCTTGTCGTTGTTGTACTTAACATTCAGGTTTACCAGCTTGGAGAAGTCAATACGCAGCGTGCAACAGGAATTGTAGATGTTCTGACCATCCAGTGCCTGGCGAGGGAAGAAGAACAAACTTTTCAAAAGGAAATGAAGGATACGACGAAGTATTAGGGCCAAACTAAGAAAAAAAAATTGGAAATTACGAGAATAAAGTCGTAATATTACGAGAATAAAGTGATAATTTATGAGAACTCTAACAGGAAGAGCAGTCTTCTCCCTGTGTTAAAATTGGGAATATTGAGCATCTTGGGAAGTTATATTTTGGTATCGGTTTCACAAATAAGGAAATACACTTTTGGCACATCAGCATCGAATTATTATAGTATAAGGACGTTAAAACGATTGTGCAAACGGCAGCATCTATTTCAAAGAAGGAACCACACAGACTTGGAAGAAATTGTGTCTTTTGTGGAAGAAGACAATCTTTATGATCATCCTCATTGTTTCCTGAGAAACAACAAAACTTTATTCTCATAATATTATGACTTTATTTTCGTAATTTCCATTTTTCTTTTGTCTTAGTTTGGCCCTAATACTCTGCCGTAGAAGGATAATTATTTATCTCAGAAGATAAAACAATGCCCATATACTGCATCTCAGAAGACACAAACTGAACACCACACCAGGTCTTGGATGGCACAGAAACGGGGAGGAGCAGCGTGTAAACATGTAAACGGCCTCTCACCAGTTTGGCGTGTTGTGCATTCACAGGGTCACTGAACTGCAGCAGAGCCTGAAACTGGTTGTTCTTGGTGAATGTGATTATCTTCATAACTGTGCCAAACTTGGAAAAAATCTGCCAACGGAACGACAATACAAAATGAACAATAAGCTGAGAGAGTCAACTATTGTAGAAGCGGTGAGAGCAGCATGTTTTGTACCTGCTGCAGCACGTCCAGGGTGACGGGGTAGAACATGTTGTCGATGATGATCCGCAGCACGGGGCTGGACGCTGCGGTGGGAACCTCGTCTGAGCCGGGAGACGGGACGGTGGACACCGCCTGCAGCACGGCCTGAGTCCGCTACAGCCACACACACAACATAGCAGTTGACATTTCTTTTTTTTTTTATAACTTAAAATTTGTATTATGTTTTCACATGTAAATAAACAATACAATACTGCAAACAAGTTACAGATTAGAATAACAATAATAGTAACATTAAAGCTGCAAGCAGCGATGAACGGGACCTCACGCGTGCAATTTTCACCAATTATGGTCAAGGACTCAATACAGAGTCCGATGACACCACCCACGACTCTCTATGTCAAACCATTCAAAAGTTATGGCAGAATCATATATCGGCCAATCAGCTACTAGTATCACTTCCTGTTTAACGTTGAAGTTTGACACGGCGCCACGGCCACGCCATTTCACGAAAACTCACGATTTTGATAACTTTTCATCGTTAACGTCTTTTGTGTCTCCTGAGCGAGTTTTATGTCGACCAGGACGATCCTGCTAGGATGAGTTTGTTAAAGTACGACACGTGAAAATGGCATAAAATTGCGCCTAAATGACACGATTAATTCAAAATGGCCGACTTCCTGTTCAGTTTTGGCCATGGTGCCAGGAGACTTTTCTTTAAGTTGCGACATGATACAGGTGTGTACCGATTTTCGTGCATCTACGTCAAACCGTATTGTGGGGCTTGAGGCACAAAGTTTTCTAGGGGGCGCTGTTGAGCCATTAGGCCACGCCCCTTTTTGACACTATTAGAATAGGTAATATTTCGCCACATGGGACGTGCGTGCAAGTTTCACAACTTTTCGAGTAAGTTATGCGCCTCAAAAACGCAATTGTCTTCGGATAAAATAAGAATAATCGTACCGATTTCAATAGGGCTTCACACAAGCCTGGTGCTCGGTCCCTAATTAACAAACTGTCTGGAGATGATCCTCTATTCAGTCCACTGTTCCAGTCGGCATTTGTTCAGTTGGTGTCACGTCTCATGTAAGTATTCCATTTTTCCCAGTTCTTTTCAAATACATTCTCTTTGATCCTTAAAAGATATGTCAATTTTTCCATAACACAGATTTCCTGGACAATTTCCAAACACTGTTCCTGTTTCGGGGCATTTACATTGAGCCATTTTCTTGTGACTGCTTTTTTACTTGCTGCGAGTTGCACTTCACACAGTCAAGTACAGATCTTCTCTCGTTACAACCTTTCCAATATTCCCAAGATACATCACTGGGCAAGTATTTGGGATTTCATATGCCAGAACATTTTTTTACTACTAAATTTACATTTTGCCAGTATGTTTTAATTTTTGTACAGTTCCAGAAGATGTGTGCATGGTCTGCCTCCACATTCCCCTCTCCAGCAGTTTTGTTGTGTGGCGAGTTGCCTAGATTTTATTTTTGGTGTTATAAAATATCGAGTTAGATTTTTCCAGCAGAACTCCCTCCATATTAATGAGTTTGTAGATGTACATTGTGTCTCGCACATGTGGTACCATTCATCTTCTTGTATTTGGATCTTTAGTGGCCGAGACCCCTTCTGTTTGTATGAATCCATAATGACTCCAATCGCCTTGTTTATAGTTGCAACTGGCCTTATCTCTTTTGTGAAATAATCTCTTAACTGCATGTAAGTCTTTGTTTTCAAGGCCGTACTTTGTCTTAAAGGAGCCGTCTGTAAGAAATGGCCAAAACTGGTACTGCAGTCACTTTCAAAATATTGTTGAGTGGCATGTACCCTCCCCCTCCTCCCCCCGACCACAGGTTGCCAGGTAGGCTGCAGAATGCAGCAGGAACGTAGGCTGCCATGGCTGCGATAATTAGAGCCGAGCTGGCAACCCGGATGCCGAAACAATACTGACTTGGTGATTGGGAGATAGGTGGAGGGTGGAGCTTCAGAAACAATACTGACTTGGTGATTGGGAGATAGGTGGAGGGTGGAGCTTCAGAAACAATACTGACTTGGTGATTGGGAGATAGGTGGAGGGTGGAGCTTCAGAAACAATACTGACTTGGTGATTGGGAGATAGGTGGAGGGTGGAGCTTCAGACCAAAACAAAAAATGACAACATAAACATCAGTTGAGGGCTGCAACTCCTCTTTTTACACTGGAATATCCTGGCTTGAGTGCTGTTGTCAGTGACATAAGTATTTGAAATGAACATGATTTTTAAATGTCTGTTGACATATCGGGGTCATTTTATGATTCGTTTTATTATTGCTCTTACATACAGCTCCTTTAAGCTCTTGGAAGCTTAGAAATTCCCCACCTTCCGAAACCGCACACATTGCTGTCATTCCTTTTTGTGTCCATTCTTTGAATAATAGATTGCGCGTCCCTGGTATGAATTTTGGATCGTATGTGAACCACCTCAGAGTGCATATGTTCCTCTTGAGTTTGTATTTTCTTATTACAACCCTCCATATTTCTAGTGTGAATTGGGTTCATAGTATGTCTCAATGCACCCATCAGGTAATATCTGGCTCTGATGTTTCTCTTTCAATTTCCTGCCATTTAGACTCATAGTCAGGCCTACACCAACAGGCCAGAGGCCTGAGTTGAGCAGCATCAAAATATTCTCTAAGGTAAGGCAAGTCCATTCCACCCTCACTTTTAGG
Organism: Cololabis saira; assembly: GCF_033807715.1. NCBI lineage: Eukaryota > Metazoa > Chordata > Actinopteri > Beloniformes > Belonidae > Cololabis > Cololabis saira. The sequence continues at coordinate 601,332 of NC_084608.1, read as the reverse complement.
TAGTTGGAGGGTCGTGAATTTTATTCTCGTTTTTTTTCTATTCCAAATGAATCTAGAGATCATTTTGTCCCAGGCTATAAATTTGTTTTGGGGGATATTAATTGGCAGTGCTTGAAATAAATATAAAAATTTAGGTAGTATATTCATTTTGACTGTTTGTATTCTAGCACTGAAGTCCAACGGAAGGGTAGACCACCTTTCAATGTCCCTTTGTATGTTTTTTTCAGTTTCACTATAGTTGTTTTCCAACATGTCGGTAAGTGTTTTAGTTACACCAAGATACTTCATTGCTTTAGAATTCCATTTCAAATTATATGCATCTCTTATTTGTCAGGATGGAGCATGGAGTTTTTGATATATTCCGTTTATATCCTGAGTAGTATTCATACGTTTCCAGTAGAGACATTAGGTGTGGGAAACATTTGTCCAGCTGTTCAAGGAAAATAATGACATCATCGGCAAAAAGGCCAATGATGTGTTCTGTCCCCCGTATACTGACACCCTGCAGTCCCTCACTCTGCCTTATTGCCTGCGCTAAAGGCTCAACATATAAAGCGAAGAGGGTAGGTGACAGACAGCAACCTTGTCTTGTCTCCAACTGAATTGTATTTGACAGGCTTCCGTTTACTCTGATCCTAGCTGTGGGCTCTTGATAAATAGTTTTAATATATCGGATTACATTTTCATTGAAGCCAAATCTCGTTAGAACCTAACAAGAATGACCAACTACACTATCGAATGCCTTTTCGGCATCCCAACTAACCAGAACTGTACTTGCACCACTTTTTTGAGCGTTGTCTAAGATATGGAGGGTTCTTCTAATATTATCATGCGTTTAGCGTCCTTTAATAAACCCGGTTTGGTCTTCATCAATCAAGTCCGGTATGAGGGTCTCAAATCTTTTGCAAATAATTGATGTAAATAGTTTGTAGTCTACATTTAAAAGTGAAATCGGCCTATAGTTTTTGCATTCTTCTTTATCTTTGCCTTCTTCAGGTAGAACGGTGATAATTGCTTCTTTGCACAATGGGGGGGCCTTGCCCTCTTTAAGAGTGAAGTTAAAGCAGGACAGAAGCAAGGGTGTTAGCTCCTTCCCAAAGGCCTTATACCATTATCCCTCTTTTCTATATCTGTCCTGAGTATCTCATTTATCTCTTCCCTTGCCTTCTTTATTTGTTGTAGTACAGTCTGACTTTCTGTATTTTTATGTTTCTTCTCCAATTCTTGTAGTTTTTCTACTTTATGTTTATATATAGCTAACGAGCCTTCTTTTGTGATGTTGTCAAAGCGATTAGTTTTCCACGAATAACTGCCTTCATACCGTCCCACAGTATTGCAGGGTCTACCTCTCCATTATCGTTCTCTTCTATATACCTTTTTATTTTTTCTCTTATCTGCTCCACATTTGCCTTGTTATTCAGGATGCCCACATTTAGCCTCCATACAGTTTTTACTTTTCTTTTACTCAAGTGTATTGTCAATCCCTGATCCCACTGTGATCTGATATATCCTCCACCCCGATTTTACACTCTGTGACCCTGTGGCTTTCACTTTTATTAATCAAAAAGTAGTCTGGGTTGTTCCTGCATATGAAATTAGGAGGCGGCCGCCTCCGCCTAATTTCGTGCCGCCCCCAGCTCTCAAAACTCCGACGTCATGAAAATTGTTATTTTCTGGCAGGCGTTGGACTGGATGGATGTTATTTTAACTGCAGTTGCAGCACTGCGCAGCTGTGGAGGCGCTGTATCAACGACATTGCACCATTCATCAACCTCCAGACGACTTAGAACTGCACTGAACACCTGGACAACGTGTGCTAACTGAAAGAAACAAATACAGTTAACTCCCAAGTTAGGGTGATTCTTGGCCACCCTGGGTCCCCGTTGGTGGGCAGAGGGGAGATCCTCCTCACTAGAGGTGAAACCTGTCATTTCACACATCCTAGTAGTCCAACGTCATCCGACCGCATTTATTTTGTATTCCAAATAAAGTCTCCAACATCAGACATGACAAAAAAAGAGAGAAGTAAGATTAGTTGGAGGTTGTCCGCTCAAACTCTTGTAATTTATCCTTGGCAGGGCCAACTCCAACTCCATTCATGTGTATTTGCTACCGCGGCACAAGGAGAAGAGTCGGCGCAGAGTCTCCACCACCTTCTCTCCTATTGGACGTAGATGTCGTCAGCGCGGCACAGTGAAATTAAAAAATGTTCAATTTGCCGCGGCAGGCGGCCGAATTAGGCAGGCGCCCGAGCTCGGCGGCAGAGCGGTCCGCTCTTGCGCCGCGGTAGCACATACACAATGAATGGGAAAGCCACTTTGCGCCCTCTATGTGAAAGGGGCTATAACCAGTTGTTTTTCCCAGGGTACAGAAGAGGAAACTCCTTCCGCGTTCATTTCTGACCATGGCATTTGTTAACAGCTTTGAAACGCTACAGACAGTCGCCTTGTGAACACAAACGCCACAAACGAAAAACGAAACAACTGTATCGATTTAGCCCCTGAATCGGAACAAAACAAACGGGCCACAGGTATGAAAGCACGCTAAGACACCTAACCATTCCAAAAAAGGGGCTGTAGAAAAAGATGGTGCCCTTTACAACTGAAGAATGTCAGTCAATGACATCATCACCAACAACAGTCATGATGCTTTGTTAGGGTTAACCCTTATCTACCAGGTTGACGGGTAACAACCCCCCCTGTGTCAGCGGCAGCTGAGCTTCATCCCACCATGATGACCTGCAATGACTTTGATAAGTTCTTCACAGACAAAATCCAAAATATCCGACCAGCAGTTGGTACATCAGCAGCAGGTTCAGCATGTGTACCGTCTCCACCCAAAACTGCTGTTAATGTGTCATTGCGTTTAAATCATAGATCTGAACGATATCTGACGTCAGCTGAACCCTCTTCCTGTTAAGACATCCTGCCAACAGGTTTTTAAAAAAGGTGTCAAAGATTTTGGAGTCAGACCTGCTACTGCTGATGAACGTGTCCTTAATGCCAGGCGTGTTTCCAGAGCCACTAAAAACAGCTGCAATTAATCCCCCACTAAAAAAGGACAATCTTGACAAGACACGCATGAACAACTAGAGGCCCATGTCAAATCTCCATTTTCAAGTAAGATCATTGAAAAAGCTGTTTTTCAACACAAAACAACAACTTTGGTGCCTTCCAGTCAGTTGATTGTCTGAAATCTCCCATCTCTCCAGGACCTGCAGCCTCCAGGACCCTGAAGGTGCAGGAAAGATTGCAGAAGATCCTCCCACCCCGGACACAATCTGTTCCAGACTCTTCCCTCTGGCAGGAGCTGCGCTCCATCAGGACCAAAACCTCACGCCACTAAAACAGTTTCTTTCCGACTGCAACTCCTCATCAACAAGGCCCCGGTCCCCCCTCTCCCCCGTCCACCACAGACTGTCCCCCCACCCCTACTTTAGTCATTTTATTTGTTGAGCAGGGACCGTACATATTAAATGGACACATGTGTAAATATGCATGGTTGTAGCCAAAGGCTAATTTCCACCATTCGTCCCCGCGGCAAATTAATGCCAAACACAGAACTGGACACCAGTAGACATACGAGACATCAAGGCAATATATTAACAAAACACAACATTAAAAAACCACAACTGGGCTAGATAAAAAAACATTAAGCAATAAAAAAAACAACCAACAAAACAAACAAAAAAAAAAGGAAAAAAAAAACAAGAAAACCCTTACATTAGAAATACAGTTATCAAATTACAGTTTCAATTTGAAATGTATTCTAATAATCCAAATTAATGTTCACACCTCTTGTTTTCCTTCAGCCAGATTTTAAGTTTTGCTTTGAAAGAGGGTAAAGTAGAGCTGTCTCTGATAGTGGCAGGGAGACTATTCCAATACCCCTCAAAATTCGGGTTATTGCTAATATTCCGCTTACTCAAACATTGGGAATATTCCGTTTACATGGTAATTAATCATTTGGGATATCTGGATCAAACCAGCGACGCACGGAGAACATCATGACACAATTCCCGTCATTTCCGCTTCTTCTTCCTGTATCTAAATTCAAAACAAATGCTGCTTCGCGCAACTTTTCTCTCTCCTTCTTGTAAATCTTCTATCCCGGTACTTTCTAGCGTCTACAAATGCAGAAATGTTCATATCCTTCATTACATTTATGAAGTGATTAGTCTCCTCCTGGTCTTGTTTCTCCGTGTTTAGAAGAACTTCCTGGACTCAAAAGACCAGGATTCCTTGTGAACAGAGCATGTGTAGAAAACAACTTCCTGTTCCGTTTGATGGGGATATTCCATTTGGCGTTTACATGACCCAATATTCAGGTTTTAAAGGAGTAACCCAGGGCTCATATTCGGGTTATTCAAAGGGGTTATTAGTGTTTACATGGCTGTGCAAATTAGGGTTATTGCCAATATTGGGGTTTTAAAAGGGTTATTGATGCATGGAAACGCAGTAACAGTGCGCCTGTAGGGAATCTCAACAGGCCCTGGTGTTCATGCCTTTGACAGTCCTTTTTTTGATTAATTCCCCTACGTCACATCAACGCACATCCTGGGTCACCTCTGTACAGACTCATTACTCCGGCACTTTAAAACCAACATATTGTACATTTTTTCTTTTAATATCATTTGTTTTTTTTGTATTGCACTAAATCACGACAACAAATTCCTTGTGTGTGTAAAAAAAAAACTACTTGGCAATAAACTTCTTTCTGATTCTGATTCATAGGCGTCTTTTAGGGTTGGCCACCACTGTCCATTACATTACGGGACAGCATATTCTACTCTGGGCAGTTGTCTGACCACTCTGCAGCTTTTATCAGCGTCATCTTAAAAGGGAGCATCCAATTGTCATAAACGTCTTAGAATGTTTTCAGTAAATGAACGTGCATGCACATTTGAAAGGTCAGGTTAAAATGACATCTTGTTTCAATGAGTTCAACATTACTAACCTGGTTGCCAGCATCAGTTTTGAGCTCTCTGTGGTTGGAGAACTGAACAAAGATGGTGACATTACGGATATGTGGGGGAACTGTGTTGTAGTAATTAACCATCGTGACAGCTGCTTCCTCTGTTCCCATCTCAAGGAAAGCCTGCAAGTCGAGAAAAATTGATGAGTTCACCAATGTTATTGCTCGCTAGTACGGTACAACGCGCTAACTAACATCCCATCCATTCAAAATTGTGCAGGATGCCAACTTATCCTTCTATGGTACATATAAAAGAAAGAGGTCTAATAACAACGTGGGTGACAGATGTACTCTAAAGTCCTCACTATTCACTCAGAATGAACTGAAACTCATCAACAACATCGAAACAGACATTTCCAGAGAAATACATACAGTGCTGTGAATAAAGTGTTTGTCCCCTTACATAAACTTGCACGTTTTGGGACATCAAACTCATTTTAAAAAGGTATTTTTTAAATGAGTCATCTTTCCATCTTTCCTTCTACTGCTTCTCCAAAGTGCTGTCACGTGGTCAGTAACCTAAAGTAGGTACGCCCAGACTTCCCTCCCCCGGCTACTCTGTCCATCCCATCAGCAGGATCCCCAGGCGTTACCAGGCCAGCGACAGAGACATATGGTGCTTTTCCACTAGCACCTCGGCCCGACTCCACTCGCCTTTGCACTTTTCCACTAGGGGTGGAGGCGGGTGGAGGCGTGCTGAGTAGATACTTTTCTGTATCTATTCTGCCGAGGTTCTAAGCTGCTGAGTCGGCTGTATCTGACATCATCACACTACAGGCCACCGATTGGTCGGGGGGTTGGAGTCAGACGTCTGAGTCAGGAGGAGGAAATCAGAGAAAGAGCAACTCTGAGGTGCAGATGTTCATAAACCTGGTGCTGAGGAGAGAATTAAAAAGGGATCTAGACGGTGATAAGGAACGACCAGATCTACCAGGAGTTCTGTCTCTTCATAGCTGCTCACGGCTCCAGCTGACTTTTCAGCAGCGCAGAGACAAACTACATTTGAAAAAAGCATCACCGCTTGAAGCTTCTCTCACTCTCATTTTTTAACTTGATATGGAACACAAGCCACGGATCCAGCAGCACATCTATCATCTCCTCCAGGTTCTACATCTTTAGTGTTGTTGTCTTCTTCATTTAGATTGTTGTCTTCTTCATTTAGGGCAAGGCGAGTGGAGTCGCCTGAGTAGGTACTAGTACTAGTAGGTACTGAGTAGGTGCTAGTACTAGTAGGTACTGAGTAGGTGCTAGTACTAGTAGGTACTGAGTAGGTACTAGTACTAGTAGGTACTAGTACTAGTAGGTACTGAGTAGGTACTAGTACTAGTAGGTACTGAGTAGGTACTAGTACTAGTAGGTACTAGTACTAGTAGGTACTGAGTAGGTACTAGTACTAGTAGGTACTGAGTAGGTACTAGTACTAGTAGGTACTGAGTAGGTACTAGTACTAGTAGGTACTGAGTAGGTACTAGTACTAGTAGGTACTGAGTAGGTACTAGTACTAGTAGGTACTGAGTAGGTACTAGTACTAGTAGGTACTGAGTAGGTACTAGTACTTGTAGGTACTGAGTAGGTACTAGTACTAGTAGGTACTGAGTAGGTACTAGTACTAGTAGGTACTGAGTAGGTGCTAGTAGGTACTGAGTAGGTACTAGTACTAGTAGGTACTGAGTAGGTACTAGTACTAGTAGGTACTGAGTAGGTACTAGTACTAGTAGGTACTGAGTAGGTGCTAGTAGGTACTGAGTAGGTACTAGTACTAGTAGGTACTGAGTAGGTACTAGTACTAGTAGGTACTGAGTAGGTGCTAGTACTAGTAGGTACTGAGTAGGTGCTAGTAGGTACTGAGTAGGTACTAGTACTAGTAGGTACTGAGTAGGTACTAGTACTAGTAGGTACTGAGTAGGTACTAGTACTAGTAGGTACTGAGTAGGTGCTAGTAGGTACTGAGTAGGTACTAGTACTAGTAGGTACTGAGTAGGTGCTAGTAGGTACTGAGTAGGTGCTAGTAGGTACTGAGTAGGTACTAGTACTTGTAGGTACTGAGTAGGTGCTAGTAGGTACTGAGTAGGTACTAGTACTAGTAGGTACTGAGTAGGTGCTAGTAGGTACTGAGTAGGTGCTAGTAGGTACTGAGTAGGTACTAGTACTAGTAGGTACTGAGTAGGTACTAGTACTAGTAGGTACTGAGTAGGTACTAGTACTAGTAGGTACTGAGTAGGTGCTAGTAGGTACTGAGTAGGTACTAGTAGGTACTGAGTAGGTGCTAGTAGGTACTGAGTAGGTGCTAGTAGGTACTGAGTAGGTACTAGTACTAGTAGGTACTGAGTAGGTACTAGTACTAGTAGGTACTGAGTAGGTGCTAGTAGGTACTGAGTAGGTACTAGTACTAGTAGGTACTGAGTAGGTGCTAGTACTAGTAGGTACTGAGTAGGTGCTAGTACTAGTAGGTACTGAGTAGGTGCTAGTACTAGTAGGTACTGAGTAGGTACTAGTACTAGTAGGTACTGAGTAGGTACTAGTACTAGTAGGTACTGAGTAGGTGCTAGTAGGTACTGAGTAGGTACTAGTACTAGTAGGTACTGAGTAGGTACTAGTACTAGTAGGTACTGAGTAGGTACTAGTACTAGTAGGTACTGAGTAGGTGCTAGTAGGTACTGAGTAGGTGCTAGTAGGTACTGAGTAGGTACTAGTAGGTACTGAGTAGGTACTAGTAGGTACTGAGTAGGTACTAGTAGGTACTGAGTAGGTACTAGTACTAGTAGGTACTGAGTAGGTACTAGTACTAGTAGGTACTGAGTAGGTACTAGTACTAGTAGGTACTGAGTAGGTGCTAGTAGGTACTGAGTAGGTACTAGTAGGTACTGAGTAGGTACTAGTAGGTACTGAGTAGGTACTAGTAGGTACTGAGTAGGTACTAGTAGGTACTGAGTAGGTACTAGTACTAGTAGGTACTGAGTAGGTGCTAGTAGGTACTGAGTAGGTGCTAGTAGGTACTGAGTAGGTACTAGTACTAGTAGGTACTGAGTAGGTACTAGTACTAGTAGGTACTGAGTAGGTACTAGTACTAGTAGGTACTGAGTAGGTACTAGTACTAGTAGGTACTGAGTAGGTACTAGTACTAGTAGGTACTGAGTAGGTGCTAGTAGGTACTGAGTAGGTGCTAGTAGGTACTGAGTAGGTGCTAGTAGGTACTGAGTAGGTACTAGTACTAGTAGGTACTGAGTAGGTACTAGTACTAGTAGGTACTGAGTAGGTGCTAGTAGGTACTGAGTAGGTACTAGTACTAGTAGGTACTGAGTAGGTACTAGTACTAGTAGGTACTGAGTAGGTGCTAGTAGGTACTGAGTAGGTACTAGTAGGTACTGAGTAGGTACTAGTACTAGTAGGTACTGAGTAGGTACTAGTACTAGTAGGTACTGAGTAGGTGCTAGTACTAGTAGGTACTGAGTAGGTACTAGTACTAGTAGGTACTGAGTAGGTACTAGTAGGTACTGAGTAGGTACTAGTACTAGTAGGTACTAGTAGGTACTGAGTAGGTACTAGTACTAGTAGGTACTGAGTAGGTACTAGTAGGTACTGAGTAGGTACTAGTAGGTACTGAGTAGGTACTAGTACTAGTAGGTACTGAGTAGGTGCTAGTACTAGTAGGTACTGAGTAGGTACTAGTACTAGTAGGTACTGAGTAGGTGCTAGTAGGTACTGAGTAGGTACTAGTACTAGTAGGTACTGAGTAGGTACTAGTACTAGTAGGTACTGAGTAGGTACTAGTAGGTACTGAGTAGGTACTAGTAGGTACTAGTAGGTACTGAGTAGGTACTAGTACTAGTAGGTACTGAGTAGGTACTAGTACTAGTAGGTACTGAGTAGGTACTAGTAGGTACTGAGTAGGTACTAGTACTAGTAGGTACTGAGTAGGTACTAGTACTAGTAGGTACTGAGTAGGTACTAGTAGGTACTGAGTAGGTACTAGTACTAGTAGGTACTGAGTAGGTACTAGTACTAGTAGGTACTGAGTAGGTGCTAGTACTAGTAGGTACTGAGTAGGTACTAGTACTAGTAGGTACTGAGTAGGTGCTAGTACTAGTAGGTACTGAGTAGGTACTAGTACTAGTAGGTACTGAGTAGGTACTAGTACTAGTAGGTACTGAGTAGGTACTAGTACTAGTAGGTACTGAGTAGGTACTAGTACTAGTAGGTACTGAGTAGGTGCTAGTACTAGTAGGTACTGAGTAGGTGCTAGTACTAGTAGGTACTGAGTAGGTGCTAGTAGGTACTGAGTAGGTGCTAGTACTTGTAGGTACTGAGTAGGTACTAGTACTAGTACTAGTAGGTACTGAGTAGGTACTAGTACTAGTAGGTACTGAGTAGGTACTAGTACTAGTAGGTACTGAGTAGGTACTAGTACTAGTAGGTACTGAGTAGGTACTAGTAGGTACTGAGTAGGTACTAGTACTAGTAGGTACTGAGTAGGTACTAGTACTAGTAGGTACTGAGTAGGTGCTAGTACTAGTAGGTACTGAGTAGGTACTAGTACTAGTAGGTACTGAGTAGGTACTAGTACTAGTAGGTACTGAGTAGGTGCTAGTAGGTACTGAGTAGGTACTAGTACTAGTAGGTACTGAGTAGGTACTAGTACTTGTAGGTACTGAGTAGGTACTAGTACTAGTAGGTACTAGTAGGTGCTAGTGCTAGTAGGTACTGAGTAGGTACTAGTGCTAGTAGGTACTAGTACTAGTAGGTACTGAGTAGGTACTAGTACTAGTAGGTACTGAGTAGGTACTAGTACTAGTAGGTACTGAGTAGGTGCTAGTAGGTACTGAGTAGGTGCTAGTACTAGTAGGTACTGAGTAGGTGCTAGTAGGTACTGAGTAGGTACTAGTACTAGTAGGTACTGAGTAGGTACTAGTACTAGTAGGTACTGAGTAGGTACTAGTACTAGTAGGTACTGAGTAGGTACTAGTACTAGTAGGTACTGAGTAGGTACTAGTACTAGTAGGTACTGAGTAGGTACTAGTACTAGTAGGTACTGAGTAGGTGCTAGTACTAGTAGGTACTGAGTAGGTGCTAGTACTAGTAGGTACTGAGTAGGTGCTAGTAGGTACTGAGTAGGTACTAGTACTAGTAGGTACTGAGTAGGTACTAGTACTAGTAGGTACTGAGTAGGTACTAGTACTAGTAGGTACTGAGTAGGTGCTAGTACTAGTAGGTACTGAGTAGGTGCTAGTAGGTACTGAGTAGGTACTAGTACTTGTAGGTACTGAGTAGGTACTAGTACTAGTAGGTACTGAGTAGGTACTAGTACTAGTAGGTACTGAGTAGGTGCTAGTACTAGTAGGTACTGAGTAGGTACTAGTACTAGTAGGTACTGAGTAGGTACTAGTACTAGTAGGTACTGAGTAGGTACTAGTAGGTACTGAGTAGGTACTAGTAGGTACTGAGTAGGTACTAGTACTAGTAGGTACTGAGTAGGTGCTAGTACTAGTAGGTACTGAGTAGGTGCTAGTAGGTACTGAGTAGGTACTAGTACTAGTAGGTACTGAGTAGGTACTAGTACTAGTAGGTACTGAGTAGGTACTAGTACTAGTAGGTACTGAGTAGGTGCTAGTAGGTACTGAGTAGGTACTAGTACTAGTAGGTACTGAGTAGGTGCTAGTAGGTACTGAGTAGGTGCTAGTAGGTACTGAGTAGGTACTAGTACTTGTAGGTACTGAGTAGGTGCTAGTAGGTACTGAGTAGGTACTAGTACTAGTAGGTACTGAGTAGGTGCTAGTAGGTACTGAGTAGGTGCTAGTAGGTACTGAGTAGGTACTAGTACTAGTAGGTACTGAGTAGGTACTAGTACTAGTAGGTACTGAGTAGGTACTAGTACTAGTAGGTACTGAGTAGGTGCTAGTAGGTACTGAGTAGGTACTAGTAGGTACTGAGTAGGTGCTAGTAGGTACTGAGTAGGTGCTAGTAGGTACTGAGTAGGTACTAGTACTAGTAGGTACTGAGTAGGTACTAGTACTAGTAGGTACTGAGTAGGTGCTAGTAGGTACTGAGTAGGTACTAGTACTAGTAGGTACTGAGTAGGTGCTAGTACTAGTAGGTACTGAGTAGGTGCTAGTACTAGTAGGTACTGAGTAGGTGCTAGTACTAGTAGGTACTGAGTAGGTACTAGTACTAGTAGGTACTGAGTAGGTACTAGTACTAGTAGGTACTGAGTAGGTGCTAGTAGGTACTGAGTAGGTACTAGTACTAGTAGGTACTGAGTAGGTACTAGTACTAGTAGGTACTGAGTAGGTACTAGTACTAGTAGGTACTGAGTAGGTGCTAGTAGGTACTGAGTAGGTGCTAGTAGGTACTGAGTAGGTACTAGTAGGTACTGAGTAGGTACTAGTAGGTACTGAGTAGGTACTAGTACTAGTAGGTACTGAGTAGGTACTAGTACTAGTAGGTACTGAGTAGGTACTAGTACTAGTAGGTACTGAGTAGGTACTAGTACTAGTAGGTACTGAGTAGGTGCTAGTAGGTACTGAGTAGGTACTAGTAGGTACTGAGTAGGTACTAGTAGGTACTGAGTAGGTACTAGTACTAGTAGGTACTGAGTAGGTACTAGTACTAGTAGGTACTGAGTAGGTGCTAGTAGGTACTGAGTAGGTGCTAGTAGGTACTGAGTAGGTACTAGTACTAGTAGGTACTGAGTAGGTACTAGTACTAGTAGGTACTGAGTAGGTACTAGTACTAGTAGGTACTGAGTAGGTACTAGTACTAGTAGGTACTGAGTAGGTACTAGTACTAGTAGGTACTGAGTAGGTGCTAGTAGGTACTGAGTAGGTGCTAGTAGGTACTGAGTAGGTGCTAGTAGGTACTGAGTAGGTACTAGTACTAGTAGGTACTGAGTAGGTACTAGTACTAGTAGGTACTGAGTAGGTGCTAGTAGGTACTGAGTAGGTACTAGTACTAGTAGGTACTGAGTAGGTACTAGTACTAGTAGGTACTGAGTAGGTGCTAGTAGGTACTGAGTAGGTACTAGTAGGTACTGAGTAGGTACTAGTACTAGTAGGTACTGAGTAGGTACTAGTACTAGTAGGTACTGAGTAGGTGCTAGTACTAGTAGGTACTGAGTAGGTACTAGTACTAGTAGGTACTGAGTAGGTACTAGTAGGTACTGAGTAGGTACTAGTACTAGTAGGTACTAGTAGGTACTGAGTAGGTACTAGTACTAGTAGGTACTGAGTAGGTACTGAGTAGGTACTAGTAGGTACTGAGTAGGTACTAGTACTAGTAGGTACTGAGTAGGTGCTAGTACTAGTAGGTACTGAGTAGGTACTAGTACTAGTAGGTACTGAGTAGGTGCTAGTAGGTACTGAGTAGGTACTAGTACTAGTAGGTACTGAGTAGGTACTAGTACTAGTAGGTACTGAGTAGGTACTAGTAGGTACTGAGTAGGTACTAGTAGGTACTAGTAGGTACTGAGTAGGTACTAGTACTAGTAGGTACTGAGTAGGTACTAGTACTAGTAGGTACTGAGTAGGTACTAGTAGGTACTGAGTAGGTACTAGTACTAGTAGGTACTGAGTAGGTACTAGTACTAGTAGGTACTGAGTAGGTACTAGTAGGTACTGAGTAGGTACTAGTACTAGTAGGTACTGAGTAGGTACTAGTACTAGTAGGTACTGAGTAGGTGCTAGTACTAGTAGGTACTGAGTAGGTACTAGTACTAGTAGGTACTGAGTAGGTACTAGTACTAGTAGGTACTGAGTAGGTACTAGTACTAGTAGGTACTGAGTAGGTACTAGTACTAGTAGGTACTGAGTAGGTGCTAGTACTAGTAGGTACTGAGTAGGTGCTAGTACTAGTAGGTACTGAGTAGGTGCTAGTAGGTACTGAGTAGGTGCTAGTACTTGTAGGTACTGAGTAGGTACTAGTACTAGTACTAGTAGGTACTGAGTAGGTACTAGTACTAGTAGGTACTGAGTAGGTACTAGTACTAGTAGGTACTGAGTAGGTACTAGTACTAGTAGGTACTGAGTAGGTACTAGTAGGTACTGAGTAGGTACTAGTACTAGTAGGTACTGAGTAGGTACTAGTACTAGTAGGTACTGAGTAGGTGCTAGTACTAGTAGGTACTGAGTAGGTACTAGTACTAGTAGGTACTGAGTAGGTACTAGTACTAGTAGGTACTGAGTAGGTGCTAGTAGGTACTGAGTAGGTACTAGTACTAGTAGGTACTGAGTAGGTACTAGTACTTGTAGGTACTGAGTAGGTACTAGTACTAGTAGGTACTAGTAGGTGCTAGTGCTAGTAGGTACTGAGTAGGTACTAGTGCTAGTAGGTACTAGTACTAGTAGGTACTGAGTAGGTACTAGTACTAGTAGGTACTGAGTAGGTACTAGTACTAGTAGGTACTGAGTAGGTGCTAGTAGGTACTGAGTAGGTACTAGTACTAGTAGGTACTGAGTAGGTACTAGTACTAGTAGGTACTGAGTAGGTACTAGTACTAGTAGGTACTGAGTAGGTACTAGTACTAGTAGGTACTGAGTAGGTGCTAGTACTAGTAGGTACTGAGTAGGTGCTAGTACTAGTAGGTACTGAGTAGGTGCTAGTAGGTACTGAGTAGGTACTAGTACTAGTACTAGTAGGTACTGAGTAGGTACTAGTACTAGTAGGTACTGAGTAGGTGCTAGTACTAGTAGGTACTGAGTAGGTGCTAGTAGGTACTGAGTAGGTACTAGTACTAGTAGGTACTGAGTAGGTACTAGTACTAGTAGGTACTGAGTAGGTGCTAGTAGGTACTGAGTAGGTACTAGTAGGTACTGAGTAGGTACTAGTACTAGTAGGTACTGAGTAGGTACTAGTACTAGTAGGTACTGAGTAGGTACTAGTACTAGTAGGTACTGAGTAGGTACTAGTACTAGTAGGTACTGAGTAGGTACTAGTACTAGTAGGTACTGAGTAGGTACTAGTACTAGTAGGTACTGAGTAGGTACTAGTACTAGTAGGTACTGAGTAGGTACTAGTACTAGTAGGTACTGAGTAGGTGCTAGTAGGTACTGAGTAGGTGCTAGTAGGTACTGAGTAGGTGCTAGTACTAGTAGGTACTGAGTAGGTGCTAGTAGGTACTGAGTAGGTACTAGTACTAGTAGGTACTGAGTAGGTGCTAGTAGGTACTGAGTAGGTGCTAGTACTAGTAGGTACTGAGTAGGTACTAGTACTAGTAGGTACTGAGTAGGTGCTAGTAGGTACTGAGTAGGTGCTAGTAGGTACTGAGTAGGTACTAGTACTAGTAGGTACTGAGTAGGTACTAGTACTAGTAGGTACTGAGTAGGTGCTAGTAGGTACTGAGTAGGTACTAGTACTTGTAGGTACTGAGTAGGTGCTAGTAGGTACTGAGTAGGTGCTAGTAGGTACTGAGTAGGTACTAGTACTTGTAGGTACTGAGTAGGTACTAGTAGGTACTGAGTAGGTACTAGTGTGAAAGCGTCAATAGACCCTCCAGCGTGCCGGGTTCTTTCCCAGTGTCTCCACTGTCAGTTGAGACCGACTCCTTACGAGTCCAGAGAAATATGAGCAGCGTTTATGCGGGAAACAGAATTTGGTCTGGAGTTATTTGTGGTGTTGCAGTAGAACCGTGTTTTACCAACTCACCTGGTTCTTCCCCTTTAGCATAAGAATGTTGGTGACTTTGCCAAAAGGCAAGCCAAGAGCGATAACTTCAGCGTCAGTGGCCTCGTTTGGCAGCTTCCGAATGTGGATCACACGCGACGGTGGAGCCTCCTCCACCCTGAGTTTCTTACTACCATTTCCATTGGATGTCCCATCTAAAATAAAAGCAGAACTCCGTTCAATAATACTAATCATCTCCAGACATTATACAGCTGCAGAATTAATTATGATCTCAATAGATGATGAGTCAATCCAAAACTTAATAAGCACAGATTTATGAACTATCCAATGCAATGATGGCTATTCAGCGTTTTTTTGACAGTCAACAAATATAAGAAGAATACACCTAACCTTAGGTTTTAATAGCGTTACAACTCAGACATCGTGCAACATTAATTAGCTGACTAGACAGCCAAACTTCAATCACAGCGGTCAAAAAGAGTTAGGGAAGAGAGAGAGAGAGAGAGAGCAAAAAAACATCAACGACTGTTTTTCAGCAGTTTCACTGAAGAGATTTTAAAAAAATAAATAAATCCAAAGATTTGAAAGTCAAACTGTTTTACCAGGGGGAGGAGCTACAGTTAACATCTCCAAGCCTTGTTGATCTCACACACACACACACACACACACACACACACACACACACACACACACACACACACACACACACACACACACACACACACACACACACACACACACACACACACACACCATCCCAGCATGCTGAGGACACAAACAGGATGGTCTATATCTAAAGAACAAAAAGATTAACAATATTATAAAATAATAAATAAATAAAAATATAATACAGGCAAAATAATAATAATAAAATAATATTTAAAAAAAATCCATAAATCAACGGCGGCATCACGTATAGCTGGGTCCCAGAGGTGACTTTAGTTTGGATGAGGATGTAAATGTGAAGCACAGATCCCATTGTTCTGTCTGCGTGTTTGAACCCTGACTGCTCTGATCTTTGTCTTTAACAACCATGAACATGAAGATGAGGCCCTGAGGTGTTGCAGTATCTGTTCACGCCACCACTGAGGTGTGTGGGACTCCACCCACTGCAGAGCGGGATGCTGTTCAGGCAGGTATTCAGTCTCATCAATTTCACTTGTGAGGCCCATTTCACTTCTCACACGCACACCTATTAAAGCCTACATTATTTTTGGAATCCTACTTGCCACCATCTATCAAACAGCTTCATGCAAGGTGAGTCCTCCTGTGCAGGAGTGGTCGGAACCAACTCACCACTCGCACTGCTCATGCCAGAGATGGGATTGTTGTACATACTCAGCTCATCAGATCCTCTCTGTGGGAGGAAGAACAAAGCCAAACATGGTTATGAGACACTCCTTTTAATGAAATAAAGCTCTCCATTTCCATTTTGAAAGTTCAAATACAACAATAAAACTGAGTTCTCTGAGGACAGTTTAAAGGAACAAAAGAAGGGCAGAGATGTGGGTGTAGAGAGCCATAAAACCACCTGCAGAGTGATACGACTCCTCCTTCGCTGGTATGACTTTAATCTTGCTGAATTTAAGACGTCAAGATGTGTCACTTCAACCTGAGCTATACCGGTCCCAGAAGGCTTGCTGAAGCTGACGGGCGCCCTGCGCTCTTAAAGCTGACTGATGGGATGACGAGGAACGTGGCTCGGGACCCATTACACATACAACTTTCTAATAGCTCCGCGCGCCCTGTCCTAGTTTCTGTTGGCCTGAATTTGAACCAATTGTTCTTCTGTCACTGACATTCTTTATGGTTACGATAAACTAGACGTTGCAGGCCCTGCTACAGCAACATGACACAAATAAATTGAACGGGTAATAAAGTTGTCTGACTTTGCCCCCAATGTGAGTGCAAACAGTCTGAAGGAGATACAAGAATCTAAAGACATCATTTGGCTCCCGCCAGCTGGCAGCGCTCTTTTTTATCTCAGACGCTGAAATATTGATGAAATAAACAGAGGAATAAGTATTTGGTGCCGGTTCCATTTACCTTCAAGACAGGCTTTTAACTTTTGTGCAGACCAAACTGCAGCGGGCACGCAACACATTTAGTTCCAGTTACCATGGCAACCACATGCTTTCACCATGAATCAGATTTGTTTGGTCGTCTCAGACTAAAAGAAGCCTCGGTCATTAAATTAAAGCTAATCTCATTCTCGTGAAAAAAATAATACATATAAAATGAATACAACTTGTTCTAGTATTGAGGGCTCCAACATAATGATGCAATATTGATGGCATGATACTTTAAATGTATTTCACGTAAGTTGCAAAGGTTTAGAAACACAATCTCACATCCGAGGCACCTCCCAGTTTCAGAGGTTTTTCTTATTCTATCCCACAGTTACAGGACAGAATTAGAAGTATCTCATAGCCATCACTGTTGTCCATCGTTCTTGTAGTTTGTTGTGCTGGTCTGCCCCCTCCCCCTTTCTCTTTTGTGTATGTTTGCAGGCCGGAGCTCGGGAGCTGCATGCTGACCTGCAGTCCCCTCTGATCATCCCACTGCTGCTTCCACCTGTCTGTGTGGATGTCTGCTATATGAAGCTTCAGGCCTGCTTTGACTGCACGGACTGGAGTGTTTTTGAAGCTGCAACTACAGACCTGCATGAACTCACGGACACTAGGGCTGAACAATTAATTGCATTTGCGATAATATCGCGATGTGATGAAACAAGATTATCTAACCACAAAGGCTGCAATTTGACCAGTCACGTGATCTGGTCATGTAATGTGCGAGTGAGCAGAGCGGGAAGAGCAGAGCCGGCAGGGAAAAAAAGTCACAGCGCTGCGTAACCTAATTCTACCATGGCCTCAGTGTTAGGGCTCGGCCAGGCAAGGATTTATAAATATATGGGCTTTATAAATGTATTAAATATATGAGCGCGGAGTCGGCGTGGCGAGGAGCACGAGCCGGGCGCGCGCCGGTGGACAGTGAAGCCTGAATTATGGTTCTGCGTTAAATCGACGCAGAACTTACGCCGTAGGGTACGGCGTAGTCTACGGCGTAGTGCGCGCATCGCCGCGTACCCTACGCCGTAGGCTCTGCGTTGGTGTAACGCGGAACCATAAATCACCCTTGAGTCGCTGTGAGCCTGTACCTTTAGCTCGTCAGCTCATCAGGAGGTTAAAGAGCGGGGCTGCCAGTTGTTCATTGCTGGTTCGTTTTGTTAACTCTGAGCTTTGTTGGTTTGTTTGTTAGTTTACTGGTGGTTTTTTTCTCCCTGTGATTTTTGAGTTATTTGTGAAGAGTTCTGAGTTCCCTGTGGGAGTTTTTCTGTGTTTTTCTATTAAACTACACCTCGTTTTGGCTAAAGTTTAACCCGGTTTGGTGTGATTGGGTTCAGAGAGAACGACCCGTAACACTCGTGTGTACAGACGTGTGTAGACGTGTTAAAGAGGTAAAGCCACAGATTTGTTTTCTTTATTGTTGTAATCTGTGCTTTAAATAAATCCGACATTGTTTATTATAAAACAGAATGATTTATTGCTTGTGTAGTTGAAAAATACATGAGAACAGGACCTTGAAAAAATAATTGCATATTAAAGCTGCAAGCAGCGATGAACGGGCCCTCGCACTCACGTTCACCGCCCCCCATAAGCATATCAGAAATGACACCACCCACGACTCTCTATGTCAAACCATTCAAAAGTTATAGCAGAAAAAAGGAACAACCAATCAGAAGAAGGGGCGGGGCTAATTCAGGCCAATGAAGGTCAAGGACTCCTACAGAGTCTGATGACACCACCCACGACTCTCTATGTCAAACCATTCAAAAGTTATGGCAGAAAATCGGGACAACCAATCAGAAGAAGGGGCGGGGCTAATTCAGGCCAATTATGGTCAAGGACTCAATACCGAGTCCCATGACACCACCCACGACTCTTTATGTCAAACCATTCAAAAGTTATGGCAGAGAAAAGTATTCTAGGGGGCGCTGTTGAGCCATTTTGCCACGCCCATTAATGCAAACCATGAAATATCAAATTTATCACCAGGCCTGGCTGGTGTGCAAAATTTGGTGACTTTTGGAGAACTATCAAATATGGACCAATCAGATGAAGGGGGCGCGCGCTTTTTCGCGTCTAGCGTCGCCACGGTAACACTTTTGAAAGAGAAAAGTAATGTGCGTCGTCGCAGGACAGAGGACATTTTGATGTAAAAAAAAAAACAAAAATTGCTGACAAAAAATGTCGTCATGCTGCCAGGCTCGAACTCTCGAACTCTGGCACCAAAGGCCGCAGTAATGAGGCTGAGCTATGTCTCAGATATACCTGTTGCTTTGACTTACTGGCTTAGGAGAGACCAACATAGCGATAAAATGTCTGGAACTTGCCGGACACCGGAACCTGCAGGTGGTCGTGGGTGGCTTGTAGCTTGCATTACGGAGCACAAGTCTTTCCCCGACCCTGCACCCCAACCTGGGACTTGCTGATTGGGCCGGAGCTTCGGGAGCTGCGTGCTGGCCTGCGGTCCCCACCCCTGGTCATCCCGTTGCTGCCCCCCCCTTCTCCTCCCTTTTCTCTCTTTTGTCCTGCAGGTGGCCGTGGGTGGCTTGTAGCTTGCATTACGGAGCACAAGTCTTTTCCTGACCCTGCACCCCAACCTGGGACTTGCTGATTGGGCCGGAGCTTCGGGAGCTGCATGCTGGCCTGCGGTCCCCACCCCCGGTCATCCCGTTGCTGCTTCCACCTGCCTGCTGTGCTGTTGCCGTCCCTGACCCACCAGTCTGGCCCTCGGCAGGAGGGTCCCCCCTTATGAGCCTGGTCCTGCTCAAGGTTTCTTCCCTCCTAAAGGGGAGTTTTTCCTTGCCACTGTTTGGCTTAAGGTTTTTCTCCCACTAGGGGAGTTTTTTACCTGCCATTGTTTATGTAATATCTGCTCGGGGGTCATGTTCTGGGTATGGGTCTCTGTAAAGCGTCTAGAGACAACTCTGTTGTATTAGACGCTATATAAATAAAATTGAATTGAATTGAACTTTTTTTTCCTAATTTTTTAAATATTTGTAAGGTATGAATATTAGTAAAACACTACTATTTTTATTAATTTTTCTGTAACCATTCTACCGAGGTTCTAACCGGGCTGAGCACGGGTCTATTTCTGACGTCACCATATTACAGGCAGCTGATTGGTCGGGGAGCGGGGCCGTCATCACCCTACTCGCCACTGATTGGTCGGGGGGCGGGGCCGTCATCACCCTACTCGCCACTGATTGGTCGGGGGGCGGGCCGTCATCACCGTACTCGCCACTGATTGGTCGGGGGCGGGGCCAGCAGACGTTTGAATCAGGAAGCGGGACTCTCTATGTCAAACCATTCCAAAGTTATAGCAGAAAATCGGGACAACCAATCAGAAGAAGGGGCGGGGCTAATTAAGGCCAACTAAGCTTAAGGACTCATTACAGAGTCCCATGACACCACCCACGACTTCCTATGTCAAACCATTCAAAAGTTATGGCAGATAAAAGTATTCTAGGGGGGGCTGTTGAGCCGTTAGGCCACGCCCATTAATGCAAACCAAGAAATATCAAATTTATCGCTAAGTCTGTCTTGCATGCAAAATTTGGTGACTTTTGGAGAACTATCAAATATGGACCAATCACATGAAGGGAGGGGCGCGCCTTTTGGCGTCTAGCGCCGCCACGGTAACGCTTTTGAAAGAGAAAAGTAATGCGTGTTGTCGCAGGATGGAGACGCACATTTTGATGTATAACACACTTGGGGGCACGTTACGGTTCGGGCTGAATTAACTTTCGAAGGAATGGCATAAATTTCGCCAAAATGACACGACTAATTCAAAATGGCCGACTTCCTGTTCGGTTTCGGGCATGACGCCAAGAGACTTTTCTTTCAGTTGCGCCATGATACAGGTGTGTACCGATTTTCGTGCATGTACGTCAAACCGTATCGTGGGGCTTGAGGCACAAAGTTTTCAAGGGGGCGCTGTTGAGCCATTTTGCCACGCCCATTAATGCAAACCATTAAATATCAAATTTTTCGCCAGGACTGACTAGGGTGCAAAATTTGGTGACTTTTTGGGCATGTTAAGGGGGGCAAAAAGGCCTTCACTTTGTCAGGAAAATAATAATAATAATAATTAAAGCTGCAAGCAGCAATGAACGGGCCCTCGCACTCACGGCCACCGCCCCCATAAGCATATCAGAAATGACACCACCCACGACTCTCTATGTCAAACCATTCAAAAGTTATAGCAGAAAAAAGGGACAACCAATCAGAAGAAGGGGCGGGGCTAATTCATGCCAATGAAGGTCAAGGACTCCATAAAGAATCTGATGACACCAGCCACGACTCTCTACGTCAAACCATTCCAAAGTTATAGCAGAAAATCGGGACAACCAATCAGAAGAAGGGGCGGGGCTAATTAAGGCCAACGAAGCTTAAGAACTCATTACAGAGTCCCATGACACCATCCACGACTTCCTATGTCAAACCATTAAAAGGTTATAGCAGAAAAAAGGACAACCAATCAGAAGAAGGGGCGGGGCTAATTCTGGCCAATGAAGGTCAAGGACTCCATAAAGAATCTGATGACACCACCCAGGACTCTCTATGTCAAACCATTCCAAAGTTATAGCAGAAAATCGGGACAACCAATCAGAAGAAGGGGCGGGGCTAATTAAGGCCAACTAAGCTTAAGAACTCATTACAGAGTCCCATGACACCACCCACGACTTCCTATGTCAAACCATCCAAAAGTTATGGCAGAGAAAAGTATTCTAGGGGGCGCTGTTGAGCCGTTAGGCCACGCCCATTAATGCAAACAATGAAATATCAAATGTATCGCCAGGCCTGGCTTGCATGCAAAATTTGGTGACTATCAAATATGGACCAATCAGATGAAGGGGGGGCGCGCCTTTTGGCGTCTAGCGTCGCCATGGTAATACTTTTGAAAGAGAAAAGTAATGCGTGGTGTCGCAGGATGGAGACGCACATTTTGATGTATAACACACCTGGGTGCACGTTACGGTTCGGGCCGTATTAATTGCCGAAGGAATGGCATAAATTTAGCCAAAATTACACAATTAATTCAAAATGGCTGACTTCCTGTTCGGTTTCGGCCATGGCTCCAAGAGACTTTTCTTTAAGTTGTGCCATGCTACAGGTGTGTAGCGATTTTCGTGCATGTACGTCAAACCGTATCGTGGGGCTTGAGGCACAAAATTTTCCGGGGGGCGCTGTTCAGCCATTTTGCCACGCCCATTAATACAAACCATGAAATATCAAATTTATCGCCAGGTCCTGCTTGCATGCCAAATTTGGTGCCTTTTGGGGAACTATCAAATATGGACCAATCAGATGAAGGGGGGGCACGCTTGTTGGCGTCTAGCGTCGCCACGGTAACACTTTTGAAAGAGAAAAGTAATGCGCGTAGTCGCAGGATAGGGACGCACATTTTGATGTATAACACATCTGGGTTCATGATACGGTTCGGGCCGTATTAATTCTCGAAGGAATGGCATATATTGCTCCAAAATTACGTGATTCATTCAGAATGTTCAAAATGGCCGACTTCCTGTTCGGTTTCGACCATGGTGCCAAGAGACTTTTATGTAAGTTGCAACATGATACAGGTGTGTACCGACTTTCGTTCATGTACGTCAAACCGTATTATGGGGCTTGAGGCGCAAAGTTTTTTCTGTCTGAACCAATCAGATGAAGGGTGGGCGCGCTTTTTGGCGTCTAGCGTCGCCAGGGTAACGCTTTTGAGAGAGAAAAGTAATGCGTGGTGTCGGAGGATGGAGACGCACATTTTGATGTATAACACACCTGGGTGCTCGTTACGGTTCGGGCCGTATTAACTGCCGAAGGAATGGCATAAATTTCGCCAAAATAACACGACTAATTCAAAATGGCCGACATCCTGTTCGGTTTCGGGCATGACGCCAAGAGACTTTTCTTTAAGTTACGTCATGATACAGGCGTGTACCGATTTTCGTGCATGTACGTCAAACCGTATCGTGGGGCTTGAGGCACAAAGTTTTCAAGGGGGCGCTGTTGAGCCATTTTGCCACGCCCATTAATGCAAACCATTAAATATCAAATTTTTCGCCAGGCCTGGCTTGGGTGCAAAATTTGGTGACTTTTTGGGCACGTTTAGGGGGGCAAAAAGGCCCTCCTTTCGTCAGAAAAATAATAAGAACTAGAAAATTTCTGGAAATTTTGATATGGGCATGCCCTACCGCCCATTCGAGCCCTCTCGCTGCTTTGGTTTGGGGCTGCAGTGTTTGTGTTCGGGGCGGTTTTATGTCAGTTTGAGGTGTTTACGGTTGTATTTCATTCATTCCTGTGCTCCCAATAGCTATTAATGGGGCGCGCTTTTTGCCGTCTAGCGTCCCCACGGTAACGCTTTTGACTGAGAAAAGCAATGGCCATCGAGGCACGATGGAGACGCATCCAACGATGTATGCCATGCATGGGTGCACGTTCCGGTTCAGGCTACGTTAACGGATAGTTTTTTTTTCCACCATGGTTTTAAAAAACCCATCCGAATGAATGGGGCCATTTGGCATGGATTTTACATTAAACTTTCCTTAAATCACAGCTTCATGAAATTTTAATACGTTGAAGGTCACAGCGTGCCGAGTCAGGGAACATTTGTATGATGTCTCTACGATAATCTGTTGCCTAGCAACAAGCGTCCAAAGTCAAACGGAAATTAAAAAAAAAATGAAAGGTCAATATCACAAAAACTTAAAAAAATGGCATAATGAGGTTCTAGGCTCCGTTAGTGCCAATCGGGCCGAGTGTTTGAAAGTTTGAACTATGTCTCTACGATAAAGTCCGGCCGAGCAATAAGCGTCTGAATTTTCGCCTTTTTTTTGGCTTTTTGGCATCTAGCGTTGCCACGGTAGCACTTTTGACTGAAAAAAGTAATGCCCATCGAGGCACGATGGAGACGCATCCAACGATATATGCCATGCATGGGTGCACATTGCGGTCCGAGCAGTATTAACAGATTGTTTATTCACATGCTCTCCCATACAAATGCATAGGTTTTTGTTGCCATGGTAACAAGCCCCATAGGATAGAATGGGACAATTTGGCTTTAATATCTCAAAAGCTGTAAACGACAGCGTAATGAGACCTCAGTATGTTGTAGTCCACATCAACCTGAGTCTTTTAACGTTGGAACAAAGTCTCTGCGATACCGCGTTGCCGCGCAACAAGCATCCGAAGTTCCGTTAGCATCAAAATGAACAATGTGGAATATCTCAAAAACCGTAATAGCAAGCATGACGAGACTAAAATATGTTGCAGTACAAAGCGTCCCGGGTTTGTCAATGTTGTAATGATGTCTGTACGATAAACCGTTGCCTAGCAACAAGCGTCCAAAATAAAATAGATTTTTTTTTTAAATTGAAAGTTAAATATCGCAAAAATCGTAATAAGTAGCATGATGAAGTTTTATGGTCCTTTAGTGACTATCGGGCCGAGTGTTTGAAAGTTTGAACGATGTCTCTACGATAAAGTTCGGCCGAGCAATAAGCGTGGGAATTTTCGCCTTTTTTTTTGCTTTTTGGCAACTAGCGTTGCCACGGTAACCCCTATTACGGAGAAAAGTAATGCCCATCGAATCACGATGGAGACGCATCCAACGATGTATGCCATGCATCGGTGCACGTTGCGGTTCGGGCCGTATTAACGGACGAAAAAAAGTGCGGAATAAGAATAATAATAATAACTAGAAAATTTCTGGAAATTTTGATATGGGCATGCCCTACCGCCCATTCGTCCCCTCTTGCTGCTTTGGTTTGGGGCTGCAGTGGTTGTGTTTAGGGTGGTTCTATGTCAGTTTGAGGTGTTTTTACGCTTGTATTTCATTCATTCCTGTGCTCCCAATAGTTATTAATGGGGCGCGCTTTTTGGCATCTAGCGTTGCCACGGTAACGCTTTTGACTGAGAATAGTAATGCCCATCGAGGCAAGATGGAGACGCATCTAACGATGTATGCCGTGCATGGGTGCATGTTCCGGTTCAGGCTATGTTAACGGATAGGTTTTTTTTTTTCACCGTGGTACAAAACCCCATCCAAATGAATGGGGCCATTTGGCCTGGATTTTGACATAAAATTTCCTTAAATCCCAGCTTCATGAAATTTGAGTATGTTGAAGTCCACAGCGTGCCGAGTCAGGGGACATTTGTACGATGTCTCTACGATAACCTGTTGCCTAGCAACAAGCGTCCAAATTCAAACAGAAATAAAAAAGAAAATGAAAGGCCAATATCGCAAAAACTGTAATAATTAGCATAATGAGGTTGTAGGGTCTGTTAGTGCTAATCGGGCCGAGTGTTTGAAAGTTTCAACGATGTCTCTACGATAAAGTGGCCGAGCAATAAGCGTCCGAATTTTTGCCTTTTTTTTTGCTTTTTGGCGTCTAGCGTTGCCACGGTAACACTTTTTACTGAGAAAAGTAATGCCCATCGAGGAACGATGGAGACGCATCCAACGATGTATGCCATGTATGGGTGCATGTTCCGGTTCAGGCTATGTTAAAGGATAGGTTTTTTTTTCACCATGGTACAAAACCCCATCCGAATGAATGGGGCCATGTGGCCTGGATTTTGACATAAAATTTCCTTAAATCCCAGCTTCATGAAATTTGAGTATGTTGAAGTCCACAGCGTGCCGAGTCGGGAAACATTTGTACGATGTCTCTACGATAACCTGTTGCCTAGCAACAAGCGTCCAAAGTCAAACGGAAAAAAAAAAAAAATTGAAAGGTCAATATCACAGAAACTGTAATACTTGGCATAATGAGCTTGTACGTACCATTAGGGACAATCGGGCCGAGTGTTTGAAAGTTTGAACGATGTCTCTACGATAAAGTTCGGCCGAGCAATAAGCGTGGGAATTTTTGCCCTTTTTTTTGCTTTTTGGCAACTAGTGTTGCCACGGTAACCCCTATTACGGAGAAAAGTAATGCCCATCGAGGCATGATGGAGACGCATCCAACGATGTATGCCATGCATGGGTGCACGTTCCGGTTCGGGCCGTATTAACGGACGAAAAAAAGTGCGGAATAAGAATAATAATAAGAAAAGGGAAACCTTTTCTAGATACTAATATATCGCCTTCATTTTCATGTTTTTCCTCGTTTTTCCGGCCGTGTTTTAGTTTTTGGGGATTTTTTTTTTCCACATCCGAGCGGGGTCATGCTGTACACCCGCTGGTGCGCAGTGGGACTTTTGCGACTTTAGCTTGTTAGCAACATTGCCTTTTGGGCCATTCTGGACGATTGCAATATGGTCATGCCATTACTTGGCATGCCCATAATAATAATAATAAAAATAAGAAAAGGGAAACCTTTTCTGGGTACTAATTTACGCCTTCATTTTCATGTTTTTCCTCATTTTTTCGGCCGTGTTTTACTTTTTGGGGATTTTTTTTTTCCACATCAGTGCGGGGTCATGCTGTACACCCGCTGGTGTGCAGTGGGACTTTTGCGACTTTAGCATGCTAGCAGCATTGCCCTTTGGGCCATTCTGGACGATTGCAATATGGTCATGCCACTACTTGGCATGCCCATAATAATAACTAGAAAATTTCTGGAAATTTTGATATGGGCATGCCCTACCGCCCATTCGTCCCCTCTTGCTGCTTTGGTTTGGGGCTGTAGTGGTTGTGTTTAGGGTGGTTCTATGTCAGTTTGAGGTGTTTTTACGCTTGTATTTCATTCATTCCTGTGCTCCCAATAGTTATTAATGGGGTGCGCTTTTTGGCATCTAGCGTTGCCACGGTAACGATTTTGACTGAGAATAGTAATGCCCATCGAGGCAAGATGGAGACGCATCTAACGATGTATGCCGTGCATGGGTGCACGTTCCGGTTCAGGCTACGTTAACGGATAGGTTTTTTTTTTCACCATGGTACAAAACCCCTCCGAATGAATGGGGCCATTTGGCCTGGATTTTGACATAAAATTTCCTTAAATCACAGCTTCATGAAATTTGAATATGTTGAAGTCCACAGCGTGCCGAGTCGGGGAACATTTGTAGGATGTCTCTATGATAATCTGTTGCCTAGCAACAAGCGTCCAAAGTCAAACGGAAATAAAGAAAAAAATGAAAGGTCATTATCGCAGAAAGTGTAATAATTGGCATAATGAGCTTGTACGGTCCGTTAGTGCCAATCGGGCCGAGTGTTTGAAAGTTTGAACGATGTCTCTACGATAAAGTATGGCCGAGCAATAAACGTTTGAATTTTTGCCTTTTTTTTTGCTTTTTGGCATCCAGCGTTGCCACGGTAATACTTTCAACTGAGAAAAGTAATGCCCATCGAGGCACGATCGAGACGCATCCAACGATGTATGCCATGCATGGGTGCACGTTCCGGTCTGGGCAGCATTAACAGATGATTTATTCACATGCTCCCCCATACAAATGCATAGGTTTTTGTTGCCATGGTAACAAGCTCCATAGGATAGAATGGGACAATTAGGCTTCAATATCTCAAAAGCTGTAAACGACAGCGTAATGAGACCTTAGAATGTCGTAGTCCACAGCAACCCGAGTCTTTTAACGTTAAATTAAAGTCTCTACGATATTGTGTTGCCGCGCAACAAGCGTCCGAAATTCCGTTAGCATCAAAATGAACAAAGTGGAATACCTCAAAAACCGTAATAGCAAGCTTGACGAGACTAAAATATGTTGCAGTAGAAAGCGTCCCGGGTTTGTCAATGTTGTAATGATGTCTGTACGATAAACCGTTGCCTAGCAACAAACGTCCAAAATAAAAGGGATTTTTTTTTAAAATTGAAAGTTAAATATCGCAAAAACCGTAATAACTAGAATGATGAAGTTGTATGGTCCTTTAAAGACTATCGGGCCGAGTGTTTCAAAGTTTGAACGATGTCTCTACGACAAAGTTCGGCCGAGCAATAAGCGCGGGAATTTTCGCCTTTTTTTTTGCTTTTTGGCAACTAGCGTTGCCACGGTAACCCCTATTACTGAGAAAAGTAATACCCATCGAATCACGATGGAGACGCATCCAACGATGTATGCCATGCATGGGTGCACGTTGCGGTTCGGGCCGTATTAACGGACGAAAAAAAGTGCGGAATAATAATAATAATAAAAAAAGGGAAACCTTTCTGTATACTAATATATCGCCTTCATTTTTCAGGTTTTTCGGGCCGTGTTTTACTTTTGGGGGATTTTTCTTTTCCACATCAGAGCGGGGTCATGCTTTACACCCGCTGGTGCGCAGTGGGACCCTGCGACTTTAGCATGTTAGCGAAACGCTAGCAACATTGCCTTTTGGGCCATTCTGGACGATTGCAATATGGTCATGCCACTACTTGGCATGCCCATAATAATAATAAAAAAAAAAATACAAATAATTCCTACAGATACAATAGGGCCTTCGCACTGAAGGTGCTCGGGCCCTAATAATAAAAAGTCCTGCAAATACAATAGGGCCTTCGCACTGCAAGTGCTCGGGCCCTAATTAAATCGCAATAGAGGAAAAATCGCAATTAGATTATTTTCAAAAATCGTTCAGCCGTAACGGACACTGTGACATACTACATCAGTTTTGTGAGGACATGTGTGTGCAGACTAAGACCTTTTGCACATACAACTACAACAAGCCCTGGTTCACACCGAACCTCAGGAAGCTGCGGTGAGCCAAGGAGGAGGCCTACAGAAGCGGTGATTGAGCCCTGTTCAAGCAGGCCAGGAACACTGACAAGGGGGATCAGGAAAGCAAAGAGGAGCTACGGAGAAAGACTGGAGAGTCGCCTCTCTGCCAACTCTAATCCCTCTTCTGTGTGGAGAGGTCTCTCTACACTACCCCCCCACCTGACACCCTGCCTGCACTTCAGATCTGTGAAGAGGAGGTGTGTCGGCTGTTCCAGATGCAGAAGACCAGGAAGGGTCCAGGCCCAGACGGCGTGTCCCCCTCCTGCCTGAGAGCCTGCGCCGAGCTGCTGGCTCCCACCTTCACACAGATCTTCAACCGGTCCCTGGAGCTGTGTGAGGTGCCCTCATGCTTCAAACGCTCCACCATCATCCCAGTCCCCAAGAAACCCACCATCACAGGACTAAATGACTACAGACCCGTTGCCCTGACGTCTGTGGTCATGAAGACCTTTGAGCGGCTGGTGTTGACCCACCTGAAGGACATCACAGGCTCCCTGCTCGACCCCCTGCAGTTTGCCTACCGGGCAAACAGGTCGGTGGATGACACAGTCAACATCGGACTGCACCACATCCTGCGTCATCTCGACATCCCAGGGACGTGTGCGAGGATCCTGTTCGTGGACTTCAGCTCGGCGTTCAACACCATCGCTCCTGCAATCCTCCACCAGAAGCTCACCCAGCTCACAGTACCTGCCTCCACCTGTCAGTGGATTACCAGCTTCCTGAGTGACAGGAGGCAGCAAGTGAGGCTGGGGAGCATCACATCCAGCACCCGGACCATCAGCACTGGCCCCCCCCCAGGGGTGGGGGAGCATCACATCCAGCACCCGGACCATCAGCACTGGCCCCCCCAGGGGTGAGGGGGGGGCATCACATCCAGCACCATCAGCACTGGCCCCCCCAGGGCTGCGTCCTCTCACCACTGCTCTTCTCCCTCTACACCAACGACTGCACCTCAGGGGACTCGTCTGTGAAGCTCCTGAAGTACGCGGACGACACCACCGTCATCGGCCTGATCCGTGAGGGTGACGAGTCCGCGTACAGACAGGAGCTGGTGCACTCAGAACCACCTGGAGCTGATCCACAATCTCCCGGGACCACCCACATTAACTCTATCTGGAAGCTCAGCAGAGGTTGTACTTGGGTCAAAGACGTAGAAGGCCTTTGAGTAGCCCATTTTTAAAATACTTAAAATAAAGATATTTTTGGCCATTTTCCAAACATTTGAAATGTAGTGTACACATACATGTATGTGAAAACTTCAAACAAAGGTATTTTAGTGTTTTTAAACCTTTAAACCGTCATTTGGGGCGACCATTTATCTCAAAATTAATAGATTTTCATAACAAAATTTATATTTTAATAAGTATCAGTAATTAAATTAACTGTTCAAGAAAGATAGACACATTTTTCCTTTCATTTTTTGAAAACCATTTTTAAATACATTCTATCCATAATGGCAGTGTCACCCTCTTACTTACTCTTAAATTCATAAAACTGATTTAAAATGTGTACAAGGTGTATCCACTTATGAATGCTATACCAATAATTTATATTTGAACCAAAACTGATAGACATTCCATTTTGAATTTGATACAGAATTGCCATTTGTTGGTTACCCCACATGACAGGTGGTCACCCAACATGATGCTTTCAAGTTTAATCAAATATAACAGGCTAACAGTTAGCTATATGATCTAAGCTAGCTACTTCTCACCACATATCACTAACAAATTTACCTTCAAAATATAGATTTGCAAATAAAACAAATTATTTACAGTTTTAGGGTGGTCACCCCACATGATATCAAAATGTGACGTATACACTGCAGCAGTTAGAAAGAGGATTTATTTGTAAAGGAGAGAGAGACTACTGACCTGCAGGTTGTCTCTCTGGGACCCTCATAGAGTAACTGGCTGATGCAACATCCTCTTTGAGATGATTGTCAATATAAAAGTCCCTCAATTGTATTTTTTTCATGGTCACCCCAGATGATAATTCAGACAATGAACATATTCGGACAAGATTAGTTTGTGTATTATGATTGAAATGTGTGTACAAATGTTCCATAACTTTGTCAATAAATCTAAAACAAGTTTGAAAGTATGCCCAATAGGGCAAGCATTATTTTTAAATTGTTTTAATGTGATTTAAAACCAGTTGTCCAAACAGAAGTCAAGGCCGGACGGTCACCCCACATGATGTATTCACACTTCAGATGGCAGAAAATGACCAATAACCAACATGTTTAAATAAAATAAGAGTGGGCACATGTAGAAGGAACGTATTAGACATAAATGTTATATTTTTTATTCATTTTTATGTTTATTATTAGGTAAAAAGTTACATCGGACAGAAAAAGTAAGCGTCACGTCTTTGATCCACTTCCTGCGTCAGCTCAGGAAGTTTAACCTGCCACAGCAGCTGCCGATCACCTTCTACTCTGCCATCATTCTGTTCTCTCCTCTTCCATCACTGTCTGGTTCAGATCGGCCACCAAACTAGACTGGCACAGACTGCAATGGACAATCTGGTCTGCAGAGAGGATAACTGGGACTAACCTCCCAGGACCTGTACCGGTCCAGGACCAGGAAACGGGCAGGTAACATTTCTGTCGACCCCTCACACCCAGTCTGTTTGAACTCCTCCCCTCTGGACGGCGCTACAGAGCTCTGTACGCCAAAACCTCCAGAGAGAGACAGTTTCTTTCCCAACCTGTTGCTCTGATGAACTCTCATCACTCAGAGTAATCAATCACTGTGCAATACTACTACTACTAATAATAATAATAACTAGAAAATTTCTGGAAATTTTGATATGGGCATGCCCTACTGCCCATTCGTCCCCTCTCGCTGCTTTGGTTTGGGGCTGTAGTGGTTGTGTTCGGGGTGGTTCTATGTCAGTTTGAGGTGTTTAAGGTTGTATTGCATTCATTCCTGTGCTCCCTATAGTTATTAATGGGGTGCGCTTTCTGGCGTCCAGCGCCCCCACGGCAACGCTTTTGACTGAGAAAAGTAATGCCCATCGAGGCACGATGGAGAAGCATCTAACGATGTATGCCGTGCATGGGTGCACGTTCTGGTTCAGACTATGTTAACGGATAGGGTTTTTTTTTCACCATGGTAAAAAACCCCATCCGAATGAATGGGGCCACTTGGCATGGATTTTGACAAAAAATGTCCTTAAATGCCAGCTTCATGAAATTTGAATATGTTGAAGTCCACAGCGTGCCGAGTTAGGGAACATTTGTACGATGTCTCTACGATAACCTGTTGCCTAGCAACAAGCGTCCAAAGTAAAACGGAGATTTAAAAAAAACCTGAAAGGTAAATATCGCAAAAACTTTAATACTTGGCATAATGAGCTTGTAGGTACCGTTAGGGACAATCGGGCCGAGTGTTTGAAAGTTTGAACGATGTCTCTACGACAAAGTTCGGCCGAGCAATAAGCGTCCGAATTTTCGCCTTTTTTTTTTGCTTTTTGGCGTCTAGCGTTGCCACGGTAACACTTTTTACTGAGAAAAGTAATGCCCATCGAGGAACGATGGAGACGCATCCAACGATGTATGCCATGTATGAGTGCATGTTCCGGTTCAGGCTATGTTAACGGATAGGTTTTTTTTTCACCATGGTAAGAAACTCCATCCAAATGAATGGGGCCATTTGGCCTGGATTTTGATATAAAATGTCCTTAAATGCCAGCTTCATGAAATTTGAGTATGTTGAAGTCCACAGCGTGCCGAGTCGGGAAACATTTGTACGATGTCTCTACGATAACCTGTTGCCTAGCAACAAGCGTCCAAAGTAAAACGGAGATTTAAAAAAAACCTGAAAGGTAAATATCGCAAAAACTCTAATACTTGGCATAATGAGCTTGTAGGTACCGTTAGGGACAATCGGGCCGAGTGTTTGAAAGTTTGAACGATGTCTCTACGACAAAGTTCGGCCGAGCAATAAGCGTCCGAATTTTCGCCTTTTTTTTTTGCTTTTTGGCGTCTAGCGTTGCCACGGTAACACTTTTTACTGAGAAAAGTAATGCCCATCGAGGAACGATGGAGACGCATCCAACGATGTATGCCATGTATGGGTGCATGTTCCGGTTCAGGCTATGTTAACGGATAGGTTTTTTTTTCACCATGGTAAGAAACTCCATCCGAATGAATGGGGCCATTTGGCCTGGATTTTGACATAAAATTTCCTTAAATCCCAGCTTCATGAAATTTGAGTATGTTAAAGTCCACAGCGTGCCGAGTCGGGAAACATTTGTACGATGTCTCTACGATAACCTGTTGCCTAGCAACAAGCGTCCAAAGTCAAACGGAAAAAAAAATAAAAAATAAAGGTCAATATCACAAAAACTGTAATACTTGGCATAATAAGGTTGTACGGTCGGTTAGGGACAATCGGACCGAGTGTTTGAAAGTTTGAACGATGTCTCTACGATAAAGTTCGGCCGAGCAATAAGCGTGGGAATTTTTGCCTTTTTTTTTGCTTTTTGGCAACTAGCGTTGCCACGGTAACCCCTATTACGGAGAAAAGTAATGCCCATCGAGGCATGATGGAGACGCATCCAACGATGTATGCCATGCATGGGTGCACGTTCCGGTTCGGGCCGCATTAACGGACGAAAAAAAGTGCGGAATAAGAATAATAACTAGACAAAATTCCCGGGAAATTTTGAAGTGCCACGGACTACTGCCGGATGATCGCGGGGCTTATTTGCACCCATGAAGGTCAAGGACTCGATACAGATTCCAATGACACCACCCATGACTCTCTATGTCAAACCATTCAAAAGTTATTACAGAAAATATAGAACCGCTAACTGAACCGCTAACTGAACCGCTAACGGGATCGCTAACGGGATCGCTAACGGGACCGCTAACGGGACCGCTAACGTTGCCGCTAACGGGATCGCTAACCGAGCCGCTAACAACCGCTAACGGAACCGCTAACGGGACCGCTAACGGGACCGCTAACGGAACCGCTAACGGGACCGCTAACGGGACCGCTAACGGGATCGCTAACGGGACCGCTAACGGGATCGCTAACGGGATCGCTAACGGGACCGCTAACCGAGCCGCTAATGGGATCGCTAACGGGACCGCTAACAACCGCTAACAGAACCGCTAACGGGACCGCTAACAGAACCGCTAACAGAACCGCTAACAGAACCGCTAACGGGATCGCTAACAACCGCTAGCGGAACCGCTAACGGGACCGCTAATGGGATTGCTAACGGGACCGCTAACGGGGTCGCTAACTGGACCGCTAACGGGATCGCTAACTGGACTGCTAACGGTACCGCTAACGGGATCGCTAACGGAATCACTAACTGAACCGCTAACGGGACCGCTAACCGAGCCGCTAACGGGATTGCTAACCGAGCCGCTAATGGGATCGCTAACGGGACCGCTAACAACCGCTAACGGAACCGCTAACAGAACCGCTAACAGAACCGCTAACGGGACCGCTAACGGGATCGCTAACTGGACCGCTAACGGGATCGCTAACTGGACCGCTAACGGGACCGCTAACGGGATCGCTAACGGAATCGCTAACTGAACCGCTAACGGGACCGCTAACGGGATCGCTAACAACCGCTAGCGGAACCGCTAACGGGACCGCTAACGGGGTCGCTAACTGGACCGCTAACGGGATCGCTAACTGGACCGCTAACGGGACCGCTAACGGGATCGCTAACGGAATCGCTAACTGAACCGCTAACGGGACCGCTAACCGAGCCGCTAACGGGATCGCTAACCAAGCCGCTAACGGGATCGCTAACGGGATCGCTAACAACCGCTAACCGGACCGCTAACGGGATTGCTAACGGGACCGCTAACGGGGTCGCTAACTGGACCGCTAACGGGATCGCTAACTGGACCGCTAACGGGACCGCTAACGGGATCGCTAACAGGACCGCTAACAGAACCGCTAACGGGACCGCTAACACCAATAACACTACCATCCCATAATAAACACCTACCATCCCATAATAACACTAACATCCCATAATAACACTAACATCCTATAAAAACACCTGCCATCCCATAATAACACTAACATCCTATAAAAACACCTGCCATCCCATAATAACACTAACATCCTATAAAAACACCTGCCATCCCATAATAACACTAACATCCTATAAAAACACCTGACATCCCATAATAACACTAACATCCTATCAAAACACCTGACATCCCATAATAACACTAACATCCTATAAAAACACCTGTCATCCCATAATAACACTAACATCCTATAAAAACACCTGACATCCCATAATAACACTAACATCCTATAAAAACACCTGACATCCCATAATAACACCTATCGTGTGTGTGTGTGTGTGTGTGTGTGTGTGTGTGTGTGTGTGTGTGTGTGTGTGTGTGTGTGTGTGTGTGTGTGTGTGTGTTCATCTAAGGTTAAAAGGTCAGGGTTCAGATTTCTCCATTTTCCAGGTTATACTATGAATTCTGTACTGAGTGAGTCATGTGACCAGTTCTGGGTCAGTCTAATCAGTCAACAGCTGAGCTCTGGTTGCTAGGGGCAACAAGAACCTGATACAGAGGGAGCGGGAATGACTCAGCTGGATTTTTGGTTGTGACAAACCTGAAATCACTCCACTTTGCGCTCAAACCGTAGCTCTTAGCAGAAAAACGAAAACATTTTGAGAAACAGAGAACCTACCAGATTATCTAAATGTTATTTTCATACAGATATTCCTTAAAATGTGTTAGTAACGGCAATTCGAAAACAAAAATGAGATTTTTTTTAAGA
The DNA here is from genome assembly GCF_033807715.1 of Cololabis saira. Taxonomy (NCBI): domain Eukaryota; kingdom Metazoa; phylum Chordata; class Actinopteri; order Beloniformes; family Belonidae; genus Cololabis; species Cololabis saira. The sequence continues at coordinate 566,243 of NC_084608.1, read as the reverse complement.
AAACTTCATTTAACATGGGACTCAATGAAGAGAGAGACAGGAACTGGCGTGTCTGTTGGCTCCCCCGTTAAAATTTTGTGCACACCACGCCTGTCAAAGTCACATTTTATAAATCACAACACCTATGTCTATATTCTGACCAAAAATTATCTGTCTACCTTTTACGGTTTGGCCGTGACCTCGAGTTACAAATAAGAAATCATGTTTTTTTTTCAGTGTAACTACACTCTAGCAAACTGACTCCCGTGCTCTAGATTTGAAAAAAAGTGATTTCCAGTCCTCGCTTGAGGGCTCATATCTTGAAAAGTGTACATTTTAGGAAAAAACTGTTTCGGGTTTGGAGAGAGAAGAGAAGTTTTCCTCCGTTTTGAAGTTTGAATGACGTTTCTACGTGCAAGTATGAGAAAGATACGTGACTCAGAAAAAAGGTGAATTTTGTCTTTTTTCTCGACATTTTCCCATCCGCTTTGAATGGCGCCATAGGAATACATAGGGAAAATGAGCTCCCCATTAGTTTGGAAATTTGGAAATGTTTTTGCACTTCGTGCAAAAACTATTCGTGCCATCGTTCTGAAAATCCACAGGACTGTAGTTAAATTCAGGGCCTACAACTTTCTAAATCGGTTCATAATTTTTCGAGTAACGGTGTGCGAGTGGTGAGGCCCCAAAGTTCACGCAATGCGTTCCGGATGGGGCAAAAAGCGCACGTTTGTGCACGTTGCGCAAAAACGTGCACGCCAATCGCTAATAAAAGTCATACCCATCGATTCCCGATTAAGGCGCACGTTTCTACGTTTTTACTTTTCGCGTTTTCTCAAAGCTGTAGGAGGAGTAGCCGGACAAAGTTTTTACGGAAGAATATATAATAAACTAGACAAAATTCCCGGGAAATTTTGAAGTGCCACGGACTACTGCCGGATGATCGCGGGGCTTATTTGCACCCATGAAGGTCAAGGACTCGATACAGATTCCAATGACACCACCCATGACTCTCTATGTCAAACCATTCAAAAGTTATTACAGAAAATATAGAACCGCTAACTGAACCGCTAACGGGATCGCTAACGGGATCGCTAACGGGACCGCTAACGGGACCGCTAACCGAGCCGCTAACGGGATCGCTAACCGAGCCGCTAACAACCGCTAACGGAACCGCTAACGGGACCGCTAACGGGACCGCTAACGGGACCGCTAACGGGACCGCTAACGGGACCGCTAACGGGACCGCTAACGGGATCGCTAACGGGATCGCTAACGGGATCGCTAACGGGATCGCTAACGGGACCGCTAACCGAGCCGCTAATGGGATCGCTAACGGGACCGCTAACAACCGCTAACAGAACCGCTAACAGAACCGCTAACGGGATCGCTAACAACCGCTAGCGGAACCGCTAACGGAATCGCTAACTGAACCGCTAACGGGACCGCTAACCGAGCCGCTAACGGGATTGCTAACCGAGCCGCTAATGGGATCGCTAACGGGACCGCTAACAACCGCTAACGGAAGCGCTAACAGGACCGCTAACAGAACCGCTAACAGAACCGCTAACGGGACCGCTAACGGGATCGCTAACAACCGCTAGCGGAACCGCTAACGGGACCGCTAACGGGGTCGCTAACTGGACCGCTAACGGGGTCGCTAACTGGACCGCTAACGGGACCGCTAACGGGATCGCTAACGGAATCGCTAACTGAACCGCTAACGGGACCGCTAACGGGATCGCTAACAACCGCTAGCGGAACCGCTAACGGGACCGCTAACGGGGTCGCTAACTGGACCGCTAACGGGATCGCTAACTGGACCGCTAACGGGACCGCTAACGGGACCGCTAACAGGATCGCTAACGGAATCGCTAACTGAACCGCTAACGGTACCGCTAACCGAGCCGCTAACGGGATCGCTAACCAAGCCGCTAACGGGATCGCTAACGGGATCGCTAACAACCGCTAACGGGACCGCTAACGGGATTGCTAACGGGACCGCTAACGGGGTCGCTAACTGGACCGCTAACGGGATCGCTAACTGGACCGCTAACGGGACCGCTAACGGGATCGCTAACAGGACCGCTAACAGAACCGCTAACGGGACCGCTAACACCAATAACACTACCATCCCATAATAAACACCTACCATCCCATAATAACACTAACATCCTATAAAAACACCTGCCATCCCATAATAACACTAACATCCTATAAAAACACCTGCCATCCCATAATAACACTAACATCCTATAAAAACACCTGACATCCCATAATAACACTAACATCCTATAAAAACACCTGTCATCCCATAATAACACTAACATCCTATAAAAACACCTGACATCCCATAATAACACTAACATCCTATAAAAACACCTGACATCCCATAATAACACCTATCGTGTGTGTGTGTGTGTGTGTGTGTGTGTGTGTGTGTGTGTGTGTGTGTGTGTGTGTTCATCTAAGGTTAAAAGGTCAGGGTTCAGATTTCTCCATTTTCCAGGTTATACTATGAAGTCTGTACTGAGTGAGTCATGTGACCAGTTCTGGGTCAGTCTAATCAGTCAACAGCTGAGCTCTGGTTGCTAGGGGCAACAAGAACCTGATACAGAGGGAGCGGGAATGACTCAGCTGGATTTTTGGTTGTGACAAACCTGAAATCACTCCACTTTGCGCTCAAACCGTAGCTCTTAGCAGAAAAACGAAAACATTTTGAGAAACAGAGAACCTACCAGATTATCTAAATGTTATTTTCATACAGATATTCCTTAAAATGTGTTAGTAACGGCAATTCGAAAACAAAAATGAGATTTTTTTTAAGAAAACTTCATTTAACATGGGAGTCAATGAAGAGAGAGACAGGAACTGGCGTGTCTGTTGGCTCCCCCGTTAAAATTTTGTGCACACCACGCCTGTCAAAGTCACATTTTATAAATCACAACACCTATGTCTATATTCTGACCAAAAATTATCTGTCTACCTTTTACGGTTTGGCCGTGACCTCGAGTTACAAATAAGAAATCATGTTTTTTTTTCAGTGTAACTACACTCTAGCAAACTGACTCCCGTGCTCTAGATTTGAAAAAAAGTGATTTCCAGTCCTCGCTTGAGGGCTCATATCTTGAAAAGTGTACATTTTAGGAAAAAACTGTTTCGGGTTTGGAGAGAGAAGAGAAGTTTTCCTCCGTTTTGAAGTTTGAATGACGTTTCTACGTGCAAGTATGAGAAAGATACGTGACTCAGAAAAAAGGTGAATTTTGTCTTTTTTCTCGACATTTTCCCATCCGCTTTGAATGGCGCCATAGGAATACATAGGGAAAATGAGCTCCCCATTAGTTTGGAAATTTGGAAATGTTTTTGCACTTCGTGCAAAAACTATTCGTGCCATCGTTCTGAAAATCCACAGGACTGTAGTTAAATTCAGGGCCTACAACTTTCTAAATCGGTTCATAATTTTTCGAGTAACGGTGTGCGAGTGGTGAGGCCCCAAAGTTCACGCAATGCGTTCCGGATGGGGCAAAAAGCGCACGTTTGTGCACGTTGCGCAAAAACGTGCACGCCAATCGCTAATAAAAGTCATACCCATCGATTCCCGATTAAGGCGCACGTTTCTACGTTTTTACTTTTCGCGTTTTCTCAAAGCTGTAGGAGGAGTAGCCGGACAAAGTTTTTACGGAAGAATATATAATAAATAATAAATAAGCCTGAGCAATAGTATGAGTGCCTCGTGCTGCGCACGAGGCACTCCTCCTCCATTGAGCTTGCGCAGCTCAATGGAGGAGGCGTGCCACGTGGCGCAGCCGTGGCACTAATAATAAATAAGCCTGAGCAATAGTATGAGTGCCTCGTGCTGCGCACGAGGCACTCCTCCTCCATTGAGCTTGCGCAGCTCAATGGAGGAGGCGTGCCACGTGGCGCAGCCGTGGCACTAATAAAAAGAAAAGGGAAACCTTTTCTAGATACTAATATATCGCCTTCATTTTCATGTTTTTCCTCATTTTTTCGGGCGTGTGTTATTTTTTGGGGATTTTTTTTTCCCACATCAGAGCGGGGTCATGCTGCACACCCGCTGGTGTGACGTGGGACTTTTGCGACTTTAGCTTGTTAGCTAAATGCTAGCAACATTGCCCTTTGGGCCATTCTGGACGATTGCAATATGGTCATGCCACTACTTGGCATGCCCATAACTAGAAAATTTCAGGAAATTTTTATATGGGTATGCCCTACTGCCCATTCGACCCCTCTTGCTGCTTTGGTTTGTGGCTGTAGTGGTTGTGTTTGGGGTGGTTCTATGTCAGTTTGAGGTGTTTACGGTTGCATTTCATTCATTCCTGTGATCCCAATAGTTATTAACGGGGCACGCTTTTTGGTGTCTAGCGTCCCCATTGTAACGCTTTTGACTGAGAAAAGTAATGCCCATCGAGGCACGATGGAGATGCATCTAATGATGTATGCCATGCATGGGTGCACGTTCCTATGTTAACGGATGGGGGGTTTTTTCACCGTGGTGAAAAACCCCATCCGAATGAATGGGGCCATTTGGCATGGATTTTGACATAAAATTTATTTAAATCGCAGCTTCATGAAATTTGAATATATTGAAGTCCACAGCGTGCCGAGTTGGGAAACATTTGTACGATGTCTTTACGATAACCTGTTGCTTAGTAACAAGCGTCCAAATTAAAATGGAAAAAAAAAAAAAATTAAAGTTAAATTTCGCAAAAACTGTAATAATTGGCATAATGAGGTTGTACGGTCCGTTAGTGCCGATCGGGCCGAGTGTTTGAAAGTTTGAACGATGACTCTACGATAAAGTTTGACCGAGCAATAAGCGTACGAATTTTCGCCTTTTTTTTTTGCTTTTTGGCATCTAGCGTTGCAACGGTAACACTTTTGACTGAGAAAAGTAATGCCCATCGAGGCACGATGGAGACGCATCTAACGGTGTATGCCATGCATTGGTGCACATTCGGGTTCAGGCTACGTTAACGGATAGGTTTTTTTGTCACCATAGTAAAAACCCTATCCGAATGAATGGGGCCATTTGGCATGGGTTTTGACAAAAAATTTCCTTAAATCACAGCTTCATGAAATTTGAATATGTTTAAGTCCACAGCGTGCCGAGTCGGGAAACATTTGTACGATGTCTCTACAATAACCTGTTGCCTAGCAACAAGCGCCCAAAGTCAAACGGAAAAAAAATAAAAAATGAAAGGTGAATATCGCAAAAACTGTAATAATTGGCAAAATGAGGTTGTACGGTCCGTTAGTGCCCATCGGGCCGAGTGTTTGAAAGTTTGAACGATGTCTCTACGATAAAGTTCGGCCGAGCAATAAGCGTTCGAATTTTCGCCTTTTTTTTTGCTTTTTGGCAACTAGCGTTGCCACGGTAACCCCTATTACTGAGAAAAGTAATGCCCATCAAGGCATGATGGAGACGCATCCAACGATGTATGCCGTGCATGGGTGCACGTTCCGGTCCGGCCAGCATTAACAGATGGTTTATTCACATGCTCCCCCATACAAATGCATAGGTTTTTGTTGCCATGGTAACAAGCTCCAAAGGATAGAATGGGACAATTTGGCTTCAATATCTCAAAAGCTGTAAACGACAGCGTAATGAGACCTCAGTATGTTGTAGTCCACAGCAACCCGAGTATTTTAACGTTGAATTAAAGTCTCTACGATATTGCGTTGCCACGCAACAAGCGTCCGAAATTCCGTTAGCATCAAAATGAGCAAAGTGGAATATCTCAAATACCGTAATAGCAAGCATGACGAGACTAAAATATGTTACAGTACAAAGCGTCCCGGGTTTGTCAATGTTGTAAAGATCTCTGTACGATAAACCGTTGCCTAGCAACAAGCGTCCAAAATACAATGGATTTTTTTTTTAAATTGAAAGTTAAATATCGCAAAAACCGTAATAACTAGCATGATGAAGTTGTACGGTCCTTTAGTGACAATCGGGCCGAGTGTTTGAAAGTTTGAACGATGTCTCTACAATAAAGTTCGGCCGAGCAATAAGCGTTCGAATTTTCGCCTTTTTTTTTGCTTTTTGGCAACTAGCGTTGCCACGGTAACCCCTATTACTGAGAAAAGTAATGCCCATCGAGGCACGATGGAGACGCATCCAACGATGTATGGCATGCATGGGTGCACGTTGCGGTTCGGGCCGTATTAACGGACGAAAAAAAATGCGGAATAATAATAATAAGGAAGAAAAGGGAAACCTTTTCTGTATACCATTATATCGCCTTCATTTTCATGTTTTTCCTCATTTTTTCCGGCGTGTTTTATTTTTTGGGGATTTTTTTTTTCCACATCAGAGCGGGGTCATGCTGTACACCCGCTGGTGTGACGGGGGACTTTTGCGACTTTAGCTTGTTAGCGAAATGCTAGCAACATTGCCCTTTCGGCCATTCTGGACGATTGCAATATGGTCATGCCACTACTTGGCATGCCCATAATAAGAAAAGGGAAACCTTTTCTGTATACCATTATATCGCCTTAATTTTCATGTTTTTCCTCATTATTTGGAGCGTGTTTTATTTTTTGGGGATTTTTTTTTCCCCACATCAGAGCAGGGTCAGGCTGTACACCCGCTGGTGTGATGTGGGACGTTTGCGACTTTAGCTTGTTAGCAAAATGCTAGCAACATTGCCCTTTGGGCCATTCTGGACGATTGTAATATGGTCATGCCATTACTTGGCATGCCCATAATAACAACCTCAATCATATGCTGTAACAATGCACCTTTCAATAACCATGTCTACCTCATACTGCTGCGCCTTTCACTTAAAAGAAAAATGTATATAGGTTAATAAGATGATTTGTCTATTTACTGTCCATTGAGCGAAATAACCGAATTCCCTGTCTGGCGTCCATATCCATGCTACCCGTTTCCACCAGAGCAGCCCGGACACTTTGGATGAAGCTGCAGTCACGACTGGTGGGTAATGATGGAGTTCACCGACGCCGACTCGTTCCGACATGCTTAAAAGAACTTTGTGGACTCAAAAGACCAAGATTCTTTGCGAAAAGAACATGCGCAGAAAACAAATTCCTGTTCCTTTTGATGGGGATATCCCGTTAGGCTTTTACATGACCAAATATTCGGGTTAGAAAAGGAGTAACCCAGGGGTCATATTTGGGTTTTTAAAAACCGGAATATGAGCAAATTCCGGTTATTCAAAAGGGGTTATTGGTGTTTACATGGCCGTGCAAAACTGGGTTATTGCTAATATTCCGGTTAGAAACGGGTTATTGACTGCATGGAAACGCAGTCATTCTCTCTGTCTGTTTTCTCTTTTCCTGCTCTGCCCAGTCTGGCCTCCGGCAGGAGGGCCCCCCCTTATGATCCAGGTCCTGGTCCAGGTTTCTTCCCTCCTAAAGGGGAGTTTTTCTTGCCACTGTTTGGCTGAAGGTTTTCTCCCACTAGGGGAGTTTTTACCTGCCATTGTTTATGTAATAATTGCTTGGGGGTTCATGTTCTGGGTCTCTGGAAAGCGCCTAGAGACAACTTCTGTTGTAATAAACGCTGTATACATAAAATTGAATTGGGTTCAAACAAGAACATATCCAGAAAATGTTGTTTTTTTCAACTCTTTATAAAAACATGATTATTCAAATATTTAAATGTTTAGGTCACAAAAGAACAAAACCAAATTAAATATTTGACTTTTTGGCCCCTAATCCTTTTTTCCTCAGAATATAAAAGTGCTTGAGACAATCAGACAATCCTGTCAGTGCGGCAGAGTCCAGCGTGACAGGAAGAAAACCTCACGGAGGAACAGCTTTCCCCGGCACCGAGAACAAAGGTCGTACTGTTGTAGGGACACTCGTATGTCACATAAACTCACTGCATACTTCACCTCGACATTTAAACTTCTCATAACTTCTAGTCACGTGTGGAGTAAATTAAGGTTTTCCTGCTCTCAACGCCATCAATATGACAGAGGACAGAGCATAAAAACCAGTTAGAAACAATAACAGCGTAGCTGCCTCCACACAGAGTCAGATGTTCCTCACACAATAAAGCCTGCACCGCCCCAAACCCCTGAAGCCCACAGCAGACGAAGGTTTATGACGTTCCAGAGGTGGAACAGAGCTGCAGGAGGCAGAGCTGCAGGAGGCAGCGCTGTGCCCACGTCTGATGCCGACCGTCTGAAGGTTCGCTCCACTTGGGAACGAGCAGACAACAACCTCCTCTCATGAAGAGAAGCAAGCGCTGAAGAAACATGGATGACCATCACAGTCGGGAGCTGCCCTGAACCCATCACAGGGTTTCTCCTGGCCAAAGGAAGACCAGTTTTCATGGGGAATAAAAACTGAAGGGCCAACAACAACCCACCATCACAACCGTAACAAGCTCAGATCAGATCATTTCCATTTCTATGTCTTGCTTTGTTTATTCAACCTGTCAAAAGTGCGTCTAGTTTCAAAGTTCAACTGTGACGGTTTACTCTAATTTGTAACCCAAGAAGTTTAACATCTCCACGCTAACATGCAGTTAAGAACGCACCAAAAAAAGGTTGACGCTAACCTCACACTGAGCTAGCCTGGGTTTTTCTCTACGTTTCCTGGCATCTTATGCATGAGATTATGTATGAGATTTGATTAAAGAAGAGCCCTTCCTAGAAAATTCTCAATTAGAAATGATGACCACTCGTAAAAAACGGCTTGTGAGATGTTTGTGGTGAACAACAAAGCAGAGCACTCACCTTCACGCCGACTGCAACGTCGCACATACTGAAAAACAAAATGAAGCTAGTTACAAATCAAACAAAAAAATTACTGAAAATGGAAATAACTGAGTTAATCAGTCTTTATCGGTCAATAAATATGGGTTTATTAGCAAATGTGGCTTGTTGCGACACTTTTACTGAGTGTACACTCACACCTTGAAAAACATCCATGGATCTATGAAAACAGGACTTCAGCTCAAGCCTGCAAGGTGACTGTTGTGTCCTTGAAGAACTTGTACTTGGTTTTCTTATCCACGCAAATATGATCTGGCAGTGAAATACTGTAACTGTGACTGTAACTGTATCATTACCGCTGTGGAAACGGGAAGCCCCCCAGAATTCAAAGGAGCTATCCAGTCGTGGCGGCTCAAAGTTTCACGTCAACATTCCCACTACGACCACATCCCGCTATATCAGCGCGGGGTCACGCCGTGGGGGGGTTTATGTAGGGTCGCCACCTTTCACAAATAGAAATTAGGGACGCCCCGATTTCAGCAGCACAGGCGCCAAAAAAAAGGACATCCCCAAAACTTCTGAACTGCATAGAAATTAAAGATGCACCGATTGATCGGCCACTGATCGGGATCGGGACGATAATGGCCCTATCGGTTTTGATCGGAGATCGGAAAAATAATAGTTCAGAGCTGGTCGATCTGATGACGTTTACAACAACAAACGCGCGGGCGTTCCCGCATCTCAGACCGAGCTGTCCTGAGGGGGCGTCGGCCTCGCCGGTGCGGGAGTTTTACAATGTCTGAAAAGGACAACAAATTTGCAGTTTGCAAAGTGTGTCCAAAGGAGATACCACAAGGAGAAATGTTACAAAAGAATTTCAACACAACGAAGCTGATAAGACATTTGAAAGTTTTTCACACGAAGGAGTTCATGGGTTTTCAAAGTTGGCTGCAGCTAAAGCAGAGAAAGAAAAGGAGTTGCAGCAACGGCACTAACTCACCTGTAACAGAGACTTATAAACGACAGCAAGAAAAATAAAGAACTACATCGTAAGGTAATGAATTCATAAGCTTTGCTCATCAGCCGCTTTCTGTTGTAGAAGACATCGGGTTTAAACACGTTAGCAGCTTGAATATGCGGTGCGCGCTGCCGCGTCCTACATATTTCACTGATGAAATCCTGTCGGAGTTTTACCAAACTATATACAGTCCAAACCCTCATGCAGGACGACAGTCGTGTCAGTCGCTTCACGAGGGACATTTGGATTTCTAGTGTGAAGAGTTTTGCTTCACTCACAACAGTTTCCTCACACGTGGCAGATGCTACCGATAAAGCTTTCACAAAGCTTCATAATTCATAATTAATTTTTATTTTAAGATTGAATTCCTCTTTCCACAGGAAAACTAGGGTTTATAGTTTACAACTTGTATCAACGTTTAGAGAGTGACATGTTTGCTGTTGTCTGTGTTGGTCACATGTTGTACATAATTATTACCACAGGAAGCTTAAGCTAGTAGCTACACTTACTCTTTGTAAGCTGCGTCTTAGTCGTCTCTAAGAGTCTCTAGAGGGTGAATGATTGCTCATCGCCTCAGCATGAAATAAAACAGTCACTTCATGATACTTTCTCATCTCCTAATTTTTATACCTAATACTACAATGTCAGTGTCGTGTACATGAGACAACAATATTGACTAATTTATAGATTTCACGCTGTGATCGGTGATTGGCAAAATCGGGATCGGCCGATACTGGTTTTCGAGATCGGTGATCGGCCCTCAAAATCCTGATCGGTGCATCTCTAATAGAGATGCACCGATCAGGATTTTGAGATTACATGACATTAATGTCTGTAATGCAAAATGTCTTTGCATTACAGACATTTTCTGTAATGCAAAAATGTCATACATTCTGGATTCATTACAAATCAACTGAAATATTGCAAGCCTTTTATTATTTTAATATTGCTGATCATGGCTTACAGTTTAAGAAAACTCAAATATCCTATCTAAAAAAAATTAATTATTCTGGGAATCTTAAGCTGTAAGCCATACTCAGCAATATTGAAGTAATAAAAGGCTTGCAATATTTCAGTTAATTTGTAATGAATCCATAATGTATGACATTTTTGTTTTTTTAATTGCATTACAGAAAATAAAGAACTTTGTCACAATATTCAAATTTTCTGAGACAGTCCTGTAGATATTTTATTCAACTTTGCCGCTGTTCATACAAAAAATAAATAAATGTCCTATTTAAAACCAAGAACAGGCACAGGGATCGGTCAGACATAAATCCATGAATAAATAAACCTCTGTCCATTATTTTTCATTTTTTAAGAACAGGCAAATGTGTTATATAAAAAATAAAATAAAACGTCTCATATTTTTTCTCTATCAAGTGGGTGAAATGGGTTCTGGATGGCAGGACGTTCTCTGGGTTGAACTGGTGTATCATTTGTTGAAACTCATCACCCAGACCCGACGTGCTTTCTCTTGAAATGCTTGTGCATTACCAACGTGCTCCCGTGATAAGCAAGGTCTGCTTTGCAAACCTTGCAAGTCATCTTTTTATTTACCCTATCGAGGCTAAAAGGCTCCAAAACTTTAGAAGTTTTGTTACATGCAGCTGCTACAGGACGGGACGCCGTCATTATTGTTTACCCGCTACCGCTAGCAGAGACGCTAGCGCGCATGCGCGACTCTCGGCAGAGATTGTATTGAAGTGAGAAGCCTCACTCCGTTGGAAAAACACGTCTGGCGACAATTGTCGACAATGGAATTCATTGTCGACAATTTTGATTATCGATTTTTGTCGACAACGTCGACGAATCGTTGCAGCCCTAGCTGAAGCCTGAGCTTAAGTGATGCCTTTAACCCTGTTATCATACCAGTTTTTCCTCTACATTCATTTAGCAGTGGCGGCCCACCACTATTATTTGTAGTTTAAGTGTTGCAAATTCACATTACAAATCATGTTTTAATAGCAAAAAAAAGACTGCATTTCCACGTACGGTGCGGGTCGCCGCGTACCCTACGCCGTAGGCTCTGCGTTGTTGTAACGCGGAACCATAAATCAGCCTTACGGCGTACCCTACGCCGTAGGCTCTGCGTTGGTGTAACGCGGAACCATAAATCAGCCTTACGGCGTACCCTATACCGTAGGCTCTGCGTTGTTGTAACGCGGAACCATAAATCAGCCTTACGGCGTACCCTATACCGTAGGCTCTGCGTTGTTGTAACGCGGAACCATAAATCAGCCTTACGGCGTACCCTATACCGTAGGCTCTGCGTTGTTGTAACGCAGAACCATAAATCAGCCTTACGGCGTACCCTACGCCGTAGGCTCTGCGTTGTTGTAACGCGGAACCATAAATCAGCCTTTAGTGTGTGCGCTGTCTGCTGTTCGGAACACTTCTCTTTTTTCTCTTCTCATTTTGCCGGGTCCCTCCGCAGAGACACAACTTTTGCTGTATGCGTTCTTTGTTGTGTCTAAAAATGATGCGCAGTGCCCACCCAATCAAAAACGGTACATATATTTTGGGATTTTGATTATTACTTTAATTTAATTTTAAATGATTAGGGTGTAGGAAATTGAGAGAAACAATTAGAGTTGTCCCGATCCGATCACGTGATCGGAAATCGGGGGCCGATCACGTGATTGCAGACTCGATCCGGACTCGGACGTTATGAGCCGATCAGGAATCGGATATATATATATATCAGGGTTTCCGTTGTCCGGTAATTGCTGGACTTTGTCCGGTAAAATATGCAGAAGTCCGGTATTTTATAATCTCTCCGGTCAAAATGTCCGGTGAAAATACTCACTGGCGCCGACATCCACGTGTGCGTTGATTTATGGTTCCGCGTCGCACCGACGCAGAGTCTACAGCGTAGGGTTCGCGGCGACGCGCACCCTACGCCAGACCCTACGTTGAAGGCTCTGCGTTGGTGTGACGCAGGACCATAAACCAACGCACACGTGGAGTAGTGGGCTCGGAGCGGCAGCATACACCGCATGCGCGGAGAGCACGCCTGTTTGTTTTGAAGCTGAAGCAGCACTATGTCTGTTGTTGTTGATGTAAATAACCAATCACTGAGATATATTGCGCACGACAGCCAGAACTCAGGTACCAAAGTCAACAAAAAAAAGTGCATGATGAGTTAATTAAATTATGAGAAGAAGAAGAAAAAGAAGGAAAAGGAGAAGTTCTCCTTTTCAAATAACAATATAAATAAAATGTTACCAAACAAAATAAAATAGAATAAAAATTACCTGTAATGGCAGGCAACACATCAGCTGCAGATGCAGTATAAATGTTTTATACTGACTTAAGAATGTTCAAGCTGCCTACCTCCTATGTGCTCAGTTTACAGTACACATGTTAAAATATAATAAAAGGGTCGTCCTGCATCATTTTCTTTTCTCTTCTTCATTTTTTATTGTTTTATAAAAGTATCGGATCGGGACTCGGTATCGGCAAGTCCTCAGAATCAAAAGGACTCGGACTCGGACTCGGGGGCAAAAAAACCTGATCGGGACATCCCTAGAAACCATCTCATTATTGTTTCTATTTGTAGGTGAAGACTGACTTGAGAAACAGGCTGCAGGGGGATCATCTTGCAGCATGTATGCTGCTAAGCATCAATGGGCCACCTCTGGGAGAATTTCCCTACAACAGAGCCTTAGAGCTCTTCTTTAAAAAGCCAAGGAAAATTAAGTGCTCTGAGCCTGGGTGCAAACTTTGTCATTGAGTCTACACAGCCTCATCTAGCTGATGTTTACATGTTATTTATTTATTGTTTTTATTTATTTTTTACATTTTCAACTGTTAGAGTTGAAGTTGAAGTAACATTTATTTATTGTTCAGGGATAAAAGCCAATAAATAGGTTTTGAAAGTTACATTTGCTGTCAAGTGGTTATTTGTGTACGCCGTACATTTACGCTGCCGCCCCCCCCCCCCGGGAAGCATGCCCCCACTGCTGAAAAAACTCCTATCCATATTCCAATCAATACTAGACAGTGACTACGTTTACATGCATCAATAACCCTTTTAAAACCCCAATATTGGCAATAACCCCAATTTGCACGGCCATGTAAACACCAATAACCCCTTTGAATAACCAGAATTTGCTCATATTCGTGTTTTTAAAAACCCGAATATGAGCCCTGGGTTACTCCTTTAAAACCTGAATATTGGGTCATGTAAACACCAAACGGAATATCCCCATCAAACGGAACAGGAATCTGTTTTCTGCACATGCTCTGTTCACAAGGAATCTTGGTCTGTAGAGTCCAGGAAGTTCTTCTAAACACGGAGAAACCAAGACCAGGAGGAGACTAATCACTTCATAAATGGAATGAAGGATATGAACATTTCTGCATTTGTAGACGGTAGAAAGTCCCGGGATAGAAGATTTACAAGAAGGTGAGAGAAAAGTTGCATGAAGCAGCATTTGTTTTGAATTTGGATCCAGGAAGAAGAAGCGGAAATGACGCTAATTGCGTCATCACGTCCTCCGCGCGTCGCTGGTTTGATCCAGATATCCCAAATGATTAATTACCATGTAAACGGAATATTCCCAATGTTTGAGTAAGCGGAATATTAGCAATAACCCGAATTTTGACTGCATGTCAACGTAGTCAATGACTACGTTGACATGCAGTCAAAATTCGGGTTATTGCTAATATTCGGGTTTTAAAAGGGCTTTTGACTGCATGTAAACGCAGTCAGTGTTTATAATAGAGGCGCAGAAAAAAAAGTTAATGATTGTTAGAGCACAAAAACAAAAGACAAATAAACAGTTTGGACTATCAAAGTATAAATATACATGTAGTGGGATGTCAATACAAATTTGCATCCATGTTTTTGTAGTATAAGTACTATATAGATTAACTGTACAGCAACGTATAGCAATGTATGAATGTGTTTACCCACACATGCACTACCACAAACATACTCATATGCACACAGACAGTACACATATACACACATCCAGACACCACACACTCTCTTGTGTACACCCCCATGCAAGCACGCACACACTCACTCTCTCACACACACACACTCACACACACGCACACACACGTTGAACCTGTTGGCTCAGCTGCTGCGAGTTAAGGCTGATTTATGTGTCCGCGTCACACCGACGCAGCCTACGCCGTAGGCTCTGCGTCGATTTAACGCAGGACCATAATTCAGGCTTCAGCTGCAATGTTTCCTGAACAAGTGAACAAACGGGCGTCCCAGACCCCCCACGGGCACCAGCTCATGTTCAGAAACGGGACCTTTGGGAGCTAGGAGCCGTTAAAGGTGCCGTTCATTAGCTGAAATACAGTAGCATGCTAACACTTACTCCAATAAAACACAACAGAGCCGCGTGGTCGTGACGCGCTCCCAGCTTTTGCATTTACTCCGACTCGGTGGGCTAAACTCGATCAATACACATCGAATTAGATGCACACTTGGTATGGTTTATAAACGATTACCCGTCCATTTGTGTCGCGTTTGAAGTGTATCCCTGCGTCGCTGCCGTTCCCTCTCCGGTTCCCCACGCTGGCGACACAAACACACGAGAGCAAGATGGAGACACCATAGACATGTCTCCTCCTCCTTCCATGGAGCTGCTGCGATACGTCAACGACGACGCCGCCATATTGGATGAGGCAAGACTGCGCTGTAAACTAATACAAGTAAATTGACTTATTTTCATAAAGCGCCTTTCTACAAAGAAATATACGTTTTACGTCTCATGTATTCATTCCCACACGTACGGATATACTTGGGAAACAGTTAGGCACCAAATATGATATATTTAAAGGAGCCGTGTGTAAGAAATGGCCAAAACTGGTACTGCATTCATTTTCAAAATATTGTTGAGCGGCGTGTCCTCCCCCCCTCCCCTCCCCGACCAGAGGTTGCCAGGTAGGCTGCAGAATGCAGCAGGAACGTAGGCTGCAGAATGCAGCAGGAACGTAGGCTGCCATGGCAAGCGACGAGTCCTACACAGTAAGTTTATTTTCTGCATTTAATGCTTTATGAAAGATCTTTTGTGAAGTAATAATGTACTGCAAAATTTACTAATGGCGATTAGCCAAACAGAATCGTAAATGTTACCACATTTCAGTCGGAGCATACGTTTTCAGTTAGTTACCCTGTTAAAAATGTCTTTATTAGGCTAGTGTTGCGATGTAAAGCTTTTTATGAACGCATTTGAAAAATCCATGCAAATTCTAATTTTGGGCTATGCAGTAATTTAGTGTTTGGTTGGAAACACTATAGGCTCATATCGATGATAACTTTTTGTAACGTCGACAATACCACATGTAAAGTCGAGGGTAATTTTCCTAAAATACATCAGTCATGTAATGTCTACATGTCATGTAATGAAAAATTACATGACGTGTAGAATTTGAATTAAAAACACGTCCAAAAGTTCCATGTATGTGGACCAAATTATGCGCTTTTGGTATTGAGGATGTTGCCGTGGAATTATGCCTGATACTTCCAAACTAACACTAAATTATTGCACAGGCTAAACGATAGAATATGCTTATAATACACGTTTATGTCAAGGTAGCCTAGCACTTGTACCTGATGATCTTTGCCTGTACTGCTCTCTCTTGTTTCAGCCTGATTTAGACCTCACTTTTGAGGTACCCTCTCTTGAGGCTGATGAGAGCTGGGCAGGTGAGAGGAGGCGGAGCAGACCCAGGAAAAGAAGAGGGAGAGGGACAAGAGAGGGTGCAGGTCTTGGTCCAGGAGACACAGAGCAGAGAGGAGAGAATCTAGAGGGAGGAGATGGACCAGGTGGCAGAGAGCAGAGAACTGAGAGAGAGAGTGCAGATCATGTTTCAGGTGGAAGAGGAGAGAGGGCAGGCCCTGCACCAGATGACCGAGGCCAAAGTGGTGGAAGAGGTCAGAGAGGTGGAAGAGGACGAAGAGGAGGAAGAGGCCAAAGAGGGGGAAGACAACAGAGTGCAGGTCCTGGAGGTGGAGGTAATTCAGGTCCCAGTGCTGGAGGTGGTGGCAGAGGAAGGAGGAGAGGAGGCAGAGATGCAGAGGAAGAGGGCAGAGTTCAGGTGCTCCCAAATGACCGTCGAGTACAGACAGAGGTTTGTTTCCAGAGTAGGCTATACTAAACATTTGATAGGCAGCAGTAAAATTATGACTTGTAATATCACCATCTGTATCTATGTCAGCATCTTATGTAGTTTTAATCAAATGTAAATGCCAAATGCTATTTTGTGGTTTGTTTACTTAGGAACTCATTCAAAACATGAGTGAAATGGGGCTACGAACACTCGCAACCCGGATCTTCTCCCGGAACCCTGGATTGGTTTTTGATGCCCTGCCTCCATTGGATAGCACCACTCTTCCACCTGCAGCTGCCCTTCCATGGTGTACCTGTGGGAACTGCAGGGAGATGGCCACAGATGCAGAAAGGAAATGCTGTGGCCAGGGGCCTGAGCACTGCATAAGCAAATTGCCTCATTTCGAGCTTTACTGCTTGGAAGATGGCTATTTGCGTATACACAGTGACTACAGGAATGATGTGTTGGTGGTAGCAGAAGTTACAGAACCAGGCGATGATAATAGGCAGTTTAGATATGCTGCTTATCGCCAGTACACCTTTTGGCAGCATGGATCACTGGGCCAGGGTAACCGTCGTGTTATCCCCAGCTGCTGCATTTGGAGAATAAGGGACAAATACCCTGACCCTCAAGGCCAGTACACTGGCTTTATACCCACAATGTGAACAAACTTTACCCACTCCAATTTAATTGAAGTTACTTGTTGTATATACTTTGTTTTACAAATTGTTTGTTTTGTTCCAAGTTTGTAAAGAGACTTCTTCCTTGTTCAATAAAAAAAGTTTATTTATAATAACAATGCTTTGCTTTTTACAATATAGAGGAACAGTAAAAAATAAATAAATAAAACGAGGGATAAACAGTATAAATAGTATAAATAACTATTGAACAATTAGCTGCTCTGTACTGTGGAAACTTTATGAAATGGTTTAAAAGCAGCTTGTGGCAGAAAATGGAAATGACAAGGGCTGAGAGGCTCTGGAAACGGGTTTCACTGGTCTTCACTCTGGAATGCTGACACTGAGGAGAGCAAAATAAAAACAGAAATAAGATTATTTTAAAAATAAATGTAATATGCATTACATCTAACTTGGTGTGTGGTATGTAGCCGCAGATGCAAAAGAAATAAACGGGTATTCTACCTACCAAGACCTCTCCTGACTTGGGTGCGCAGGAGTTCCTCCTTGGTTGGTGCCGGCACAGGGGGAAGAGGGCCGTACTTTCTGGGGTCATCGGGTCGAAGACTCCTCCGCCTGGGCATTCCCTTGCCAGCTAGCCTCTTTTGCAGAATCTTTGTTTGCAGTTCTGGGATGTAGCCATAGGTCTTCGATGTCTTCTTGGTGTACAGCATATACCTTTGGGCATTTTTCTTGTACAGCCTCCTGTACCTAAAATAAAAGCAGAGAAAATAGATTGTTCACATTCCAAGGGCCATGTTTTACAGTCAGTGTTTCCCCTACCATTGCATAGGCCTGGCGGGGCCGCCTGGCGGGGCCGCCAGGCCAACGAGCCCCCCTGCCAGGCCTAAAAAAAAAATGTAATATGCCAAAAATAAGTGGCATATCCATTCATTCATAAATCAATGATCATTTACATTTAGGAGCGCCTGTGCAGCGCTTTGTTGTTTAGCTTACATTTTTGTTCTGATTAAGCTTCTTTTTTTGGTAAGCAATAATGATGAAAATAACACAGACAATAGATTGTCTTTCCACTCGAACCACTAAAGGTTCATTTTTTCCCCAGGCATTGTCAAATGCATGTAACTCTGTTGTAACAAAACGGGAAAAAAATCTTCTACAATGTTTAAATTATTTATAACTGATATAATCTCAATTGTGAATAGGGATGTTTTGTCACATATCCCGTCAGCACAAGCAGCCCGTTAAAAGAGGACCATCCCAGAGGGTTTTCATAGAGATCCCTCTGAAATATCTAGAAAAGATCAGACCAGCACACTGCAGCCTTTCAGGCCCATGACACTTTGGTTAAAGGTTAGATTAAGCCTAATGATTTAATTGAAGTGATATCATTCTGCAATATAGGCCTACAATGATTTTTAATGTAAAACTTGGTTATATTGCTGCATGTCACATGTCCAATATGCCGTCCCACGCGCCTCGTCTGTTTAGGGTTTTTTCTGTGGGTACCACCGGGCCTGAAAAAAATTCTAGGGGAAACACTGTTTACAGTACAGTGTTTTATATAGAGTTTCAATGGTGTAATCAGGTAAAATGGTTACCAACATCCAACATGTAGAAATGAGCATGTCACTTACTGCTTGCTTCCATCAGACTTGCACAACTCTGGGCGGTCCTTGTGGTAGTTATAATCGATCGCTGCGAGGAGCATCCTGGCCTCAAAGACAGGAGGGCTAAATGCTGAGCGCTTGCTGGCATACATTAAAATAGGATTTTGGAAGGACTCCAGATCAGCAGTGGACCTGTGGGGGTGGGACATAGAGACATTTTTTTATTTTTTGGAAAATCACTTTCTAGGTACAGTATGTGTACACACTCATTAAATGACCTGAAGTTCAGGTATACCTCTCCTCTAGAACTTCTGAGGCATCCATGGTGCACTCCTCATCTTCCAATGCTTCCTCTGTAGGTGGCAGGTCTTCTCTATAAATAGTTTAGTTGTTTTAGACAAAAAATGCTTCCAAATATGAAATGAAAATGAAAACAACGTGGCACTGATCACTGACCGATTTGAAAACGTTTCAGACGATGCATGTCCAATACTGGAAAGTGATGGTGCAGTCAGGTGGTGCTTCTTCCACTGTCTTTTACTTGGGGTTGAAGTGCTTGGACCATAATAGCTGAAGAGACAAGCGTTTTTGTCATAATTATGGAACACTCCACACATTTACCATAATATGCAACAACCAACACATTTACCACAGACTAGTGTCTAACCAAAGATAATGCGGGGAAAATTACGTCTGCATTCGTCATCAATGGCTAACGGCAGGGAGCAGATATTGGCAGAACACCGGTGCAACACCGGCCGTTCAAAGTGAACCCTGATTTATGGTTCCGCGTTAAATGGACGCAGAGCACACGCCGTAGGGTACGCAGCTCTTTAATGCAGAAACAGAGGATGAGGACTTTGATGAGTTTGATTAATGTAAAAACTGAAATAAAGTAGCCTACAATCAAACAAAGTTTTTTTCCTGCTCTATTTTTAAATACGCACACTCGTGTGATTGTGTTTGTGTTCCGCGGCGCACGTGTGTGTGTGTGTGTGTGTGTGTAGACGGGGCCTTTGGGTTCGGTGCGCCGTGTGTGTGTTTTAAATACAGAAATTACACAAAACTGAGGGTGCTGCTTTCCAAACGGCGCCCGTATGGTCGCGAAAATATGGTATTTATATATGAAAGCCAAACATTTAGCTATGAACCTTACCTGTCCAGGAGAAAATCAGCAACGTTGGCGTCTGTCTTCAAATTCCTCTCCGCTTTCAGCCGTCTCCATCTTTCAAAAGCATCTCCTATACAAATCCTGGTTTTATTTCGGACCTTGTCACGACGTAACTCGGATTCATAACGAGGTCTTTTAGTTTTTGGAACGCTAGACATGTTTTCATCCAACACGTTTGTAGCAGCTGCTGCAATAATCAGAGCCGAGCTGGCAACCCGGATGCCGAAACAATACTGACTTGGTGATTGGGAGATAGGTGGAGGGTGGAGCTTCAGAAACAATACTGACTTGGTGATTGGGAGATAGGTGGAGGGTGGAGCTTCAGAAACAATACTGACTTGGTGATTGGGAGATAGGTGGAGGGTGGAGCTTCAGAAACAATACTGACTTGGTGATTGGGAGATAGGTGGAGGGTGGAGCTTCAGAAACAATACTGACTTGGTGATTGGGAGATAGGTGGAGGGTGGAGCTTCAGAAACAATACTGACTTGGTGATTGGGAGATAGGTGGAGGGTGGAGCTTCAGAAACAATACTGACTTGGTGATTGGGAGATAGGTGGAGGGTGGAGCTTCAGAAACAATACTGACTTGGTGATTGGGAGATAGGTGGAGGGTGGAGCTTCAGACCAAAACAAAAAATGACAACATAAACATCAGTTGAGGGCTGCAACTCCTCTTTTTAAACTAGAATATCCTGGCTTGAGTGCTGTTGTCAGTGACATAAGTATTTGAAAAGAACATGATTTTTAAATGTCTGTTGACATATCTGGGTCATTTTATGATTCGTTTTATTATTCTTCTTACACACAGCTCCTTTAATTTTCTCAGATGGCAAAAATAAGAACTTTATTGATCCCACATAGGAGTAATTCATGTTATATCAGCTATAGACAGGGCTTAATTTGTGCCGGATCCTGCTGGAACAAGATCCGGTACCTATTTGATTGGATCCGGAACATCCTCTGTCAATCAACCCGAATTGAACATTTTTTAATTTCACCATGCTGCGCTGTGACGACTTCTTGGCACGTCCAATAGGAGAGAAGGGAGAAGAGAGAGAAAGTAGAAGAGAGAAATTTGTGTCCAATAGGAGAGAAGGGGGCGGAGCCTCTGCACGACTCTTCTCCTTGCGCCGCGGAGCACATACACATGAATGGAGTTGTGTCGGTTGTTGTGTGGATAATGTTCTCACTCCAAATAAAATAAAACGCACCGCTCCAGGGGCCTTATGTACTAAGAGTGCGGCGCACAAAAAACGTGCGTTCGCCACTTTCAACGCTCACGGTCGGATGTACAAAGAATGATGTGAACGTAGAAAACTGCGGTCCGTCACTCACACATTAAGGCTGGTTCACGCACTTTTCTGAGGTTCTGTCCGTTGGCGACACTCACTGGTGATGCAGTGAAGTGCAGAATATGAGGAAACGTAACGTCAACAATAAGGACATGACAGTCCCGACATCACCAGATAAATTACACAAGAGTGGAGCAAGGCCGCCTTAATGCACGGGCTTACCTGGGCTGAAGCCCAGGGGCCCGCCAACTTCAGGGGCCTATCATTTTGGGGTCATGATGAGCTGAAAAAGTCATATTGTTTTGTAACTTGTCAGGTTTCCTGTCAATCACTCTATATGCACGTTACGGGCTGCTGATTGGTCCAAATTACGAGTGACCCACGTGGGCCCCACGGCCTGTGGGCGGGCCTTAGGCCATGGGTGACCCATCCGAGTGTGTTGGGGTGTGTCCCGCTATGATTGATTGACAGTTGCAAAATGTCGGGGAAGAAGTGTGAAAGCGGAGCCCAGAAAAGAAAAAAGACGGTAGAAAAAGAGATTCGGGAAAAAGAGTTGCTTAAAAGCATTCCCGAAGCTAACAGGATCTTTTAAACCTGCTGCTGGTGATGGACCAAGCGGGGGAAGCTCAACCCACCCACCGGAGGAAACGGTGAAGGCGCCGCCCGCACCGATGGATGTAGGAGAGGAGCGGTCTACCGCCCGTGGAGGGGAGGAGGAGGGGAGGAGGAGGGGGGTCCCGGGTCACACGAACCCCAGAGAGAGGACCAGTCCGCAGACCAGGCACGGCCCGAGTCAGATGACCCTTATAACAGCGACCCGGGCCGCTGGGGAAACAGCATTAACGTGAATGTGCGCGCCTACTGGGTGAAAATGGGACCGGAGTCGTGTCAAAACAAAGATGCTGGCATATCGGCATCGGAACGCCAATATAAGCAGCAGAGAAGATTTTTCTCTAAAATGCATTTCAAACGCAAACTCAGTAACGGGGAGTGTGTGCCCAGAGAATGGCTGTGTGGTACAGTTCAGAGAATTTGTACGGGATGAGAAGATGAGCAGCACGTGTGCAGTGGAGTTACTGAAATGTTTAAGAAGAGGAAAACTCCATACAGTGTTTCCAAACACAGACATAGGTCTATTCCTGGCAATGCCAGTGACTAACGCAAGTGGAGAAGAGTCCTTCTCCAAACTGGGCTTGGTGAAAAATAGACTGCGATCCACCATGCAGCAAGAACGAGTCATCTCACACTGATGTCATGCTCAATAGCATGACATCCTGCGTGATCTGGATTTTAAGGACATTATCAAGGCCTTTTCTTCAAAGAAGACCAGGCGAATGCACTTCTAGAAAGGTAAGAAAGTGCTGTATTAATTGCTAGCTTGTGCAGGTTTTAAATTGTTGTGGTTGTGCAGTGTCTGAAGAGAAATGCATACCGTATTTGCTTAGATGTTTGTCTAGATTATACCGTACTGCAAATCTTCTATAAGCCATGTTGCTATCCATGGTGCTGAATGGACGTGCATTTGTGTGCAGGTGCATGGGGGGGGGCGGACTGTTATATGTTAATATATATATATATATATATATATATATATATATATATATATATATATATATATATATATATATATATATGTGTGTTATATGTTTTTTTTATAGTCTATGGTTAAACCTGAACATGGAACTTTATTTGCATCACAGACCTTACTGTGCAGGTTTAGTTCAACATTATTCTGTGTCCAGTCCAGCTGTCAGTTCAGCAGCAGTCTGTATTTTACAGTTCTGATAAAAAGTGGAAGTGATCCCAAAAATACAGCTTTACTGTGTGTTAACTATATTATATGTAAACTTTCACACATCTTGGTTTGCTGTGTGTGGTTGTTATAAAAAGTGTCATAAAAAGTGTATTTTGTGTTTATACTCAAGTGGGCTCAGTGATACGTTAATCAAAATCAGATTTTTTATAATAAGACTATGTAAGTCGAGGGGATGGGGAGCCTACAAAACCTCTTAGCCCCAGGGCCTAACATTAGGTTAAGGCGGCTCTGGAGTGGAGCTGCAAAAATCTCACAATCACTATCAACTAACGACAGGAGCTCAACGATGGAACCTGCACCCGGAGGAACCTGCTGATGGCAGGATCGGGAGCGAGTCCTCAGGCACCACACCGATCTGCTGGTCCAGGACTAAGACTGGACCATCAACTGGTTTAGGTACCAAGAGGATCTTCTGGATCTCTGTCCTGAACTGGACCAGCTGCTCTGGTTCAGACCAACATGATCTTTCAGCTGGAGCTGCTACAGGTCATCTCATACTCATCTGTCTGTCGTCATGACGACCGTATGGGAGGACTACTGGAGATAAAAGCCAGATCCTAAACATCCCATAACTGTGTCTGGACAGAAATACATTAAAATTAATTTTGCAGCAAAAACCGGTTCTGTAAAGTTGTCTTAAACAAAAAAAAAGGTGTCACGGAAAGGTTGGTTGCGAACTGATGTGAATCAGCAATGATGAAATAAGTTTTTATTGAATGTTTAGGCAACTTTCAGAGTCTGATATGGGGTGGGCTGCAGGTTCTGCAGGATCCAGAAAGTGTGTCTCCGCTGATGGACCGGTGTTGTGCCAAAAAATGACTGCCTGCCAGAATGTGATTTGTGGCCGCGGGAGCGCGCACAGCAGCCCGTTGAGCGAGAGCGCTAAACGTCAGATTTTCAGATTATGAAACTCAAGAATGAGATCAAGTAATATTTAGGCAGAAACAACTTTTCATTAACTGTATTTGGCCTTCAATCAATATTTGGCAGGTAAAAAGACCCATTTCCAGGGGAGAAATCAGATTCTGGCAGGCAATCACTTTTTGGCACAACAGGGATCTAGACCGGTTTCTCCTCCTGCGGATGCAACAATCCGAGTTACAGCAACTTTGTTCTTTATTTCTCATGTTTGCACCTCGATAATCCCGTTGGAACAAGTTGTCTTTATTTCTGCAGCGGAGGAATCAGATCGTAATGCTTCATGTTTTAAATATAAATTCATGTTGTTCACATTGTTATACTTATGAGAGAGGTGATCGCACACATCCACAATGTGTAAGACTAAATAAACGTGTGCATTGGTCTTAATCCGTTAGTATATAATATGCATGAGAATAAAGCAGAACGAGGAGCCGTTTTTCATCCACCAAAAATTCTGGTGTCGGTTCTTAAAATACAAACAAGAAAAGCAGGGTGTAATGATGCCCTAACGCTGCCCATAAACATTCACAAACCCGTACGATCATAATAAAACCACAACTCTTCACGGAACGCAACGCAAAGCAAAGAACAATGTAGGTGTCAAAGTGAATCCCAGAAGGGCCGGTGTCCTGCATGTTTTAGATGTTTCACTGCTTTAACACACCTGATTCTCATTAATCATCGTCACCAGCTTGTCATCAAAGTCTGGATAGTTCTGTTGATGACACAGTCATTTGTATCATGGTGCAATGAAGCAGGGAAACATCTAAAACCTGCAGGGACACCGGCCCTCGAGGACTGGAGTCCGACACCAGCTGAAATCGGAAGAAATGCCCCAAAATGAATTATTTATTCCAGCTCAGAGCCGATTTTTTTTTTAATTTGTTTTACCTGTTTTTGCACATTTCTTGTTAGGATGAGCGTTTTTTAATGGATAATTATCTTCATTATCATATTCAAACATATTTGAGGGAGGACACGGGGCGGGGGTGTTGTGCGCTCAAATCCACGCTGATTGGGATGTACAGAGAAACATGCGTGGATTTGGGCGAACGCACAGTTTTGTTCATCTGAATTTTTGCGTTCATGTGGATTCCATGCACGGTTTCACGTTGAAATCCACGCACTCTTAGTACATGAGGCCCCAGGTCTGGAATGGAAGCGAGCCGAGACCACCTCTCCTAGGAGATCTCACCTCGCTTGTTTTGTCCAGCATCCAAGCACGATTGCTGCGTTCACATGTACCAAACCCTGTTTCAGAACAACTGCTCCAAACGGGACAGATGGGAAAACACCCTAAATAAACTGTATCCCATTTTATCCATATTCTCTCGATGTTTATTTATTTCTTTATTTCAGATCCCCATTAGTTGCCGCCTCAGCAGTAACTATTCTTCCTGGGGTCCAACAGTACAAATATACATTTCTGTCAAACTTTTACAGTACAATATAAAATGTTAGTTAAACAGAATAAAACAAAGTAGATAACAAGTACAAAGAACAACAACTAAAAAGAAAAACAAGACAAAAAAACAAAACAAATAAAAACTAAATATAATAATAAGCAGAAAACAATGAAAAAAAGAAAATGAATTTTCCTAAATGAAAAAAACGAAAAAACCAAATAACCAAAAACAGATAGATTAAAGATAAATCCAAGTACAACTAAAGATAAATAAGTGCATACTAAATGAGGCAAATACAAAAACAAATGTCTTATTTCTCATTGAGAAGAAAAATGCTTGACAGGATAGTTGAGTGTGCTCCAAAAAGTGGACTCATGCTGGATGAGGCAACAAGCTTAAATAAAAAGAGCACATTAATTGTATATTTGAGGCTTCAGTTGCCAGAGATACATATTTATTGAT
The DNA here is from genome assembly GCF_033807715.1 of Cololabis saira. NCBI lineage: Eukaryota > Metazoa > Chordata > Actinopteri > Beloniformes > Belonidae > Cololabis > Cololabis saira. Next base: position 540,143 of record NC_084608.1, on the reverse strand, counting down.
CTTGTCGAGCTAGACGACTTAAGTGCTGAAGGTATTGTCCGCAAACTTTTGGCTTGTTTAGAGGGGGCAAAGTTAAATGAAGCCTTTCTCTCAAAAACGCTCATCGGCCTCACGTGCGACGGTGCGTCTGTCATGCTTGAGCAGAGTGGCAGCCAGATTACAAACTCTCTTCCCAAACATATTGGTATGGCACTGCTCTGCACATCGTCTTGAGCTCTCAGTTGGTGATGTGATGAAAGAAATTGGGGCTATTAATCATTTCAAAATCCTCATGGATAAACTGTATTCACTATACAGCACATCAAGTAAAAACAGGATGGAACTGAAAGAAGCTGCCGACAGTTTAGACATTCAGTTGTGTAAAATTGGACGGGTCCTGGACAACAGATGGGTAGCATCCAGTTTCAGAACGATCGAGGCTGTATGGAGAAATTATCCTGCGCTCCACAAACATTTTACGCACGCAGTGGAGGATGCCTCGCGTGACAGCACGACCCGTGAAAGCTACAACGGCCTGGTCAAGCGCTTGTCATCTTATGCGTTTGTTAACAATTTAGGATTAATGTATGATGCACTACAAGAACCGTCAGAACTTTCTCGAGAGCTCCAAAAACGAGACTGCACAATAATAATGGCACATAAAGTCATTTGTCGGCAGATCAGGGTCTTGGAGGCCATGGCACAGCAGCCGGGACGTTACAGCCAAGTGGTCAAGAGGGGAATTGAAGAGAGCTCCTTCCAGGGTGTCCCTCTACACACCGGATGAGCCAGTGATAGAGACCTGGACCAGAGAGAGTTTCTCGGGAGCCTGGCACGGAATCTGGAGAAACATATGCTTCACAGGGGAAAGACCAAAGAGGATACAACAAGTTCATAGACGATTTAAAGGTGCTGTACACGCAATATTGGCCACAGGATGCAGCGGCACTTTGGGGAAGATGAAGTGGAGACACTCTGCCAGCAGTCTGCCCCAATGATGGGGAATTTATCCCAGATGGACTGAAGGACCTTTTTGCTGTGGTCAACACTGTCCCCATCTCAAGTGCAGAGTGTGAGGGGCTTTTCCCAGATGAACTTAATCTGCACCGCCAACAGGTCTTCTCTCCTCACATCACACATGAAGTTACAACACAACTTACACTTCCACTCCATTAGACCCACTTCACCCTGCAATTTAAATAATTTAAATTAATGTCTAAACCACTTTATCCCTGTTTTGCACTCTTGGCTATTCAAAAATAGCACATGTACAAGTTAAACCGTGTTTGTAATCTTATCTCACCCGATCCAATTGGATTCTGTCTGGGGAAACGCTGCCAATAGCAGTCTGTAGTGCAGTATCTGTAGACAACATGAAAAAAATGATGATTTATTAAGGTTCAAAAACATTCTTAAAATAATACATAATGATAGATAAAATAAAAAGTGAATATACAGATAAAAAAACAAATCAAAAACGTTCAAAAATCTTAACTCACCTGATCCAATTGGATTGTGTCTGATGGGGGAAACGCTGCCAATAGCACTCTCTGTAGTGCAATAGCCTATCTGTAAACAACATGAGCAAAAAGATGATTTATTAATGTTCAAAAACCATTCTTAAAATACACAATGATAGATGAAATAAAAAGTGAATATACAGATCTGCTCTTTCTATTGATGTTTTTGGTGTTTTAACAAAGTATTACCAAAGGGTTCAAGTCGTAAAACCTTAGTTGAGAGAAAAACATTTAAAGAAATAGCCACTTGAAATAGAATGACTGTGGAAACCCTTGGGTGCATGACTAATAAAATAAAACCAATTATTAATTATACTATTTCACAATACATCCTACATGTAGCTGTTAAAAGCCCCGAAGAGAATCTCTCAACCAAAACACTTGAGCCTACGAAGAAACACGTACACGATGCTAACCGCCTGGTTAGCATCATGCTAACCAAGCGGTTAGCATGATGCTAAACGCCGGGCTAGCATCATGCTGCCTGGTTAGCATGATGCTAACAAGCACACATGCATTCTCGCTAAGCAATGTTTGTTTCATGTTAACACACACATACACACTCCGAAAACACCGAAATACATATACTAACTACTTGCAGCTAGTAGACGATCAATATGGAGGAAAGAATGATCTCGGCTGTGAGTTTGTACTGACCAGTAGGCCTATGTTTAAATGCAGCAAAGAGTTCAGATTTCTGATTGTATCAGATAACGACATGCAGAGACAAAACATGAAAAGTTTTACTTACCGAATCAGGGCAGATGATAAACACGCTGAAGACAAAGGGTGCGTCCCAATACTCCCCCTCGCCCTCGTTTTCTTCACTAACCCTAACTTTTGCGCGTTCCCGTGAAGGTAGTGGTGTCCCAATTCCTCTTTTCACCAAGGGGGAGGGGGCATAACGAGGGCTAGGGGCTGACAATAGCCCCTTCAAATCGAGTGTTTTCAGATGCTGACTTGGCGAGCGAGGGGGTATGAAAATTTCCCAGAATGCTTTTCGTCGTCATTTGCGGACTGAATCAAAAAAAAAACATGGAGGACATTTCTTGTTTTTTTGGGAATAAAATCAATATTTTGAGTTAGTTTCTGCATAAAAATGCGTTTTGATTACATTTCTCGGCGCAAACCAATATTTTACTTTCATAATATTCACTCAGTGAATGTACATAATCCCTTTTTTGTCCGTTGTTCGCTAAGATCGCGCCGGAATATGGTTACGTAAGCTACGTAAGCTCCGCCGTAGGTTACGTAAGCTACGCCGTAGGTTACGTAAGCTACGCCGTAGGCTGCGTCTATTTAAAGCTCGCCGACCGAGGAAAACATCCTTTGCAGACTCGTCTCGATTTTGAGCAAGCAAGCATTTTTTTCAGTTTTTTTGAGTCAAATGGCGACCCGCAAAGAGCAGGATATTGAAAAGGAAACCCACAAATGTAAGTATAATGTCCCATGGAATTAAAAAAATCACAGTGCTTTTGTATGTTTTAACAGTTTGAACAGTACATAGAAATACCACATTGTTTATTGTTTATTTTTAATACCAAAGAGTGAAATTACCGGAGTCAAATTACTTGTTGGACAATGTTAGAACCTGGCCAATAAAGCTGATTCTGATTCTGAGTTAACGTAAGATAATGCAATATGTGGCTGTTCATGACGAGTCGGGTAGATAACATGGCCGTGTCCTGTTAACTACTCGTTAACTCTCATATTTTCTACAAATTTGTTGTATATTTCACATTACTATAAGGCAGCAACGTTATTTGGGGGGGGTTACGAAGTAATAACGTCGCTTGCTGCCTTGTTATCATAGTTCAAACTTTTTGTTTTTTTTGTTTGTTTGTTTTTTTTAACGAGGACGTTTGTGCATTGCAGTAATCACATTTCATTCCAGGGACTCCGGATCAGGTCCGACACCTAATAAGCTTTAGGACTAACAACGAGGAGAATTTTACTAAGAAGAAATATGCTGCTAAACCACTGTGGGAGTGAGTGATCTAGCTATCTGCTTGCAGAATATCTGTGATGGGGTCCTTAACCATGGTATAACTACTATTCATCACTGTTTTCTGTTACAGGAAACTCATCAAAGAGCTGGAACTGGAGGGGAAGGAGACCACAGCAAAAGTTGGCAAAAAATTGGAAAATCTTAAAAAAATATATAAGGTAAGCAATGGTTATGGTTATGGTTATGGTAAGTAATGTAATGAAATGTATCTGTAAATGTATTATCTGCTGAAGAGATGATGCTTAACAAAAAAAATACATGTAAAGTATTTATTAATAATCTTCTGTAAATTGTGTGTGTGTGTGTGTGTGTGTGTGTCTTATGCAGGACCTCAAAACCCCTAAAACCGGCTCCTGGACAGACAGTGGGGAGGCCACAGCAGCCTCATGGCCTTTCTACAAAGAGATGCATGAGGTTTTGGGGTCCAGACCTTCAATCCAGCCTCCATGTTTGTTGGCGTCTTATGAAGATCCCTCGCAAATACTCATGGTAAGTTTAGCAGTAAAAAAGCACAATCTTATTCCCCAGTCCTTCTTCCTATAGCTAGCTTGTGCTACGACCGGTGGTTCTCTAACTGTTATTTTCTTTTCAGAACATAATCGACCCTCCATCGTCACCGGTGTCCTCTCTGACAAATTCAGAGGAAAGCACAGAGGTAATTTTTATTTATACAGTGATAATGAACCTGGTATGATGTTGTGGGTGTGTATGATAGTCCAGTCATGTGTGTAATCAACATGTGTATCCATCTTTTTTTTTATCTCAGAACACTTTGGAAGACGCCAGCACATCGGCCTCAAGCTCTGCCTCAACAGCTGGAAGAGGAAGCTGGAAGCTTCAGGCATCAGGTCCACTTTCCCCCCGATCCCCCCAAAAAAAAGAAACTCTCTATGCAGGACTTCCTTCAAGCTGAGGCCGCCAAAGAAGACAGAAGATGTCAAAAGAATGAAGAACACATGGACAGGTTCCTGAACCTTTTAGAGAAAATGGTGGACCAGACACCTCATCAGCAGTAGCAGCACATACACTGCAATTTTTTTTTTTTGTACATATTTCTGTGCAAATTTTTTTATATGGAACAGCACCTTTCTTTGTTTTGCGTGCAATGTTTACTTTTTTCTTTTTAAAAATTGTATTTGAATATAGCAAATAAAGCCTTTTTTACCGCAGATTCTCTCACTATCCTTATTTTACTATTGATCTCGTTGTACAGTTTATAATTTGAGACATTACCTTACTTTGAGAAACCCCAGAAGAGAAAACTGTTGTGTAACAAGTTTTATTAGACAATTTAAAAGTATTTCCAAGTGAGTAAAACCACACAAGTACAAAACTATATGAAGAACACATGGACAGGTTCCTGAACCTTTTAGAGAAAATGGTGGAAAGGACACCTCATCATCAGCAGTAGCAGCACATACACTGCAAACTTTTTTTTTTTGTAAATATTTCTGTGCACATTTTTTTATATGGAATATAAGTGCCATATTAACAGCGCTACAGCTGAAATTAAAACAGCTTTTGGCTCTCAGCTTCCTGATCAGGCTAGGGATGGAAACGAGGGGTAGGGGGAGAATTGGGACAGGCACCTGGGCCAAGTGCCCTAGATCTCAAGTGCCCTAAAATCTCCCCCTTCTTTTTACGGGCTTAGGGAAGAAAAGAAGTGCGAGTGGAGAAAAGAAGGGCGAGTGAAGGAGAATTGGGATTGGCCCAAAGTGGCAAAAAAACAGGTAGTGGGTGGTGGTTAGAAAGTCTGCTGGATCCGCTCCGCACGAAGACCAATTGAAAATGTATCTTACCAAAATATCATCTATAGACATGGATCTTTTCAAAAATCATAAGTAAGTTTGGTCACCTTGAGTGGTGCTGATATCTGATCTGGCCCATGGACTAATTGTACAGTATATGGGATGTGAATATTTTATATATTTTATATATATATATATATATATATATATATATATATATATATATATATATATATATTTTTTTTTTTCTTTAACTGTAATGTCAGAGTTTTTTGGAGTATTTGTTTGAAAGTTGCCACAGACACGATAATTCAGAAAAGGAAAAAAGCACTAGGATCCGGGACCTCTTCATGGACAAATTAAGCACTGGCTATAGAGAACAAGGTAGTGCCGAAAAACAATATATCCCTCACAAAAATAAGAAACATAGAGATACATATTTTCTCATCAACAAAACAAATTTTAATTTAACATATTTGAACCATTTTTCAGACAATAAAGTAACTAAAATCTTGAAGGTTCAAATATGTTATTTTGTTACTTGAAAAATTTAAATATGTTTATGTAAAATATGCTGTTGATGAGAAAATATGTTTCTCTATTTTTCTTATTTTTGTGAGGGGGGATATATATTGTTTTTCTGCACTACCTTGTTCTCTATCCACCTTATTCCTACGCCCCATGAGGCTTTGCACGAATTATGGGAGCTACTTCCGGTGCTGCCGGAACCGGTGTTTGTTTACATGCTGAGTGAACGCGTTAACCCTCTTTCTCCGAGCGTTGGGGATATAAAACATGTGGAAACACCACCTGTCACTGCTCAAACGGGACAATATCATCTCACCTCTGCCTCCTGCTGTTGAGGGATGGGAGGACGACCTGAAGAAGTGAAGAAATGCTTAGAAGATGAGAAGTATCTCATTCTTCCCAATGAGCAAAGTGGATACTCCTCCAGGTGGGTAAATATTGTTACTTATCAGTACTCGAGATGAGGGGGGATGGGGGGGGGGTGGCATCCCCCCCTGAAATAAAAATGGTCCAAATCATCCCCCCTTTCCATCCCTTATGTAATTTCATCAATGAATGTGGTTTGTTGGATAAATAATAATTTAAAATCAAACTGAATATGTAAACTCCATGTGCTGATTAACTAAATGTTTCTGTATGTGAAAGTAATGTGCATTCCTCTGACCTTCACTGAAAGTACCATGCTGTACCAGATACAGATAAGGAGGGGGCCCCCAGCCATAAAAGTTGGGCCATCCCCCTCCCCTTTCTCTAAGAGTAATAAAACTTGTTCTCAGGACAGAGAGGAGCAGATCTGGCGGGACGATTGAACAAGCAGGCTGCAGGAGCTCTGTTCTGCCGATCTCCCTCATGAGGCCATCTTTAATTATATCCCAGTCTTGTGTCTTTATTTAACTTTTCCAGCTCAATCAACAAATCCGGGGTGATCAATTCGATCACAACACGTTTTACTGCTATTTCAACATTTAGAGTCATCACCAGAAAAGTAACACCAGAAAAATAACATTTGACCCTTTTCACCCGTTTCAAGTAAATTTTCACCTGAAATAAGTAGAAGAATCTGCCAGTGGGACAAGATTTGTCTTCTCATTACAAGCAATAACATCTTGTTCCACTGGCAGATTTTTTTTACTTATTTCAAGTGAAAATCTCAACCTGATCTCACAAAAATCTGTGAAATGCCCACGACCTCTCACCACTATTTTCCGTGGTACCAACACGGAAAATGGTATAATTCCGTGTGAGCACCATGGATATTGTACCATGCAAAGTCAATGGGATCCGTGGTTGTGATATGGATTATGACATTATTATTATTTATATATTATTCTTTGTTATAGTGCCTAAATTATGTGTTTTTGTCGCGCAAGGTACTGTTTTTTACTGTCAGTTTGTAAAAGCACGTTTTTAACGCTGTTTTAGCAGTGTTTTATTGAGGTTTTAATGGGAGCACCACGGATATAGTACTATGCAAAGTCAATGGGATCCGTGGTCGTGATATGGATTATGACATTATTATTATTTATATATTATTCTTTGTTATAGTGCCTAAATTATGTGTTTTTGTCGCGCAAGGTACTGTTTTTTACTGTCAGTTTGTAAAAGCACATTTTTAACGCTGTTTTATTGAGGTTTTAATGGGAGCACCACGGATATAGTACTATGCAAAGTCAATGGGTTCCGTGGTCGTGATATATACACGGATTATGACATTATTATTATATTATTCTTCAACACTACATACCTGATGTATTCTACTGCCCTTATTTTTAACAGCTTGTGCTCTTACAACGCCATATTAAAACAAATTATAAACCACATTAACACTTCATAGAAACAAAATAGATCGAGGGATGAGGTATGAAAGATCTGTTTTGAAACGTTGCTTAATACGTTACGGCATTGAACACAACCCTTCCTGTTGCCGAGATAGGCAGCAGGACAAAACGTTAAAATAGCACTAATAAATGCATATCTTTTCCATCACATACATCTACTCACAATATAAATATACAATTTATGGTCACACTTTGTCCGTTGAAAAATCAGCGTATATATGATTTCTGAACCCTAATGTCAACATCTTAACCCTAAACCGGAAGGAGGTTACAGAACTACAATTTGTGCCAAGTTACAATACACAGCATTGTGCTACGTCTTAGCTTTTGTAGTTCCAATGAATTAGCGCTCATATAAAACTGTGATCACGAACTTTGCAAGCTTATTATATGTTTTTAAGGGTGGGAAGCACGTCTGTCTGATCTGATTTTGACTTTTGTATTAGTAAGAGGGTGAAATCATGTTTTTTATAGGTTTTGACCCTATTCAGAGGTGCACAGCTTTCCAAAACTGTTGACCCCATGTCTCTAGCATATTTTGTTGTTGAACTATAGGCCTTAAAAAGTGTCACAGGTACAAGGTTCAAAGGCACACCTGGGGAGCAGGAATTGCCCACAAACCTCATATTGACATATGTTGCTCCTGAGGTCAAGACCTTTCCAAAGATGTATTCACTGTTGTCCTACGACAAAGTTTGATTTTCTTGTTGGTACACATCATAGATGTTTGACTTGTATATTCAGAGACCTCTTTAAGGGCCAAGCTGGAAACAATCAGTCAAAATCTTTTAACGAGTATTTTGTTGCCAGATTTCTTTAAAGGGGACATATTATGGCATTTAATGTATATTTTAAAAAGGCCTTGAATGTCTTAAAAACAATCTAAAGCTTTTTTTTTTCTATGCTATGCTATTTTCTGTGCTCCATTCTGATGATAATGATATGATAATGAGGCTCTGTGCTGATTGGCTCCCTGAATGACGTGTAGCAGGGGAGGAGCATAAGCCTGGCATTCAGTTACACAGATCTTAAAGCCTGATTTACGGTTCTGCGTTAAATCGACGCGTACCCTACGCCGTAGGCTCTGCGTTGGTGAAACGCAGAACCATAAATCAGCCTTTAGTCACCGCGTCTTCACACAAGAAGGCTAACAACCACACACACACACACAAGCACACAAGTGTGGTATTTAAAAATAGAGCATGAGCAAAACTTTGTTTGATTGTGCTTTATTTAAGTTATTACATTAATCAAACCCATCGAAATCCCATCCTCCGTTTCTTCATTCATCCGAGCCTGATCAATGAGACGGGCAGAGCCCGCAGCTCTCTGGCCGCGCTCCTTCAACAGTAAACGACGGAGCCCGCTGCCCGAGCGGCAGCCGACGCTCGGCTCCCGCGGCGGTTCCTCCCGGAGGAACCACCGCCCGGTCTTCGGGCAGAGACGGGTCTTCGAGCCCGCCTCTGCGGAGCAGCTCCACGGGAGCAGCGTGTCCTTCTCGGTAGTCGCTCCGTCCGCTCCAGGCGCCCCGCCACGGAGCCCAGGCTCTGCATTGGTGTAACGCGGAACCATAAATCCGCCTTTTGCTTGGAAGATCTGAAATGAACAGAAGAGGGGGCACGGTGGCGCAGCAGGTAGTGCAGCCGTCTCACAGCTAGAAGGTCCTGGGTTCGATTCCCGCCGGACGCTGTGGGAGCTGAAGTCCGTGTTAGTTCCCCCATGACTTCAGTGCCTACACCTTGGGTGGGGTTGGTGAAAGGGCCTTTCTGTGTGGAGTTTGCATGTTCTCCCCGTGTTCCCTTGGGTAGCAATGTGAGCTACCATCACAAAAACATGCACACAGTCCTGGGCTATACTGCCCCCTCTGGCCAACCGGGGCGCCAGATGGGGTGAGGAGGATCTGGCCGGAATAACGTGATCCTTCCACGCGCTACGTCCGGTCAGAGAATCCTCACCCTGTCTGGTGAAAAGAAGCGGGATAAGAAGGAGACCTGAGCTCAGTGTGGGGCCCTCCCTGGGTTGGCAGAGGAGAGCAATGCCCAGGACTGTTACTTAGGTATGAGCACTGGGTGATGAAATGGGTAAAAAATCGGGGATAAAAAAAATATTAAAAAAAAAAAAAAAAAATGAAATGAACAGAAGAAAAAAAAAAAAAAAAGGTCCGTGAGCATCCCCGGAGCTCCGAGCTAAGCTAAATACTTAGCCCATGCAAAGATACTTGTAGACAAATATAAATAACATAAAAAAATAATGTTCTTACCCCTGACTCGTGTGCAGTTGCCGGGTCCGTGCTGTTGGTACTGATCCTTTATGTGTTTAAGTTATGCAAACATATCTTAAAAAATGTTTAAAAAAAAAGTTAAAAAAGTTCTGGTAACCTCCTTCCGGTTTAGGGTTAAGATGTTGTTTCTGTTCAATAAATGGAGAGGAGACATGGAGCGTGTCTATCATTTCAGCAGTACTTCGTTCAACGGTTAACGTTCGAGACATCACTTCCTGTTTAACAGTCGGGGCAAAACGTTACCATGACAACACCGGAGGGGGCGGGGACTCCCACTATAACAGAATCCCATAACAGATGTTGACATTAGGGTTCAGAAATCATATATCCGCTCATTTTTCAACAGAGAAAGTGTGACCATAAAATGTATATTTATATTGTGAGTAGATGTATGTGATGGAAAAGATCAATCTATGCATTTATTAGTGCTATTTTAACGTTTTGTCCTGCTGCCTATCTCGGCGACAGGAAGGGTTGTGTTCAATGCCGTAACGTATTAAGCAACGTTTCAAAACAGATCTTTCATACCTCATCCCTCGATCTATTTTGTTTCTATGAAGTGTTAATGTGGTTTATAATTTGTTTTAATATGGCGTTGTAAGAGCACAAGCTGTTAAAAATAAGGGCAGTAGAATACATCAGGTATGTAGTGTTGAAGAATAATATATACATAATAATAATGTCATAATCCGTGTATATATCACGACCACGGAACCCATTGACTTTGCATAGTACTATATCCGTGGTGCTCCCATTAAAACCTCAATAAAACACTGCTAAAACAGCGTTAAAAACGTGCTTTTACAAACTGACAGTAACAAACAGTACCTTGCGCGACGAAAACGCATAATTTAGGCACTATAACAAAGAATAATATATAAATAATAATAATGTCATAATCCGTGTATATATCACGACCACGGATCCCATTGACTTTGCATGGTACAATATCCGTGGTGCTCACACGGAATTATACCACTTTCCGTGTTGGTACCACGGAAAATAGTGGTGAGAGGTCGTGGGCATTTCACAGATTTTTGTGAGATCAGGTTGTTCTGCTGAGTTCCAGTTTACTTTAATGTCCCTCAACAGTGTAGGATTTTAGAACATCAACACAGCACCTAGTGCCGTACTGTGGCATATCAATCTGCCCAATCTAAAACAGACTAATCACTACAGATAAACTGACTAGTGTCATTATAGTCCCTGATTTACATCAGAATATAAATAATATATTTATAAAATAATGAACCCTGAATTACCAAAATAACCTTAACAAAAATAAATCTCCATGAATCAATCTGTTTTATGATGTAAAATTGTATGTATTTATTAACTTTTATTTATTTATTTAATTGTAATTGTTAAATTTCTGGAAAAGAAAAAAGTCAAGTCATACATGAGAGAAACTATTCAGTTTGTGGCAAAATATTTGTACTTGTATGAAACTGAAGATCATAATACAAACCTGACATTTACTTTTAGTTCAGTTTGTGGAAAATGGTTGGCCTGGCTTTCTCTTTAAAACTTAAACAGTTATAAAGCATTACAAACTTTAACAATAGGGCAAATGCACAGTATTGTTTTGTATTTTGTGTCTTTCAAACAAAAGACATTTTTTTCCAGTCATATGTTCCTCATTCAAGGTTGTTAAAAAATACTGCTATAATATCGTATTGTATTGTTATCGTGACATCAATATCGTGTATCCTACCATATCGTGAGATTAGTGTATCGTTACACCCCTAGGCATAAGTCAATATAATGATAAGATGGAACAGAGTTGGAGAGGGAATTGAGAAAAAACGTTATCCAACAGTTCGTCTAATGTCGCTGATAGTAGCAATGATTAGATTAATTTTGTCCCTTTCTCGTTAAATTTTGAATTTTCAGCTAGTTAAAAATTAGGGCACAACCAAGCCAAAGTAACTGCTGATTAGAGACCAACAAAAAATTATCTAATGCATTTATAAGAAATAACTGTTCCTCGTATAAAAATAGTAATTCCACTGAAAACAACCTGGAGGCCACAGAGCAAAATATAATGAAAATAAAGACAGGTTGCCAACAATATTAAACCAGAATAGTATTGTACATTAGAGTGCTTCTTCAAGGTGATGAATAAGATTAACACAAATAGAAACACATTAACAGGGAGAGGCCCACTTAGTGAGTTCGCTATTCACATTGGTTGTAGATAAATCTACAAGACATCAGTCGTAAAAGGGGCACTTGCAAAGCCCACATGAAATAAAAGTCGGGTATTAAAAAAGTTAAATGTAAAGAACAAAGAACAGCGAAGGCTAGTTAAAACCTAATTATTCCAAATTGTTGGTTGTAAAGTCTCAGCCTCCTCGGCAGAGATGAATGAGCGCCGAAATCCTTCTAAATCAGGGGTGCTCACACTTTTTCAGCATGAGAGCTACTTATAAAATGATCAAGTCAAAATGATCTACCACCTACTACAAAAAATGCAAAACATATATTTATTTATAAATATATTGAGGATTCTTTATATCGCATGAGCCAATATTGCAACACAACACAACACAAGAAATGTTCTTATTTCTAACCTAAAAATGCCATTACACCTGATAACACACATAACTTAAAAGGCTAGGTGTTTTTCCCACGTGTTTCAATTGAACTTTCATTTGTGTCAAGCAAATTTGAAGTTCTAGTTAAGTTTTAAGTTAGAGTTTTGGCAGTGTTCAAAATAAGATGATGAGCCCTGCTGTATTGGAGCACATTAGACACCAGTGCTGCTTGTTTTATCCATGAATGACTACGGACCTAAAATTGAAAACTACCCAGTTAGCTTTATTACGTTTTTATTTTTCTGACATTTTCTGCCTTTTCTTTTAGTTAAAACTGTAGTGGGAACAGAGGTTTATGTACCGGGTAAGGGCTGATTTATGGTTCCGCGTTACAACAACGCAGAATGGTGCGCGTCGCTGCGTACCCTACGCCGTAGGCTACGGCGTAGCCGTGGAGAGCCTGCACGGCAGCGCAGCACCGCCAGCCGGACCGGCGCTCTCCGGCGAGGGCGGAGAGCGGCGTAGACTCTGCGTCGATTTAACGCGGAACAATAGTTTTGGCTTTAGAGGGGGAACATAGGAGAATGGACCAGAAGAATATAGCGTGGATTAAAAATAAAAGTTAAGCACTGAGCTACATGTGTCTCCCGTCTGGGCCGTTGCAGACTGCCTGAGCATGGCATGTTACAAAACACACATATCTGCCGCCTCTTTCTTCCCCCTTTAACGTGCGCAGCGCATGGATGTATGGCGCAGCGTCAGCGCGTTGTGTCGCATTAAATGTAGTCCGGGCGTAATACGAGGATTTGAGCTGGTGAAATTAAACGAAAAAAAAAAAGAAATTAAACGATTCCTCGAGGCAGAGAAAATTCCTCTATCATTTTTTGTAATCGAATTACTCGAATTATTCGAGGAATCGTTTCAGTCCTAGAAAAAAAGGCTGAAAACTGTCCGTAACTCGCTGAAAAGCTTGCTAGTTAGTTAGCACTTAGCGCAGTTGTTTGCTCATGCGCAGCGACCTATGACCTCAGACAAAATTCAGATGTCATCTGATTGGCTGCCCTGTATATCAATCAAAAGACGGGATGGATGATAGGTTGATGTCAATTTTTTTAATGTCACGCGATCTACCAATAATACCTTTGCGATCGACTGGTAGATCGCGATCGACGTATTGAGCACCCCTGCTCTAAATAAACCACAAGTGTTGCAGGGGTATCGTAGGTCGAACTTAATCCCCTTCTATCCAATCCAATCCACTTTATTTATATAGCACATTTTAAAAACAACAAGGTTACCAAAGTGCTGCACAATGAGTAAAACAAGACATAATTAAAATAGTAAAAACTAAAAACAGAGTAAAATAGATAAGAGCACATAAAAGCACGAAATAAAAACATACCAAACAGACAACAACCAGTGATTCATGAACATAAAAGACAGGACAGAGACCACACAACTCTCATGCTGGATTAAAAGCCAAAGAATAAAAATACGTTTTAAGGCGAGATTTAAAAATTTCTAGTGTGGGGGCCATTTTGATGTGGGGAGGTAGGTCGTTTCAGAGTTTAGGGGCAATTGCTGAAAAAGCACGGTCGCCCCTGGTTTTTTGCCTAGTTTTGGGAACGACAAGACGCGACTGAGTAGAAGACCTCAAAGACCTAGAGGGAGTGTACACGTGTAGGAGGTCTGAGATATATTTTGGTGCCAACCCATTTAGTGACTTAAAAACAAACAATAGTATTTTTAAATTAATTCTAAAAGAGACAGGGAGCCAGTGAAGGGAGGCCAGAACGGGGGTGATGTGATCATACTTGTGGGTTCCTGTTAAAAGACGAGCAGCCGCGTTTTGGACTTTCTAATAAAACTGCGATTTTACTTTCTTGTAAGCACTTGGCCGCCAGTTGAGTGCTCAAATCCAGATAAAGTCCAATAAATATTAATCCAATAAAGATTTTCTTACCCTTGTGAAAGAGCTGGCGCTTCTGTATAGCCCTTTGTAAATGTCCGCAAGTTTGTGCTAGGGCCCAGTTTAGGCACCAACGCTTTGTGGCATCTTTCCAGCTCAGGGGGATTTAGAGATACTTTGGTCATTCAGAACTTTAACCAAAATTTCACCCATGAAATTCAGTGGACATTCTGCTGCGTCCTGCTTGACCCTGAGAACCCTGAGTCTTCAATTCGATCAATAAGTATCTCATAGCTATCATTTTTGTCCATTGCTCCTGTAGTTTCTTGTGCTGGCCCCCCTTTTTTCTCTTTTGTGCATGTTTGCAGGCCGGAGCTTCGGGAGCTGCGTGCTGGCCTGCGCCCCCCCCCCGGCCATCCCGTTGCTGCTTCCACCTGCCTGCGCCGCCCCCCCCCCCCCCCCCCCCCCCCTGGTCATCCCGCTGCTGCTTCCACTTGCCTGCTGTGCTGCTGACGTCCCCGACCCCCCAGTCTGGCCTTCAGCAGAAGGTCCCCCCTTATGATCCAGGTCCTGGTCCAGGTTTCTACCCCCCTTATGATCCAGGTCCTGGTCCAGGTTTCTTCCCTCCTAAAGGGGAGTTTTTCTGCTTAAGGCTTTTTTTCCCCACTAGGGGAGTTTTTACCTGCCATTGTTTATGTAATAATTGCTCGGGGGTTTATGTTCTGGGTCTCTGGAAAGCGTCTAGAGACATCTGTTGTATTAGACACTATACAAATAAAATTGAATAAAATTGAAATTCCCCCATGGATGTTTTCAGCATGGAAATCCAGTCACTGTGGTCTGTGAGCATGTCCTCTGCCTTGCTAAAACATGCTTTGTATGACTCAACTTGGTGTTTAACAGCATCCAGAGTTTTCTGAATCTGTAACATTTATTTATTTATTTTTGTTCACCTTGTCTGCACACATATTATTGATTGATACCATGACGGTAGAAACCAAAAGTGTATATATGTGCATTGTTACTATATTTAATATATATACATATATATACGCACACATATGCGTACACATACATAAATATACACATACAAACCCAGTGTTTTTTTTTTTTGTTTTTTTTTTTTGGGCCGGGGGGGGGGGTGACGACATCCACTGCCAATCCAGGAAGCAGGAACACACGGAGACACACGTCAAGCACTGGAAATCTGCAACAAAAAACCACAAACAATGCACGAAACCGGCACGGAGCCAACCAAAACAATAACAGCAATCGACCTAAATCTTGAGATCGCAGTCTGAGCTAAGCTATCGCTACCGCTACCTAAACCCAAAAACTAGAGAGCCAGCATGCAGGTGAACAAGCCAGTGTGTATGTCTATGTGTGTGTGTGTGTATGTATATGATCATGCGTGTGTGTGTGTGTGTGTGTGTGTGTGTAAGCATGTGACTAAGTGACTATATGTGTGTGTGTGTGTGTGTGTGTGTGTGTGTGTGTGTGTGTGTGTGTGTGTGTGTGTGTGTGTGTGTGTGTGTGTGTAATAAACCAAACAAAGCTCCACCTGAAGTGTATCTATAGTGGGGGAGGGGGGGAGCAACCCCGCCACCCGCGAGACCAGAGGCCGACACGGAAGAGCCCGGAACCCAGGCCACCGGCAACCCCACAGAGGGGAGAAGTAGGTGGGAGGCAACCCACCGCCTGCGAGCCCCCCCCCCCCCCCCCCGGCGGCGGCCGAGGGGGCCCGGGGCAGGGCCCCCACGGCGCGGGAAGAAGCAGCCAGGGATCCCGCGGCGGCGGACCGCGACCCAGGCAGTCCCCGGCCACCCGGTCCGGGCCGGACACGCGGCCAGGAGGCCCTCACCCTTCAGGCCAACGACCCCCACCCGGCAGGGGGCCAGCCTGCCCGGAGAGACAGAGCCGCCCCGGGCGCCGACGCGGGCAGGTGCACCCGTCCCCCACGAAAGTGGCCCTCCAAGACCAGAGGGGCGCCCCGCCGCAGAGGCAGCGGGGGGGACCGGAGACGGGCCCGGAGAGAGGGAACCCCCCAACAAGGCGACACCCGTGCAGGCCCGACAACGGAGGGCCCCAGACCCAGGCATCCCATTCATTCATCCATTCACCTATCCGATACCTATACTAATAATAATATAATATACTATACATAATAATAATAATACTAATAATAATAATAATACTACTAATAATACTACTACTAATAATAATAATAATAATAACCATCTTTGTATAATATAATATTCATAAATTATTAAGTTTTGATGTCCTGCCAATGGGGGCTCAAATCCTCCATGGCAGGACCCTTCCATACCGCATTCTCACCGACACAGACATACAATCACGCACCGTTTCCCCCTCCCCGGGGGGGTCCAGCACCGCCAGAAGGCGGGTGATGTGGGACCCCATCCCGCCCCTGGTGTTGAGTGCGTGTGATTAATGCCATAAAAACAGGGAGGGGGGAGGGCCAAGTATCGATTGACACCGACCCCCCCCCCCCTCCCGAACTACGTGTCCTTGTCAAATGTATTTATTAAGTGTTGAATGTGCAGTGTCTATTTTGCTGTTAAAACCGTGAGGCGGGGAGTGAATCTGTAACATTGATGTCTTGATGAAGTTTGTCAGCTCTTCTTCTCTACCAGTTCTTTTCGAGTACAGCCACTAACCGCCACAGAGCATGTGATGCGTCCTTCAATACTTTTGGTCAATACTTTGTCCTTTCTTTCTTTGTCTGACATCCTGAATGAGAGTTTAGCAAAAGGGAGTAACCAGTGTAAGGTTATGGTCACTTTACAGGCGTAGATTTACAAATAGACAGACTTTGCTTGGGAGCTCTCCTCTGCACGTCTGCCCTAGCAAGCTTCCGTTCTGCCTGCATGTGAAGTTTTTGACTGAAATCATCTTGGGAGCACTGAGGCTGAACTTAGACACTTATGTTCTCTGCAAATAAATAAATATAGTAGTTGGAAAATGTTTGACAACCAATATGAGAAGTGTTCAACATGCTTCTTTTAAATTATTGCCAAACAATGATACATTCAAAGATTAATTCAGATACCCTCTCCTGGAAATGTACAACTTAACAAAGTCAAACTAATCAAACCATTTTTAAGACATCATGGAGACCTTCCGTACTCATAAACAGTGATGCTTAATTTGGCCAACACAGATGGGGCTCCGAGTTAGCTGGGCAGTAGTACTTTTGCTGTATGTACGAATGGGAGAAAATAACTGGGATGTTTTTGCATAGTGATTAATCTTGACAGACATACGTCATGCTCCTGGGCTCCTGACAACGTCACGCCCTGGGTGAAATTAACGCCTAACTGCTTATCTTAAAGGACCTGGGATTTAATTAAAACTGACATTTCCCCAAAGACCTGCGCTTCTGAGGCTGCCATGTTGAAATGAGCTGATGAGGGCCCTCTGAGGAAAAAGGAAACATGCAAACTGTCAAACGCTGGGCAAATCACTGCCGTTTAGTCCTGCTCACAACTCACAACTCACAACAGCGGACTTCCATCCAAAATGGTACCCATTGCACCATAGATACAAGTCATATCGTTATTAACAAGAGGGTCATGCGGTGGGGGAGCCTGTCAAATGTGATATGGAGACAAACAATGTGGCTATCCTAAGTAGGCTGCTGAAATGAGCTCATAAGTCGCGACAAAAAACATTGTGTTTCTAACAAAGGATTCTGAACGGGAAGTTCTGAACGGGAAAACTTCTTTATGTTGCTGTGAGAAACACTCATTGACACGTCTACAGAATTACAAAATATGGTATCCAAATGAAATTGTACTCTATAGTTTAATGAGACTAGTGCCCACATTTATAAAGTGTCTTATAATCGCTCCTATAGATATTGCTTCAGGTAAATCAAATCCTATACTGTACAAGTACATTATTTTTCTCATACCCTGCTGTGGTTGTTTTTTCAATCTCTTACAGTGTTCTAATTGAGGTCATGTCATTTTAGACTGGCCTTTAGAGTGGTACCTAGGCTTCCTGAGTAAAATCCATATTTTTAGTAGAAATGTTGTTAGTCATGAAAGCAACCCCTTCAGTAAGGCTGAAATATCAATTCTGGGGAAAAAAACAAAAACACATGGAGCACAACAATATTCTCTCAATCTCATTCTGGTAGAAGTTTTCCAACAGCCTCTGAAATTCA
Organism: Cololabis saira; assembly: GCF_033807715.1. Lineage (NCBI taxonomy): Eukaryota > Metazoa > Chordata > Actinopteri > Beloniformes > Belonidae > Cololabis > Cololabis saira. The sequence goes on along the minus strand of NC_084608.1, from coordinate 521,606 downwards.
AATTTCTTAATTTTTTTAAAATCACAGCCCCTGCTGCACCTTCCCAGTGATGGTGGAAGTGTGGTTGGACCAGGAAAGCTCCTCTGTGATGTACAAACCTACGGTTTGAAACTGTGGGACTCTTTCCACAGGCTCTCTGTGGCAGGGTGGAGGAGCTGCAGCCACTAAGGTTGATTGGGGCACAGGTGGCCCCAATCAACCTCTTCGCCCTGCGAACAGACAGGACACATGTTTCAGTGCAGGAACTCCTTTTATTCACCAGATCGGAAATTTAGGAGAGAAATATCCACTTTTGCACAGATATGGTATAAAATTTAGGAATAGGATATAAAGGATATAGGATATAAAGTTTGTTTATGTTCATGTTCTGGATCTCTGAAAAGCATCTAGAGATAACATCTGTTGTATTAGACGCTATATAAATAAAATTGAATTGAATTGAATTAAAAATGGATAGAGTCCCTCTTTATTTGGCATCCACTCCTCACAATGGTCCCATTAATGAGCAGGATTGTTTTCCTTGGCATTGCTCTCACAAAGGATTCCGGCGTTCCATGATCTGAAGAGTCCGTAACATACAGAGAACAACACGTATTACACTCATTAGACAATGCTCACTGTGGTGAGTGTGTCAGTGGGTGTTACCCGTCACTCACAGCCACAACACTAATCATTTTTTTGATTTGTAACATGTTTTTGTTTATACAAACGTACACACAGAGAGAAAATAAATAGCAACAGGCGGTTCCTGAGTAAAACATCCTTAACACTGCAGGATTAGTTCTGAGCCTGATCATCCAGCTTCGCAAGTTTGAAACTTAAAAATTTAAACAGAACAGTAATCCATTAAATGTCACTTGTGTCAAGACAACCTGGTAGAAGACTAAATGTCATCTTGTCTGAGGATGAACATTTCTGCAAGGTCACAAAGCTCATTTATAAAAATCAGTAGGCTATATGCTCCTCTGTTTTAAAAAGATAGTATCCCCTTTCATAGAGACCCTGCAGCAGGACATTTTCTCTCATTTTGTCCTTTCCCTTTTAGTAAGACAGCACATAGGTTGGATGTGTTTGTGCAAAAATGTTTGCTGAAGTGTGGCAAAGTGTAAAATAGCATATCCTGAAAGGCAGCACAGACTGAATGTAAGTAATATCAACCATGACACAGGTGAACTGGTCTGGAATCTTTGAGACACACACGCACGCACGCACGCACGCACGCACGCACGCACGCACGCACGCACGCACGCACGCACGCACGCACGCACGCACGCACGCACGCACGCACGCACGCACGCACGCACGCACGCACGCACGCACGCACGCACGCACGCACGCACGCACGCACGCACGCACGCACGCACGCACGCACGCACGCACGCACGCACAGAGCTAGAGAGAGAATGCAGAGACCCAGAGTTTCCTATTTAACATCAAGATTCAAAGAAGGCGTGGCTTCTTCTGGAACAGCAGAGTCCTTTCTTTCTGCTTCACATGTGAAAAGAACACGCCAAGTTACAGCTTGCTGGACAAGTTACAGCTTGCTGTAACTTGGTGAAATTTAAAATTGTATTACTTGCGTATAAAGCCCAAAACGACTTAGTTCCGCATTATTTGCAAGACCTGATAGTGCCTTATGTTCCTGGCAGAGCTCTCCGTTCTCGGAGAGCAGGTTTACTCGTAGTTCCTAGAGCAGGGCTCTCCAACCCTGGTCCTGGAGAGCACCTATCCAGCATGTTTTAGATCTTTCCCTGCTTCAGCACACCATGATACAAGGAGCTGTGTCAACAACAGAACTGTCCGGACCTTGATGACAAGTTAATGACGACCATTCATTAGAATCAGGTGTGTTCATGCAGGGAGACACCTAAAACATGTTGGATAGGTGCTCTCTAGGACCGGAGTTGGAGACCCCTGTCCTAGAGTATTCAAATGTAGATTTGGAGGGCGGGCTTTCTGCTATCGGCCACCATTACTATGGAACCAACTTCCAATCTGGGTTAAGGAAGCTGACACCACCTGCACCTTTAAAACTAAACTTAAAACCTTTCTGTTTAGTGAAGCCTATAGTTAGTGTTAAGTAAACCTCTAGCTCAGTGCTTCTCAATCCTGGTCCTCGCGGGCCCCTGTCCTGCATGTTTTAGATGTTTCCCTGCACCAACACACCTGATTCTAATTAAAGGTCCTCATTAGCTTGTCACCAAGGTCTGCACAGCTCTGTTGATGACACAGGTACTTTTATCACGGTGTGCTGAAGCAGGGTAGCATCTAAAACATGCAGGACAGGGGCCCACGAGGACCAGGATTGAGAAACACTGCTCTAGCTGGTTTTGGTAAATCTGTAGGTAGTGTAAACTCTAGTCTGTTAGAGTCAGTAGTCATAGTTGCAGCTATAGAACAAGACTATAATAGTTAGTCTCAAATATAGCTTTGTGGTAGATATGCTGCTATAGGCCTATGCTGCAGGGGGGCACCAGTATGATCCACTGGGCGGTGCCTCTCACCCTTCTTCTCCTCTCCTCTTCTCTTCCTCTCTTCTCCTTTTCCATTTTTATTTATTATAAGTATCTCATAGCCATCATTTTTGTCCATCGTTCCTGTAGTTTCTTGTGCTGGCCCACTTTTTTCTCTTTTATGCATGTTTGCAGGTCGGAGCTTCGGGAGCTGCGTGCTGGCCTGCCATTTTGGCCTCCAGTGCACACAGCTGTGTGCCTGCAATTGTGATGATTAGAAAAAATGTGATACAGAAATGGGAGGGGGGGGGAACTATAATTTGATGCCAAAACAATCAAAATCTAATTATATAATCACAATCCAGGTCAAAAACCATATAAACTGTCTTTTGCCTGCAGCCATTTTGGAAAATGGCAGCCATATTGTTGTTTTATTTGCATGGCTAATGGGGGAGGGGGTGGGGGGTCCCAAGATTATAGTCTGATGTCAGAATAATCAAAATGGGATTTTCCAATCACATTCCAGGTCAAAAAACATATAAAAACGGCTTTTGTGGCAGCCATTTTGGAAAACGGCAGCCATATTGTTTTTTTTTTTGCGTGGCTAACGGGCTTTTTTGAAAAAGTAGACCTAGAACATACTTTGTGCAAAATTTGGTGCTTGTCTCACAAAGTGAACGATCGTTTCACTAATGTGCCTGGCTAGTGAGGGAAATTATGTCAGGTTTTTAGGAGAATCGTTCACTTTGTGAGACAAGCACCAAATTTTGCATGAACATTGCCGAGTACCTACTTATGCAGAAAAGCCCGTTAGCCACCTGAAAATCCAAGATGGCGGCCGTTTTTCAAGATGGCTGTCTTATGAAAGCTAAAACAAGGTTGTCCGTAGAACTTGAATTGCTGAACATATTTTATCCATCCATCCATCCATCGTCCGCCGCTTATCAGTTCCCGGGTCGCGGGGGCAGCAGTCTCAACAGAGATGCCCAGACTTCCTTCACCCCAGACACTTCCTCCAGCTCTTCCGGGGGGAGTCCGCGGCGTTCCCAGGCCAGCCGAGAGACATAGTCTCTCCAGCGTGTCCTGGGTCTTCCCCGGGGTCTCCTCCCGGAGGGACATGCCTGGAACACCTCCCTAGGGAGGAGGGACATGCCTGGAACCCTCCCTAGGGAGGCGTCCAGGAGGATCCGGTACAGATGCCCAAGCCACCTCAGCTGACTCCTCTCAATGTGAAGGAGCAGCGACTCGACTCCAAGCTCCTCCCGGGTGACCGAACTCCTCACGCTATCTCTAAGGGAGCGTCCAGCCACCCTGCAGAGGAAACTCATCCCGCCCGCTTGTATCCGCAATCTTATCCTTTCAGTCACTACCCATGACCATAGGTGAGGGTAGGTGCGTAGATTGACCAGTAAATCGAGAGGTTCGCGTTTTGACTCAGCTCCTTCTTCACCACGACGGTCCGGTACACCGACGGCATAACTGCGGACACTGCACCGATCCGTCTGTCAATCTCACGCTCCATCGTTCCCTCACTCGTGAATGAGACCCCGAGATACTTGAACTCCTTCACCTGAGGCAGGACTTCTCCACCCACCCGGAGAAGGCACGCCACCCTTTCCCGGTGGAGAACCATGGCCTCGGTTTTGGAGGTGCTGATTCTCATCCCTGCCGTGTCGCACTCGGCCTAAAACCGCCCCAGTACATGCTGAAGGTCCCGGTCCGATGAAGCCAACAGGACAACATCATCTGCAAAAAGCAAAGACGAAATCCTGTGGTTCCCAAACCGGATCCCCTCCAGCCCCTGGCTGCGCCTAGAAATCCTGTCCCTAAAAATGATGAACAGGATCAGTGACAAAGGGCAGCCCTGCCGGAGTCCAACATGTACCGGGAACAAGTCTGAACTGAAAATAAGGAGGGTCCCCCCTTATGAGCCTGGTCCTGCTCAAGGTTTCTTCCCTCCTAAAGGGGAGTTTTTACCTGCCATTGTTTATGTAATAAGTGCTCGGGGGTCATGTTCTGGGTCTCTGGAAAGTGTCTGTTGTATTCGACGCGATACAAATAAAATTGAATTGAATTGGATGACACTCCCACCAATTGCCCAGAGCTGTGAACAACTCACGAAGTGCAAGTGCAAAAAGGAATGTTGCAGAAGATGCAAGTGCTACCGTTTTGGCCTCCAGTGCACACAGCTGTGTGCCTGCAATTGTGATGGTTAGAAAAAATGTGATACAGAAATGGGAGGAGGGGGGGGACTATAATTTGATGCCAAAACAATCAAAATCTAATTATATAATCACAATCCAGGTCAAAAACCATATAAACTGTCTTTTGCCTGCAGCCATTTTGGAAAATGGCATCCATATTGTTGTTTTATTTGCATGGCTAATGGGGGAGGGGGTGGGGGGTCCCAAGATTATAGTCTGATGTCAGAATAATCAAAATTGGATTTTCCAATCACATTCCAGGTCAAAAAACATATAAAAACGGCTTTTGTGGCAGCCATTTTGGAAAACGGCAGCCATATTGGTTTTATTTGCATGGCTAATGGGGGAGGGGGTGGGGGGTCCCAAGATTATAGTCTGATGTCAGAATAATCAAAATTGGATTTTCCAATCACATTCCAGGTCAAAAAACATATAAAAACGGCTTTTGTGGCAGCCATTTTGGAAAACGGCAGCCATATTGTTTTTTTTTGCGTGGCTAATGGGCTTTTTTGAAAAAGTAGACCTAGAACATACTTTGTGCAAAATTTGGCGCTTGTCTCACAAAGTGCACGATCGTTTCACTAATGTGCCTGGCTAATATGCAGACAAAAAAAGAAATAAATAAACTTGCCTTACCTTACATAGTGTATGCTACCAAGAGTTGACATTAGTACCCGTTACCCTCCAATGCAGGATAATATGAGTAGTGGTGAGTCCATTTTCCCAACCAAACAGCCAGAAAACAAGTGATAAAATAACTAATACATGAGATTTTTTTTGATTTCCCATGATAAAGATTGCATCCCAAATCCATCTGTTTCACATGAATGTTTCCCACAAGACACAACAGACTACCACACAACACATTAAAATGCCCCAGCTGCATTTGAAAAGGATGGTAGCCTACCTATATTTTTGAGGCCACGAGTCATCCAAAGCCACCAAGGAAACAGCTGCCTTTTTTTTTTTTCTTGTCTGCACACATATTAATGATTGGTACCATGTAGGTAAAAACCAAAGGCATATATATGTGCATTATTGCTATATTTAATATATATATACATATATACGCCTACATACGCATACACATACATACATAAATATATACATACAAACCCTTAAAGGCAGTAAGGAGCCATAGGAGAGCAGACATGAATAAGATCTGGAAATGCCTGTGTCTTAAACTTCAAGATTATAAGTGACAATGCATGTAGGTTGACCAAAATTTTGAATTTTCCAAAAAAACATGCTTTAATATTACAACATTTATTTCATCTTTTTTGCTGGTCTATTGTTAACATGAAAAAAATATTGATCAAGGCTGCTTTAACGCAATGGAATTCTCCATTAAATTCCGAAATACCAAGCTTATCCCAATATAAAAACATGTCATAATCCACATGTGATTATAAATAAATAATGGTTTCCAATGTGGCTTCATGGAAGTTCCCATGTGGGAAAACAGACTCAGAGAGAGCTGTCTCTTTCGCCTCCACACTGTACTAAATCATTGTATCGCTGTCTTGGCAATAGGTTCAATATTCTCCTCTGCTCCTTTTCCAATTTAGTGCTCAATTGGAGACATCATTCTTCAGTATTCTTCACAGAGAGAGCCTGTCAGTGGGGACATTTGTCTATCCGCTGCTCAGTGGTCTGTGTAGGCAACACTGCATTTGTATTGAGTGTGTTCAGGGCCTCTGGGTACTGAAGAGCGCTGCCTGATTCAGTGTAGTTGTTTCCATTCTTGCTGTTATCACACACCAATTGATTTCCCTTTTTTTTTTAGATCCTTTTAAATATACAGCTGAGCAAACCTCCATAAATGTTTTTTTTTTACATTGGTAAAGAGAAGAGTAGAGCTGGAGATGAGACACTTCAACACTTCTTTTTAAAGCTGTTTGTATTCATTTTCATTAAAATGCAGATCAAACGATGTTGGATAATGTGAAAAGAATGAATCATGATATTAAATCCTGCAGTTCATCCTAGAATCTGTGAGCTCAGTATTTTGGTTGCAGGCCATTAACTTTACTGTTTTGGTTTGCGGAAGCAGCTGACATACAGTCTCCGTTTAAATGAGAATAAAACCGATTGCAATGTATTGGCTCCTTCCAGGCCCCCCAGCAGTACAGTATCTTCACGTGTCCCAGGTCTTGATGGCCTTACCCACATTGTCAAAAATCTGGGTGTGACCTATGGTTACACTTAATTTTTTTTGTTTTTTTTTTGTTTACCTTGTCTGCACACATATTAATGGTTAATACCATGATGGTAAAAACCTAAGGCATATGTGCATTGTTACTATATTAAAAAAAAAAAAAAAAAAAAAATATATATATACGCATACACATGCATACACATACAAACCCAGTTTTTTTTGTGTTTTTTTTTTTTTTGGTGGGGGGGGGGGGGGGGGGTACTGCTGCTAAACCAGGGAGCAGGAACACATGGAGGCCTCACGAAACACGAAACTGACACGGAACCGGTCAAAACACGAGCAGCAATCGACCCAAATCTCGAGGTCTGATCACAGTCTGAGCTAAACTACCGCTAACTAACCCCAAAAACTACGGAGCAAGCATGCAGGTGAACAAGCCAGTGTGTATGTCTATGTGTGTGTGTGCGTGTATGTATATGTCTGTGTGGCTATGTGTGTATGTGTGTATATGTATGTGTGGTTATGTGTGTGTATTAGGGGTGTAACGGTATTTGTATTCGTCCCGTCCCGTCACGGTACGGGCGTAACGGTTCGGTGCACGCAGTCATACGGCGAATACGTCTGACTGAGTTTAAAAAAATAAATAAAATTAATCATCGTTTTTTTATCCCCTTATAAATATCAAAAGTCACGTTCCATTACAGACCTAAATATGTGCTAGTCTGTGCATATCAATAAATATATGTGCAATTCATATATCATCATAAATTGTAGGCTATAATAACGATAAAATGTTCTAATTCTTAATTTACAACTGTCCTGAACGCATCAGGGCCGTGAGCCATTGGGTGTAAGGCTTTAAGCCTGATTTATGGTTCTGCGTTAAAACGACGCAGAGCATACGTCATAGGGTACGGCGCAGTCTACGGCGAGGTTATGCGGCGCCGCGCACCTTCGCCGTAGGCGCTGCGTTGGTGTAACGCGGTACCATAAATCAGCCTTAACAGTCACAGCAAATTTGCCGTGAAGGAAATTAGCGCTAAAGTTTAAAAGAGAACTAAATTTGTACAAAGTTTTGAATGTTACCCCGTTTTCCAAGTTACCTGGATTATTTTGGGTTATGGAAGAGTCAACTACCGTTGGTGAGTCAGTGTAACCTTCTTAAATAATTTATTTATCAGAATGTTGTGGTATTCTTGACCACCTGCCTATTTTAATGAGCTTGTGTTGTTGTCAACGAGACCGCCGAGTCTATTCTCTGTTATAGAGCTCAGAAATTATGTTATAGACCGCTGTGTCTATATCTAAATCTAAATAGACTGTGTAATTTAGACCAGTTATGGGTTTTTTTGTATTTAAACTGTATCAAAGATGGAACTGAGTCAGTCCGTGACTATCTGAGTTTTCAGCGCTGTGTGTGTGTGTGTGTGTGTGTGTGTGTGTGTGTGTGTGTGTGTTCTTCTGAACAAGTTTGTGACTTTACTCTGCTTTCTGCAGCATAGGCCTATAGGTTTGGCTCAATAAAAGTGGGAATAAATGTTGTTTGATGGGTAGGATGAGGTGTTGTTGAACGTTAAAATGACTATCATAAGGGCCCATGGAGAATGCTCCACCCCCAGACGGCTCTGCCCATATGCAGCAGTAGAGGAGCCCGGGTTCAAGTATTTATTAAAAGTGCTCGAGCATCGTTACAATGTCCCATCCTGCGCGCACATAAAAAAACATAAAAAATTTAAAACACTAATGCACAAGTTAAATGTTTTATTCTATTTACTTTACACTTTAATAAGAGATGCTTTTTAGTTTTGTAGCCAATTGAACAAACTTTAACTTTCAAATGCTATGATCAAAATAAAGGAAGAAAAAACTTGTCATACATTTGGGACTTTTTGTATTTTTTTTTCTGTTGTACCGAACCCATACCGAACCCGTACCGAACCGTGACCCCTAAACCGAGGTACGTACCGAACCGTGACTTGTGTGTACCGTGACACCCCTAGTGTGTATGTGTGTGTATATATCTATGTGGCTATGTGTATGTATGTATGTATGTATGTATGTATGTATGTGTGTGTGTGTGTGTGTGTGTGTGTGTGTGTGTGCGTGCGTGCGTGCGTGCGTGCGTGCGTGCGTGCGTGCGTGCGTGCGTGCGTGCGTGCGTGCGTGCGTGCGTGCGTGTGTAATAGTCCTGTAAAAGCTCCACCTGAAGTGTATCTATAGTGGGGGAGGGCGGGGAGGCAACCCCGCAACCCGCGAGACCAGAGGCCGACAAGGAAGAACCCGGAACCCAGGCCACCAGCAACCCCACAGAGGGCGAGAAGAGGGCGGGAGGAAACCCACCGCCAGTGAGGCCCCATACCGCATTGTCACCGACAAAGACGCACATTCACGCACCGTTTCCCCCTCCCCAGCGGGGTCCAGCACCGCCAGAAGGCACCCCAGGCTGCGCGGCGAGCCAAGGCAGGCCCTGGCACCGCGACTCGCCCGTCCCAGGCCGGCGAGGGAACGCGGGTGGTGTGGGCCCCTCTCCCGCCCCTGGTGTTGAGTGCATGTAATTAATGCAATAAAAACAGGGAGGGGGAGGTCAGGGTATCATACTGACAATGACCCTCCCCTCCAAAACCCTAAGTATCCTTGTTAAATGTATTTATTAAATGTTGAATGTGCAGTGTCTACGGTGTTATTAAAACCGTCGGGCGGGGAGTACCGGGCCACGTGGGACAATGTCCCCCATGCCCCAGACCCCCCGCCTCTTCGCCTGTGTGTGTATGAGTCATGTAGGGGGGTCAGGAGGGGGAGCGGAGGCCGAAGCCAGGCGGCAGGGCCAGCAGAGCCGGCCCTGGAAAGGCGCCCACGCTCCCCCGCCGGCCGTCCAAGTCGACGGGGGCCAGCCCTCCGAGCCAGGCCAGGGCCCCACCGTACCTCCATGGGCACCCCCGGCGCCATCGGAGCCCCGAGGCGGAGGGGGGAATGGCCCGACATCCCTCCATTCATACTGACGACACAAGACATAGACACCTGAGAATGACTCCACCCCGCTGCCATGCCCGCCGCGCGCCCCCCGCGCACCCCCCGCGCACCCCCCGCGCACCCCCCGGACCTGGCCCCACCCCTGCCCGGCGCCCCCCCGGAGGACACCCCAAAGACCCCGGAGCCCCCACAGACGCAGGGGCACGCATCCCCCGCCCAGCGACGGCGGACCAAGGCAGCAATGCCCCCCCACGTCCACAGCCCAGCCCCCCCGGGAATGGACCAGAGACACCCGGGCCACAGCCCCCCACCCGGGCCACCCCATAGACCCACAAGGCCCCCCCCGGTCAGGGACAGGGCCCCACGGCGATAACCCCCACCCCCCCACCCACCCCCAACCCCCAACCCCAAGGGCTACAAGATCACCACCCCCCCGCCCCCAATAGGTAATGAAGCCTATAATCGGGGATCAGAGAGAATGCAATTCGGCCGAATGTTGTTCAGTAGAGGCAGACATTATCTCACTACTAATATGATCTGACAGAAGATTCCTAAAGTGGTTAATACATAAGCTGGACTTTTGTTTCCAATTCACTAGAATGGTTTTCTTTGCGATACATAAGGCAGTGAGAACCAAGTGTTTCCGGTTAGATTCCACTTGAGTATCTCCCAAGTGACCTAGGCCCAATCTCAATACTCCCCCTACTTTTCTTCACTCGGCCTTCTTTTCTTCACTCGTCCTTCTTTTCTTCCCTACCCCCTAAAAAAGAAGGGGGAGATTTTAGAGCACTTGAGATCTAGGGCACTTGGCCCAGGTGCCTGTCCCAATTCTCCCCCTACCCCTCGTTTTCATCCCTACCCTGATCAGGAAGCTGAGAGCCAAAAGGTGTTTTAATTTAATTGTGTTAATATGCCACTTTAATAATAATAATAATAATACATTTTATTTATATAGCGCTTTTTAGGGCACTCAAAGACGCTTTACATTAAAACAAAACACATAATACAAATTACAATTACACAGGACAGTACATAAGGACACAACATGAAACAGGACAACTTTATTAAGTTTTAATATTTTTTGAGGCTAAAAGTAACCTTTAAGATCCCCAAACTGGGCTCAGTTTATCCAAAACTACGCCTGTTAAGAAATTTGACTCGACGTTTTCGGAGATGAGAAGAGCCCCCAGCCCCGGGGAGCAGCAGCAGCTCACAGCCCGAGAAGAGACGTCATCGCTGGGTCAACCCAGCGCCGTCGTCCCGGGAGAGAAACCTGCAGCTCTGTTGAGAATTACGCTGGCTGAAATAAATCATTTAGGAAGATGTTGGTTTAATAGATGAAATCTAACAGTTGTAGCTACGTCTGTTAAGAAATTTGCTCCGAAAATGTAGAGATTTCTGCCTGCCCGCTCTGGAGCTTATGGGTCCGCGTTAAAAGGAACCCTGGCTATTAAGACATGTAGGTCTTAAAAGATAAATGTTGGTATCAATTATAACAATGTGATATAAAAAACCTTTTTGATGTCTTTGTTTTTATAAAATTTGAAAATATAATTTAACATGTAGGTCGCCATTGTTGTTTACATTCTGGGTAGTGACGTCAGACGGTGGCTCCTGCTAACCCCCGTACACTGTTTTGACACCCAGAAACAGATGAAAACACAGCTAAAAGTGTGACGGCGCACCAGAAACACAGATCAAAACACAGCTAAACATTAAGGTGACGGCGCACCTACAAAAAAGTAAAAAAAAAAAAAAAAAAGTGCCGCACCATACAGTATGAACTATAAAAACACCATAAAACTCAGATAGACTAACCGACCACACGTTTCAACTAGCAGATAGCCGATGCTACAATAAAAACCCCAGCCAGATCTGGTGTCATTAAATTAAATAAAGATGTTCTTGCCTATTTGAAGCGAAGTCTGCGCCTCCCGTTTCGTCAAAGTCCCGGGCCAGTCCCCTCAACCTCTGGTCTGTCATCACCCAGCACCGAGGCCGGTTTTAGGGGGGAGAGAGGTGGGCTATGCCCACCCAAACGTGCCTCCTGCCCAGTGGCGTCTCCATCCCAGCGGCGAGAGCGGAGAGCGGATGGCGGATGGCGGTGCGCTGCCGGCTCTAAAGCCCCGGCTACGCCGTCTACGGCGTAGGCTACGCAGGCTACGCAGGAGCCTACGCCGTCTACGCCGTAGCCTACGCCGTAGCCTACGCCGTCTACGCAGGAGCCTAATGCACTGGTAAGATGCGCACGACATTGATCATTTTTGCAGATCTCCCGTGCATCACAGAACTTTGATCCAGTTTGCCTGAACCGAGACGTCTTATGGGCTCCCTCGTCAGCCTCCACGGCCGGGAGAGTGCTGCTCATCTATGTTTTGTTGTTATGTCGCCGCGTAACCTACGCCGTAGGCTTTGCGTCGATTTAACCGGAACCATAAAACAGCTCCGCTATCTTCACTTCAGCTTTATCTGAAAGTGTGTAAATTACCCAGATAACAGCTTTGTGGTTTCTGAAAACTATTATATCAGAAACATCCAAAACAAATCTGACGAGTCACAGGATTATTTCTCTCTATTTCCCACAAAAAAATGCTTGCTCCCTTGGTCACAATCTGAGACGAGTCTGCAAATGATGTTTGCCCTCGGTCGGCGAGTCAAATCGACGCACAGCCTACGGCAGGGGTAGGCAATTCCGGTCCTCGAGGGCCGGTGTCCTGCATGTTTTAGATGTTTCCCTGCTTTAACACACCTGATTCTAATTAATCATCGTCATCAGCTTGTCATCCAGGGCTGCACAATTCTGTTAATGACACAGGTACTTTTATCACGGTGTGCTGAAGCAGGGTAACATCTAAGACATGCAGGACACCGGCCCTCGAGGACCGGAATTGCCTACCCCTGGCCTACGGCGTAGGTTGCGTAGCCTACGGCGTAGGTTACTTAACCTACGGCGTAACCTAACAGCCTTTATTCCTGTAGTATTATTGGTGAGGGAATAACCACACAAGGTAAGTAGAGGAGACTGAAGCTTTACTGACTCACGTTCATCTCACATCGTTGTAACCACATTACACTTCCGCTGTGATCTCATGGGTTCTCGTATCACTTCGCGTTGGCCCTATATGCCAACGTAGTATTTAAAGATATATTACAACATCCCCCCTGTTTAGCTGGAGAATTCCATAAACTTGAACAGAACAAAACAAGGTCTACTGGTAACAGAAGCAACAAAAATGGCAATAGTGATGAATGTGATAATAACACATAAAGGTTTCAGTTCAACATACCAGTTGAGATCAAACAAGTGCAAATAAACCTATTGCAATTCACATTGAACTTGTTTCCACTATTTTTCTTACCTTAGAATATCAACTATCAGAAAAGTGAACATAAAAAATTACAGAATGTTAGAGTCTGTGAGCAACAGATTGTAATACTGCTCTGCATGTTAAACTTGGGCTATTTCACACAAAGTCATTGTAGTGAGCTGGTTTATTTACAGCCCTACCAAATCTTGTGCGCATTTGTGGCAGACTCTTTTGTTTCTCCATGTTCCCATGGTGGTGCAGTGTCATTATCGGCTTGGTCACTGTGAACCTTATGAGCCTCACTTTGAGGTTGTGGCTCTGTGAAGCGGATCTTCTTTATGTTAGTCTGCATTTGTGGTTTGAATAGTTCACGCAGATGGCTCCTCCTGATGTTGTTTCCATTTGGTGTTTGCACAATGTAACTCCTTGGCTCATTGCAATTCTCCACAACAGTCGCTAGGTGCCATGTTCCTCTTCCCTTGTCTAATACAGTCACATATTGTCCAGGGTAGAGTGGTGATAGTTCTCTGCTGTTTTTGTCATGGTGTTCCTTCATATTTGTTGCTCGTTGTTCTAGGTGCAGTTTATGCTCCTCTTTGCCTGGGTCTGTTCGGCTCGGCAACAGGGTGGTGACAGGTCTGCCAAAAATCAATTCTGCAGGTGATGGCAGCTTACTGTCAATAGGTGTCGCTCTAATCTGCAGTAACGCCACCTGTAGATTTCCTCCTAGTTTCAGGGTTTTCTTCACAACTGATTTGATGTGTCGTACATGCCTTTCAATAAATCCATTACTTTTTGGAAAGTGGGGTGAGCTCGTGACATGTTTGAGTCCCCAGTCTGCTATGAACTTTTTGAAGGCTTGTCCTGTATATTGTGGTCCATTGTCTGTCAGTATTTCATCAGGACGCCCGAATAGTGACATGTACGCTTGCATCTTTTGTGCTACTGCATGACTAGACACTGGCACGTGCATTTCATCTACTACTGGATATTTAGAATATCTGTCCACTGTCAGTAAATACTGGCGACCATTTACTTCAAACAGATCAGAAGCTAGTGACTGCCAAGGCTTTGTTGGTACTTTGTTACCCCTTTTACACCAAGCTGGTTCCAGAGCTGGTTCTGGGCTAGAGCCAGACTTAGCACCAGTTCTTTGGTTTTACACAGCCTAAGCGCCAGCTCCTGGCTCTCAAAACGGGTGCTACGCCAGCCCCTTTGAGCTGCTGGGCCAGCTCAAAGAACCAGTTACGTCGGGGGCTGGGGGCGGGGCTGGGGACGGTGTTACTGAACAACCAAAGCAGAATAAACACGGAAGCGCGCCGTTTTTAAACAACGGAGCGTGGAAGACGGTGGTTAAGTTAGCAGACTCTTTTATTATTACATCCATTTATTTAATAATGGATGTAAAACAGAAGCAGCAGTGGTCTACGGTACAATCCACCAACAGTAACGTCTGCGGGCACGGAGTCCGCCGATGCAGTGGCTCCCAGCCCGCGTCCCAGCCCGCGGGGAAGCGTTCGAGCCCTGGGACGCTTCCCCGGGGGCTTGGACGCCGGGGAAGCGATGCTGCCCCGGCGGGGAAGCGCTGCTGCCGAGGCAGCGGGGAGCCCGCCGAGGCAGCGCAGCTCGATCCATTTATTTAATAAAAATGCCTGGCCCGCGGGGATGCCTCCCAGCCCGCGGTTCTGGTTCTGGTTCTGGTACACCAACGCAGAGCCTACGGCGTATGTTACGTAGGAGGAGAGGAGAGGAGAGGAGCTCCTGTCCCCCGGGGCTGCCGGCTGTGACGATCGACGCAGAGCCTACGGCGTAAGTTACGCGGCGACGGGCACCGTACGCCGTACCCTACGCCGTAGGCTCTGCGTCGATTTAACGCGGAACCATAAATCAGCTCCGGAGCCGGCAGTCAGCCAGAAATTCCGAAATTTTCAGAGCAAATTTCTTAACAGGCGTTATTTGGATAAACTGAGCCCAGGTTGGGGATCTTAAAGGTTACTTTACCTGAAAAAATATTAAAACTTAATAAAGTGCCATATTAACAGCGCTACAGCTGAAATTAAAACAGCTTTTGGCTCTCAGCTTCCTGATCACGGTGGGGATGAAAACGAGGGGGAGTGGTGACGTGATGATGTGGCTCTCTGGCCAGCTCCTGGGCAGCACCAGCTCTGTGTAAAAGCAAACGGTTCTTACTTAGAACCAACCGCGAACCGGCTCTAGCACCAGCACTAGCACCAGCCCTGGAACCAGCTTGGTGTAAAAGGGGTATGTGTGGGTGGAGAGGTTCTTTTGGATTTGCGTCCTGGTGTTCAACACACACACTGCAAGATCTACAAATTCTTTCAATGTCCTCATTCATTTTTATCCAATACACGCTTTCTCTTGCAAGGCGGCATGTTTTTTCAATTCCTTGATGGCCTATGTGCAGCTGTTCCAGTATAACATCTGTCATTGAGTCAGGAATGAGTATCTGCCTGCCTTTCAATATGACTCCTGCTTCCATGGCTAGTTCATCCCTGAAGGACCAGTAAGCACGCAGGTTTTTGTGCAAGTCAGATATTTTCTCTGGCCATCCATGTTGAATCACTTCCATTAATGCATTGGGTCTAAGGTCTTTGGCTGTTTCCACAGGAAGTGTGTTCTGTTTTCTCAGATGAGAAGTTTATGATTGCTGTCGTGTGCATTTCAGGATCCTCAGTTTCTAGATCTATTCCATCTATGCGCTCGTCTAGCTCAATTTCACTGTTGTTTTCAGGGTTGGGTAACCTGCTGAGAGTGTCTGCAAGGACCATTTGTGGCCCAGGCCTGTACATCACCTCGAAGTTGTACCCCTGTACTTGTACTAGCATGCGCTGTAGCCTAGGTGGAGCAGCATGCAGTGGTTTTGCACATATAGTGACTAATGGTTTGTGATCAGTTATCACTATGAATGACTTTCCATACAGGTAGGTGTGATATCGTTGTATGCCGTAGACAATGGCAAGCATTTCTCGCTCTATGTTGCTATACCTCGACTGGGTATCTGTTAGTGTTTTTGAGCCAAAAGCTATAGGCTTATTATTTTTCACAAGAGCTACACTTAAGCCTTTCTGTGATGAATCTACTTCCAGATTTAGAATCATGTTAGGGTCATAATATTTTAAACGTGCATCTTCGGTGATTATTGCTTTTAGGTCATCAAAGCATTTTTGGTAGTCTTTGTCCCATGTCCATGGTACATCATTTTTCAACAGCCCCCTTAAAGTATGTGCTTTATCTGCAAATCTTGGTATGTAGGGAGATAGGTAGGATAACATACCAATAAATCTGTTCAGCTCATCTTTGTTTTGGGGAGTTGGCATTTTCTGGATGTCCCGGATTTTGGTTGGGTCTGGACTGATGCCGCTGGCGGTGTACTGATTGCCGAAGAATGAAATGCGGTTTTGTTTGATTGTGCATTTGTCGCTGTTGAACACTAACCCTGCTTCGGCTGCAGGTTCCATCAGGTTGATCAGGTTCCTGTCGTGTTCCTCCTCATTCTCCCCGCAGACTGCAATATCATCGGCTATGCTGATCACACCTTGTAGTCCCTCTAGGATCTGATCCATCTTAGCCTGAAAGATATCCTGAGACACACTTAGTCCAAACGGCAAGCATTTCCAGCAGTACCTACAAAATGGAGTGCGAGATGTGGTTAAAAGTTGTGATTCTTTGTCCAGGTGTATTGACCAGTATCCTGCTTTCGCGTCGAGTTTGCTAAATATTTTTGCATTTGCAAACTTTGGGGTGAGTTCCTCCACGGTCGGGATTTTGTGTGGGCATCTCTTTAAGCTGTTATTTAGCCTTTGAGGGTCGAGACATATTCGTAATGTTCCATCCTTTTTGGTGCTGAATTCTAGGCTGGAGCACCAGTCTGTGTGCTCCTCCACTTTTTGTAGCACATCTTGTTCTACAAGGCTATTCAACTCTTTTTGGAGCTTGTCTTTGATGTGGATGCTGCACTTACGTGGTGGGTCTATGAATGGTTCAGCATCATCTTTTATTAGCAGTTTAGCAGTTCCACTGAAGTTACCTATTTCATCAAACTGATCTGGGTACTCCCGCTTTAGATCAGCAGTTCACTTGTGGGTAGTCCAACTATAGCTGGTCCTGGTACATCCACAACATAGAACTTGGTGTTAATCCATTTGTGGTCTTTCCACTGGCATGGGATTTCTTAGGTCCCATAGCAATGAATCCTGTGGCCACTGTATGCCATTAGTTTTGCATGGCTCTTTTGTAGTCTGTTCATGGCATGCCGATCCCTGCCATACATGATGGATGGCTGGTGCTGATATTTGTTTTTGTGGTAATTGCTCTTTGGTGGTCGAGATTTGCTTCTCCAACGCTGGCTGGGATATTTCTGTCTCTGCTGCTGCTTATTCTTCCTGCAGCATTTTGCCCAGTGTCCCTTAATACCACAAGAACGGCATTCATCATTATATGCTGACATTGACGTGGTTTATGGTCTGTACCACAGTTTCGACATGTTTGTCCTCTGTTTCTGCTTATGACATCTACTTGCTCACTTTTTCCAGTCTTTGATAAGCCAAGTTGGTGTAGTTGCTGATTTCCTGCTGTTAAAGCTTCATATTTTCGTCCCTCTCTTAGTATATCAGCTATAGAGTAACCTTGGGGCTTGCTGTACAGATCGTTTCTGAGGGCTTCATGTGGTGTACTGGCTATGATCAGCTCAATCAGACGTTCATTTAGCTCTTGATCTGTGAATTGGCATTTTTGTGCCAGGGTTCTTGCTCTGGTCACAAAATCATTAATGCTTTCATCTGGCTTCTGTCTGTATTGCATGAGGTGGAGCCTATGAATCCTAAATAATAATAATAATAATGACTTGGATTTATATAGCGCCCTTCAAGGCACCCAGAGCGCTTTACAGAGATCATTATTCATTCATACACATCCTCACTGGTGGTGGTAAGCTACAATTTGTAGCCACAGCTGCCCTGGGGCAGACTGACGGAAGCGTGGCTGCCATATCGCGCCAAACGGCCTCTCCGACCACCACCAACATTCATACACATTCACACGGGGCAAGGTGGGTAAGGTGTCTTGCCCAAGGACACTACGACAGCAAACTGGGAGAGAGCGGGATTCGAACCGCCGACCTTCCGATCATTGGACGACCCGCTCTGCCACCTGAGATACTGCCGCCCCTAAAGTTCACATTTAACTTTAACTGTCCTTCAAAGAAAGCCCATAGGTTGGCTGGCACTTTCTTTTCATCTTCAGTTAACCCACTAGCATTTAGCCTCTTTAGTCCGTCATCTCCTATGCCTCGACATATTTTCCTCGCCTGTTTAGCGTCATCCGTGATTTCCTCATCTTCAAGGTAGAGAGACATCTTTTGCTTGAACAAGGAGATGGCCTCACTTAGATCCGGGTCGGACCAGTTCATCGTCGGTAGGTGCGACGCCATCACTTCTGCACGCGTTTGACGTTAGCTTGGTATCTAGCTCCCTCTACTGTTATCAACCGGCAACAGTAATTATCCTTGGACAATATTGCTTATTTTACCTCACATCAGGCATGAAGCGGTACATCGTCAGCGGTTTATGGATGTCCTTTTACCGCTGCCACCATGTAGTATTATTGGTGAGGGAATAACCACACAAGGTAAGTAGAGGAGACTGAAGCTTTACTGACTCACGTTCATCTCACATCGTTGTAACCACATTACACTTCCGCTGTGATCTCATGGGTTCTCGTATCACTCCGCGTTGGCCCTATATGCCAACGTAGTATTTAAAAATATATTACAACAATTCCAGTGCGATCTTCGCGAACAACGGACAAAAAAGGGATTATGTACTGTACATTCACTGAGTGAATATTATGAAAGTAAAATATATATTTCTCGCTAGAAATGTAATCAAAACACATTTTTATGCAGAAACTAACTCAAAATATTGATTTTATTCACAAAAAAATAAGAAAATGTCCGCCATGTTTTTTTTTTTGATTCAGTCCGCAAATGACGACGAAAAGCATTCTGGGAAATTTTTATACCCCCCCGCTTGCGAAGTCAGCACGTGAAATCCCTCGATGTGAAGGGGCTATTTTCAGCCCCTAGCCCTCGTTATGCCCCCTCGCCCTAGGTGAAAAGAGGAATTGGGACACCACTACCCTCACGGGAACGCGCAGAATTTAGGGGTAGTGAAGAATGCGAGGGCGAGGGGGAGAATTGGGACGGGGCCCTAATATGCATATCGTGGGGCACACTGGAATTCTGTAGTTGATCCATGTGGATAAATCCTCACAAATATCCTTCCAGAACCTCCGTACTGGTGTACAAAACCATAAAGCATGCATATAATTATCAGGGGTTTTCTCTGTGCACTGTGAGGAGATGTTAGAGGTGACACAGCCCATCTGGAACATCCTTATGTCCTGTATAATGTATTCTATGAAGAACTTTGTACTGTATAAGTTGTAAAGTTGTATAAGTTATAACTTTGTACTGTATAAGTTGTTGGGTTCTTAATTATTGTGAAAGTATTTAAACATATTTGTGACCAAGAGATCTGGTCGATGTTAAGAGAGAGATCCGCCTCCCATTTTGAAATCGGAAGAGATACTGAAATATCTATTTTAGACACTAACCTGTAAAGTTTCGATAACAACTTTAGAGTGCTTAGGTTCAAAAATTCTATTATCCTGGCGGGAAGTTGCAGGTCCAATTGGTTAAGTTTATATTTTTTATTTATTATGGCCTTAAGTTGTTGGTATTCTAAAAATGTATTACTGCTAATTCCATATTGAACAGTGAGAGTATTAAAAAGTACAAACTGTCCACCTATGATTACATGCTGCAGATACCGTATTCCTTGGTCTCTCCATTGAGCAAAGTTTACCATCTTTTTATCATCTTTCAGGATATCTGGGTTGTTCCATATGGGTGTGCGGTCACATGGAAAAAGTGAGACTTTAGCTACTTTAAGGAATTCCCACCAGGCCGTCAGAGTTGAGCTGATATTAATGCTTTTAAAACATTCATGATGTTTAATACTTTGACTAATAAATGGTAACTCTGAGATTTCCAGATCATTGCAAAACACTTACACTTAAAGATTTGACAAACAAGAGTAGGAGGCCCTCGGATGCCAATGTGACGCAACTTTCCTGCATGGCGTTGCATGACTCAACATTGCAGCACTTCTAGAAAGCAACAAACTTTCCTCTCTTTTCTTATTCTCTTTTGTTTATTTCATATTTCCTTTATATGCCCCCTCCCAGCGGTGACAGAGGGAAGCCCCGGGCGGAGCCCCCATGACCACGGGAGGAGGCAGCCAGGAAACCCACCGTGATGGACCAGGACCCAGCCGGCATCAACGGTCAGGGTGGCCCTGTCTCTCCGGGCAGGCTGGCCTCTCGCCGGGTGGGGGTCGTGGCCTGGAGGGTGTGGACCTCCTGGCCACATGATTGGCCCATGCCAGGTGGCTAGTGCTTGGCTGGGTCCCAGACGAAACTTTCAACAACATCACTTTTAAACCGTTTGGGACCTCACAGACCCAACACCACCTGACCCAGGCCGATTGTTGCTAAATTTGAACATTATAAACAGAAGCAACTGGTTCAGTAGCAAAGAAAAGAGTTAAAAGAAACAGACTTTGGATTTTTTTTTTCTAACTGACTTTGGACTTGACCAGTTCCCACAGGAGATCATGCACAGACGAAAGAAGCTCTTCCCCATCCGTAAACAGTTGATACAGGAAGCTAAGAGAGATGTTATACATTGGTGGACAACTGTTTAAAAATAAGAAAATCACCCCTTGGCTTTATTGACTTATAAATGACAATGACAATAATAAATGAACATATGAATTACAATATCCAAATAACCAATTCCTAACCCTTATGCTGGATACATTACTGCACCTCTGTATCACTCACCGTGAGTAAGGATTGTATGTTTCTGTGTTTTCTCACTTTGTTCAATGCTTTGTTCTCTTGACTTTGCACTTGTTTGTCTTTCATTGTTTTTTGTTCCTTACAGGTACATGCACCCTCACGTACACACACATGCTTACACACACGTACAGTCAGCTAAGGCTAACTTACAGAAAAACATTACCTTCTGTAACCATCAGTTCAACATGTCATCCCTGAATGTTGTAACATGGAACAAACGTGTAGTTGGCTTACAGACAAAGAAAAATACATTTCTGAGCCACCTAGACAGTTCACAAGCAGATATGCATTGACTACAGGAGATTTGTTGGATCCAGCCTAAAGCCAATAAGTGTCATCAAAATTAATTAATTGATTATTAGCTTATTATAACTTAAAACAGAGAGGGGTCAGTATATCTTGACAAACAAAACAATCCAATTAATTCTTAATAAAACTATCAGCAACCCTGAAGGACGCTTTATTATCTAAAATATTAGCAATAATCCAGTAACAACTGGCAATATTTACAGCCCCGACATGGATGATCTGTTGTTCCTTAAAAAATAAATTTCAGCCATTTCAGATATTTCCAACTGTCCAGTGATAATAAGAGGTGATTTCTTTTATTTAAAAAAAATATTTTTATCCAGATTTTTTTACCCATTTTATCACTTATGGCACTTTTCCACTAGTACCTACTAGTACCTACTCAGCTCTATTCATTTCAGCTCAGCTCGACTCAACTTGTTCTAGTTTCTTTTTCCATAACAATTCAGCACCTGGAGCAGAAGTAGGAGGTTGGAGTGAAGCTGCTGAGACGTATTTGATTGTGTATCTAAACGAAGAAGACAACAAGATGTAGAACCTGAAGGAGATGATAGATGTGCTGCTGGGTCTGTGGCTTGTGTTTGATATCAAGTTAAAAAATGAGAATGAGAGAAGCTTCAAGCGACGATGCTTTTCTTTTCGTTTGTCTCGACACTGCAAAGTGCTAGCCGCGAGCCCGTCTAGATCCCTTTTTAATTCTCTCTTCAGCCACCAGGTTTATGAACATCTGCACCTCAGAGTTGGATCATGAAACAGACTTTTGCGCTACCATTGCCTGTCGAATAAAATGAACAAGAAGCCGCCATCAGAGTCGCTCTTTCGCTGATGTCCGCCTCCTGACTCAGACGTCTTACTGGCCAGTAGTTTCTCGACAGTAGTTACAGAAAAAGTATTTTACCAAAGCTTTTGCACATTTTTACATAGTCTTTATAATTAGTTATTTAACTTAATAATTGATTTTTAAACAATGTTTGTTACCTTGTTTCTGGTACCTCTGTTAGTTTACATCATTATTTAAGTATATGTTTGATTTTATTTATTTATTCTATTTAATAATGTCTGTTTTTGTACATTTTAATTTATTCCTATATAAAGAACATATTGACGGGGTACTGTTTATCTAAGTTGAGTGATTTTAATTATAGTTCTATTTTTTGTACTACTTAGTTTTTAAAGTGGCACTATGTAACTTTTCCATCTTAATATCATATTTCCAGAGTCATTGTGATGGTACGTCAACTTCCAACAGGTTTAATGACACCTCTGTCATGGTATGAGGGGGTCTGTATCACCTTCACTGGCACTACTGTATGTAACTTTGAGGAGCATGGTAGGAACCCTGCCACACTAAAAAACTACAAATTTTTACGGCTTTGACTGCTTTACGGCATACGTCACTTCCCCCTCCCTCCTGATTCGTAGTCGAGACGAAAATGTGCGTGACGAAACACATGGCGAGTCAAACATTTACCAAAGCAGCTGCCAAACACTCCTAAACAAGGTAGTAAGGATTGTGCAGAACTGCGGCAGTAAATCCCTTATAAAGAGTGGCGTTCCGACGAGGAGCTCCATTCTTTAGTAGGGATTTCAGAATCAGAATCAGAATCAGAATCAGAATACTTTATTATCAATGTACCTGAGTACTGTGATAATAATTTCATAATTTCATATGGATCCAGACTGTTAATAATCATTACTTTCTCCATATACCGCTCCCTGGCTTCCTTGTTTAAGGTATCCCGGTAAATTCCAGTTCCTTTCCAGCAGTTTAACATATTTTTTCTTGCGTTCTGTCTGTTCACTTGTTGAAACAGAAAAGCGTCCCGTCTTCTCTCAAAACAAATGCACGCGACGGGACAGGAGTTTTCCGGCAGTACGCGCTGGTGCTCATGGGAAACGTAGTGTTCTTTCTGGTAAAGCACTACCGCTTTTGTCCAAAAGATGCCGCGAAACTCAGAAAAGCTGGAAGTTACGTTGGGCTGCTTTAAGCGTCTTTGAGATATTTTAAAAGCGCTTTATAAATAAAATTGATTATTAGGGCCCGAGCACTGACAGTGCGAAGGCCCTATTGTATCTGTAGGAAATGTTTTTATTCTCCTTCTTCTGACGAAATGAGGGCCTAGAATTTAAAATTAGGCAGTGCGAAACCACCATCTTCTCTATTCCTCTGTAACGTAGATAATTTAAGTCTGGGGGATTTATTATTCCAGATAAAGTGAGATATGTCAGAATGTAATTTCTTCCAGTAATCTGAGGGAAGGCACAGTGGAATCATAGAGGCAATAAAATTAATTCTTGGTAGACTATTCATCTTCACAATAGCAATTCTGGCCTGGAGGGAGGTAGGAAGGATAGCCCACCTATCCATATCACTTTTTACAGTTTTATGCATTTCCAGAAAATCCAATGTTGTTATGCGATGTAGAGAGGGAAAGATTTTAATTCCAAAATATTTAAAGTGTTGGACAACAGGGATAAGACGCGGCTCCAGTCGAGCTGACACCCGTCTGCCTCCGCTACGCGTGAGGAGACGCCGGTGTGAGAGTGGTAGTCCGTGTTAAGCGCCGGCCGGGTCCGGGTCGGCTGACAGCGGACTTCTCCTCCTTTTTTTGTTATAAGTGCAAACAAAAAAAAACAAAAAAAAAAACAAGGAACTAGGCTATCTGAGCAAAGCCTCACATATTGGCCGGAAAGAGAGGGAGAAGAAAAAAAGGCGAAGGAGCGGAGCGATTGCGCAGTCGGTGGTGCGCAATCGTGGAGTGGTTGCGCAATCGTGGAGTGATTGCGCAATAATGGAGTGATTGCGCAATCATGGAGTGATGGGCGCATGGCGACCTCAGCACGCATTCTTTGGCCACAGAGAGCCACGGTCGTGCATGACTTGTTTAATTTGTCTGCACGTACCAGTGAGGCCCGCTGTAGAGCGTTTCTAAGGGACTACAGGCGGAAATTAGCAATTGTTGCTATAACCTGGCTCAAAGCATCTCTTCTTGCTTTACAAGATTAATGTTTTTTTTGTGCATTATCCCTGTTTTAAATAAACAAATTAAAAAAAAAATAAGCCAGTGAAAAGCAAGGGAAAGAAAAAAAAAAAAAAAAAAAAGAGAAGAGGGGAAGCGGGCAGGCTCCCCTCTTCCTAAGAGGAGACGCGGCAACCATTATGGCGCCCTCTCGGCTTAAAGAGGGCGGGGATGTTCACCCGGTACCGGTACGGGTGCCCCTCCTACCTGACTTTGGGGAACTGGTGTGCGAACGGTTTACTTCGACCGGAAGCTGTGCACACAGTCTGCATCGTGTCTCAGATTTCGACCATGGATGACAGGGGGCGTGTTGCCTGCGGGCCTCTCCCTCAGATGGATCCAGCTCTCTCTCCTCTCGTTTCTCCCTCCGACTCCGCTTTGGCAAAACCCTGTGGTGAGTGCAGCGTGTTCGCTCCCCTCTCCCACCGGCGCATTTGTGGTGAAGGCAGTGTGTCCGCTCCCCTCTCCCACCGGCACATTTGTGGTGAAGGCAGCGTGTCCGCTCTCCTTTCCCACCGGTACATTTGTGGTGACGGCAGCGTGTCCGCTCCCCTCTCCCACCGGTACATTTGTGGTGAAGGCAGCGTGTCCGCTCCCCTCTCCCACCGGTTCGTTTGTGGTGAAGGCAGCGTGGCGCTCCCCTCTCCCACCGGCACATTCATGGTGACGGCAGCGTGTCCGCTCCCCTCTCCCTCCGGCACATTCGTGGGCCTGTCCCAGCAGGAGTCATGGATAGCCTGCTTGCTAAGCTGCACTGGGCTATGGTTACTCGGACCCGTCTGACGAATTCAGGGGCTGTTATGTCCCTCTACCTTTTTGGCCTGTCCAAAGAGGTGCAGGGGGGTCCTGGGGGTTCCGATGTTGCTGTGAGATTCGGTCTGCTTCCTCAGTCCCTCTATTTGATTACGAAGGAGCAGGTGGGTGGCTACAGGCAGTGCCTTAGCAGTGCCTCTTGGGTTGGTGGACGCCACTTACGGCTGTCCCAGTCTCGGCTCCAGCAAAGTGAGCGGGACTGTTGGTTGGGTTGCCGGTGGAACCTTCAGCCATGTTTGGTTCATATGCAGGTCAGTCGTTGCAGCGGGCACGGCCAGTCGCCGCACTGCAGAGGAGGCGTTGTGCTCTTCCAGGGGCTTCTGGTGGCCAAGAACACAGAAAAGTGAGAAAGAAGAGAGGCCGTCCCTCCACTAGAGGTCCCAACGTGGGGAACGGGGGACCTCAGGCCCCAGCTGGAGGCTTTTCGTAGGCCTGACTGCCACCAAGCCCCCCCCCTCCTGACTATTCTCAGACCCCAGCCTGCCGGCGGCCCCTGTCGATGGGCCGTTACAGGGACGTGTGGTCGGCTTTGGGGGCGGTCCCATGGGTTGTTTCCACCATGACCCATGGCTACCACTTTCAGTTTCTCACGGACTCCCTCTGGCGAGGTTGGCCGCTTTCACTACTGTGATCGACTCTCAACATGCAGAGGCTCTGCGGGAGGAGTTGTCCTCCCTTCTGGAGAAGCTCGCCATGAGGGAGGTGGAGGGAGGCGGACATTTGCCCGATGTATGGATGCGGTCCTCGCACCCATGAGGCTGCAGGGGCTCCGCATCCGCATTTACCTCGACGATTGGCTGGTCTGTGCGGTCTCGGAGGAGCTCTACCGCCACCATGTGGCCCTGTTTCTGGGGCACATTCAAACCCTGGGTCTGCGCTTGGCTCACGAGCGAGCTCACGGCCTTCTCGGGTGACGACCTTCCTGGGTACAGTTTTGGACTCTAGGAGGGCGGCTATCATGCTGACTCTGGAGAGTCAGCATGGCCAGCTTCGGCCTGCCTCGGCCGCTTGCAGCAGCCTCGGGTCGGCTGGGGGTATCTGCCTTCATCTCATGGGCCTGATGGCAGCCATGGTGCAGGTTGTCCCTCTTGCCCTCCTGTATATGCGACTTGTCCAACGGTGCCTGCTGAGCTTGGACCTGTGTCCAGATGTCCCGCCAGATCACAGTTGTGGATCCGGCCAATTGGGCGAACAGGAGTGCTCTGGGACCGGTGGTGTATCGCCGACTGGTTTACAGACGCATCCCGAATAGGCCGAGGCGCTGTCCACGAAGGCTGTGGGGTCGACATCCGCTGGAGCGGTCGCTGGATGTCCCAGCACATCTTGGAGCTGACAGCTGTCCTTTGGCACTCCGACAGTTCCTGCCAAGACTGAGAGGTCACCATGTCGTTGTCAGGACCGGCAGCGCAGTCGCAGCGGCCTATATCAACGGGCAGGGGAGTCTGCAACGATCTCCCCCCCCTGGGGTGGGCCGCGCTGGCGCACCCATGGCCTCGGGGTCTTCTCTAGGCCTTCCCTCTGTTCACTCTTTTCCAGCCTCTCCTTCACGGGATTAGGTGGAAGGGGTGAGGCTGATTCTAGTGCCCCCCCCCTTTGGCCCCACATGCTGTGGTTTCCTGCGATTCCACCTCTCCTGGTCGGCACAGCATGGGTTCTCTCGCTTCGGCGGGACCTGCTGTCCCAGGCGGGCGGAGCCCTGTTCCGTCCCTTCCCAGCGGGGGCTCAGACTGGTGGCCTGGCCCCTGTGAGGGACGGGCTCCTGGCTTGCACGGTGACTGTGCAAGCGGCCGTACTCATACCGAGGGGGGGTATTTACCACGTGGTGTGGGACCCACTAGATGGATCCCCGTTAAGTCACTGCCCGGGGCGTCCTGTCAGATTCTTTATAGTCCCAATGGGAGGCTGGGACGTCTGCTGCCGCCCTGCAAGGTTTGGTGGCAGCTGTAAAGGCAGTTTGTGTCGGTGAGCATGCATTGTCTCTCGATGTCTGCTCCCTGATTTCCCGGTTCCTTAAGGGTCCCCAGAGGCATGCGGTTCGTAGGACTGGACCTTCAGTCCCTCCTTGGGACTTGGATATCGTCCTTGGTGCACTTCAGCATCCCCCCTTTGAGCCCTTGGGTTGCTGATTTGCAATGGCTTTCATTTGAAACCGTGTTTCTGCTGGCTGTGACTTCTTCCAGCAGGGTGAGCGAGCTCCCTGCACTGTCCAGTCACTGTGACTGCTGCAGGTTCCTGCCGGATGGCTCGGGGGTTGTTTTCCGCCCCGACCCAGCATTCCTGCCTGAGGTTCTGTCTGGGTTCTATCTGTCCCAAACGGTTGGGCTGCGGTCACTGTCCCCTTCTGAGGTGGGACAGACAACTGAGTTGCTCCTGCCCATGCTAGGCCCTGTCAGGGCCTTGACAGAATACATACGGCGCACGCAGGCCATCAGAAAGTCTGATCGGCTTTTTATTTTGATTCAACTCGAGCTGTGTGGGCGGACCCTTATCGAAGTCTCGACTGTCACACTGGATTGCGGACACTATTCAGGAGACTTATGTGTTCTCAGGTGTGCCTGTCCCGTCCTGGGTTCGGGCGCACTCGACACGTGGCGTGGCCATCTCATGGGCCTTGTGAAAAGGGGCCTCTCCATCTACCATCTGTGCGGCAGCCACATGGTCGTCTCAGTCCACGTCTTTGCGGTTTTACCGTCTGAATGTTACGGCCAGCCCATCCTTTGGTGAGCGGGTGCTGGATGTGACTCAACGGTAGGCGGCTACATCCTTTGTTGACTCCTCCGGTCAGCCTGGCGTCTGCGGGCCGATCTGAGCGGCCGCTTCGTTCTTGACTTCTTGTTGGGTTCTTGGTCAGTCTTGCAGGTTGCAGACTGTCCTGAGCGGCCCGTCTGCCTCTCAGGCTTGGCCTTTGCGTCCGTGGGGCCTTGTCCTGTTTGGTATGTAAAGTGTGTAGAAGTGTCACCTTTCAGCTTGTGAACTGCACCGTCTCCTCACGGGGTGTCTTAAAGGGTTCCCCGTACATATGGAATATGTAACGGAGTGGAGAGATAGTCTCGATACAATAGAGAACGTTTGGTTACTTTGTAACCTTGGTTCTCTGAGTGAGAGACTATCTCTCCAGCTTTCCAGGCCGCTCGGAGACATGTTTCGATCAAACTATCACTGCTTACACGCCAGCACAGGTGCTTTATAGGTAAACCTAGGGGCGTGGCCGGGCAAGCCGGTGTGTCTTAAAGAAATATCCACGTACCTTGACAGCAGGGGGGTCAATCCCCGTACATATGGAATATGTAACGGAGTGGAGAGATAGTCTCTCACTCAGAGAACCAAACGTTCTGTATCGTGAATATAAATGGGGTTTATAGAAGGAGACTGTCGTATCATTTGCGCCAGGGGTTCAAGTGACAGGGCAAAGAGAGAAGGGCTCAAGGGGCAGCCCTGCCTAGAAGACCTTGTGACAGGGAATGGAGCGGAAAACAATTTCTCAGTTAGATCCTGCGCAGAGGGGTTAGAGTATAGGACCTGAATCATATGGATAAAGTCTCTACCAAACCCCATAGTCTCCAACACTAACCATAAAAATGACCACTCCAGCCTGTCAAAGGCCTTGATAGCATCAAGGGACAGCACAGCAATCGGGGCCTCTACATCTCCTGCAGCATCAATAACGTGAAGCAGTCGCCTAACATTATCAGATCCAAGTCTAGTCTTTATAAAGCCAGTTTGATCACAATTGACCAAAAATGGCATAAACTTTTCAATACGTCGCGCAATTAGCTTAGCATAAATGTTTAGGTCAGCATTTAGCAGACTCAGTGGTCTGTAACTAGCACAATCCTAAGGGTCTTTATCCTTCTTTAAGAGCAGTGATATAAGAGCTGTGTTGACATCCCTAGAAAAAGCCCCGTTCATCATTGATGCAGTGATCATATCCAGCAGTAATGGACCTAGTTTTTCCAAAAATAAAAGATAAAGCTCTGGAGGTATGCCATCTAAGCCAGGGAATTTATTTGACTGCATAGACAATGCTGCACCTTCTAATTCCTTTAACGTTATGGGGCTGTCAAGGCTCAAAGAATCTTCTACTGACAGAGATGGTAAGTCTAATTGTTTGAGATAGTCTACACACCTAATTTTATCCAGCTGACCATCAGACTGGTATAAGGTGTAAAAGTCACTAAAAGCTTTGTTAATCTCTTTGGGTTCTGTTGTAATAAGGCCATCAGTCAATCTCATAGAAGGGATGTCCACAAAGTGTTCATTAGATCTGATTCTCATCGCCAGTAGATGGCTGGGCCTAGACCCAGAGAAATAATAGCGTTGTCTAGTACGGTGAATTAGAAATTCCTAATGCTGTTTCAAAAGGTTGTTAATTTCTTTTTTGTTAAGCCCACGAGCAGTTTTAATGTCTGAAGAGTAATTATTTTGCAAAAGAGAGTCTAGTCTAGCAAATTCCGCTTCAAGAGTTGTATCCTAAGAGTTTTGGCTTTACGCAAATTGGAACTAAATAGTATAGAGTTACTACTAATAAAACCCTTCCCAGCGTCCCATAAAATCCTGGGATCCTCCCCTGAACCCAGGTTAAAAGAAAGAAATTCATCCAACTGAGATAGAAATTGCTCTTTACATGCCTCATTTTTTAATAATGAAGAGTTGAAACGCTATCTAGTGGCACGTTTAGATAAACGTTTTAGGGTGGCACACACCCTTATGGTCAGATAAAGCAATAGGAAATAAAGTAGCAGCATCAATTCTCTGAAAAAGGTTGGGTGATGAGAAA
Organism: Cololabis saira; assembly: GCF_033807715.1. Lineage (NCBI taxonomy): Eukaryota > Metazoa > Chordata > Actinopteri > Beloniformes > Belonidae > Cololabis > Cololabis saira. The sequence continues at coordinate 491,653 of NC_084608.1, read as the reverse complement.
AGAAAAAGACCCAGACTTTGCGCCCAAGATCGCAGGGCAGCAGTAGCCAGCTCCTGATCCCTTGAGGCCTCTGGATGAGAGCGGTCCTTAGCAGAGTCCCACACACTCAAATCTGTTTGGGGCATAAACCGAGACGAAAGCAACTTTCCGTCCATAAAGTTCTGCCTTCACAGTTACCATCCTGCCTGCCGTGTCTGCATGATGTCCAACACCTTGATAGGCAAACTGGGTCTAGTAGTGACAATTGCCACCCCCCTAGTTTTTTTAAGGACCAATGAAGATGCCATTACCTGATAGAATTTATTAGCCAGGCGCTTAGAGTCAGTACCTAATAAGTGTGTCTCCTGTAAAAGAGCAATATCAACCTTCCTACGGCGGAGCAGTGATAGTACACCGTGATCCGTGATCATGTTTGGATATGGGGCAGCAACACTCAAAGACTCAACCCAGTGACCTGTGTCTTTCACACAACAGAACGTTTGGTTACTTTGTAACCTTGGTTCTCCGAGTGAGAGACTATCTCTCCGCTCCGTTACATATTCCATATGTACGGGGATTGATTGATTGATTGATTGATTGATTGATTGATTGATTGATTGATTGATTGATTGTATGGGGATTGATCCCCCTGCTGTCAAGGTACGTGGATATTTCTTTAAGACACACCGGCTTGCCCGGCCACGCCCTTAGGTTTACCTATAAAGCACCTGTGCTGGCGTGTAATCAGTGATAGTTTGATCGAAACATGTCTCCGAGCGGCCTGAAAAGCTGGAGAGATAGTCTCTCACTCAGAGAACCAAGGTTACAAAGTAACCAAACGTTCTCTATCGTATCGAGACTATCTCTCCACTCCGTTACATATTCCATATGTACGGGGAACCCTTTAAGACACCCCGTGAGGAGACGGTGCGGCTCACAGCCCAGTACACCAAAGTGACATCTCCCATTCTTCCACACTACATACCAGTCAGGACAAGGCCCCGAAAGACGCAAAGGCCAAGCCTGAGAGGCGGACGGGCTGCTCAGGACAGTCTGCAAGTCGCAAGACTGACCAAAAGAAACCAAACAAAAAGTCAAGAACGGAGCGGCCGCTCAGATCAGCCCGCAAGACGCCAAGCTGGCCGAAGGAGACAACAAAGGATCCGACCAAAAGAAACCAAACAAAAGGTTAGCCGGCTACCGTTGAGTCACACCCAGCACCCGCTCACCAAAGGAGGGGCTGGCTGCAACATTCAGACGGTAAAACCGTGAAAACGTGGACCGAGATGACCATGTGGCTGCTGCACAGATGGTAGCAGGAGAGGTCCCTCGCCACGTGTCGAGTGCGCCCGAACCCCGGACAAGACAGGCACACCCGAGAGCACATAAGCCTTCTAAATAGTGTCCACAATCCAGTGGGACAGTCGAGACTTCGATAAGGGCCCGCCAAGACAGCTTGAGTTAAAGCAAACAAAAAGCTGATCGGTCTTCCTGATGGCCTGCGTGCGCCGTATGTACTCTGTCAGGGCCCTGACAGGGCATAGCACGGGCAGGAGCTGCTCATTTGACTGTCCCACCTTCGAAGAGGACAGTGACCGCAGCTCAACTATCTGGGACAGATGAAACTCAGACAGAACCTTAGGCAGAAAAGCTGGATTGGGGCGGAGGACAACCCCCGAGCCATCCGGCAGGAACCTGCAGCAGTCACTGTGAACAGACAGTGCATGGAGCTCGCTCACCCTCCTGGCAGAAGTCACAGCCAGCAGAAACGCGCCAAATGCACCAAGGACGATATCCAAGTCCCAAGGAGGGACAGAAGGTGCAGTCCTACGAACCGCAAGCCTCTGGGCACCCTTAAGGAATCAGGAAATCAGGGAGCAGTCATCGGGAGACAAAGCATGCTCACCGACACGAACTGCCTTGACAGCTGCCACCATACCTCGTAGGGTGGCAGGAGACTTCCCAGCCTCCAATTGAGACTGTAAAAACAACAGGACGCCCCGGGCGTTGGCCGAATAGGGATCCATCTGGTGCACCCCACACCAAGTGGTAAATACCCCCCATCGGTATGAGTAGGCAGCCCTAGTGGAAGGTGCCCGGGCCGCTTGCACAGTCTTTACCACAGACTCTGGCAAGCCTAAAGCCAGGAGCCCGTCCCTCTCAGGGGCCAGGCCACCAGTCTGAGCCCCGCTGGGAAGGGGTGGAACAGGGCTCCGCTTGCCTGGGACAGCAGGTCTCGGCGAAGCGGGAGAACCCATGGCGTGCCGTCCAGGAGAGGTGGGATTGCAGAGAACCACAGCATGTGGGGCCAAAGAGGAGCCACCAGAATCAGCCTCGCCGCCTCCACCTGAATCCTGTAAAGGAGAGGCTGGAGGAGAGTGAACGGAGGGAAGGCATAGAGGAGGCCCCGAGGCCACGGGTGCGCCAGCGCATCCCACCCCAGGGGAGGATCGTCGTTCTCTAGGGAAAAGAAGAGGCGACAATGCGTCGACTCCCTGGAAGCAAACAGGTCGACGTCCGCCCTGCCGAAACGACGCCAGATTTCCTCGACCACCTGAGGATGGTTAGTCTCCACTCCCCCAGTGTCGACATGAGGTCCGCTGCTGTGTTCAACGGTCCCGGCACGTGCACAGCCCTGAGCGAACAGAAGAGGGGGTGAGCCCACTGCCACAGTGTGGTTACCAGCTTGCATAGGACAGGGGAGCCCAGACCCCCCTGTCTGTTGATGTAGGCCGCCGCTACTGTGCTGTCGGTCCTGACAATGACATGGTGACCCCTCAGTCTTGGCAGGAACTGTCTGAGTGCCAAGAGGACAGCTTTCAGCTCCAGGACGTTTATGTGCTGGGACATCCAGCGACCGCTCCAGCGGTTGTTGACCCCGCAGCCTTCGTGGACAGCGCCCCAGCCTATTTGGGATGCGTCTGTGAATACCAGTTGGCGATACACCACCGGTCCCAGAGCACTCCCGTTCGCCAGATTGGCCGGATCCCTCCACCAGGAGAGGGCCCTGTGGAGCCTCCGCGAAACCACAACTGTGATCCGGCGGGACATCTGTGGGCACAGGCCCAGGCCCAGCAGGCACCGCTGGACTGGTCGCATATACAGGAGGGCAAGAGGGACAACCTGCACCATGGCTGCCATCAGGTCCATGAGACGAAGGCCCTAGACGAGTCCCCAGCTGACCCGAGAGCGCAGCTGAAAGTGGCCGAGGCAGGCCGTGAAGGCCTGCTGCCTCTCCCGAGTCAGCATGATAACCGCCCTCCTGGAGTCCAGAATCGTACCCAGGAAGGTTGTCACCTGAGAAGGCTGGAGTTTGCCCTTCCTGTAATTCAAGCGCAGGCCCAGGGTCTGAATGTGCTCCAGGAGCAGGTCCACATGGTGGTGGCAGAGCTCCTCCGAAGCCGCACAGACCAGCCAATCGTCGAGGTAATTGAGGATGTGGAGCCCCTGCAGCCTCATGGGCGCGAGGACCGCATCCATACATCGGGTAAATGTCCGGGGAGCCAGGGATATGCCGAAAGGCAGGACCCGAAACTCGAACCGTCTGCCCTCGAAGCCAAACCTCAGAAACCGCCAGTGCCCTGGCCAGATGGGTATCTGGAAGTACGCATCCTTGAGGTCCACATTGGCAAACCAGTCCCCCATGGTAATGGCCTGCCGCACCCTGGGGATCGTCAACATCCTGCACCTCAGGGGCCGCAGATATTTGTTGAGCACCCTGAGGTCCAGAATCGGGCGAAGTCCCCCATCCCGCTTGGGGACCAAGAAGTAGCGGGAGAAAACCCCAGACTGGTTGTCCCCGCACCTCACCTCCCTTATGGCGTGTTTCTCCAGAAGAGAAGAAAACTCCTCCCGCAGAACCTCTGCATGTTGAGGGTTGGTCACAGTAGTGAAGGTGGCCAACCTCGCCAGAGGGGGTCTGCGTGAAAACTGTAAGCGGTAGCCATGGGTCATGGTGGAAACCACCCATGGGTCCTCCCCCAAAGCCGCCCACGCGTCCCTGTAACGGTCCGTCGACAGGGGCAGCTGGCAGGCCGGGGTCTTGGATTAGTCAGGAGGGGGGTGGGCGCTTGGAGGACCCCTGAGCCGGTCCCCCCCTCTTCCCCCAATGGCGGGAGTTACGCCAACGAAAAGCCTCCAGCTGGGGCCTGAGGTCCCCTGTTCCCCATGCCGGGGCCTCTAGTGGACGGACGGCTGTTCTCGCCCACCTGGAGCCCCTGGGGCGCCTGGAGAAGCCGGACACCTCCAGTGCGGTGCGGCGATTGTCCCGTGCCTGCTGCAGTAGCTGAGCTGCATTTGAACCAAACATGGCCGAAGGTTCCACCGGCAACGTAACCAAACCCGATCCCTTTGCTAGAGCTGAGACTTGGACAGCCGTAAGTGGCGTCTAGCAGCCCAAAAGGAAGCTAAGGCTCTGCCTGTAGCCACCGCCTGCTCCTTCATGATCGAAGAGAGGACTGAGGAAGCGGTCCGAAGCTCACCCGCAATCTCAGAACCCCCGGGACCCTCCTGCACTTTCTTGGACAGGTCACGAAGGTAGAGGGACATGAAAGCGCCTGTATTCGACAGACGGGTCTGGGTAGCCATAGCTCTGTGCAGCCTAGCAAGCAGGTCATCCTTGAGTCTACAATTCCTGCTGGGACAGGTGGCTTTGCCAAGAATGGAGTCGGAGGGAGAAACGAGAGGAGAGAGAGCCGGATCCATCTGAGGGAGAGGCCCGCAGGCAACACGCTCCCTGTCCGTCATGTCCGAAAAGCTGCGACATGATGCGGACCACCTGTGTGCGGCTGCTGGTGAAGCAAACTGACCGCACACCAGTTCCTCGAAGTCCGGTAGGAGGGGCACCCGTACCGGTACGGGGCGGACCTCCCCGACCTCCTCAAACCGAGAGGTGGGCGCCGTAAGGTCGTCAGGGGGGGCCACACCCAGAGCCCTGGCTGCCCTGCCAATAACCTCATTAAAATGTGGGGTCGAAGAGCTTCCATCTTCTGCGCCGACCCCACTTTGCCCACAAGACAGGTCATCATCGTCAGAAAAGACGGTCTCCACGTCGACCTCGTCTTCCTCCTCCTCCAACCCCAGAGGGGGGGGGGGTCAACACAAGGCCAGCCTACCGTTGTAGGCATAGGGGGAGGCAGAGTGCCCTGCCAGGTTCTCGAACACTCCCCCCGCCCTCGTGTGGCTTCAGCCCTCGACTTCCCAACTTTCCGTTTAGGCATCTCAGAAAGAGGGGAACCTGCCCGCTTCCCGGAGAAATATCTACAACGGGCTTCTCTGGTACGTGCAGAAAAAATAAAACAATTCATGCACGACTGTGGGCTTTCTCTGGCCAAAAAGAAGAAGGAGGGAACAGCAATCCAGGGAGGCTGCCCGAAGACAGACGCCCAACCACAGCTACGGTGGGTAAGTTGATTCACGCTGCACCCACACACTCACACTTCTCTTGCAACAGGATCGTCTCACACTTGCACCTTGACTCAGGTGGAGATCAAACAATCACTGATTACACGCCAGCACAGGTGCTTTATAGGTAAACCTAAGGGCGTGGCCGGGCAAGCCGGTGTGTCTTAAAGAAATATCCACGTACCTTGACAGCAGGGGGATCAATCCCCGTACAATCAATCAATCAATCAATCAATCAATCAATCAATCAATCAATCAATCAATCAATCAATCAATCAATCAATCAATCAATCAATCCCCGTACATATGGAATATGTAACGGAGTGGAGAGATAGTCTCGATACGATAGAGAACAAAACTGTATAACATAACAGTTTAAGGGCAATGTAAGTGCGGATAACAATATAAGATAAAGTCTAATCATGACCAAGTCTAAACAAAAGATAAGGAAACATCCCCATCTCGCGATAACAATAAAGAAGCAGTCCAAGAACCGGAAAAAATCCTGAGGTAGTTGTCTATTCATGGGTGCAAATAGAAAGTCAAAACAATATTTAAAAAAAAAAAAAAAAAAGAGTTTTTCCAAAGACCAACCTGCATCAAAGTTTTGACGCTCAGTTAACTGGCCGGTCCAATCCAGCCTAACAGAGTCTATAAAAAAAAAGAAAAGAAAAGAAAAGCAGGGCTATTTACACCAAAAGACTGAAAGAGAGGCTACCTCAGGTAAAATAATGGTGGGGAGTATAATCCCACATCTGCTCACCAAACCGCAGCCTAGCCCACTCTTCACCATCAGCTGGCTGCACCACTGCTGTCCGCTGAGGATCCTGCAGGTTATCCGGAGCTCTAGTCGGGAGACGTCGGGAGCGAGTTGGTGGGGGGGGGGGACTTAACAAAGTCCTCAGAGTCTTTGGGGGAGTGGAACGACTCCGTTTGGCCGCCTGCGTTGATTTTCAGAGTAGCAGGGTAACGTAGGGAAAATTCAATTCCTTTGGCTCTCGCAGCATCCATGGCTTGATAAAATGCCTGGTCTCTGGAAGGTGTAGGCGCTGTAGTCAGGAGAGAGGTGGATCTTCCATCCGTTCACCATCGCAGGTGACTTCCTCGCGGCCCGCAGGATGCGTTGATGGGTGGTGAAGCGCATGACGTTAAAAATCATGGTACGGGGGCCGGTTCTGCCCAAAGTAGGAAACCACTCAGGAAGGGAATTGGTCAGGAATTGAACAGCGTTAGAGCCCTCCACCCCTTCAGTCAGGCCGGTAATGCGCAGGTTACATCTCCTGTTACGATCCTCCATGTCTGCCAGCTTGCGCTGCATCTGCTCAAACAGAGACTCGTGGCTGGTTAGCAGAGTAGAGTGGCGGCTCACCTCAGTGCTGATTTTCCCCATTTCTGCCTTCACATTTCCAATACTTCCTCGTAATGTGGATAAATCTGCTGTTTCTCTTCAGTGTCTTTCCCAATTTCTTCCAGTTGGTCAAAGCGTGCTTCAAGAAAGCTACGCTGCTTTTCAAGTACAAGGTCCACGACGGCCTCAACATCTGAACGTGTAGTGTTCTTTTTAGAGGAAGATGTTGCCGCTTTCTTGTTCGTGTCAGACATCTTATCAGTTAGGGCAGAATAAAACTTTCCACGCGATTAGAATAAAGTCCCGTAGCTGCATGTAAGAACGAAATTCACAAGTCGGGGTTGAGGAGAGGAAAGCTAAGCTGCCATTTTGTCCGATCACGTGACTCCCATTAAATCAACCCCAGGCTGCTCTTGGAGCTGAATTTGCTCCCATTTCAGATGAAAAACCATAGATGGGTAAAAACCTGCCAGGCTGACAGTAGGATGATGGAAACAACATTGCTGCAACTGTGCAGCTCTTTGACCTTTGACCTGTTGCTTCTCTGTGTGGCCAGCAGGGGGATTTGCTGACTTTGATCAATATTAATTGAAGTTTGTTAATGTGTTGTAGCTTCCATGGTCTTAATCACTGTGGATTACAATCTAACTACAACAAAAAGTTCTTACATCTAGTTTTACAAGTGTATTTGTAATGACAGGGAAGAACATTTTGATTGACATTGAATGATCAATAATCAGTATTATTGGCAGTAATAGAGGGCATCAAAATCAAATTTTGCTTAGGGCCCCATGGAGGCTTGGGAGGAAAAAAACGAGAACCAGGTGGTGACGGGGGTAGATACCATCAGAGCAAGTAGGCAGATGCTTCTGTGCATGGAGATCTGAAAATAGCTGCAATTAGACACCTCACAGCCTCACGATGCTTCAGGTGGGTGGATGCTTCTTGTATCAGAATAGTTCTTGACAATGGCCCGACTCATTTATTAATTTTAAGGAGTGATCATTTCTTTTATGTCAAAGCAGAGAATGAGATTTGCAGCATCTTAGGTAAATCAAGTCCTAACAAAAAAGGGTTATGGTTTTGACAGAAACTTTCTCTGTATGTTTTTGACAACTTTATTATTCTACAACTTTTTTTTCAGCTCACACCTCTAAAAGGAGGACATCCTCATTTCACCTCATCTCTCTTTTAGATATTTTAGATATCTCTGTAGATATTGTAAGTTTTTGCTTTGTGTCTTAACTGAGTTATCCACCTTATTCCTAGCCCCCATGAGGCTTTGCGTGAATTATGGGAGCTACTTCCGGTGCTGCTGGAACCGGCGTTTGTTTACATGCTGAGTGAACGCGTTAACCCTCTTTCTCCGAGCGTTGGGGATATAAAACATGTGGAAACACCACCTGTCACTGCTCAAACGGGACAATATCATCTCACCTCTGCCTCCTGCTGTTGAGGGATGGGAGGACGACCTGAAGAAGTGAAGAAATGCTTAGAAGATGGGAAGTATCTCATTCTTCCCAATGGGCAAAGTGGATACTCCTCCAGGTGGGTAAATATTGTTACTTATCAGTACTCGAGATGAGGGGGGATGAGAGGGGATAGCATCCCCCCTGAAATAAAAACGGTCAAAATCATCCCCCCTTTCCATCCCTCATGTAATTTCAATGAATGTGGTTTTACTGCTATTTCAACATTTAGAGTCATCACCAGAAAAATAACACCAGAAAAATAACATTTGACAATTTTCTCTTGTTTCAAGTAAATTTTCACCTGAAATAAGTAGAAAAAATCTGCCAGTGGGACAAGATTTATCTTCTTATTACAAGCAATAACATCTTGTTCCACTGGCAGATTTTTTTTACTTATTTCAAATGAAAATCTACTTGAAACAGGTGAAAATTGTTGTTTTTTCCAGTGATGAGTCTTGTTTTAAGTGTAATGAGATTTTTTTTTTTTTACTAAAATGAGACATTTTAACTAGAAATAAGACACATATTCTTGTTAAGATTGTGAGTTTTTGCAGTGATCCATTTTACTTATCCTGTGAAGGACAGAGTCATATTGATAAGTTCAGAAAACTGTTTTTTATTGTTGTGTTTTGATGTATTTGATGTAAGCCCAGTGGATATTTAAAGCTTACAGAAGGCTGCATTTAACTGCTGCTATGTCATTCCTGCAGTATTTCTGCAGGTGTTTTGGTCAGTGCTATTATTTGTAATATATTATATTATTTGTAATCAGCACAAATTATCTGTCCCAATATGATAAAATCCACCATCCCCCCTGATTTTATTTTACAACTCGAGTACTGGTTGTAATCTATGAACTAATGTGACAGGTAGGCTACTTGTGAACCTTCATTAAGACAAACTGTAAGCCGTTTTTTATATTTATTCTTTCAGGTCCAGCTGGCAGTGATGTGCCTGGGGCTGCAGAGCTGCAAGCTGGTTATCTGGACCAACTGAGCACCTGGAGTTCCAAATTTCATTTGACAAAGACTTCAGATACACACATGAAACACCTCCAGAACTTTTCACACATGCTCCCAACATTTGTAGATGAATTTGTTGCAAAGAAGATTCAGCTCTGCCCCAAATATCTGAATCTCTTAAATACAGTAAGCAAATAACAGGTGTTATGTGTAACACACACACAAAACAGCAAGAGCCCTGTATAAAGCTAGGGGGAAAACAGAACAACAGACTTCATTTTTGTTTTCAGTTTTATTAAAAACAGAACCTGAAAGATCCCCTACGAACATATTAGGACATACAATATAGGGACATGAATCAAAACATTTGAACACAAAAATATTGTTTAACAAAAGCACATTACATTTGTGTCTTAAGTGAGAGAGATTCAGTTTACTGTCGGAGGACTTAAGAAACCAGAAAATATTCACACCTGACAAACTGAAATCACAATATTTAGACTTTTATTTCCTCAAAAAAATAACAATTGCAGCTGGACCTCAGTTATTTTCAGAAAATGTTAAATGAATGAAATATGTAAGTGCAGCTCTACAAACTACATACAGCACTTAACCTGTTGAGAGTTATGTGTTAAAGATACTGTAAGTGTAACGGTACCTAAATTGTTTTCAGAAAATGTTAAATGAATGAAATATGTAAGTATGTTTAAGTGCAATATTAAATGTCTTCTCACTTTTCACTTGAAATAAACTCAGCTCTTAAATTCACTAAACCAGCACAAATCTTGAGCATTTTGTCAATTTTGGGCACAAAGTGAATTGGTCCTGTTTGAGAAAGAATCTTGTACACCTTCAGGTGCCTTATTCAACATGAATGCGGGCATGAGCAATGCGGCGTGTGCGAGTGACCTCCTCACTGGTCAGCTGGCATCCTTTACCTGTGAATGCTGGAATGATCAGCTTCACCCTACGCTCCTCCAGCAAGTCTCTAACTGTGAAACCATGGTCACCCATCACCTCATCTCCAGCACGTAAATAATAGAATAGGTGTGGTCCTCCATCCCTGGATCTGACCACTGTGTTTGGGCATCACAGGAAGCTTTGGTGTTGATCACAGCTCCTCCTCCTGATCCATCTGGTCAGGCTCATCTGAGGGAGCAATACAGTACACAATTATTAAGATAAGATATGATACATTAGGGTTTTCCCTACCATTATAACACCCCCAGCCCCCTCATCAAATGTACCTGGGGGAAGACCTGCAACCACATCACCTAAGCCCTCCAGAAGTTTAGGAAAAACCCGGTACATTATCACAGCTACAATTTAAAATTTAATTAACAAAAAACATTTTTCTTATCAACGCGTCTGTAGTGAAACTATTGTATTTTTATTCTAATGCTGCCCTGCAGTCTGTGCCATAAACACACTTTGTATTTTAACTGCACAGAAAATAATAATAAATAATACTAAAGGTTGTCATTACCGGACAAATACTACAATGCTGTGTCCTCCATACACCTGAAATCATACCTGATATTCTCATGACATTAACCTGAAATCATACCTGATATTCTCATGACATTATCCTGAAATCACACCTGATGTTCTCATGACATTAACCTGAAATCATACCTGATATTCTCATGACATTAACCTGAAATCATACCTGATATTCTCATGACATTAACCTGAAATCATACCTGATATTCTCATGACATTAACCTGAAATCACACCTGATATTCTCATGACATTAACCTGAAATCATACCTGATGTTCTCATGACATTAACCTGAAATCATAACTGATATTCTCATGACATTAACCTGAAATCATACCTGATATTCTCATGACATTAACCTGAAATCATACCTGATATTCTCATGACATTAACCTGAAATCATACCTGATATTCTCATGACATTAACCTGAAATCATACCTGCTGTTCTCATGACATTAACCTGAAATCATACCTGATATTCTCATGACATTAACCTGAAATCATACCTGATATTCTCATGACATTGCTGTCAATCCTTCTGAGGATTCGGCGTCTCTCCTCCGGTAGTTTGTCGGATCCCAGCCACAAAGTAGGATGCAGGTTTTCCTCCGCAACACGACGTACCCGAGCTCCGCAAGGATATTTTAGTAAATGCTATGGTTGATAAATATGTTAAACATTAAATGTCAGAAAACAAAACCGTAACTTCTGTGCTAGATTGAAAGCAAATTGCTTTAAAATAAACCGCTGTTCGCGCTCAGCTGCCATGGTTAGTCAATGGCTTTACGCTACTTCCGGCGTCTCACCGGAAGTTACACCCATAACCGTTTCTACAGTAGAGCCTCCAGGAATAAGGTGGATAGAATTTAAAGTTTAATGAGCTTTTTGATGGCATCAGTCTTGAAAAGAAACACTGCTTTTGTGCTACTGAATCTTTGTATTAAACCTGGAAAACAGGTGCAGTGTTTGTAGAAAAAATATTTCAACAGTTTTTCTACATGACTTACTAAGAAATCATGTTAATGGACAGCTGCTTTTGCTGCATAAGGTTCAGGAAGGATGCTTCGAAAAACAAGACTACTAAAAGTAATCTATAGATGAATAACCTTAATATAAAACATGCTTTTAGAACAGCACTCAGCTTGAATGAGGTAATTATTATCCATGTTAAGATGGACAACAACAACTGAAGAAAATTCATTTGAAGACAAACATCAATTAACACCTTCAATGGAACCAATATCCTGGATAAAAAGCTATGGAAATGTAATTTGATTTGGTCAATAAGAGGTGGAATCATCCCCTTTATGAGTACCAACTAGCACAGAGCCGTGTTATCTCCTGAGTAAGACATGGCCATATGGGGCAAATGGTTTGGCCCATAGACCCATGTAAACATGGAAGACCTCAGTTTCAACTTTAAGGCCCAGCTCTGAGGCCTAATTCTGAGACCAGCCTTGATTTTAAGACCACATTGTCTTAACGTTGACTATGGACTATGACTATGACGTAGGACCTGGATGCAGGAGAGCAGGAGGCAGGAGTTCTCAAAAACTGATTTATTTACTCAAAACAAACAAAAAGCGCTGCTGAGCAGGATCCAGAAAAACCAAAAACATGGACGTGACAAAAAACCTGATGTGGAGGGATGAAACAGTAAGGACCAGCAGGGAGAAGGGGAAAGACAAGACTAGATATACACAAGGGTTAACGGGACACAAGTGCAGACGATCGGGGCAGATGGGAAACAGGAAGGTCAAACAAGAACTCAAACACAAAGACATGGGCTTCAAAATAAAGCAGGAAATGTCAAACCCTGACATTACCCCCCCCCCCCCCCCCTCAAGGGACAGATCCCAGATGTCGCAAAAAATACCCCAAAAAAAACAACCCAGGATGGGCAGAGGGGGTCCGGAGCAGGGCCCAGGCCAACGCATAGTCAGAGCTGAGGGGGCCGTCCACGGGGTCGGGCAGACTGGCGAGATAGTTCGGGAGGCCGTCCTCGGGGCCGGGCAGACCGGCGAGACAGTTCGGGAGGCCGTCGTTGGGGCCAGGCAGACCGGCGAGACAGTTCGGGAGGCCGTCCTCGAGACCTAGGCTTGGGCTGTTGCAGGGACCTCGGCTTGGGCTGTGGCTGGGGCAGGGACCTTGGCTTGGGCCGTGGCTGGGGCAGGGACCTTGGCTTGGGCCGTGGCTGGGGCAGGGACATTGGCTTGGGCCGTGGCTGGGGCAGGGACCTCGGCTTGGGCCGTGGCTGGGGCAGGGACCTTGGCTTGGGCCGTGGCTGGGGCAGGGACCTTGGCTTGGGCCGTGGCTGGGGCAGGGACCTTGGCTTGGGCCGTGGCTGGGGCAGGGACCTTGGCTTGGGCCGTGGCTGGGGCAGGGACCTTGGCTTGGGCCGTGGCTGGGGCAGAGACCTTGGCTTGGGCCGTGGCGTGAGCAGAGTCCTGGGCAGGGGTCTAGGTACCAGCTGGGGCGCAGGCAGAAGGTCAAGAAGGTTGTAGTAGGACCCAGATGCAGGAGAACAGGAGGCAGGAGTTCTCAAAAACTGTGATTTATTTACTCAAAACAAACAAAAAGCGCTGCTGAGCAGGATCCAGAAAAACCAAAAACATGGACGTGACAAAAAACCTGACGTGGAAAACATGGAGGGATGAAACAGAACGGACCAGCAGGGAGCAGGGGAAAGACAAGACTAGATATACAGAAGGGTTAAAGAGACACAGGTGCAGACAATCAGGGCAGATGGGAAACAGGAAAGTCAAACAACAACTCAAACACATGGGCTTCAAAATAAAGCAGGAAATGTCTAACCCTGACAGTTGACGGCATGGTCTTAAAACAAAGGAAATTAAGGAATGATTCCAAAGCCCAGCAGGCTTTGCAGTTTATTGCTCTTAGGGGCAATAAAAGGGGGCAGGATGAAAGTGACGCGTGGACAGTGCATCGGTCAGTGACCCCGATTTACAGCAGGCCCCCCTGCTGACGAGAAAAGCGCTCCATGTTGTTAAATAGCAGTGGCTATTGTTCCACAACCACCAGGATGCCACTGACTACCTCCAGGACATCTCAAAGTAAGAGACTTGTGTCCGGGCAGAGTTAGTTTTAAGTGATAAGGGTTGAGTGTGTTTGCTTATTACTGTGTAATGCGCCAACGGTCTCTCAAGTGGACCGACGGTCGTTACGTTTGTATTATTATATCATTAAGTTTGTATTATTATAATGTTACGGGCCTGTGTAAATGGACCCATATAACGTGTTCCCCCTCACTACCGAAGCATTTTGTACTCCTGTTTCCCCGTCAAAAGCTTCAAGTGAGTGTGGTGGATTTTGCTCCACACACTGGCTCCTGAGTGGGAATGATAAAGGTACCGGTGGTGAGAGATCACGCCAGTTCCCTTCCCTCCTTACTAACCCACACGGACAAGTTAGTATCCCGGCCATCAGGCCTCCAATACTTCAGTTACCACCGCAGTTTTCAAGAGCGCTATCTCTCTTTGAGGTCTTATGTGACGTTGTCCGCCATTTTCCTTTTGGTGACGTTGTTCTGATACACACACACACACACACACACACACACACACACACACACACACACACACACACACACACACACACACACACACACACACACACACATATGCACTGACACACGCAAAAACACATAGATGATCTGAAGTTTGTATTTAATGTTTAGTTAGTTGTTGTTTATGTGTAATTTAGGCATTGGAATTTATCCCAAGTGTTGTTTCATCATCTTTTAACACTTGTGTAAATAAATTCTGATTTATTTTCTGAGATAAGTTGTTTTTGTTTATTTTATACATATTTATCACAGCCGCTGGTTGCAAAGGTTGCAAAGGTTACAGGTTGGCACGTATGGAATAACAGCTACTTTGAAACTGATTTTGCTGTTTAGTTATTATTTTCCTGATAAGGTCAGGTGGTGCCCTGTTTTGATTAATTCATTTTGATAATTCATTTCAGTAAGTCATTTTAGTAAGTGATCTCCTTTATTAATTATTAATAACTACCGTAAGACAATTATTAATAACTCGCTAATAACTGAACCAGCTCCCACTTTGTGGCACAACAAATGTATGAAACTTGCTTTCTGGTTTCTGAAAAAAAAATGAAATCAAACAAAGGAACAGAATCAGACTAAACACAAATAAAATTGTGCATCCCTCCCTGTGGTTGCAGCAAAAACGTGACTTCAAGACAATGCCATGGCAATAAACCAGCAACATCTGGAGCAAAGAATGAACTCGCAGAAGGCTACCTCTCATCTTCTGACAGCCATCATTGCAGTGAAGAACCAGACAACAACAGGTTGTGGATTATGGCTTTAATGAAGCATTAATATGATTCCACCACCTCCGGCTCCTGATGTTGTTCACTGAGAAAGAGAAAGGAAGCTAAGAGGAATGGAAGAGGAAAGGGGAAAGAGAGAGAATAAGGAACACAAAAGCATCGTAACTCTTGAGGGGAGAGCGTGAAAAGATACTTGCATCCCTCCAGTCGAGCAAACTCTGGAGGTTTAAATGATTGTCGTGGGGCCAGCATCTGCTGTAGTCATATTAAACAACAGCTTGTCTGCAGAAATAAGCTCCAGGGTTATTGGTTTACTCTCCATCTCTTTCCCTCACTTCTTATTCTACCGCATTTGTTATATGTTACTGTGTGTGTGTGTGTGTGTGTGTGTGTGTGTGTAAGAGTGCTACGCGTGTGTGTGTTTTATGGACAAATATCGGGGGATGTGTGTGTTTATGTACAGTATATTCATTTCTGCATGTGTAGAAATGTTTGGACGTGTCTATTTGCCTGTTCTTGTGTGTGCATTTTGGTGGGTGGGTTGGTTGTGGGTGGGTGGATGTGTGTATGCAGCAGTGTATTTTCTGAGTTTTTTTTTTTTTGTGACTCCCATGTGCCTGACTATTGATTTAGAAATGACCGGCCTGCTCATTCACACCATCTGCTCTGCTTAGGAGGAACGACAGAGAGGGGGAGAAAGGAAAAGATAATCTCCCAGTATCTTCCTCTTTTCTCAACAGCACTGTGCAACAAGAAAAGGGAAAAAGATTGGTAGAAAGGAAACAAAAGCAGGTTTGATCCGTGGACATGAATGAACAAATACACTGGTTCCTTTCTGATGGAGAGCAGAGAGTGGGGTGATCAAAAGGTTATTTGTGAGCACGTTTTTAAAGCAGTGTGCAAGTTAGAGTCAATATACAGTTCATTTCACCTGACAGGACTTTGGAAAAACTAAACACCCAAACTGTAAACCACAAAATTATACTGAAAAGAATATAAGTTAAACATAGTCATTGCATGCCAACTCATCCATCCATTATCTGGACTTGCTCGTGTACAAAGAGGGCATGGATTTAACCAATGGAAAAAAAATGTCCTCCCTCAAGTAGATTAGTTTGAAAATGCTGATGAGGAAGCCCAACAGCATAGAGTCCCAAACCGAGGCTAGACCAGGTCAGGAGGCAGGGCCATTGATAGTGGCCCTGATAGACCTGGAATAGTCCGGAGAATCCGCTCAAGGCAAGTGGCCGCCACTGAAACCACTCCCATCACCCCACCCACCGCCACAAGGTAACACCCCCCATAGACCACCAGAGACCCCACCAGGCCAGGGACAGAGTTCCATCGCAAAGACCCCCACTCCCCGCCCTCAAGGGCCACAAAGGTCCATATCCCAGTGCCCCAAGTCAACCCCCACTTCCCAGAGTTACAAGATCACCACTCACCCGACCCCACTAGGTGATGTAGCCCATAAACGGGGACCAGAGAGAATGCAGTTCTGCCGAATTATGTTTTTATTGGAAGCAGACTTTATCTCATTACTGATATGATCTGACAAAAGATTCCTAAATTGATTAATACATAGATTGGACTTTTGTTTCCAGTCAAAAGAATTGTTTTCTTTGCGATACATAAGGCAGTGAGAACCAAGTGAGCCAAGTTAAGTTCCATGTGGATGTCACCCAGGTATGCATAGTTTTGGGCACGTGGGAATTCTGCAATTGAGCCATGTTGATAAATCTTCACATACCTCCATCCAGAACTTCTGCACAGGTGCACAAAACCATAAAGTATATTAAAATATATAATATAAAATATTATCAGGGGTGTTCTCTGTGCACTGGGAGCAGATATTAGAGTGTGCAAAAAACATCTGGAACATCCTTTGTCCTGTATAATGCGTTTTGTAAAGAACTTTGTACTGTATAAGTTGTAAGTTTGGATTCTTAGTCATAGTGAAAGTATTTAAACATATTTGTGACCAAAATATCTGGTCAGTGTTGAGAGAGAGGTCCGCTTCCCATTTTGAAATCGGAAGAGAGACTGAGTTATCTATTTTGGACATTAACCTGTAGAGTTTCGATAGTAATTTTGGGGTGTTCAGATTATGGGAAGTTGCAGATCCAGTTGGTTGAGTTTATATTTTTTACTCATTATGGACTTGAGTTGTTGGCATTTTAAAGATGTGTTACTGCTAATTCCATATTGAACCGTGAGTGTGTTAAAAGGTACAAAATGTCCGCTTATATGTTATATATATATATATATATATATATATATATATATATATATATATATATACCGTATTTTCACGACCATACGGCGCACCGTGTGGAAAGGCGCACCCTCAGTTTTGTGTGTCATTTTTGGTTTTAAAACACACATACGGCGCACCGACCCAAAAGGCGCCGTCTACAGAGACGGAGCTGCACACACGCGCGCTGGAGAACGCACACACAAGAGTGCTTATTTAAAAATAGAGCGGAAGCAAAACTTAGTTTGATATTTTATTTCACTTTTCACATCAATCAAACCCTATTCTGTTTCCGCATTAAAGAATTAAAAAAAAACACCGGGGCGCCGCACATAAACCTGTCTCAGCCACCAGCCCTTTTCATTTCACTCTGGCTGGAAAAGTCTGTTTAGGCAACGCTTTTCTTTTAAAAATCACCATAGCCGGCCGTTTCTGTCCATCAGCGTGGCAGGCAAGCACAAGAGTAAATAAACTTTTCATACCCCATTGTGCTGCGGATCCCGCGGCGGTCCCGCGTCCCGGGTCCCGCTCCCCCGCGCCGGACCCGCGTTGTATCCGACAGGAGTTCCTTTCAGCTGCGCCAGTCCGAATTTCCAGACCTGTCTCAGCTACTTGATCATCATCCCTTCAACCAGCCATCACTTTCGAAGGAATGGCATAAATTTCGCCAAAATGACACAATTTATTCAAAATGGCCGACATCCTGTTCGGTTTCGGCCATGGCTCCAAGAGACTTTTCTTTAAGTTGTGCCTTGATACAGGTGTGTAGCGATTTTCGTGCATGTACGTCAAACCGTATTGTGGGGCTTGAGGCACAAATTTTTCCGGGGGGCGCTGTTGAGCCATTTTGCCACGGCCATTAATGCAAACCATGAAATATCAAATTTATCGCCAGGCCTGGCTTGCATGCCAAATTGGTGCCTTTTGGGGAACTATCAAATACGGACCAATCAGATGAAGGGGGGGTGCGCTTGTTGCCGTCTAGCATCGCCACAGTAACACTTTTGAAAGAGAAAAGTAATGCGTGTAGTCGCAGGATGGAGACGCACATTTTGATGTATAACACATCTGGGTTCACGATACGGTTCGGGCTGAATTGATTCTCGAAGGAATGGCATATATTGCTCCAAAATTACGCGATGAATTCAGAATGTTCAAAATGGCCGACTTCCTGTTAGGTTTCGGCCATGGCGCCAAGAGACTTTTCTTTTAGTTGCGACATGATACAGGTGTGTAGCGATTTTCGTTCATGTACGTCAAACCGTATTATGGGGCTTGAGGCACAAAGTTTTTTCTGTCGAACCAATCAGATGAAGGGTGGGTGCGCTTTTTGGCGTCTAGCGCCGCCACGGTAACGCTTTTGAAAGAGAAAAGTAATGCGTGTTGTCGCAGGATGGAGACGCACATTTTGATGTATAACACACTTGGGGGCACGTTACGGTTCGGGCTGAATTAACTTTCGAAGGAATGGCATAAATTTCGCCAAAATGACACGACTAATTCAAAATGGCCGACTTCCTGTTCGGTTTAGGGCATGACGCCAAGAGACTTTTCTTTCAGTTGTGCCATGATACAGGTGTGTACCGATTTTCGTGCATGTACGTCAAACCGTATCATGGGGCTTGAGGCACAAAGTTTTCAAGGGGGCGCTGTTGAGCCATTTTGCCACGCCCATTAATGTAAACCATTAAATATCAAATTTTTCGCCAGGCCTGACTTGCATGCAAAATTTGGTGACTTTTTGGGCACGTTTAGGGGGGCAAAAAGGCCCTCCTTTCGTCAGAAGAACGAAAGAAAAAAGAAAAAAGAAAAAAAAAAATTCCTACAGATACAATAGGGCCTTCGCACTGAAGGTGCTCGGGCCCTAATTAAAGATGCAAGCAGCGATGAACGGGCCCTCGCACCCTTGTGCACGTTCAGGCTGCAGTGGAAGCGCTTGTATGACTTGATGTAGATTCTTCAGGCCTGGACATTTAGCGGATGACACCACCCACGACTCTCTATATCAAACCATTCAAAAGTTATGGCAGAAAGTAGGAACTATCAGATATCAACCAATCAGAAAAAGGGCCGGGGCTAATTCATGCCAATTATGTTCAAGGACTCAAAACCGAGTCCGATAACACCACCCATCAGTCTTTATGTCAAACCATTCAAAAGTTATGGCAGAAAGTAGGAACTATCAAATATGGACCAATCAGATGATGGGGGGGGCGCGCCTTTTGGCATCTATCGTCGCCACGGTAACGCTTTTGACTGAGAAAAGTAGTCGTTTTTATTTTTATTTTTCCGACAAATGAGGGCCTTTTTGCCCCCCTAAACGTGCCCCAAAAGTCACCAAAGCCAGGCCTGGCGAAAAATGTGATATTTAATGGTTTGCATTAATGGGTGTGGCCTAATGGCTCAACAGCGCCCCCCCGGAAAACTTTGTGCGGCAAGCCCCACAATACGGTTTGAAGTACATGCATGAAAATTGGTACACACCTGTATAATGTCGCAACTTAAGAAAAGTCTCTTGGCGCCATGGCCGAAACCGAAAAGGAAGTCGGCCATTTTGAATTAATCGTGTAATTTTGGCGCAATTTATGCCATTCCTTCGGCCGTTAATGCGGCCCGAACCGAACTATTTCTTTCATTTTTATTTTTTAAACAACTTTATCCTTATGAATGCAATTGTTATATAGTCCAACTTTCCTTCTTTTATTCAGAACACTTTTTGTTTTTTCTCTTCGGCGTGGGCCCCCACGCAGCAGTGGGCCCAGGGCGGCCGCCCCCTGTGCCCCCCCGCCTGCTCCGCTAGTGGCCAGCGATATGTTGTAATCACAAAAATGACTGCAGGTAAATGTCATATCTGCTTCAAAATAGTATAAGAAAACAAAGTCCACCAACTAAATCGTGTTAGCGTACACTAGAATAACAAAAGTAAGTGGAGCAGAATCCTGGGCCGGCGGGCTTGGTGCCTGCCTCAGGTGATGCCTCGGTTCTCTGATGGTGCACACTTGTTTAGAACATTTCCCACAGATGATGGGGTGCGTTGTCGTGTTGCTCGGAGCGCCAGCGTAATTCTGCCTATAAACTCTTCCTCCGTTCATTATTCATGTCAGGTGTTGCTGCTGTACGGCCCCTTTGCTCCATATTAGAGACAGATCCATATCTGGCAGCACTGTTATTTAGACGATGAAGGGAGAAGGAGGGGGTTAACAACAGATGAGCAGAGTGGATTGAATCCCTTAAACAGACGGTGTTGAACATTGGCCACATCGCTTTGTGTTGGCTGTTGGAATGTGAACATGTGCTCTGTGTTATATTCATGCAGTGGATCTTGTTCAGGATCAGCAAGACAGACTATAATATTCTTCAGATTTTTCTCCTTCACTGTCACAATGTGTGAAAGCACTAGCATGCTGAAAGATATAGAGCTACGAGGCGCCGCGTTGCATGCTAATGTTCGGACACTCACATTCAAAGAAAAAACTAAAATATAGCCGTATACAGGAAACCATAAAGCGACGTGTGTGTCTTTGTGTGTGTGTTGTTTGTTTCTTCCTCCCATCTTTCTTTTCCCCTCAGTCTTCTCTTTTCTTCCTCCCCCACGTCCCCCGGCGGATGTCTGCAGCTTGTTATCCAAAGGCGTGAGGAGGAGTGTGACAGTGCGATAATGCGTGCCGATATGTGCCACTGACCCTGTGATGTGCTGCAGGACCTGCTTGATTCTGCTTGTGTGTGTTGTGGAAAAGTGTGAGTCCACAGCACTTCTAACACATCCTCTCTTTGCTTGGATGTTTGTTCATTGAGCGTGTGGACATGAGGGGCATTCTGATGTACGGCTGCATCCAGATGCTTCTTTTTTCTGGTGGCTTATCAGGCGAAGGGCTATGCACATATCTTCAATCAGCCAGGATGCGAAAACTGCTCGCCATTTGATATCCAGCCTGAGCACAAGGAGACTTTTCAAAGGCCAAATTCACATTTAGCACTGTTCAGAGTACAGTTTTTAGCATGTGGCTCAATGCGCCACAGAGGAAGAAAAGGAGCCCACTCCAGCCAGTAAAGCATGTGGCTGACACCGCTTCTGATGTCACGCAGAACGTGTGCACCTGTGAGCTGGTGGTTTTACTTCTTGTGGCTCTCAATGTACAGTCAGTTTCGAAATGTCAACAAAATAATACAAATAAAAAATACTTTAATCGTACAATAAAAACAAGTGAGAATATATCCTGGAAGTCAACATGATTGGAGAAAAATGGGGCAGCGGTGTTAACATCGTGTTCGGACAGATTTGGGGAAAAAAACTTTTAATTTCTCTGCACCCTTTGTTTGGAATATCCTCCAATCTGAACTGAAAAAGTCTTATTTCACTTGAAGCCTTTCGCTCTATTCTAAAAAGACCGACAACGAGAATCCTTTCGGCAGTGCCTGTGTTTTTAAACTACAAACTTTTTAAATTATTACTGAAGTTGTTGTTTTTTTTCCTACTAAGTTGTATGTTACTGAAGTCATCACTACTGCACTTTATTTGCTAAAACAGTTTACACTCTCATTTTAATGTTTATTTTGTGATAGCTGTTATTTGTGTGTTATTTGCTGCTTCCTTGGCCAGGTCACCCCTGCTAAAAAGACGTCTTGATCTCAATGGGTCTTTTATCTGGTTAAATAAAGCTGAAATTAAATCAGTCATCAGTCCAAAAGATGTTGATTCTGAATAAAACTGTTTGAATTACAAGGTATAAGCATTTATTAACACGTATATAGTTAGATATTCAGAAATAGAATATGTTTGTCTCTGAAGTATTATTTAAATATTTCTTCTTCTTATTATTGTTATATTGTCATTTGCTGTCCGTTTTCAGAGCATCCTTCTGTGGGGAGATGTAAATGGGAGTGGTTTCCAGCCAGACTCCCTCCCTGCACCTCGGCCCCCTATGCAAGGGTCTGATTCCCTCTTCTGATAACAACAGAGGGTGGAACCACATTTGCATGTTCTCCCTGTTCCTGTGTGGATTTTCTTCAGATTTCCTTCAAAGGAAAGTCCAAACACACGCATAGACTCTCAATTGGCTGCGCATGTGTGTGTGGGCATGACTGTCTCACTGTGGTGGACTACCCCTGCCTTTCACCCAGTGTCTTTTCTGACAAATGTCCGACAAAGCATCACAAAGCACAAGAAAATGTCAGAATGGTAGGTGTTGCATATGTTTTTACTGAGTGGATGCTGTGGACTTAGAATTCAATTTCACAGAGCTAATACATCCACATTAATTCAAAAAAGAAGAAGCCACAGCACCCCGTTGGTTCAAAAACACCACACGGAAACTTATTATGTAATTTAATGCTGTATGTGAATATGTTATCATTGAGTTTGTTATCAAACAGCAAAGAGGATAAACCGCAACTTCAGAACAAGAGAATATATTAGAACACTTTGTACTCATTAATCCCTTCATGTGGTCACCTCAGCGGACACGTCTCAGCTTCTGTCGTATCTGTGATATGACAAGTGCAGTGGAAGTGCAGCTGCTTCAGACACACATTTCATTCACTACTTTCAGTTTCTGTTGTTGTTTTTCAGTTTAAAATCTGCAGGACGATGAGACGCTTCACTCGCCTTCTCACAAATGTGAAAATTAAGGAAATAAAAAATAACTTTGAATGTCCTTCAAAATAAATAACTTAAGTTGTAAGTTATTGCTTTTTAAAAGTCGGCGCCTGAAAGGATTATCAGTTCTTTCATCTCTTTTTTTTGCGCAGGTCTGAATAAAATATGTCACACTTTCTGGATGTGGATGTTTGATGTACTTCGTTTTCATTCCGATTCATCCTGACAAATGATAAAGCTTTTTAAATTGCATCATGCTTTTTGCGAATTAAATTTCAACCTTTTGCTCCAGTGTGACATTTTAATTAGGCTGGAACGGCCAGCTTTACATTCGAGCTCCTTCAATGCAGACACACAAATGCACTCACAAGGAGTGAAGCAGACCGGGGCAGAAATCTGATTATGGTTATTATTGTCATGGAAACCAGCTGATGGTGAGTATAAAGCAACACCCCCTCTCTGTCTTCCCCGGGGCTGCAGGGAGAATCGGACAATAGTAAAGATATTACTGTGCTCGACTGGTTCCAAGCTTTCCCTCCCCCTTCCCGCACGCACAGACACGCACGCACGCACGCACGCACGCACGCACGCACGCACGCACGCACGCACGCACGCACGCACGCACGCACGCACGCACGCACGCACGCACGCACGCACGCACGCACGCACGCACGCACGCACACACACACACACACACACACACACACACAAACATTAGGAATTTTTGCATACATACACAAATGATCCGCTGTCCAGGCGGTGAAGTGAATTTAAAGCCAGGGCTCCCTCTTCTGGTGACAAGTGTCCCTGCAGTTACCAAACCTCATTTCATCATCATCATCATCATCATCATCATCATCATCATCATCATCATCATCATCATCACTGTCTGAAAACATGTTGAACCAACCATCAAAATAAAAAATAAAAAAATAAGCTTTTTTTCTGTCTAGAATGTTCCCAGTAATGTTCCCAAAATTCCCAGTAGAGTATAGTTTGGTGGTAACAAATGTACAACCGTCAAGCATAGCACACCTGCTTCTTCAGGTGTTCATCCACTGCCAGCCAGGAATCTGACAGAGATGTGCTAGATGTTCCTGGTAAAGTCAGATTGGTCTGTCCTGTTCTTGTGTTGCTGGATCCACGACTTTCTTCAGCGGATTTTTGACTGTTTATGTTGTGATGTTTTTTTATTTTTCTGCAATCATCCACTTTATTTTTCTTCTTTGGTTTTGGAGGTGTTTCTTATTGTTGAGCTTTCTTTCTATGAATGACCAGAACGACTGATTTGGCTGCAACTAAGGCGTTTTCTGTCGTTCATGTGGGTTTTTCACCTTTCTGGAGGCATTCGAAGCCTCTTTGGACTTCAATCCAGCAGTTCCACAGCTGGCAAATTTCAACTCAAATGTTAATTTATCTGCTACATTTGTCTTGAAGCATGGAAGGAATGGCTCACAGGCATGCAGTGCCAATTAACTTCTCTTTAGTCAACTGTCCAAATACTTTGAGCCCCTGAAAAGGAATAAACTGTCTGTGATTCCTGATTGTTCCTCTCTTCAGACCTCGAGTCTGACATTAATGTTTTAGAAAAGCAAAGCCCAGTTTCTTCACCTGATTATATATTATATTTTATGTACTCGGACCCTCCACTTGAATTTAGACTAAAGCTCTGTTGATCTAAAGAATGTGCATGTGTTTCCTGCACGTATTTAATAATAATAATATTTAAACATTGATGGCTAACTGCTAGGAAGCACGACATTCTTCTGACTTAAGATTTAAATGTGGTGTATTTCAAATATATCTTAGAGCAGATATGTAAGTGAAGCCTGTTTGATTCCTACTGAATTATGAACTCTCTCACAGGAATGTTCAGATGGAAATGGAGGTGATGGTTTAGAAAAAACTCCACTCGCTTTTCTGTTGTGTGAGTCTCAAGAAAGCTTCATCTGAGTGGAGAATCACGGACTTGCTCACGACTGCTGCATGAACGCCCGCTTACACTGACAGACACATTATCACACATGGCTAATCTCTTGCAAGCACACTCAGTGTGTGCACCTGGGGATGACAGTATCTCCCTCTCTTCGTTAGAGTCTGGTCAATAATCAAGCAGGATGAAGGAGTTGTTAATTAAATCTAATCACACGCCATGCTTATGGCTAAATGCCATTCATAGGCAGCCGCCTCTAATCCCGTAAAGTTGTTGAACAACAGACACGGCTAAACCCTGGTAGAGTCACAGGCTACACATGCACTGCAGTCTGAGCCCTTCTCTGTATATTTTAGATCTTTAGCAGATGCTCAGATATCCAAAGAGGCTTACACTGAGGAGAATGGAAATTTTATTGCAAATGCCAGCTGAAGAGAAATCATAAAAGAGGATTCCAGTCGCACTGAGACGAAGGACAACCCAAAAAGAAATTATGCAGAGAAAAAGCTCTAATTTGCCATTCAATTAAGCTTCATACTGAACCACAATTAGTCAACTCCTGGATGAAGATAATTTTGCCAGCGAGTGGCCTTATATTACCCTTTATCCTTGATAATGTGCATTTTTTCTCTCTGTGCTGCTGTGCTTGCAGTTCTGAGCCATTTTGGAAGGCACTGTCCAGAAAAACATGAAAAGTTGACAGTGCTTCAACGTAAAGACAGAAAAGTAGTGGGAAAGAATCAGCCCATGACTTCCAATAGAGTGACTCAAAGAAAGAAAGCAGAAGCATTTTAACTTGGATTTTTGTAATTTCTGCATCAAAGTGGCAGGAATCTCAACCCAGACTTCAGCTGGGACGTATCTCTCCAGCAGACTAAAAACGGTACCGGAACATAAAAACCCACACCGCCAGACTGATGGACAGGTTTTCCCCAGAGCGGTGAAATTTACATTTAAAGGTATTGTGACATCATTTTTAACATGCTTTTAACACTATTAAAAGTCTTGGCCAACATCCCTCAAATGTGTCTAAAAGAGTGTAACAAGAAAAACTTCACTCTAGTACTCCATTCCTGGCTTTTTATGACAGTGTTTTCTTGCGCCGTGAAAAACGCTTCCTTTTCTCCCTTTCCTGTCAATCATTGCCCCGCTCCTCCTCCAAACCTCCTCCAACCCAACCATACGCTCACAGCGGCGTCGGAGAGTTAAGCCGGGAGCGACAGGCGAAGCATGCACGGAAAAGCAGCAGGGCGAACCACAGCAAACAATCATAAAAATAAAGGCATGCAAGCAGCAGTGTCCCCTTATCTTAAGTCCAGTCAGTGGCCGCGGGTCTTCTTAGCAGTTTTCCTCCGGTGATTAGAACAAAAGAGGCTCTAAACAGCTCTGTGTTAAGCCTGATTTATGGTTCTGCGTTAACGCAGACGCAGAGCCTACGCCGTAGGGTTCAGCGTACGGTGCGCGTCGCCGCGTAACCCTACGCCGTAGGCTCTGCGTCGGTGTAACGCGGAACCATAAATCAGCCTTTATGGTGCTGGAGAGGAGAGGAGACAGGGAGCTGGGTGGAGGGGGCGGTGATTTAGCGGGCCTTGACGTCACGACCCGCCACCAAACCACATGCGCCGTTTTTGCATAGTTATGCGGAAAATCCCAGAAAGCACACAATACACTGAATGTTAAAAGTTCGTTGTTTTTTGGGTGTAATTGATGTCAAGACACCCAACAAAACACAAAAAATCAAGAAAAATGTGTTTTTCAT
Source organism: Cololabis saira (assembly GCF_033807715.1). NCBI lineage: Eukaryota > Metazoa > Chordata > Actinopteri > Beloniformes > Belonidae > Cololabis > Cololabis saira. Next base: position 465,130 of record NC_084608.1, on the reverse strand, counting down.
GTCACAATACCTTTAAAGCACTTTCTCATGTGGCAAAGAGATGGAAAATGTCTGTTTCACAAAGCACTGATTAGAACAGTGGTGAAAACGTCGATGATGAACCTGATCAGTCCACATCAGCTGTCAGCTAACTGTCTTTCACTGATCAATGAACACAAGTCGACCTGCGCCGATGAAGAAGGAAGCAAATGGTTTCAACGTAAGCAATGATGTGGACCGATGCAGCTACTAAATGAGTTACCAATGAGTACTTATTCAGCTGATTATTAATTTTGTATGATATAATGTTTTTTTTAAATGAAAATCCAAGCGTGAGAGAAAGAGTTCATTCCATCGGCGTTATTAGCTTTAATGAAAAAACTGTGCAAGTGTTTAGTTTTAGCAAATGAAAGAGGCTTTTGAAGAACTGATCCGACCTGCAGGGTGAGGGTCCTGAGACAGACACAGGAAAGTGCCTTGTTAGTGTTTGTTCTTGTGCTGAATTAGGTTAATAAATGCAAGAGCAAATAACAAAGGTGTCCATGGAAACGCTCTGTAGCCCAGAGCTCTAAATGAGGTGACTGGCTAATTAACCACATTCTTTACTCTTTCCAGTTTTGACAAAACACATTAAGTCACTGTTATTTTACGTGCTATCAGCACATCAATTCCTCAATTTTCAAATGCCAATTAGCAGAAATTGCACACGGCTGCACACATGCACGCACCCACGCACACACACACACCGTTGCTTACTTCTCAACCCGGCATGAACTCTTGATGAGATTAGAAAGACACTTTTATGCAAAGTCGAGGTCCGTTCTAAGAGACTGAGACTGTAAGCTGAGCACAAGTTAAAACACAAAAGAAAGTTTATCCTCTTTCAGTTCCGGCGATTTATGTATCCATATGTTACAAAATTAATCTGGTTCCTCAGATACAGTCAATAAAATGTCAGATAAACAATACAAGAGACCATGTCTTCACTTACCCAACACTAGCCTACAGAAAGTGAGATGTACCTCTGTTTTTTCTCTTTTGGGGGGTGTTGTTACCAAACATTATACATACTGACTTGGGGGTGAACTTGCAGGGACGTCCACTCCCTCGACGATTGACAGGTGTCTATATTGTTCTCACTTTTTACTCACTGTAGAATGATGGCCTCAATTAGCTTGATATGGCCTTATAACTGTTTTCAGATTTTTCTACAAGAGCAGTCTTTCTGTAAGATCACTGCTGATCTGTTTACTCCTTGGCGTTATGTGAACGCAGCCCTGAAAACTATTAAAAACGTCTGCTGTTATAGGTGTAGTCACGTTTGCTGAGGATCATTTCATCCAGTACATTTGATGAGTAGCACCAGGAAGCTACGAACCGTCTTGATTCTTTCCGGAGCAGTAACGATGTCCTCAGATGTGTTGGATAATTATTATGTGTCTGTCTGATCTGATCAGGAACAATCAAAACTGTGATGATAAAGTTGTAATAAAGCAATAATTGTAACAGTTTTCCCAGGTTTCACCATGAGATCTAATTTAAACAAAAACTTTCTCTATATAAGTTGTTCACGAAACATGAAATATCACACAGAGTGAAACAAGCTAAACGCCCAAGCAGTTTCAGTCACTTACCGAAGCAGTGGACCAATTAAAGAGCTTTTCACTGAAGTCTGCTTTGAGTTCAAATCACAGCACAGCAAAGTCACATACAAATTTCTAAAAAAAGAAGAAAGAAATTGTGCGACTGAGAGAGATGAAGAGGATAAGTGAGAGACGCTGGCCAAAATAGGAGCCAGATTTACAGTGGTGTAAAGGTGAGATAGATGGCTGTTTGACCAGTGGGCTGCTGAAAATGGCCGGGCAGTATGTTATGGCCCGGTAGAGAAAATGAGGCAGCTCTCACACACCCATCCATCAGAGTCATTTAGTTGCTTGTTGGGGCTCGTAAAGGGTTGTTGTGTGTCTATTTGTGTGTGCGCACTCTCAGGTGGATATTAGACTATTACAGCAAGTTCTACCGTGGAAGATGTAGGGCAAACGGGTGAAAGGTGAAGCTTCAGTACACAAGTGGAGAGCAGCAGTGCTGACGCCTTTAGTTGTGTTGTTTCTAAGATTTGGGTAATCTACATCTGAGCCAAACTGATAACATGATCTGCAAATTAAACATGTTTTGGAAGCTGAAAGATGTTCACAGCTTAGGGCAATGACTTATGGATAAAAATGACCAGAACAATATCAGGTATGAGCGTTCCAATTCGGCAATTTTTGCAAATGGTGCAGCAGCATTGTGTTAGTGCGGATGAGCATTTCCTCTGGTGATGCGTGTGCAAAACATCTTTGTGAAGCTGTAAAAGGCTGGTCATGCCCCTTACACCAGACCGTGCAGTTCTCTGTGCTACACCTGCCTGATGAAAAGAGTAGGTCATAAAAACCCACACCCAACCCTGCCCAGGTTGAAAACTACCGGCCGGTCTCACTGCTCCCATTCATGTCTAAAATTCTAGAACGTGCAGTCTTCAGCCAGGTCTCGCAGTTCCTTCACGGCAACTGCCTGTATGATCCAAATCAGTCTGGCTTTAGGCAGGGCCACTCTACTGAAACTGCTCTTCTGTCAGTCACAGAGTCACTACGGGCTGCCAGATCAGCTGGTCTGTCCTCACTCCTCATACTGCTTGACCTGTCTGCTGCCTTCGACACGGTCAACCACCACATCCTCCTCTCCTCACTGTCAACACTTGGCATCTCCGTATCTGTCCTCTTATGGTTCATGTCTTACCTTGCAGGAAGATTTCTTCAGAATGTCATGGCATGGACGAGTGTCCAGATCGCAACAGGGGTGCCACAGGGATCGGTTTCCTGCTTCTTGCTTACCAAATAATTATGCAAACGGCTCCTCAATACCTTCACTACTTGATTCAGAGCTACACTCAATCTCGACAGCTCCGCTCAGCCAATGAAAGACGCCTAGTGCTTCCACCACCATGTAGCGTGAAATGAGTAGGCAGACTCTTCTCCTCCATTGTTCCCTGATGGTGGAATGACCTACTTAACTCTGTCTGATCTGCAGACTTTAAGTGCAAGCTAAAGACCAGGGGCCTCATTTATAAAGCTTGCCTGCGCACAAAACAGGGCTTGAAAGATGCGCAAGCCACCTTCTACGCAAAAGTTGGGATTTAAAAAGAAAAAACTAACCGAAAAACGCGCGTATCCCTACTTACTTAAGATATGGGGAACTGGCGACGTAGGCGGTGAGGTGGTGAAATGAAGCCATATTCATGTCATACTCTTAATAATGTCATCACATATCAGACTTATAATATAATAGCGCTGATCGTGTCCCTCTGTGTGTGAAGCACAGCGTCAGTCAGGACTCTGGTCCTGCTGCTGCTGCTGCTCATGCTGCAGCCGCGGTGCAGGACACGCGGGGAACCTCCTCTTCACCCACCGCGACAACCGTAGAGTGACTGAGGAGAGAACAAATGAGGGGCTCCGTAGAGCCCCTAAACGGACACAGATTTATTTTTTATATATAATGAGTTTTACGCGCGCGTTAAAACGACGCAGAGCGCGGCGCGACGCGCACCTACGCCGTAGGGTACGCGTTGGTGTAACGCGGAACCATAAATCAGCCTTGAGCAGCACTGAGGGGAGAGGGCAGGGGAGGAGGGGGAGCAGGGCTGCCGGGCCGTCTTCGCATCGCCTTCGCACAGAGTCTTGATGATTTGCAATTACAGCCTGAGCCTACCGTTAGTTTTTAAACTGTAAAAAGTGGCGGGGACAAAAACACGATTTTGAAAAGTGGGGGGGACATATCCCCCCTGTCCCAGGTGGAAATGGCGCCGTGGCACTCATGGCGTTTGGCGTTTAGCGCAGCAACGGCGTGCTAGCACTCACTCGCTTATTTTTATACTTTACTGTGACTACCAAATAATGTGGTTTTCCTGGCCTCCACCTCATCCACAACATCTCCCTCTCAGTCTCCGTGAAATTCAGTGGCACGGTGGCTGGATACGTCTCATCATGCGTCTCATTCATCCTGACGCCCAAACAGACTGCAGGAAGCCGCTGCGCATGCTCAGCAGGCTCATTCATATGCAAATACTACTTTGCATTGCCCATTTATGGTATGAAGTGGGCGTGTAGAGGGCGGGATATGAGGCGAATTCACCTGCGCAACCTTCCAGCTGGACTGTGATTTATAAAGCAAACATTGCGTGCAAGTGTGCGTGCAAGTGTGCGTGCACGCGGTTTTATAAATCCAGATTTTTTTTTGCGCCCGCCATTTTCGGCTTTTGGGTTTACGTGCACTTTTAGTATGAATCCTGCGCAATCTTTTATAAATGAGGCCCCAGCTCTTTAACGAACACTTTGGCGTTTGGTAAGATGCATGCACTTACGTCAAGATGAAAAAATAAATAAATAAAGGTATTCTAGCACCTGCGTGACAGCACCTGTGTCCAACTGGAGTCTCAGCAGTCTGACCAGCACTTATCCAGCTGGACCCTCCTATGTGATTTTTGTGCTTGTGTTGTTCTCTCATATGTAAGTTGATAAAAGCGTCTGCTAAATGACAGTAGTAGTAGTAGTAGTAGTAGTAATATATTTGCCGTGTTTTCCTGTCTCCAGTAGTTTCTATTGACTTTTCAAACGTGATCAATACACAATTTTTGCTCCCACGTTCTGTCCAAAAAAATAAAGAATTTCAAAAATCTAAGTGATAACTTTGATAACTTTGGGGAAAACTGAATGTTGCTGCAATATTTCTTGGCACTTTGTCAAATAGTTATAGTATAGATGTTGAATTGAATGTGAAAGCACAACATGAACCTTATGATGGCCCTAGGAAAAAGAGGAGATAATTCATTTTAATTTCAAATTTCATTTTCACTTTAGCTCATTTCATATGGTGACATGTTTATCATGTGGCTGAACAATGTTTCCCTTCAAAACCAGATGACAAAAACATTTCTAAAAACAGATATGAAAGTCTCAAAGGAGAAAAAATAAGTAGAGAACCTCCACTTTGTCAACAAATGCATGAGGATAATTGAAATGTTAAATAAATGATATAAAGAATAAAAGAATGTTCTTTAAAAAAAATATGTAGGGCTGTGACATTCCATGTCCCTAATGCGAGGGCTTTGGTCCAGGGATTAAGTCGTTGAGGCACCCTGCCACGACTGCTACCCAGACCACATGGCACCAGCCTATCATGGTCCTTCCTGCAGGTGTTGGGCCTACGGGAAGGCGGGCCCATGTCGCCGTTTCGGGCTGAGCCCGGCCGGGTCCCATGGGCAAAGACCCGGCCACCAGGCGCTCGTCTTCGACCCAGGACATGCTGGAGAGACTATTGGCCCTTTTACACTAGTACCTACTCAGCCCGACTCGACTCGCCAGGCTTCGTCTCGACTCGACTCACCTTGCCCTTGTTTCTTTTCAACACCCAGATCAGAAGTAGGAGGTTGGAGCGAAGCTGCTGTGACGTATTTGATTGTGTGATCTAAATGAAGAAGACTAAAGATGTAGAACCTGGAGGAGATGATATACAGTGGGGAGAACAAGTATTTGATACACTGCCGATTTTGCAGGTTTTCCCACTTGAAAAGCATGTAGAAGTCTGTAATTTTTATCATAGGTAGGTTTATCAAAAAAATCCAGAAAATCACATTGTATGATTTTTAAGTAATTCATTTGCATTTTATTGCATCACATAAGTATTTGATACATCAGAAAAAACAGAACTTAATATTTGGTACAGAAACCTTTGTTTGCAATTACAGAGATCAGACGTTTCCTGCAGTTCTTGACCAGGTTTGCACACACTGCAGCAGGGATTTTGGCCCACTCCTCCATACAGATCTTCTCCAGATCCTTCAGGTTTCGGGGCTGTCGCTGGGCAATACGGACTTTCAGCTCCCTCCAAAGATTTTCTATTGGGTTCAGGTCTGGAGACTGGCTAAGCCACTCCAGGACCTTGAAATGCTTCTTACGGAGCCACTCCTTAGTTGCCCTGGCTGTGTGTTTCGGGTCGTTGTCATGCTGGAAGACCCAGCCACGACCCATCTTCAATGCTCTTACTGAGGGAAGGAGGTTGTTGGCCAAGATCTCGCGATACATGGCCCCATCCATCCTCCCCTCAATACGGTGCAGTCGTCCTGTCCCCTTTGCAGAAAAGCATCCCCAAAGAATGATGTTTCCACCTCCATGCTTCACGGTTGGGATGGTGTTCTTGGGGTTGTACTCATCCTTCTTCTTCCTCCAAACACAGCGAATGGAGTTTAGACCAAAAAGCTCTATTTTAGTCTCATCTGACCATATGACCTTCTCCCATTCCTCCTCTGGATCATCCAGATGGTCATTGGCAAACTTCAGACGGGCCTTGACATGCACTGGCTTGAGCAGGGGGACCTTGCGTGCGCTGCAGGATTTTAATCCATGACGGCGTAGTGTGTTACTAATGGTTTTCTTTGAGACTGTGGTCCCAGCTCTCTTCAGGTCATTGACCAGGTCCTGCCGTGTAGTTCTGGGCTGATCCCTCACATTCCTCATGATCATTGATGCCCCACGAGGTGAGATTTTGCATGGAGCCCCAGACCGAGGGAGATTGACCGTCATCTTGAACTTCTTCCATTTTCTAATAATTGTGCCAAAAGTTGTTGCCTTCTCACCAAGCTGCTTGCCTATTGTCCTGTAGCCCATCCCAGCCTTGTGCAGGTCTACAATTTTATCCCTGATATCCTTACACAGCTCTCTGGTCTCGGCCATTGTGGAGAGGTTGGAGTTTGTTTGATTGAGTGTGTGGACAGGTGTCTTTTATACAGGTAACGAGTTCAAACAGGTGCAGTTAATACAGGTAATGAGTGGAGAACAGGAGGGCTTCTTAAAGAAGAACTAACAGGTCTGTGAGAGCCGGAAGTCTTACTGGTTGACAGGTGATCAAATACTTATGTCATGCAATAACATGCAAATTAATTACTTAAAAATCATACAATGTGATTTTCTGGATTTTTTTTTTAGATTCTGACACTCACAGTTGAAGAGTACCTATGATAAAAATTACAGACTTATACATGCTTTGCAAGTGGGAAAACCTGCCAAATTGGCGGTGTATCAAAAACTTGTTCTCCCTACTGTATGTGCTGCTGGGTATGTGGCTGTTCGATACCAATTAAAAAAATTAAAGTTGCAAGCAGCGATGAACGGGCCCTCGCACCCTTGTGCATGTTCAGGCGTGCTGCAGTGGAAGCGCTTGTATGACTTGCATGTAGATTCTTCAGGCCTGGACAAGCGGATGAAACCACCCACGACTCTCTATATCAAACTATTCAAAAGTTATGGCAGAAAGTAGGATCTATCAGATATCGACCATTCAGATGAAGGGGCGGGGCTAATTGAGGCCAATGAAGGTGAAGGAGTCAAAACTGAGTCCGATGACACCATCCACGACTCTGTATGTCATACCATTCAAAAGTTATGGCAGAAAATAGCATCTATCAAATATCGGCCAATCAGAAAAAGGGGCGGGGCTAATTCATGCCAATGAAGGTTAAGTACTCAAAACCGAGTCCGATGACACCACCCACGACTCTTTATATTAAACCATTCAAAAGTTATGGCAGAAAGTAGGAACTATCAAATATGGTTGCGACATGATACAGGTGTGTATTTTCGTGCATGTACGTCAAACCGTATTGTTGGGGTTGAGGCACAAAGTTTTCTAGGGGGCGCTGTTGAGCCATTAGGCCACGCCCATTAATGCATCATGAAATATCAAATTTTTCGCCAGGCCTTGCTTGCGTGAAAAATTTGGTGACTTTTGGGGAACTATCAAATATGGACCAATCAGATGAAGGGGGGGGCGCGCTTTTTGGCATATAGCGATGCCACGGTAACGCTTTTGTATGAGAAAAGTAATGAGCGTCGCCGCAGGATGGAGACACACATTTTGATGTATAACACACCTGGGTGCACGTTACGGTTCGAGCCGTATTAACGGCCAAAGAAATGGCAAATGCGCCAAAATTACACGATTAATTAAAAATGTTCAAAATGGCCGACTTCCTGTTCGGTTTCGGCCATGGCGCCAAGAGACTTTTCTTTAAGTTGCAACATGATACAGGATACAGATACATTATTAATGGCATTAATTCAAATACACGGATATGATTCAATTCAATTCAATTCAATTTTATTTATATAGCGTCTAATACAACAGATGTTGTCTCTAGACGCTTTCCAGAGATCCAGAACATGAACATAAACATAAACATAAACATAAACATAAACATAAACCCCCGAGCAATTATTATATAAACAATGGCAGGTAAAAACTCCCTTAGTGGGAGAAAAGCCTTAAGCCAAACAGTGGCAAGGAAAAACTCCCCTTTAGGAGGGAAGAAACCTTGAGCAGGACCAGGCTCATAAGGGGGGACCCTCCTGCCGAAGGCCAGACTGGGGGAGTCAGGGACGTCGACAGCACACAGCAGGCAGGTGGAAGCAGCAGCGGGATGACCAGAGGTGGGGGGGGGGGGGGCGTCAGCAGCACACAACAGTCATGTGGAAGCAGCAGCGGGATGATACCTTAGAACATGATTTTACTGCTTTTTGGTGTTGTGCGCCGCCCATATGCTCATGTGAACTCTGAACTTATAAAATGTATGAACATTTTGTGAATGTGTAAATTCAACTTTGAAACTGCTCAGCTGAAAATCGGCTGTAATGTGCCTCCAAAAATGGCCGCCGTGCCATGAACTACAACCCCCAGCATGCTTTGCGTGGGGGGGGGTGGCGCCTACAAGCGGCACGCATCCAATCGCAATGAGGCACCGATGACGTCACCGCAGCGCGCGTAGGATCAAAACGCTGCGCTGCTCCTCCATTCTCTCTCTTTTTCCTTCATCAACCGGGGGGGTCAACACGTCCTTTTGGCTCCAGGCCAAAGGTCCCATCTCCTTTTCTCCCCCCGGCTGGGGGGAGGTGTAAGGCCCGCATCGGATCGGGCCCGCTCCGTTGGACCCGCGGTTGAAGCGGCGGTCCCCGGGGAGGCTCCGGCTTCCACTAAACTCTGTCCTCTTAAGTTTCACAGATCCGAGCTTCCTACGCCCACGCGCTCCCGGCAACCAGATCGGGACACAGCTCCGACTGAAGCCCCCCTCCCCGCTCCGAGCCCCTGTCTGCTAACCGCGCAGGGATCGGGACGGAGGGCCGGCGTCTCGCCCGGCGTGAGCTCTCCCGGGGCCCAGACGGCCGCGCGTCGGCGACCGGCGTGCAGGGAAGCACGGCAGGAGAGACCGGTCCCCCGCCGCGCCTAGGAATGCGTGGGAGCGTCCATTGGTCCGGAACCACGGCCCGGCACGAGGCGGCCCCGCCGCTGTCTAATCCGTTTCAGGGGAAGGGACGGCCCAGTCGACAAAACCCGCAGGCACCCGATCCGGATCCCAGAGGAGACGTGAGCCCGTGAGCAGCAGATCAGTAGGACTAAGAACGGTTCAGAACTGTGTGAAGTCGTGATCTCTGTTTATCAGTAACTTAAGAACGTTTTCAGAGCTAAATCTGTGTTCAGAGCTGAGATTACATTATCATCATGACTGTTGTCATTAATTTGTAGTCACCACTTTCTGTTAGTCATTCATGTTTTAAAGCGCCGTTTCGCCAGTTGATCACGGTTTAAACACCGGGATCACCACCCGTTCTAATTGCACGTGGCGTGGTTACAGTTCCGCCATCTTTAAAATACCACAGGAGCCCGGCTTCTTTAAACACCGCAGCCATGTTTTAAACCGTACATGTTCGTGATATCAATTTTATATTGCTTTGATTTCTTTTTCCATTCCATGCATTTAACTGTCATTTCATTTTTTATTGATTGTTGTTTTTCTAGGTAGTTAATGGTTTTACCAGACATTTTATCGCTATGTTGGTCTCTCCTAAACCAGTAAGTCGAAGTGGAAGGTATAGCTGAGACATAGCTCAGCCACAGCATTGCGGTCTTTGGTGCCAGAAGTTGAGAGTTCGAGTCTGGGTGTATGATGAAATTTTTTGTCAGCAATTTTTGTGTTTTTTTTACATCAAAATGTGCGTCTCTGTCCTGCGACGACGCACATTACTTTTCTCTTTCAAAAGTGTTACCGTGGCGATGCTAGGCGCGAAAATGCGCGCGTCCCCTTCATCTGATAGGTCCATATTTGATAGTTCTCCAAAAGTCACCAAATTTTGCATGCAAGCCAGGCCTGGTGATAAATTTGATATTTCATGGTTTGCATTAATGGGCGTGGCCTAACGGCTCAACAGCGCCCCCTAGAATACTTTTCTCTGCCATAACTTTTGAATGGTTTAACATAAATAGTCGTGGGTGGTGTCATGGGACTCGGTATTGAGTCCTTGACCATAATTGGCCTGAATTAGCCCCGCCCCTTCTTCTGATTGGTTGTCCCGATTTTCTGCCATAACTTTTGAATGGTTTGACATAGAGAGTCGTGGGTGGTGTCATCAGACTCTGTATGGAGTCCTTGACCTTCATTGGCCTGAATTAGCCCCACCCCTTCTTCTGATTGGTTGTTCCTTTTTTCTGCTATAACTTTTGAATGGTTTGACATAGAGAGTCGTGGGTGGTGTCATTTCTGATATGCTTATGGGGGGCGGTGGACGTGAGTGCGAGGGCCCGTTCATCGCTGCTTGCAGCTTTAATTTTTTTTTTCTTTCTTTTTTTTCTTTTTCTTTCTTCTGACAAAAGGAGGGCCTTTTTGCCCCCCTAAACGTGCCCAAAAAGTCACCAAATTTTGCATGCAAGTCAGGCCTGGCGAAAAATTTGATATTTAATGGTTTACATTAATGGGCGTGGCAAAATGGCTCAACAGCGCCCCCCGGAAAACTTTGTGCCTCAAGCCCCACAATACGGTTTGACGTACATGCATGAAAATCGCTACACACCTGTATCAGTACACAACTTAAAGAAAAGTCTATTGGCGACATGGCCGAAACCGAACAGGATGTCGGCCATTTTGAATTAATCGTGTCACTTTGGCGCAATTTATGCCATTCCTTCGGCAGTTAATACGGCCCGAACCGTAACGTGCACCCAGGTGTGTTATACATCAAAATGTGCGTCTCCATCCTGCGACAACACGCATTACTTTTCTTTTTCAAAAGCGTTACCGTGGCGACGCTAGACGCCAAAAAGCGCGCCCACCCTTCATCTGGTTGGTTCAGACAGAAAAAACTTTGCGCCTCAAGCCCCATAATACGGTTTGACGTACATGAACGAAAATCGGCACACACCTATATCATGTCGCAACTTAAAGAAAAGTCTCTTGGCGCCATGGCCGAACCCGAACAGGAAGTCGGCCATTTTGAACATTCTGAATTAATCGCGTAATTTTGGAGCAATATGAGTCATTCCTTCGAGAATTAATACGGCCCGAACCGTAACGTGCACCCAGGTGTGTTATACATCAAAATGTTCGTCTCTATCATGCGACTACGTGCATTACTTTTCTCTTTCAAAAGTGTTACCGTGGCGACGCTAGATGCCAAAAAGCGCGCCCCCCTTCATCTGATTGGTCCATATTTGATAGTTCCCCAAAAGGCACCAAATTTGGCATGCAAGGCAGGCCTGGCGATAAATTTGATATTTCATGGTTTGTATGAATGGGTGTGGCAAAATGGCTCAACAGCGCCCCCCGGAAAACTTTGTGCCTCAAGCCCCACAATACGGTTTGACGTACATGCACGAAAATCGCTACACACCTGTATCATGGCATAACTTAAAGAAAAGTCTCTTGGAGCCATGGCCGAAACCGAACAGGAAGTCGGCCATTTTGAATTAATTGTGTAATTTTGGAGCAATTTATGCCATTCCTTCGGCAATTAATACGGCCCGAACCGTAACGTGCACCCAGGTGTGTTATACATCAAAATGTTCGTCTCTATCCTGCGACTACGCGCATTACTTTTCTCTTTCAAAAGTGTTACCGTGGCGACGCTAGACGCCAAAAAGGCGCGCCCCCCCATCATCTGATTGGTCCATATTTGATAGTTCTCCAAAAGTCACCAAATTTTGCATGCAAGCCAGGCTTGGCAATAAATTTGATATTCATGGTTTGCATTAATGGGCGTGGCCTAACGGCTCAACAGCGCCCCCTAGAATACTTTTCTCTACCATAACTTTTGAATGGTTTGACATAGGAAGTCGTGGGTGGTGTCATGGGACTCGGTATTGAGTCCTTAAGCTTCGTTGGCCTTAATTAGCCCCGCCCCTTCTTCTGATTGGTTGTCCCGATTTTCTGCTATAACTTTTGAATGTTTTGACATAGAGAGTCGTGGGTGGTGTCCTGGGACTCTGTAATGAGTTCTTAAGCTTCGTTGGCCTTAATTAGCCCCGCCCCTTCTTCTGATTGGTTGTCCCGATTTTCTGCTATTACTTTTGAATGGTTTGACATAGAGAGTCGTGGGTGGTGTCATCAGATTCTGTATGGAGTCCTTGACCTTCATTGGCCTGAATTAGCCCCGCCCCTTCTTCTGATTGGTTGTCCTTTTTTTCTGCTATAATTTTTGAATGGTTTGACATAGGAAGTCGTGGGTGGTGTCATTTCTGATATGCTTATGGGGGGCGGTGGCCGTGAGTGCGAGGGCCCGTTCATCGCTGCTTGCAGCTTTAATTATTATTATTATTATAAGTAAACCCCTAATATATGCTTTTGATGTCTCCCACAGCAAGGATGGGTTAAACTTTAGTGTGTTAGAGTCAGTAGTCATTGTCGCAGCTATAGAACAAAACTATAATAGTTAGTCTCAAATATAGCTTCGCGGTAGATATGCTGCTATAGGCTTATGCTGCAGGGGGGCACCGACATGATCCGCTGGGCGGTGCCTCTCACCCTTCTTCTCCTCTCCTTTTCCCTGCCTCTCTTCTCCATTACCATTTTTATTTATTATAAATATCTCATAGCTATCATTTTTGTCCATTGTTCCTGTAGTTTCTTGTGCCGGCCCCCCTTTTTTCTCTTTTGTGTATGTTTGCAGGCCGGAGCCTCAGGAGCTGCGTTCTGGCCTGTGTTCCCGGCCCTCCCCCCCCTCTGGTCATCCCATTGCTTCTTCCACCTGCCTACGTGGATGTCTGCTGTTGCTGCTTCCGCCTGCCTGCACCCCCCCCCCCCTCTGGTCATCCCGCTGCTGCTTCCACATGACTGTTGTGTGCTGCTGATGCCCCCCCCCCCCCTCTGGTCATCCCGCTGCTGCTTCCACATGACTGTTGTGTGCTGCTGACGCCCCCCCCCCCCCCACCTCTGGTCATCCCGCTGCTGCTTCCACCTGCCTGCTGTGTGCTGTCGACGTCCCTGACTCCCCCAGTCTGGCCTTCGGCAGGAGGGTCCCCCCTTATGAGCCTGGTCCTGCTCAAGGTTTCTTCCCTCCTAAAGGGGAGTTTTTCCTTGCCACTGTTTGGCTTAAGGCTTTTCTCCCACTAAGGGAGTTTTTACCTGCCATTGTTTATATAATAAACACTATATCTGGTACATTACTGTCTTTATTTCAACACTCGCTCATTTTCTCTTCCGTAACTTTCACTGTCACCAATCACCGATACATTTTCTGTCCGCTAGCCTCCGTTAGCATCTTAGCATGGCCGCTCCGGCTCCCACCGCTTCACCTCTTTCCTGCTCAGTGTGTGAAATGTTTAGTTATTCCTCTGCCTCCTTTAGTGAAGACGGTAAGTGCTTAAAGTGTAGTTTATTTGCAGGGCTGGAGGCGAGGCTCAGTCAGTTAGAGGTCCGGTTCGGCCAACTAAACCATAGTCCGAGAGCCTCCTCAGCTAACCAGGCTAAGCTAGCGGCGGACCGGCCCGTAGCAGCTGAGCGTAGCCGCTCCCCTGCAGCTCCCGAGCAGCCGGCCAGGCAGGGCAGCTGGGTGACGGTTCGGAGGAAGACTAGTCTTAAAGGGCTCACGGAACACCACCACCCGCTTCATGTGTCTAACAGATTTTCCCCACTTAGCGACACATCTGTTGAGAAACCGACCCTGGTGATTGGAGACTCCATAGTCAGACATGTGAAGCCGACTCCAGAGACCTTAGTTAGGTGCATCCCGGGGGCCAGAGCGGGCGACATAGAAGCAAATTTGAAGCTACTGGCAAAGGGTAATCGTAAATATGGTAAAGTTATCATCAATGTCGGAGCTAATGACTCCCGTCTTCGCCAGTCGGAAGTAACCAGAATGAATATTGTCTCGGTGTGTAACTACGCCAAGACCATGTCGGACTCTGTAGGTTTTTCTGGCCCCCTCCCCAATCTGACCAGCGATGACATGTTTAGTCGCATGCTCTCGCTCCGCCGCTGGTTGTCTCAGTGGTGTTCAGAAAACGACGTGGACTTTATTGACAACTGGGAGACATTCTGGGGAAAGCCCGGTCTGATTAGAAGGGACGGCATTCATCCCACCCGGGATGGTGCAGCTCTTATGTCTAGAAATCTGGCCAATGTTATTAGACACTCCACCTGACAATGCAGGGTCCAGGCCAGGATGCAGAGCTGTAGTTTAACAGGGCTGGAGGCGAGGCTTAGTCAGTTAGAGGTCCGGTTTGGCCAACTAGACCATAGTCCGATAGAATCCTCTGCGGACCGGCCCGTAGCAGCTGAGCGTAACCGCTCCCCTGCAGCTCCCCGGCAGCCGGCCAGGCAGGGCAGCTGGGTGACGGTTCGGAGGAAGGGTAGTCTTAAAGGGCTCAGCGACACATCTGTTGCTTCTCAAGGACCAACGCCTGCCAACAAAACTGTAGGATTGCATTATGTAATTAGCGACTCTAAAACTGTAGGATTACATGATATTGGCGACTCTGGCCAGGTGCCTAGCAAAATAGAAGTGGTTGCAGTTCCCCGCCCTCCAAAAGTTCACCAGGTGCAGCGTTATAGAGGCGTTAACCAAGATAACCTTGTAAAAATTAAAACCAATGCACATTTGGTACCAATTACAGACCGAAAAATTAGATGCGGACTACTAAATATACGATCATTAAGCTCTAAGTCTCTGTTAGTAAATGATATAATTACAGAGAGTAGGAGTGATATTTTCTGCTTAACAGAAACATGGTTACAGGAGGAAGAGTATGTTAGTTTGAATGAATCAACTCCGCCCGGCTACTTTAATCATCACATTCCTAGAAGCACGGGCCGAGGCGGAGGAGTCGCAGCAATTTATAACTCCGGTCTCCAAACAAAAATTGAACCCAAGTGCAACTATAATACATTTGAAAGCCTCATGCTTGGTCTGAAATTTCCGAGCCGGAAATCAGAGAAGCCAGTTGTGTTAGTGGTAGTGTACCGGCCCCCTGCTGGTGCGTATCTGGAGTTTTTGTCTGAATTTTCAGATTTCCTTTCTGGATTATTGATCAGCACAGATAAATTCATCATAGTGGGTGATTTTAACATTCATATGGATGTTGAAAGCGATAATCTTAAATTAGCCTTCGATTCTCTTCTAGAATCAATGGGTATCTCACAAAAAGTGGATAAACCGACGCACTGTTTTAATCATACTCTCGATCTCGTTCTCACCTACGGTGTTGAAACTGATGGTCTGTTGGTGTCACCTGTAAACTCCCTTTTATCCGACCATTACTTAATAACGTTTGAATTTAATTTTGTTGATGTTGAAGTGCAAAATAGGAGGTATTATTTTAGCAGATGTTTGTCTGATGAAGTTATTGTTAAATTTAGGGAGGCCATTGCTTATCTTACGACAGTGCGAAATAGTGATGTAGTCGAGGCCAGTGACCTGGGTTCTACCTCTGCAGATGTTGATTTCCTTGCTAGTAACACTGCTGATTTGTTGCATTCAGCTTTAGATGAAGTTGCTCCTTTGAAAAGGAGGGTTTCTAGCCACAGGAGCTTAACTCCCTGGTATAATTCAGATATCCGCATGTTGAAACAAAACGTGCGTAAAATGGAAAGGAAGTGGTACTCTTGTAGGTCTGTAGACTCTCATCGTGAATGGAAAGATATTCTAATAGTATATAAAAAAGCCATTCGCAAAGCCAGAACAGCTTATTATTCAACGTTGATAGAGGATAACAAAAGTAACCCACGTTTTCTGTTCAGCACTGTAGCCAGGCTGACAAAGAGTCACAACTCTGTTGAGCCGTGCATTCCTGCAGCTCTCAGTAGTGAGGACTTTATGGGCTTCTTCAACAGTAAAATCGCGAGAATTAGAGAAGAAATCAACCAGCCGGTTGTAGGTGTTTCTTCAGCTTTAGCGACTTCCCTAGGCTCTGACTTGTCTCTAGACTGTTTTGATCCTATAGACCTCCCTGAGCTGACTTCACTCGTTAATAGAGCTAAGTCAACCACATGTATGTTAGACCCCATCCCGACTCGTCTATTCAAACATATTTTTTCTCTTATTGGTACGACAATACTGGACCAAATTAACTTATCCCTAAGTTTAGGATATGTACCACAGGTTTTCAAAGTCGCAGTAATTAAACCTTTACTTAAAAAACCTTCTCTTGACCCAGACACCTTAGCTAATTATAGACCAATTTCCAACCTTCCATTTGTGTCTAAAATTCTGGAAAAGGCAGTTTCAAGCCAGTTATGTGACTATTTGTATAGAAATGATCTGTTTGAAGTCTTTCAGTCAGGGTTCAGAATGCATCATAGCACAGAGACAGCACTTGTTCGAGTCACGAATGACCTCCTTATGGCCTCAGATAAGGGATTAGTGTCCATACTGGTTCTACTGGACCTCAGTGCTGCTTTTGACACTATAGATCATGGCATTTTACTGCACAGGTTAGAGCATGTTGTTGGGATTAAAGGGACAGCTCTATGTTGGTTCAAATCATACCTATCTGACAGGTTCCAGTTTGTTCATGTACATGAGGTTTCTTCAGAACAGTCAAGGGTCTGTTATGGTGTTCCGCAGGGTTCAGTGCTAGGGCCAATCTTGTTCAGTTTATACATGCAGCCGTTGGGAAGTATAATCCAGAATCACGGCATACACTTTCATTGTTATGCTGATGATACGCAGCTCTATTTGTCTATGAAGCCGGATGAAACAGAACCGTTAGTTAAACTTCAGGCATGTCTTAGGGACATCAAGGACTGGATGTCCAGAAATTTCCTGCTTCTAAATTCAGATAAAACAGAGGTTATCATTCTTGGTCCAGAGCATCTTAGGAAGGGATTAGATGGTGTTGCGATGGCTTCCAGTGCAACTGTGAGAAATCTTGGTGTTATTTTCGATCAGGATTTGTCGTTTAAACCATATGTCAATCAGGTTTGTAAAATAGCCTTTTTCCATCTCCGTAATATTGCAAAGATTAGGAAAATCCTCTCACAGAGTGATGCAGAAAAACTAGTTCATGCGTTTGTATCTTCTAGACTAGATTACTGTAATGTGTTGTTAGCAGGATGTCCAAGTAATTTGCTGAATAGGCTCCAGCTGATCCAAAATGCAGCAGCACGAGTACTGACAGGAATTAGCAGGAGAGACCACGTCTCTCCAGTGTTAGCGTCGCTCCATTGGTTACCCGTAAAATTCAGAATCCAATTTAAAATTGTATTACTTGCGTATAAAGCCCAAAACGGCTTAGCTCCGCATTATTTGCAAGACCTGATAGTGCCTTATGTTCCTGTCAGAGCTCTCCGTTCTCAGAGTGCAGGTTTACTTGTAGTTCCTAGAGTATCTAAATGTAGATTTGGAGGGCGGGCGTTCTGCTATCAGGCGCCACTACTATGGAACCAACTTCCAATCTGGGTTAAGGGGGCTGACACCACCTCCACCTTTAAAACTAAACTTAAAACATTTCTGTTTAGTAAAGCCTATAGTTAGTGTTTAGTAAACCTCTAGCTGGTGTTGGTAAATCTCTAGGTAGTGTAAACTTTAGTGTGTCAGAGTCGCTCCTGTGGTTTCTTGTGCTGGCCCCCCCCTTCTCCTCCCTTTTCTCTCTTTTGTCCATGTTGCAGCATCCTTTGCCGGACACCGGAACCTGCAGGTGGTCGTGGGTGGCTTGTAGCTTGCATTACGGAGCACAAGTCTTTCCCTGACCCTGCACCCCAACCTGGGACTTGCTGATTGGGCCGGAGCTTCGGGAGCTGCGTGCTGGCCTGCGGTCCCCACCCCTGGTCATCCCGTTGCTGCCCCCCCCTTCTCCTCCCTTTTCTCTCTTTTGTCCTGCAGGTGGCCATGGGTGGCTTGTAGCTTGCATTACGGAGCACAAGTCTTTTCCTGACCCTGCACCCCAACCTGGGACTTGCTGATTGGGCCGGAGCTTCGGGAGCTGTGTGCTGGCCTGCGGTCCCCACCCCTGGTCATCCCGTTGCTGCTTCCACCTGCCTGCTGTGCTGTTGCCGTCCCTGACCCACCAGTCTGGCCCTCGGCAGGAGGGTCCCCCCTGATGAGCCTGGTCCTGCTCAAGGTTTCTTCCCTCCTAAAGGGGAGTTTTTCCTTGCCACTGTTTGGCTTAAGGTTTTTCTCCCACTAGGGGAGTTTTTACCTGCCATTGTTTATGTAATAACTGCTCGGGGGTCATGTTCTGGGTATGGGTCTCTGTAAAGCGTCTAGAGACAACTCTGTTGTATTAGACGCTATATAAATAAAATTGAATTGAATTGAATTGAATAATTGCTCGGGGGTTTATGTTTATGTTTATGTTTATGTTTATGTTTATGTTTATGTTTATGTTCATGTTCTGGATCTCTGGAAAGCGTCTAGAGACAACATCTGTTGTATTAGACGCTATATAAATAAAATTGAATTGAATTGAATTGAATTATTGGTAGATTGTGAGTTAATAGACAAAAATATCCTAAATTCTCTTTTTAGATAAGAAATGAATTTGTCATCCTTCAGGAGACGCGTGTCCAATCTCCAACGTTTACTTTTTGGGGATTCTATGTCAAGAGACAATTCAAGGAACATAAACGCATGGTCGCTAACCACAATATTGCCTATTGAGCAGGAGGACACAAGTTGTAACACAGACTGGGGTACTAAAAAATAATCAATACGTGTGTGGCACTTATGAGGAGGGGAGTAAAAGGTGAATTCCCTATCAGATGGATGTAGCATACGCCATGTATCAACCAAGTTGAGTTCCCCACAAGTCGACAAAAGGGCTCTGGCCTGGGTTGACAGAGAAGAATTTCGTGGGGGGTGTCAAGTTCAAGTTGAGGATTAAATAGACAATTAAAATCACCTCCCACCAAGGCCAGTGGCGAAGATATTTCAGCAAATTTTGAAAATGCTTTAGTTAAAAAGTCAGAGGACTAATTAGGTGGGCAATACAGATTCATAATAGTAATTTCTTTGTTATTTAACACACCATTTATAATTACAAACCTTCCGTACTTGTCTTTTATACACTTTTTTAATTGAAATGGCAAATTCTTGTGTATCAATATAACAACCCCCCTGCTGCTGGTGGTAAAAGAGGAAAAGTACGCCTGGCCAACCCAACTGTATTCAAGTTTGAGATGCTCGTTGTCTTCTAAGTGGGATTCCTGTAGTAGAGCCACATCAACCCTCTCCCTCCTCAACAAAGAGTAAACCTTCCTTCGTTTCACATTACCTCTCAGACCCCTTACATTCCACGAGCAAAATTTTAGTTTATAAGGTGGCATCTTTTTTTAGGCAGTTTATCCAAATGTGTTGACATTGTATACTGAATATGTAAGACCAATACTGAGCATGAACTAACACAAAACCAGAACAAATACAGTAAATGAGATGAGATGAGATGAGATATACACTATGCAAAAAAGTAAAACACTATGCATGTAGAAAAAAAAAATGTGTTTGGATCTCTCCCCAGATGGAGAGGGGATTGCTGTTCTACAAGACCTCCACTAGGGGGGGAAGACGTGCTTCTCACACTATGTAAACAGGGAAAAAAAACAAAAAACAAAGCAAGTGACATTACCTAGTTGGCAGGGGCTCACAGCAACACCCAATTAAACAAAAGTTTTAAACTTATTAGACTTAATATTTAAATAGTTACTTGTACAAAAACCAGCTGTACTTCGACTGAATAAATATCAGCGATCAGTAACTATGGCGACATCTTAGTGAATATTATAATAAGGAATAATCATACACATGAATGCAACTTAAGATGCGTCATAATAGAACATTATGATCAGTGTATGACCAAGATTTCAGACTTAGCTCTCAGTGGTCGGAGTATCTGTCATTTCTGACGACCTGCGCTGTTTTGCAAAGGTAAGAGCCTCTGCAGGGGAGAGGAAGGTTTTCTTCTTGCCGTTCAGTGACACTTGTAGCTTTGCAGGGAAAAGCATTGAGTAATCAGCACCGATCTGCCGGAGATGTTGTTTGGCTTCGTTAAACTCCTTTCGTTTACAAAGCACTTCGGCGGACAGGTCGTTGTAAAAGGATATTTTCTTCCCCTCCAGTGTAATATCCCCGTCCGCTGCCTTACGTCGGGCTGCTGCCATCACTCTCTGCTTCTCCGGAAAGGCGTGGAACCGAATGATGACCGGGCGCGGGCGTTGCTCGGGCGCGGGCTTGGGCATTAGAGAGCGGTGAGCCCGTTCCAGCTTCACTCGTCTCCCCTTAGCATCCATGTCGAGAAAATCTGGTAGCCAGTGTTCAAAGAAGTCCAAAGCATTTTTTCCCTCCACATCCTCTGGCAGGTTGAAGATGCGGATATTTTTCCGTCGCCCCCTGTTTTCCAGGTCGTCTACATGGTCGATGAGGACCTCCACTTTTTTCTCCAGGGCTGTTATAGCATTACCTTGCTGTAGGACCCTGGCCTCTGCTTCATCCAAGCGGTCTTTAGTCTTCTTCAGCTCGGTAGTGTGAGAGAGGACTGTTTGAGCCAGAGGTTCAAGCTTTTCGTTGATAGCCACCATTAGCTTGTTGGTCATCAAGTCCAAAGCTTTAGCGAGACCCGGGTCCAGCTCTGCCTCGCCATTTTCTTCTTCATCATGCTCACCGCCATGATGAGCCAGCAGCGTAGCTGCGTTATCCGTTGGCTGTCGCGATTTATCTCTCTTTCGGCCCGGCATTGTTTGGTGTTCCTTGGACCAGAATAGTTCTAGAGTCATACTACTGCACTGGCATTATAAAATGACAACGTGGTTTAAGAAAGAATGCAAAATATAAAGAGTGTTGGCAGAGCTCCCGAAAAGTCGACCGTCTCCTAGGCCGTCATCACGTGACCCCCCATATGGTGATTTTTAAAAGAAAAACTTTGCATAAGACGTTTCCAGCCGGAGTCATTATGGGATGAAGGGATGATGATCAAGTGGCTGAGACAGGTCTGGAAATTCGGACTGGCGCAGCTGAATTAGCGGAGCGGAGCTCCTGTCGGATACAACCCGGTACCAGATCCCCGACATGCGCGTGTGTGTGAGCGGGACCAGCGCGGGGGGGGCGGAGGAGGACCAGCGCGGGGGGGGGCGGACCGGGACCTGGTCCAGCGCGGGGGAGCGGACGGGGAGCGAACCCGGGACCGCCGCGTTCGGGATCCGCAGCACAACAGGGTATGAAAAGTTTATTTACTCTTGTGCTTGCCTGCCACGCTGATGGACAGAAACTGCAGGCTATGGTGATTTTTAAAAGAAAAGCGTTGCCTAAACAGACTTTTCCAGCCAGAGTGAAATGAAAAGGGCTGGTGGCTGAGACAGGTTTATGTGCGGCGACCCGGTTGTTTTTTTTTAATTCTTTAATGCGGAAACAGAATATGAACCTTTGAAGGGTTTGATTGATGTGAAAAGTGAAATAAAATATCAAACTAAGTTTTGCTTCCGCGCTATTTTTAGCGCGTGTGTGTTTTGCAGCGCGCGTGTGTGCAGCTCAGTCTCTGTAGACGGCGCCTTTTGGGTCGGTGCGCCGTATGTGTGTTTTAAAACCAAAAATGACACACAAAACTGAGGGTGCGCCTTTCCACACGGTGCACCGTATGGTCGTGAAAATACGGTATACAAAAACCCAACAGCTGTAGTGCTTACAGCCAAAACTTGCTCTTCTTCCTTTACTATATCGAGAGGATCTAGACAAGGCTGCCCACTCAGTCCCTTGTTGTTCGCCCTCTCTCTTGAGCCACTATCGCAAGCTATTCGCTGCTCACCCACAATTTATCCCATTTATCTCAATTAAAGATACACACCATCACATTTCTTTATATGCTGATGACGTTTTACTGTCTATAACCCAATGCAACGTATCCCACACATTTTGGCAATTTTTGATCATTATGGCAAGCTCTCTGGTTTTGGAATAAACTGGCAGAAATCCGCTTTATTAGCTTTAAATCAAGATATGGGGAATGTACCCATCCCTGCATCTATACCAGTTACTAAAAGCTTTGTTTATTTGGAGATAGATATTTCTTCCTCATTACGGACAATAATCAAAAAAAAACTTTGATAATACACTCAATAGAATTACTGCAGATTTAGACAAGTGGTCTAAACTGTCAAATTCACTTCATAGTAGGGTCTCTATAATTAAAATGAATACTTTGCCCAGAGTCAATTTTGTTAGCTATATGCTCCCTCTCCCTCCTCCCCCCCAATACTGGAACAAATTACAGTCAGCAATAACAACATTTTTGTGGCGAGGCAAACGCCCACGCATCAAGCTCACAACAATACAGCGAGAAAGACAATCAGGTGGCTTATCTCTTCCAAATTTCAAAATTTATAACTGGGCCTTCACACTCAGACCCTTATTAGTCTGATCTCAAACCGATGCCTTAGTATCATGGCAAGCGCTAGAGGAGCAAATGATAGCTCCATACTCTTTTGTCACCATTCTATAGTAAAAACTTTCAACACATCAATGCCGTTTGCAATTTGGTCCCATCGTCTTATATTTGCTTTCAGTATGGAGAAAAGTAGAGATACTTGTCGGCTACTCTTCTGGAAGAGCCCCATATTTTCCATTCATCCAATAATGACAAATTGTTAATTGAGGGCCATCCGATTCACTTTCCCCTTTGGGAGAAAAGGGGAATTATCACACTTGATGTCTTTGGGGAGGAGGGTTTACTCTCATTCCAGGACTTATGTACAAAGTATAAGATTCCACGTACCTCCTTTTTCTATTATTTACAGCTGAGATCGACTCTAAAGGCCAATGACATCTCTCTGCAGGCTCCTCTTATAACACACCCACTTCATAAAGTCCTTTCTCCTGTTAGGGGGTACAAGTGGTTTTGTTTCTAGACTCTATTGGTTTATCTTGCAACATTCTTACAGACCCTTGGCGTTAGACATGATATGGAGGGCAGATGTTCCAGATTTGGACCCTATGTTTGATTGGGATAAAGTATGGATTAATGTAGGCTTAGCATCCAAAAACCCTGATCATCAGCAAATTCCTCACAATTTTATACATAGGGTTTATTTAACACCTAGTAAGCTTAATCTAATGAAAGCAATTGAAGATCCAACATGTACTTTCTGTTCTTTAAAAACGATCAGCAGTTTTTTTCATATGTTTTGGGAGTGTGCCCCAGTGTCCAGTTTCTGGAAAATAGTAGCATTCAATCTCTCTAAGATGTTTGAAGTGGAGTTACCTTGTTCACCAGATGCTCTTATTTTAAACCACTTATCTAAACTAGGCTTGATACTGAACAAAAAACGAGGATTCTTAGCGGGTATTACAGCAGCAAAGAAACTGGTGGCAACCCGGTGGAAACCCCCACATACATTATCCTTTTATGCATGGGTTCTATCTTATATGGATATTGTTTATTTAGAGTTATCAACTGCGTGAGTTCATGGTGCAAAGGAGTCAGCAATAGAGGCTTGGCATACACTATTATCAAAACTTCATAGCCTCTTAGCCTAACACAGATTGAGAGATGATGTCCTGGATCCAGGGGGTGGGTGGGTAATGTCTGGGGTTATGATTTTATTTTTATTTATTTATATATTTATTTATTTATTTATTTTTGCCCTTAATGTATGTGTTAATTTTGCATTGCTATACTCAATAATATGGGCATTACTTTTTTTTCCTCTTTTTTTTTGTTTGGTTTTTGTTTTGTATTTTTTTTGTTATTACATTTATCTATTCATTTTTTGTTGTTATGTATTGGTGTTTGTTTGTTAAAATATCAAATACATGCACCATGTTGTTTTTTCAGAAAAAGAAATAAAAATTTGATCACAAAAAAAGGAACTAGAATCCCCTTCCTTTTATTGCACCACTATTCAATGAACGGGTGCAACGTTTCCTTTGTTAATGCATACGGGATCATTTTGTACCTGCTCCCTCTGGATTCATGCTGAGTCCTGTTCTCAGATTTCTGCCCTGCCTTCACCTGATTTATTAGCAGTTGACCTCACCTTGCACTGTAGATGTTATCGCAGCCTCCAAACGTCTGCTTAACTCATTAAAAACTACAGAATGTATAATTAATGCACAATTATGCAAATGTTATTATATTTTCATATCCTTCTCTGAGCAGAATTAAATAAAATATATTGAAAGCTAAATTATTTACAAGGCTGAGGATGTAGTTCCACAAGAGTAAGAGCAAAGAAGAAGTCAAGAGGAAAAAGAATGAGAGAAAATAAAGAGATGCACACAGAGAGAAAGAGCGAGGCAGCAGTGCAGCTGACGGTAACCCTTGGCAGATTTAAATCTCACCTTAAGCTGTTTTAAACCTGCTTGAAATTCATTCCGATTTAGCGTGCAATTGCGAGTTATCAGAACTTTTTTTTAAGAATTCAGACATGAATAATTGTAATGAGAGACCGGGAAAGTATGAACATTTTAATTTCATGCTGAATATGGAAGCCTGATTTGGTTCATGCTTATACGACCATGTTCGCACTGATTGGGTGAATATAGTCTCTGTTAGGCTTGTTCCACCTCCTTAGGACACAGCTGCCAATCAGATTAAGTTCCTCATCATGTTATTGTGTTCCAATCTTGTGTATCTTACACTTTTTACATCCTATATGAAAATATATATAGCCAACTTTTTCTCAACTTCTTAGGTGATTGTGATTTTGTATATATATATATATATATATATATATATATATATATATATATATATATATATATGCATTTCAGGCACAGTGTTGAGTTTCATACCTGAACCCTCTTATTTCTCTGTATGGTTTGGCATTGTCTTCTTGTAAAATGTACAGATGTCTCTGGAAAACAGGTTCTGATGGCAGCAGATGTTGGCTGCCATCACAGTAAGGTGTCATTGTTGTCAGAAAAGTCTTTGCAAATCCTGTAACTTTAGTGAACTTGTATGCTCCAAACTTAATTTATTGGAGAAACTGTTTCTGACAATACCTACGATTGATAATGGATATCTCATAATAGAAGGGGATTTCAATCTTGTACTAGATTTCTCCTTAGGCAGGTCGTCATCTAACCCTGAGAGTGTTACTAGGTCAGCAGGAGTAGTAAAGGGTTTTATGTCAATTTGGCATTTTGGATGTAAGGAGTTTTCAGTTTCCACATACTAGAACTTATTACTTTTTCTCAAAAGCACATCGTACCTACAATATAGATTATTTCCTAATTGATAACATGCTTGTACCCAAGGTCAAGACTTGGTGGCCCAGACAGGTTTACCTGCAAATTGTATAAAATGTTTGCACATCTTCTAGCACCACTTCTCCAATCCATGTTTAATGAGGCAATCTCTATAGGTATTTTTTCTATGACACTGCAGCAGGCCTCAATCTCTCTACTGGCGAAGAAAGATAAAGATCCAATCTTCTGCACATCATATCATCCTATTTATCTACTAAATGTAGACTTTAAAATATTATCCAAAGTGTTCGCTAAGCGCCTAGAGAGTGTGATCCCCGATATTATTTCACTTGAACAGACAGGATTCATCCAGGATTCATCCAGGGCAGACATTGTTACTCCAATTTGAGAAAGCTATTCAATGTTGTCCAGTCGGTCCGGTCAACATGCTCCGATAGTAATTTCGCTTGACGCTAAAAAAGCCTTTGACTGGGTCGAGTGGGAACACTCTTCAAAACTTTGGATTTAAAGTGGGGTTCATAGCCTGGATCAGTTTTTTTTACTCTTCCCTCCTGGCATCTGTGATCTCTACTAATACTCAGTCTGGAATTTAAAGGTATACAGCCTGGAGTTAAAACTTCTCTTTATGCAAACGATCTTCTATATGTTTCCAACCCAACTTCATCACTCCCCTGCATCCTAGATATTCTGAATCAATTTTGAAACATCTCCGGATATAAGTTGAATTTACAAAAAAGTGAGCTTATCCCCTAAACTCTAAGGCAGAGGAAATTCCCTCTAATCTTTTCCCCCTTAAAAAGGTCCAAAATAGCCTTAAATTTCTAGGAATTGAGGTCACTCGTTCTTTCTCTGCTACCTTTAAAACAGCTCTATGTAACTTTTCCACCTTAATATCATATTTCCAGAGTCATTGTGATGGTACATCAACTTCCAACAGGTTTAATGACACCTCTGTCATGGTCTGAGGGGTCTGTATCGCCTTCACTGGCACTATGTAACTTTGAGGTGCATGGTAGGAACCCTTCTGTAGTAGGGCGAGTGCTACGGGGGCCCGACCGACAGGACAGAGAGGACACGGGGTTCTCGTGCAGAAACTCTTTATTTCCCAAACACACCCAGGACACACGTGCACAAGCACAGCAGGAGCCCCTCTCTGGAGTGCAGCTGCTCCTTATCAAGGCAGGCAGGGTGGAGAGCTTGATTGGGCACACCTGTGCCCACTTTGCTGAGTGGCTGCTCCTCCACCCTGCCACACCTTCCACACTAAAAAACTACACATTTTTACGGCTTTGACTGCTTTACGGCATACGTCACTTCCCCCTCCTTCCCGATTCGTAGTCGAGATGAAAATGGGCGGGGCGTGGAGCGCAGAGCTCAGCAGAAGCTGGTAACCCGTTGCTGTGTTGTAGCTGCAGCAACTCCACACATAACAGATGTGGGGAAAAGATTGCTAATGGTTTAACTTTTCACTGCTTTCCTGCTTGGAGGAAGAACCACGGAGGCCGAATATCTGAGATAACAGAGAGTCGTTGGCTCGGTTGGATCGCGGCTGTAATGACCAAACATAACCTTCCACAGTATAGCACAAACAAACACTCACACGGACCGGGGTAGGATCAAAACACGGGTTTATTAAACCACAAACAAACACTCACACAGACCGGGGTCGGATCAAAACACAGGTTTATTAAACCACAAACAAACACTCACACGGACCGGGGTCGGATCAAAACACGGGTTTTATTCCCACTTCTCCAGCTAAACGCAGTTGCTGGCCAGCTCTCTGTGGTGCGGTTAACCCCAATCTTCAGATAAAACTAGTTTGTTGAGGAAAAAATATTAACTGTATTTGTAGCTGCAGAGGAAAAAAATAATCTCACGAGGAAAACAAAAATATTGCTCACGCCTCGGAGCCTCTTCAGCATAATATAGCGGTCAAAAAAAAGAAAAGAAAAGTAAGAGTATGTTGTACTATTATACAAATTTATTGAAACACATGGCGAGTCAAACATTTACCAAATCAGCTGCCAAACACTCCTAAACAAGGTAGCCTAAGACGTGGGTTGTGCAGAACTGCGGCCGTAAATCCTCATCGGAACTCCACTCTTTGATAGGGATTTCATATGAACCCAAACCGTTAATAATCATTATTTTCTCCATATACCGCTCCCTGGCTTCCTTGTTTAAGGTACCCCGGTAAATTCCAGTTCCTTTCCAGCAGTTGACATCTTTTTTTTTTGCGTTCCGTCTGTTCACTTGGTGAAACAGAAAAGTAGTTTTGAAAGTCCGTCCCGTCTTCATTCGCTATCAAAACAAATGCACACGACGGGCACATGAGTTTTCCGGCAGAACGCGCTGGTGCTCATGGGAAACGTAGTGTTCTTTCTGGTAAAGCACTACCGCTTTTGTCCAAAGGAGCCACCAAACTCAACAAAAGCTGAAAGTTACATTGTGCTGCTTTAAGAAAAACTTCATGGCTGTCCTTAATAGATGTAAGCAGGATATTAACCGTTGGGCCTCTTTACCATTGTCACTGGCAGGATGTGTTAACCTCATTAAAATGGTAGTTTTGACCAAATTTTTCATCTTTTTCAAAACATCCCAATTCTAATTAAAAAATATTTCTTTAGAACACTTGATAAAACTATTGTCTCTTTTATATGTGCAAACAAACCTAGGCACATCAGCAAGACTCACCTCCAAGGATCAAAGTGCTCTGGAGGAATTGCATTGCCAATTTTCTTTTTATTATTAGGCATGCAACATCCAGAAATTAATGAATTGGTTTGAAGATAATCCAATCCCGGATAAAGCAGACTGGGTAAAATTATATACTGTATACTTTCACCTGTTAAATCAAATCACATGTTCATTCCCTCTTGCACTGATCCCGCATTCAGTCTGTGGTCTGACAAAGGGATCAGTTCAATGTGTAACTTGTATTTAGATTACATATTTATATCTTTCTCTCAGTTATCCCAAACCTATGACTTACCTTAGAACCATTTTCTCCATTACTTACAGGTCAGGAGCTTCGTACAAGAGACATTTAATTAATTTCCGGATAAGCTCATAAAATCACATATTGAACATATTCTTGAAATGCATTCAGACCATAGAGAATTGCAAGTAACCCAGATCTATTCAGAACATCAACTCACACTCCACTAAAAACTTGAGGAAGGCCCTGGGATTCTGATCGCGGAGTAGTTCTTAGAGACGATCCTTGGACTGTCTTACCAGCTAAAGCCCATGTAGTTATAGCCTATACTACACTCCTTCCAAGACATTTAATTCTCTTCAGATGGAAACAACAAGCTCCTCCATCCTTTCTCATTGGATCAATGATGTTATGTATTTTTTAAAGGTAGAAAGGATTCTCTCAATCCTTTTTCAAAGTATGGAGGACTTTTCTCGACTTTTATGACTCCTTGCAGGAGCCCCTTGATGATGAATAGGGTGAAACTCATACACGAATGATTAGTTAATTGATTGATTGATTGAATTCTCTCTTTTTTTCTTTTTTAGTTTGCATCTGTTTTGTACTCGCTTTATCTCTATTATTGTTTTCTCACTCCCCGAGTGTGTGTCAAATAATGTGAGCCTATGGGTGGGTGGGTGGTGGGGTAATGTGATTGGTGAACTTACTGTGTCAACGTATCTGCTGAACAATGCACTTCTACATTTTGGAGATAGATGTGTAAAATGAAGTGATATGCATATGTTCTGTATTTTTCATCTCTGTGGGATAATGTAAAAATGAGCAATAAGTCCAAAAGCAATGGTCTCCATCCATCCATCCATCCATCCATCCATCCATCCATCCATCCATCCCCTAACCCTAACCCATTTTCCTATTCAGTCCGCTGGAGCCTACCCCAGCCATGTCTGCCTTACCAGCGGGGGTACACCTTGTTGCCAGTCCATGACTTGTCCTTTCTGAAATATAAACATATAAAAAGGAAGACTTCTTCTGCCCCTTGGCTGCACTGAGAGGTTCTGTCCTCGAAGTTATGAACATAGTTGTTGACAAAAGTCAATCCTTTTTGAGTCAGACTTGTACCCTAAATGAATCCCACAGAATGAACATTGAAGGAAGGAACTAAGGATCTAAACTCTGATGAGGGTAAAATGCTGGTCCAGCATCCCATGTCAAAGATGTCCCACAGCTTGACTCACCACCTCGTTGGGGTAGCTCAGTGATCCTAGAACCTAGGAGCTACAGTAGGTTGTTGGGGTTAGGGTTAGGGCAGGACAAAGGGCAGGGCCATAGGGTACATCTGGGAGAGTCTCCCAAGGCTATTTGGTCTTGAGGGATGAATGAGACTAACTCCGATTAACTAATAAGCATGCAGAAACCATGTGGCACAAAATCCTAATGTTGTGTGGTTTGATATGGGCATGCGCCCTTGCAATGAACTGGAAAGATGGGAATAAGCAGGTGTAGACAATGGATTGATTGATGAGGGTAGCTGTCAGGAAAATGATGTAACTGTGTTACTTTTCACTGTATTTCTTTAGAACAATACTGTCAGATCGGCAATGGAGAGTTACAAAAAAGAAGCATTTAGTGTCTTATCTCACCATACTCTGATGGTAAAAGAGGTTAGTTTCCTATCTCACCACACTCTGTTTGTATACAAAACAACCACAGTGCAAAACGAGATTAGCTTCTGAAACTAGCTGATTGTGTCTACCTGCATAGTCTGCTTCCATTCACACAGCAAAAATCATTGTATGGCTCGTGATTATATTATCCAATGATCATCGTATTACTCTTGATTATACTATCCAATGATCATTGTATGGCGCGTGATTATATTGTCTAATTGTATATGATCACACCCCTGTACTTTCAATAAAAAGCTGAGTTAGGAGAGGCCAGTCGAAGAGCGTTAGAGAGAAACTGGGGCCTCTAAGACGGCTCTTCCCCTTTGCAAAGTGAACTTTGTAATCCTTTGTCTGTGTCTGTCTCATTATTTGAGCGTACCCACCCGCTGACAGGAAGGGAAAGGCACACCGAAGCCCGTCAATGGCCGGACCTGCTTAGGACAGTCCAAAGGAAATCCCTGGGGAGTAAATTCTCGGCCAGGCCGTTGAAATAGACATCTCCTCTACCTACCAACGGTGGATTGGCGCTCAAGGAACATGTTAGGAAATTTGTAATTGAAGTGAATACTGCAGTAAAAGATACAGGTTGTTATGTGTGTGTGTGAATGAGTGAGATTTGAGACACAAAAGTTTGCGCGATGAAGCACCAGCACTGGTGGAAACCAGTGGTCTGTTGAAGTAGGCTACAAACCTCTGGATAAAGGAAGAAACCTTATTGTCATAATGGGTAATCGTCATAGTACATGTAAGTCCTCGGGCACCGAGGCATTAGAGAGAGATGCACCAAAGAAACCCAGATAGTGTTAAACATTTGGATAAGTGGAAAAATAAAAAGCAAGGTTACAGGAAGGTTAATAATAGATGACTGGAAGCAAGTTGTGCAGGCCCTAGAAACTAGTGTGGCTTTGAAAACAGGAAAGGCAAAAGAAAAGAAAGAGGAAGAACTAAAACATGCAAGACTGTGGTTAGAACAAGCTCACAGACGAATGCAGGAAGTTAGAGAGGGGAAAGGAATTATGTTTCTAAGGAAAGTGTCACGCTGTGATTGATTTAGGACTCAAGTGCAGGAGTTCCAAAAAGGGTGATTTATTATCTTAACGAAACCAAAAACGGGGTGGGGCAGGATTACAAAAAAACAGAATTTCAACAGGACCAAAAAACCACAAAAACCTTACATGCCACATGGAGGGAGGAAACAGTACGGACCAGCAGGGAGCAAGGGAAAGACAAGACCAGATATACACGGAAGGGTTGATGAGTCACAGGTGCGGACAATCAGGGCAGATGGGAACCAGGGAAGTCAAAACTGAAACATAAAACACAAAGACATGGGTTTCAAAATAAAACTGAAACTGAATAAAAATGGGACAGAAAGAAGACAATGAAGGTGTAGTAAGACAAAGAAAAGGTAGAAAAATGAGCAGCAAGAACAGCAGCAGGAAGAGGTGGAGCAGGCTCCACTTGCACAACCTGCTGAAGAACGTCAAGGTGCAGAGGCCCGAGCGCAGGGGCCCTCAGAAAAAGTATATCCAGATTTATCAACGTTACAACCTCAACCTTCATTGCAGTTGATAAACAGAGAGCACTTACAAAAGCCCCGTTGTTACCAAGAGAGCTCATCAGCATTTGAAGCTGAAACATTTCCAATTATCCAACTT
Organism: Cololabis saira; assembly: GCF_033807715.1. Lineage (NCBI taxonomy): Eukaryota > Metazoa > Chordata > Actinopteri > Beloniformes > Belonidae > Cololabis > Cololabis saira. Next base: position 433,398 of record NC_084608.1, on the reverse strand, counting down.
CCGAATCCTGCAACAGGACAGAATGATCCCCTTGTTATATATGTATGTAGGCCTTGGTCTGTAGAGGAGGCCACAAAGGCCGTAGTAGAAATTGTATCACCTGAAGAGGATGTACATGAGTGGATTAGAGGCATAAAAAAAGCCTTTTCATAGCAGGGGCTTTTTTCAGTGAGGGAGTGACATCCGCTGCTAATCCAAGGCGCGAGAACACACATGGAAGCGCACATTGAGCACTATAAATCTGCAAGAGAAAAAAAAAACACAGACACGGGAACAGGCAGAAACACGAGCAAAAACTATCCCAGGTCCCGGGACCCAATCACAACTAAGCTAGGCTACCGCGACTATCTAACCCCCAAAACCACGGAGCGAGCATGCAGGTGAATTAGCCGATGTGTATGTCTGTGTGTGTGTGTGTGTGTGTGTGTGTGTGTGTGTGTGTGTGTGTGTGCATGTGTGCGTGTGTGCGTGTGTGCGTGTGTGTGTCATAGTCCAATCGATGCCCCACCTGTACTGTATCTATAGTGGAGGAGGGAGGGCGCAACCCCGCTACCCGAGGGACCAGAGGCTGACAAGGAAGAACCAGGAAACCCAGGGCACCAGCAACCCCACAGAGGGCAAGAAGAGGGCAGGAGGAAACCCACCGCCAGCGAAACCTTCACCCGCCCAAATTGCACAAAAATTACACGATTAATTCAAACTGGCCGACTTCCTGTTCGGTTTCGGCCATGGCACCAAGAGACTTTTGTTTAAGTCGCCACATGATACAGGTGTGTACTGATTTTCGTGGATGTACCTCAAACCGTATTGTGGGGCTTGAGGCACGACTTTTTCTAGGGGGCGCTGTTGAGCCATTAGGCCACGCCCATTAATGCAAACCATAAAATATCAAATTTTTCACCAGGCCTGGCTTGCGTGCAAAATTTGGTGACTTTTGGGGCACGTTTAGGGGTCAAAAAGGCCCTCATTTCATCTGAAAAATAAAAATAAAAACGAGAAAAAAAAATAAAAATTCCTACAGATACAATAGGGCCTTTGCACTGTCAGTGCTCGGGCCCTAAAAAAAAAAAAAATCCTACAGATACAATAGGGCCTTCGCACTGTAAGTGGGTCGGGCCCTAATAAATGATTCATTTTTTTGTCCTGCCGATGCAGGCCAAAAATGTTTTATTTTTTATTTTATTTAACCTTTATTTATCCAGGAATAATCCCATTGAGATTAAAATCTCTTTTGCAAGGGGGTCCTGGCCAAGAAAGCAGCACAATAGGTCCACATCAGTTACACATTGGACAACATCAACAAAAGAGACATAAAAAACAGCTAAAACAGTTTGGCAATCACATCACTACAGTATAATCACTCGATGTTTGATAAAAGAACATGTGCATTCAGTAGTCAGATAGACCTTGATCCTAGCTTTAAAATCTAGCAAACTTGGGAGACGATCCAATTTAAGATGACTCTGTAATTTATACCAGGACGAGGGTGCAAATGCTTTGAAGGCCCTTTCCCCAAAAACAGTCCGCGTACGAGGAATAGTGTACATTATCAATCTATCGTGCCTGAGACTAAAGCTTTTGGTGTTGACTTTAGGAACCAAGAGAGAACACAAATAAGGGGGCAAGTCACACAAGATGGCTTTATGAAGAAAACAATACCAGTGTTCCCATCTACGATTGTACAAAGAAGACCAGCCAACACTCTCATAAAGACTACAGTGATGAGTACGAAAACCTAAATCTGTTACAAATCTTAATGCTGCATGATACACCGAATCCAGCATTTTCAGGGAGGAGAGATTTCCATGCATGTATCATGTCACCGTAGTCGAGTATTGATACAAAAGTTGCTTGAATCAGTCTTTTTCTAACATTAAAGGAAAAATAACTTTTGTTTCTATAATAGAAACCAGGTTTAACCCTGAGTTTCTTTGTAAGACACTCAATATGGTATTTATCTACAAAATCCCAGGTATTTGTAGACTGAAACTCGTTCAATCACCTTTTCATTTTGTGTAACAATATGACAGTCATCATTTGTCTTCCCAGATTTTTTAAAGCACATCAATTTAGTTTTGTCAGAATTAAACACAAGTCTTAATTGATTAAGATTACTCTGAATGACATTAAAAGCAGATTGTATGGCATCTGTTAATGATGAAGCAGAACAGTACAAAATAGTGTCATCTGCATAAAAATGAAATTTGGCATCAGTTACATTTTGACAAAAAACATTTATATAAATAGAAAATAAAATAGGACCCAATATGGACCCCTGGGGGACACCATTTTGAGTCAACAAAGGTTTGGAGGATACACCATCGACCTAAACACTTTGTGTTCTGCCGCACAAGTAGTTGCCAAACCACATGACAGCTTTTGAAGACATTCCAATATCCCGCAGTCTCGTGCACAAGACCAAATGGTCAACTGTGTCAAAAGCCTTTGACAGATCTAAAAACAATGCAGCACAGTATTCTTTAGAATCAATAGCACTTATGAGATCATTTAAAACTTTCATGGTGGCAGTGACAGTACTGTGCTTTTTTCTGAAGCCAGACTGCAGCTCATTTAAAATGCTAATTCTTGTCAGAAAATCTTTCAACTGGTCACTTATAAGCCCTTCTAAAACTTTGGCTAAAGCAGAAAGTTTTGATATTGGCCTGTAACTATTAGGATTTGATCGGTCACAACCCTTCAATAAAGGAGTGACATATGCTGACTTCCATACACTAGGAATTATTCCAGCTTCTATAGTCAGGTTAAAAATATATGTCAAAGGTTCAGCAATATGTTCAGCAGCAATTTTCAAAAAATATGGATCTAACCCATCAGGACCAGAGGATTTCTTGGTATTTAACTTAATGGGAGCATTGTATACCTCCTCTCTAGTAATAGGGGCAAGATCAAAATTACCAAGTACATTTTCACCAGACAGAGAGTAATCCACTTGACTTATCCCTTGTTTCATTTCCTGCTCAAACAACAAACCAGAAGATATAAAATGCTGGTTTAAGGAATCTAACATACTTTCCTTTTCTGTAATGGTCTCATCATTCAATTTTAAAATATTTGGAAGTACCATGTCCCTTGCACCTGAAGACAACGATTTAATCATCTTCCAGAATTTAGAAGGTTTGTTTGTGCTATCACATATTTCATTTACATAAAAGTCTGCTTTGGTTTTTCGTATTTGTGAGATACATTTATTTCTCAGATACCTAAAATGTTGCCAGTCTGATTTATTTTTGGATTTTCTTGCAGTTGCCCAGGCAAGGTCTCGTTCATGAATTAGTTCAGAAAGTTGCTCTGAGAACCACGGGTTATCACGTCCTTTAATCTTGTGTTTTCTAAGAGGAGCATGTTTATTTATAATGCCTAACAATAAAGATTTAAAATATTGCAATGCTATCTCGGAATCTGGGATCAAATTTAATTTGTTCCAATCACAGAGATAAAGGTCATTTAGAAAAGCTTGTTCACAGAACAATTTAAAATTTCTCTTTTGTATGATACGTGGTTTACACTTTGGCAACTTTGTGTCTCTCACACAAGCAACTATGCAGTGATCGCTAACATCATTTGCAAAGACAGCAGTGGCTTTATATTTATGTGGGACATTTGTTAAAATCAAATCAAGGAGAGTTGACTTCTCAGGATGTTTATTATTTAGCCTGGTTGGTGAGTCTATAATTTGAGTCAAAAGTGCTGAATCACAGAAACATTTAAAAGAATCAGATGCAGGAGTTAACCAGTCCCAGTTTAAGTCCCCTAATAAAACCAATTCATTATACTTTACTGATGATAAACAGTCAGCGCAAAATGTGTGCGCATCCATCGCAGGACCCTTCCATACCACACTCTCACCGACAAAGACAAGGGCACTCTTTCACTCACCGTTTCCCCCTCCCCGGGGGGGGGGGGGGGGTCCACCAGGGAGCCCCCCAGGCTGCACGGCGAGCCCCGCCAGGACCCGGGCACCGCGACCAGTGGTCCCCAGGCCGACGAGGGAACGTGGGTAGAGTAGGCCCCACTCCCACCCCTGGTGTTGAGTGAATGTGGTTAATGCAATAAAAACAGGGAGGGGGAGGTCAGGGTATCATATTTGACAATGACCTCCCCCTCCAAGACGCTAAGTATCCTTGTTAAGTGTATCTATAAAATTTTGAGTGTGCAGTGTCAAATATGTTATTAAAATCGTGGAGTGGGGAGTACTGGGGCATGCAGGACAGTGTCCCCCCACGCCCCGGATCCCCGACCCCTCGGACACTATGTGTGTGTGAGTCGTGTAGGGGGGGCAGGAGGGGGAGCGGTGGCCGAAGCCAGTAGGCAGGGCCAGTAGTACTGGCCCTGGTAGGCGCCCACGCTCCCCGCCCACCATCCAGGTCGACGGGGGCTGGCCCTCCGAGCCGGGCCAGGGCCCCACCGCACCTCCAGGAGCGGTCTCCCAGCGCCGCCGGAGCCACCAGGCGGAGGAGGAAATGGCACAACATCCTTCCATTAACACTGACTACATATAACATAGACACCTGGGAATGACTCCCCCTGCCGCCGCACCCGCCCGCCGGACCCGCCCGCCGGACCCGCCCGCCGGACCCGCCCGCCGGACCCGGTGGCCTCCTGAAACTCAGCAGTCTAATGGCGCTTTTACAGTAGTACCTACTCAGCCCGACTTGACTCGCCACGCCTTGCCCTCGTTTCTTTTCAATACCCAGATCAGAAGTAGGCGGGGTTGAAGCGAAGCTATGTGACGTACTCAATTGTGCGATTGGGCCAACCCCCTGACCAATCGGTGGTGTGTAGTGTGATGACGTCGGATGCAGCCCGTCTGAGCTGCTTAGTTCAGTCCTCGGAAGAATAGTTACAGAAAAATGCCTCAACCCCTAATGGAAAGGCGCCAAACCGAGTAAAGGCGAGTCGAGTCGGGCTGAGTAGGTACTAGTGTAAAAGCGCCATGAAAGATGTCGGGGATGCTGCTGGAAACATGTTGGTTGTGTTATAGCTGCTGTATGTCTGATTGTTTTTTGGATTGCTCTCGTGCTGGCTCCTTAAGTCACCAAATCCGAAAGAACCTGAGAAAAAGAATACACGTCGGAAGCAAAGCCTATGGGAAGGACGGCTGGAATGGTTGGAGAAAACTTCTGAGCACAAGACTAGCTTTGAACTCAACCTCTGGCCAAGTTCCTCTCCCTGTCCGTCAAATCCACTAAGTATTACGTGTGTACCCAAATGCCTGTGCTACAAAGAATCCTCCCATTTTACCAAGGCCATATGAGAACAATACTCTCTTCCCACATGCATTAGTCTCTGCAGTGTTCCCGCAGCTTTTGAACCAGACCTTGAAGCACAAGCTGCCGCCACCAGTGAATGTCTCTACACTGGATTTCTCAAACCTTCTGAGGACAAGCCGTTCACGGGCCAGGAAGCTGTACGATCCTGTATATTCCACCCCGAACAAAGTTTAGTTTAAAGATAATTTTATTGATAAATGATTGCTCAAACATTTTAGGTTCATAAGAAGCATCTTCTGAGGTGAACCAGGACCCTTAAAAACATTCTAAAGACATACAATCAAGAGTAATTGATTTGTATCGACCTGGAAAGGAATGAGAAATCATCACAAGCACAATAGAAAATCCTCAGTGAGGTAAAGAAAAACCAATAAGTAACAGATAAAGGCTTGAAGACATCCCTGGAACTGGCAAACATCTCTGTTCAAACATCTAACGGACAAAAGAAAGAAAGAACCCCAATGGTTGCTCCAACAACTTGAAACTGACAAAAGTAATAATGAATAGTGATTTTCTAAAGATCAGCTAATGAAAATCAAACATTAGTTTTGAATTGTGGTCCTAAACAAAGAATTGAAACACAAAAACTAGTTAATTAAACAAAACTAGAAGTGTAATTCACATGTAATTCCTATCATTAAAAAAGGGAATACCAGAGTTGTTGTTCTTAGGAGAAGGAGAAGGAGAAGCAGGATGGGATGGGTTGCTCTAAAAGACATATGTGCCATGGTTTCAAGTTATTTTAATGTTTCTGCATATTAACTACTCCGGGAGGAGAAAGCAGAAAGGAGGGGACAAGAAAGGCACGTAAAAAACGTTTTACGATGTGAGGTGTGAGGCAAGAATCACAAACATTGTTGTTAAAAGAAATTGATGTGTAAATGGAGATCACTGTTGCTAATTAATTGCCACTGAATATGGTTTGTAGGAAAAAAAGATGATGATTTTCTCTTTGCTCTATTATTTGCCAATTTCAAAAGAAGAGATGAGAAAAGCCAGCAAAGCACCACCCCACCAATTGTCTGGAGCTCAGTCTTCCTGCCTTTCTAAAGCTAATAACACAATAAACTTAATCTATCCTTAATGCAATCACATCTATTCAAATATAATCCTATCCTATACCCCTAATTGGATCTGGTGGATCATGTTACACCCTCTGGCTTCCTTGTTGTCATGGTGATAGGTGGGAGATGCTTCAAGACCGAGCAGTTGTGCTGAGGGAGAGGAAACATTGCATTCATTGGCTTTAAAGACATGTCCAACAGACACTATTTCATCTGCCTGCAGATATGTGTGGTAAATGAAGGACACAACTTTGATAATAACTGGAGTAGGACAAACATACAAATGGTTGGCATTCAACAAAGCTGCTCAGGCAGATGCTTGGGAAAATACCCCCTTATTTGTCAAAAGTCATAAGGATTTATGTTAAAACGTTTCAAAATGTAATCAATATTTGAAGATTCAAGTGTAATGTTTGTTTTTTGTGACTTTTCCCTTCTTGCCTTCTAACCTTTTCTGTAAAGTACAGTGAAATGTCAGCGTTAGTCTGGGGATCATCCAAGTCAGCATGTCATTTCTATGTTTCTCACTTATAGTTTTTATATGAGGAAAGGCCTCATTCTTACATAGATACACACAAGAATATGATACCAGTTTTCCCATTCTAACAGTAGTGACATTTCTTGTGTGCCAACCAGCGTCACAACAAGAAAACTCTTCATGATGCTGGAAGATTTCAACATGAGATTCTGCACGGAGCAGAAGGAGGGAGGCCGGTATTTAGTGAGCAGAAAAGCCACCATACAGGATGAAACAACAACAACCAATCCAGAAATACATCCAGAGGATGACCTCTAATTATGAACTGCTAAGTGAAGTATAATCCAGTGAGTAGGAAGAAGAGATTGAGGACGAAGCATCATGGAAAGAGTAGCCAATGCACAGAATGTACCAACGACAGATCGGAGAGGTTACTGACATCAAGAAACCCTGCCAATAGTTCCAAAATGCTGGTCTGAAAGACAACAGAAGCATTACTCATAGGAGCAGAAGAATAGGCCTTGACCATTAGGTAATAGAAACCATGGCCTGCCACACAAGACAAGACACCTATGTACAACAGAAACCAGGTCTACCACACCAAACAACATCTCAGCTGCAGACTGTGCAAAAAATACCCTGGACATCTGCCAGCATATAATAGCAGGATGCAAATTGATAAGGCATACTTGGAATGGTAACGACCCTGTTGTGTTTACAGTGGACAGGAACATCTGTGCTGAGTGTAAGTTGGAAGTCCCAAAATCTAAATCTGACATACTTCCAAGAATGGTGAAGAGTGAAATACCAAAGATCCTGTTTGGCTTCCAAATCCAAACTGATTCATCTGGTGATGGCTAACCAATCGGACATTGTCATGGTCGCCTGAGAAAAGGAGTAGCAATCCCAACTGATAGTAACATCAACAAGAAGAAACAAGAAGCTGAAGAAAGACAGAGAGTTGAAGGAAGAGACAGATAAGATATGGAAGATAAAGGCAATATTGGTGTCTTCACCTACTGCTGTTGGTAGACAAAGGACTCACTAATGTGACCTCCAAGTTGGGAGAGTGACTCGAGCAGATTCCTAAGAATGACAAAAATACTGAATAGAACGCTCAAGCTCCCGGGTCACTGGTAGAGGACTCAAGCTTGAAAAGGGCCATCAATAGAGAGTGGGCTAAGGTGGAGTTGTCATACTGTAGATGTACAGTATACAACACAGGAGTCTGGCTACATTGTAATTGGCCCGACTTTTGGCTCAGCTTAGTCATGGCCCATGCCAATTGAAAAATGTTATTGAAAGCCATTTGAAAATGTAGACATTTCAAATAAGGCCTTATGTGTTACATCCACTCCAGCCTCACTCACTTGCCAGCTCCGCCTCCTCATGTCACTATGGTTTCTCATGCCTTGTCGGACTCCGTAGGTTTCTCTGGTCCCCTTCCCAATCTGACTAATGAGGATATGTTTAGCTGCATGTCATCGCTCCGCCGCTGGTTGTCTCGGTGGTGTTCAGAAAACGACGTGGCCTTTATTGACAATTGGACGACGCATTCTCACATCAAAATGTGAAATAGCAATGTTTTTCCACAGTACAAAACATTTTAGTTTCACAATAAGGCCTCTCAAATTGTGACATGTTCACGTTTTTCCCCTATTATTTTCTATTGGCCTGCAGAAAAGTCATGTGACTGCCCGCAGCTGCCTTGTAAAAATAAAAACATGGCAGCCATCCTTGTCTTTCTCAGTGGAAAATGCATTATTTTAAGGTAGTTTCAACATAAAAAAGCGTTTTGATCATATTTCTAGCAAGAAATATACATTGAAATGTCATAATATTCGTTCAGTTGCTGTATATGATCATTGGTTTGTTAGTTATTACGATGAATCTTTCAGGTCTCGGGATAAAATTGTTACAGTTTTACGTTTTCTGTCGTTGCTATGCTGGTTGCTAAGTGCGCAGCTTTGGACGAAACCAAGTGGGTTGTATGCTATTTGAATTATTTTTTAGATAATGTAGTTATATGAGCTCTTAAGATATTTGTGTTATTTTGTGTAACTTTTGATGATATTGCAATATAGGACAAAATAAAACAGATTATATTGCCCAGGGGATTACACATTCATTCTTCTTTGAATTATGGCACCACCGTGTTTTTGTAAGACAACCCGAAAATTATTGCTCGCTCCAAAAGAGCATGTTTTAAAAATATATATTATTATTATACCTTTTATTTGGCAAGACAATCAACAAATTTTATGGTGCTTGCAGCGTAAATGCAACCTACTACTACTGCCATTTAGCAGACACTTTTCAATTCAATTCAATTCAATTCAATTTTATTTATATAGCGTCTAATACAACAAAAGTTGTCTCTAGACGCTTTCCAGAGACCCATACCCAGAACACGACCCCCGAGCAGTTATTACATAAACAATGGCAGGTAAAAACTCCCCTAGTGGGAGAAAAACCTTGTGCCAAACAGTGGCAAGGAAAAAGTCCCCTTTAGGAGGGAAGAAACCTTGAGCAGGACCAGGATCATAAGGGGGGACCCTCCTGCCGAAGGCCAGACTGGTGGGTCAGGGACGGCAACAGCACAGCAGGCAGGTGGAAGCAGCAACGGGATGACCAGATTGGAAATTGGTTCCATAGTAGTGGTGCCTGATAGCAGAACGCCCGCCCTCCAAATCTACATTTGGATACTCTAGGAACTACGAGTAAACCTGCACTCTGAGAACAGAGAGCTCTGCCAGGAACATAAGGCACTATCAGGTCTTGCAAATAATGCCGTTTTGGGCTTTATACGCAAGTAATACAATTTTAAATTGGATTCTGAATTTTACAGGTAACCAATAGAGCAACGCCAACACTGGAGAGACATGGTCTCTCCTGCTAATTCCTGTCAGTACTCGTGCTGCGGCTTTCTGGATCAGCTGGAGCCTATTCAGCAAATTACTTGGACATCCTGCTAATAACACATTACAGTAATCTAGTCTAGAAGATACAAACGCATGGACTAGTTTTTCTGCATCACTCTGCGAGAGGATTTTCCTAATCTTTGCAATATTACGGAGATGGAAAAATGCTATTTTACAAACCTGATTGACATATGGTTTAAACAACAAATCCTGATCGAAAACAACACCAAGGTTTCTCACAGTTGCACTGGAAGCCATTGCAACACCATCTAATCCCTTCCTAAAATGCTCTGGACCAAGAATGATAACCTCTGTTTTATCTGAATTTAGAAGCAGGAAATTTCTGGACATCCAGTCCTTGATGTCCCCAAGACATGCCTGAAGTTTAACTAACAGTTCTGTTTCATCCGGCTTCATAGACAAATAGAGCTGCGTATCATCAGCATAACAATGAAAGTGTATGCCGTGATTCTGGATTATACTTCCCAATGGCTGCATGTATAAACTGAACAAGATTGGCCCTAGCACTGAACCCTGTGGAACACCATAACAGACCCTTGACTGTTCTGAAGAAACTTCATGTACATGAACAAACTGGAACCTGTCAGATAGATATGATTTAAACCAACGTAGAGCTGTCCCTTTAATCCCAAAAACATGCTCTAACCTGTGCAGTAAAATGCCATGATCTACAGTGTCAAAAGCAGCACTGAGGTCCAGTAGAACCAGTATGGACACTAATCCCTTATCTGAGGCCATAAGAAGGTTATTCGTGACTCGAACCAGTGCTGTCTCTGTGCTATGATGCATTCTGAACCCTGACTGAAAGACTTCAAACAGATCATTTCTATACAAATAGTCACATAACTGGCTTGAAAATGCCTTTTCCAGAATTTTAGATACAAATGGAAGGTTGGAAATTGGTCTATAATTAGCTAAGGTGTCTGGGTCAAGAGAAGGTTTTTTAAGTAAAGGTTTAATTACTGCAACTTTGAAAACCTGTGGTACATATCCTAAACTTAGGGATAGGTTAATTTGGTCCAGTATTGTCGTATCAATAAGAGAAAAAATATGTTTGAATAGTCGAGTCGGGATGGGGTCTAACATACATGTGGTTGACTTAGCTCTATTGACGAGTGAGGTCAGCTCAGGGAGGTCTACAGGATCACAACAGTCTAGAGCAGGGGTTCTTAACCTTTCTGACCTTGGAGCCAATTTTTGCAGTACATATTGGCCTGGGGCCCATTAAATATTAACACTGTATAGCAGGGGTATTCAACTAAAACTTTAAGAGGTCCATTTAGAGAAAATTTACTCAAGCGAAGGTCCAGAACATCATAATATATATGTGTGTGTGTGTGTATATATATATATATATATATATATATATATATATATATATACATATATATCCTGTTCGGTCCTGTTCATAATTTTTATGGACAGGATTTCTAGGCGCAGCCAGGGGCCGGAGGGGATCCGGTTTGGGAACCTCAGGATTTCATCTCTGCTTTTTGCAGATGATGTTGTCCTGTTGGCTTCATCAGACCGGGACCTCCAGCATGTGCTGGGGCGGTTTGCGGCCGAGTGCGACGCGGCAGGGATGAGAATCAGCACCTCCAAGACCGAGGCCATGGTTCTCGACCGGAAAAGGGTGGCATGCCTTCTCCGGGTGGGTGGAGAAGTCCTGCCTCAGGTGGAGGAGTTCAAGTATCTCGGGATCTTGTTCACGAGTGAGGGAACAATGGAGCGTGAGATTGACAGGCGGATCGATGCAGCGTCCGCAGTAATGCGGTCGATGTACTGGACCGTCGTGGTAAAGAGGGAGCTGAGTCGAAAGGCGAAGCTCTCGATTTACCGGTCAATCTACGCCCCTACCCTCACCTATGGTCATGAACTTTGGGTAGTGACCGAAAGGACAAGATCGCGGATACAAGCGGCCGAGATGAGTTTCCTCCGCAGGGTGGCTGGACGCTCCCTTAGAGATAGGGTGAGGAGTTCGGTCACCCGGGAGGAGCTCGGAGTCGAACCGCTACTCCTCCACATTGAGAGGAGTCAGCTGAGGTGGCTTGGGCATCTGTACCGGATGCCTCCTGGACGCCTCCCTAGGGAGGTGTTCCAGGCATGTCCCACCGGGAGGAGACCCCGGGGAAGACCCAGGACACGCTGGAGAGACTATGTCTCTCGGCTGGCCTGGGAACGCCTCAGACTCCCCCCGGAAGAGCTGGAGGAAGTGTCTGGGGTGAGGGAAGTCTGGGCATCCCTGCTGAGGCTGCTGCCCCCGCGACCCGGCAACGGATAAAGCGGGAGAAGATGAGTGAGTGAGTGAGTGAGAGTATATATATATATATGTGTGTGTATATATATATATACATATATATATATATATATATATATATATATATATATATATATATATATATATATATGTGTGTGTGTGTGTGTGTATATATATATATATATATATATATATATATATATATATATATATATATATTCAAGTAGCCTCATAATTGTATCAACATCTGCATCTGACTGTTATATTAAAAAAAGTAAATTTTTGCCACAACATGTGTAACTTGAATTAAACATATTTTTTTCTCTTAAAAATAAAATAGATCTTATTTTATTTCTCTACCATCAGTTTAAATTTCCCCTTTTCTTTGTTAATTTTCTCAACACATTTTTATAATAAATGAATAAACACATCTTAACAATTGAACAGTTTTGCAGTTTCTTTTTCTTCCCCTCTTTTAATCTTATGCCCCCACTTTCTGTCGTTCAGTGAGAGAACTGAGCTCTAATTTCTCCTGTCAGGACTTTAAATCTGGGCTGGATGGTGTCAGGTTCTCATATGCATGAGAAGGTGCTCATTGATGAGCCTGGAACGATATTTAGTTTTAATTATGTTCACTGTGGAGAAAGCTTCTTCACAGCTGTATCTGGACCCAAACATGGGCAGGATGTTTTAAGATGGTCAGTTTATTTTTCTGTGACTTCAGTTCAGACTTGAGTGGATATGTTTGATGAAAAACTTTGTGTTTTGTTTCAGTGGCGTTTCACTTTTGCACTTTGAACGCCACACACACACAGCGCGCCGTGTGGAAAAGCGCCGTCTACATACATGGAGCGCCGCCTTACAACACACACACAGGCATACAAGTGTGCATATTTAAAAATAGAGCGAGGACAAAACTTAGTTTGATTTTACTTTAAGTTATTTACATTAATAAGGTTTCGGGTTAATCGGGTTTCATCCGAGCCTGATCAGCTGCGACGGGCAGAGCCAGCACCGCAGCTCTCTGGTCGCGCTGCAGCAGAGTCACTTTCCGATGCTTTTTCGAAAGCCCGAACAGTCCAGTCCAGCAGACACGACAGCCCACGCTTGTACATCTACCATCTTTCACCAGTAACGACAGAGCCACCGCCCGAGCGGCACCGACCTCCCCGGCCGCGGGGACGCGTCGGGATAAATAATCACGCCACGCTCGCTCGCTCTGGGCGCAGACCCAAGTAATCGATCCCTGATCCTGGTGGATCTAAACTTACTCTGTGCAAAATGAAGGATTTACTCTGTAAATACACACCATTTCTCTTACTATTACACGTACAGCTAGCTGAGTGTCTTCTTCTCCTCATTTGGTAGGGAGTTGCTATGCAGTCCCGGGGCCCTCGCGGCCCACAAGTACAAAACTGAATTCTTTTTGCGGCCCACTAGGGGGCGCTCGCGGCCCAAGTTCAGAAAGGAAATCTGAAAATTCAGACAGAAACTCTAGATAAGCACCAGCAGGGGGCCGGTACACTACCACTAACACAACTGGCTTCTCTGATTTCCAGCTCGGAAATTTCAGACTAAGCGTGAGGCTTTCAAATGTATTATAATTGCACTTAGATTCAATTTTTGTTCAGAGACTGGAGTTATAAATTGCTGCGACTCCTCCGCCTCGGCCCGTGCTTCTAGGAATGTGAATGATTAAAGGAATGATTAAAGTAGCCGGGCGGAGTCGATTCATTCAAACTAACATACTCTTCCTCCTGTAACCATGTTTCTGTTAAGCAGAAAATATCACTCCTTGCTGATTGGGCCGGAGCTTCGGGAGCTGCGTGCTGGCCTGCGGTCCCCACCCCCGGTCATCCCGTTGCTGCTTCCACCTGCCTGCTGTGCTGTTGCCGTCCCTGACCCACCAGTCTGGCCCTCGGCAGGAGGGTCCCCCCTGATGAGCCTGGTCCTGCTCAAGGTTTCTTCCCTCCTAAAGGGGAGTTTTTCCTTGCCACTGTTTGGCTTAAGGTTTTTCTCCCACCAGGGGAGTTTTTACCTGCCATTGTTTATGTAATAACTGCTCGGGGGTCATGTTCTGGGTATGGGTCTCTGTAAAGCGTCTAGAGACAACTCTGTTGTATTAGACGCTATATAAATAAAATTGAATTAAAATTGAATTGAAACTCCTGCTCTCTGTAATTATATCATTTACTAACAGAGACTTAGAGCTTAACGATCGTATATTTAGTAATCCGCATCTAATTTTTCGGTCTGTAATTGGTACCAAATGTACATTGGTTTTAATTTTTACAAGATTATTTTGGTTAACGTCTCTATAACGCCGCACCTGGTGAACTTTTGGAGGGCGGGGAACTGCAACCACTTCTATTTTGCTAGGCACCTGGTTAGAGTCGCCAATATCATGTAATCCTACAGTTTTAGAGTCGCTAATTACATAATGCAATCCTACAGTTTTATTGGCAGGAGTTGGTCCTCGGGAAGCAGCAGAGAAGCGTGTAAGACTGCAGCTCTGCATCCTGGCCTGGACCCTGGATTGTCAGGGGGAGTGTCTAATAACATTGGCCAGATTTCTAGAAATAAGAGCTGCACCATCCCGGGTGGGATGAATGCCGTCCCTTCTAATCAGACCGGGCTTTCCCCAGAACGTCTCCCAATTGTCAATAAAGTCCACATTGTTTTCTGAACACCACTGATACAACCAGCGACGGAGCGAGAGCATGCGACTAAACATGTCATCGCTGGTCAGATTGGGGAGAGGACCAGAGAAACCTACGGAGTCCGACATGCTTTTGGCGTAGTTACACACCGAAACAATTTTCATTTTAGTGACTTCCGACTGGCGAAGACGGGAGTCATTAGCTCCGACATGGATGATAACTTTACTATATTTACAATTACCCTTTGCCAGTAGCTTCAAATTTGCTTCAATGTCGCCTGCTTTGGCCCCCGGAATGCATCTAACTATGGTCTCTGGAGTTGGCCTCACATGCCGGACTATGGAGTCGCCAATCACTAGGGTCGGCTTCTCAACGGGTGTGTCACAGAGTGGGGAAAAACGGTTAGACACATGAAGCGGGTGGTGGTGTTCTGTGAGCCCTTTAGGACTACGCTTCCTCCGAACCGTCACCCACTGGACTGCCTGGCTGCTCGGGAGCTGCAGAGGATAGTAATAGAGGAGAATAATAATAGTAAATAGTAAAAGAGGATAATAGGTAGAGGATAATAATACAATAAAATGAAATTCAATAGACTGATATGTTCATTTTAATAAATTTATTAAAAATCCCTTTCCATCCCCTGTCACCTGTTTCAAGTAAATTTTCACTTGAAATAAGTAGGAAAATCTGCCAATTACAAGCAATAAAATCTTGTTCCACATGCAGATTTTTCACTTATTTTAAGGGAAAATCTACTTGAAACAGGGGAAAATTGTTGTTTTTTCCAGTGAGATATATATATATATATATATATATATATATATATATATATATATATATATATATATATATATAATTATCTAACAGTTGTAGCTTTGTTTTGTCTGTAGTTTGTAGTTTTGTCTGAATATAAAGTGAAGCTTCATGTTTTCTTTTTTTACTAGACAGATGAATAAAGTTCTATCTATCTATCTAGTAAAAACATGAAGCTTCACTTTATATTCAGACAAACTAATGTGGCAGCTACAACTGTTAGATTTCATCTAATAAACCAACATTTATCTTCCTAAATGATTTATTTCAGCCAGCGGTAATGCTCCACAGAGCTGGTTTCTCCCCGGGACGACGCCGTGGGTTGACCCAGCGATCACGTCTGTCCCCCCGGCCGTGAGCTGCTGATGCTGCCCGGGGCCGGCGGCTCTTCTGATCCACGAAACATCGGATCAAATTTCTTAACAGGCGTTATTTGGATAAACTGAGCCCAGGTTGGGGATCTTAACGGTTACTTTTACGCCTGAAAAAACATTCAAACTTGGCAAAAGTGGCATATTAACAGCGCTACAGCTGAAATTAAAACAGCTTCTAGCCTGCTTTTAGATCTCAGCTTTCGCTGTCGTTTTGGTGCGAAATGCATTCTGGCATACACTGTAGCATACTGCTGTGTGAACGGTCTGCTGGAGCAGCGTACTGAATCGTTCATTTAGTAGGCAGTATACAGTACATACTTTGCAGTATGTAGCATGTAGTACGGTAGTATCCAAATTTGGATACAGCCATTGTGTTCCATGCCGGAGGTGTTTGCACTGCACAAGCTAGACTTTCGCCACTGATTATTAGGTTTGTTGATCCTGAGCTCTCCTACATTCAACATACAGATGCGAGCACATTGGACCTCGGTGTTGCCCTCTACCTGGAGCAACAGGCAAGTCAAGGTCTGTAAAAGTGAGTCCAGGTGTGTTGCGCATGAATTAGAATTCCTCACCCATAACCTGTTAACCCCTAGAGATTTTGGAGGTGAATTTCGCCTGAAGAGGCCTATCCAAATTAAATCAACAATATCTTCACAAAAGGGCAGAGGGGAGCGGGTTTGGAGGGCGGGAATCCCCCGGCGAGGCACGGCGGCTGGGGGACTCATTCTCAGGTTTCTATGTTGTCTGTCGTGGTTGTGATTGGAGGCTTGATGTGCCATCTC
The DNA here is from genome assembly GCF_033807715.1 of Cololabis saira. Lineage (NCBI taxonomy): Eukaryota > Metazoa > Chordata > Actinopteri > Beloniformes > Belonidae > Cololabis > Cololabis saira. The sequence continues at coordinate 416,734 of NC_084608.1, read as the reverse complement.
CCGCTCCACACTGGGGGCTCTGCCAGCGCCGGGGGCCCACTCCTGGGGGTGCGGTGTAGCCAGGCTTAGAAGACCAGGGCTCACCCGCCCCGGAGTGGCCTGTGGGGAACGTGGGTGCCCAGTATCACTGGCCCTGCCTCCTGACTTTGTGCTCCTCTCCTCCTCGTGTTCCCCTCATCATCGGCGGTGACTCGAGACGAGCATGACAGTCTTCTTCGCGGGATCGTCTACTTGTGGGTCTTCAGGTGGGCATAGAGGCCGATCCGTGACCCACATATTTTTGTGCAATGTGGACAGGGGAAAGTGGTGGTGGGTTGTGGTCACGTTGGAGCCTGTTTCTGTCTTTCCTTACATGACTCACGCACACACAACGGGTTGGGGGATCCGGGGCGTGGGGGACATTGTCTCACATACCCCGGGATTGCCTGCTCCTCAGTTTTAATAACATCTTAGACATCTCTACACTCAACATACATACACTCAACAAGGTCTTTGGAGGGGGGAGCACTTTCACTGGTGCCCTGAGCTCCCCCTCCCTGTTTTTACCACATTAGTCACACCCACACACACTCATCACCAGGGGCAGGAGTGAGGTCTTCCTCTACCCATGTTTCCCACATTTGGCTTGGGGCGGGGGGACCACGGGGGGGGGCTGATGCCCGGACCCCTAGCATGGGCTAGCCGTGCTGCCTGGGGGGAGTCTGCTGGGCTGTGCCGGGCCTTCAGGGGGGAGATGGGAGTGGTGAGAGAATGGTTGTCCATGTCTTTGTCAGTGAGTGTATGATGGTGTCTGTGGGGGTGGGTGTCCTGCGGTGGACTGGCGGCCTGTCCGGGGTGGACCCTTGCCTCAGCGGGTTGTCTCGCATTGATAGGACTATTACACACACACACACACACACACACACACACACACACATACGCACAGACATATATACACACATAGCCGCACACACACACACACACACACACACACACACACACACACACACACACACACACATACACACACACAAACATATAGACAGATACACCGGCCCGTTCACCTGCATGCTTGCTCTGTATTTTTGGGGGTTAATTAATCGCGGTAGCTTAGCTCAGTTGTGATTGGGTCTCGGGACCTGGTACAGTTGCTGCTCGGTTCCGTGCCTGTTTCGTGTCTGTTCTGTTTTGCAGATTTAAAAAAAAAAAAAAAAGAGCATCAAAGCATATTGTGGCGCTCGATAAGCTTGCTTATCAATATTGAATTATCTATTAAACTATCTATAATACATAACTTTTTTTCTGATATTTATCTTCAAAACAAGAAAAGTTTCTTTTTTAAAGACAGTTGGTGATCTTGCTATTTTTGTTTCCATGATAATTCAGCTTTGCTAAGTAACACCCACACCACTGCCTCCATCTGTTACACAAGAATAAGTTTCACTGAAGAAAGTTCCAATTCTCTGAACTAAATTCTGATTAGTTAATGAAAGTAAATGAAATCTGAGCTTAACTGAGACATGCATACATATTAAACGTGCAAAGGTTTGAAGAAGAGAATCAGGAGGATAATACCTACCTACCTGCGCTTGTCTTGCTCAGGAATGTGTCTATATATATATATATATATATATATATATATATACATATATATATATATATATATGTATATATATATATATATATATATATATATATATATATAGAATATAAATAGACACAATCCTTCTTCTTATCTACTGTCGTGCCAGAGGAGATGCTATTTCAGTTATCAAAAGAGTTATTAATAATTGTCCTTCAACAATTATTATATATATATATTAATAATTAATAAAGTAGATTATTTATCAAATTGAATTATCAAAATGACTTAATCAAAACGGGGCACCACCTGATGTAATCAGGAAAATTATAACTTAACAGCATAATCAGTCTCAAAGTGAATTATTCTACAGAATAATAGTTGAAGGAAGGAGTCCGAACACTGGCCCTGGCAAACCAGCATGTAACAAAATATGGGTAAAATTAACACAAACAACTTCTCTAATTCAAATTAATCAGAATTTATTTACATAAGTGTCAAGATGGCAAGGCGACACTGAATTCTGATGCCTAAACTACACACAAAAAAACCATTAACTACTTAAAAAGGGACAATAATGTCAATAATGTCCAATAATGTTTGGCTTAAGGTTTTTCTCCCACTAGGGAAGTTTTTACCTGCCATTGTTTATGTAATAACTGCTCGGGGGTCATGTTCTGGGTATGGGTCTCTGGAAAGCGTCTAGAGACAACTCTGTTGTATTAGACGCTATATAAATAAAATTGAATTGAATTGAATTGAATAATTTATGTAATTCAAATCTTCCGGTAATCTGCGCGTGTGTGTGTGCGTGTGTCTCAGAACAACGTCACGCCACGTGAACCAAAAGAAAATGGTGGACACAGTATTTAGAACACAAATAACTGACAAAACGGCGCCACGCGGGTCTAACAAAGAGCGGGGAGGCCTCGTGGTCTAATTACTAACGTGTCCGTGTAGTTAGTGAAAAGGGAGGGAAACAAGGACGGTCACCTCAAAAATACACACGTAACGGCCGCCGGGCGGCGGAAGTTGTCGGCGTGCCACACAAATAAACAAACAGCGATGCCGGTGGGTTGCACCGGCAGCGGTGAGGAATTACCTCTCAGACGCAGCAGCTGTCGGTCTGTAGGAGACGTGCGTTAGACAGTAATATGCAGACAAAATTACAGTAAACACAAGTTACGTTAACCGCTTTAAACTAATTAACTGCCCAGACACGAGAGCCTCATGTCTCCCTGGTTCTGGAGTGGCCGGCAGTATCCGAGGGTTTTGGGAGCTTTCTGGTTCAGTTCGGGTGATCAGGTGCTGATCCACGCTTCTGCCGGGCGGGTTCCGTTCCGAGCGGCCTCCCGGTCCTCTCTCCTTACAACTCTGAAATGAAAAGACAGTTGGTGCAGCGCCGCCTTGAGCCGGGCTTCTCCTTCCTGATCACGGAGCCTCTCACGCCGCCTCAAAGCACACGGTGACCGGTTCACTGTAGAACGTGTGGTCCGTCTTATCGGCGAGGCGCGGGGCGTCACAGATCCAGGTGGCTGGAAGCTCACGGCTGAGGCTGGACACGCCAATCGGTCATCCTCGATACGCCACGGTTCCTTATGCAACAGAAAGCTCAAAGCGGGAGAAGGGGTTAGGGAGGCAGAGAAAAGCGCAGCGCTCCATGGTAACAGATCCCCCCCCCCAGCTCTGAAGAAAGACGGAGAGACGTGGGTCCAAATGCGCTGGGAGGCAGAAAACGGTGTATCCAAGCGAGCTGGGGGCAAGAGAAGAGAGCGAGAGAGGTGGGGAGAAGACTTTTTTCCACCGGGGATGTGGTGACGTCATCAGTGCCCGGCCAATCACAGATCAGTGACTGAAGTGCCGCCTCAGGCACCGTCTTTTGTTTACACCTCCTGGACTACAAAGCCCAGCGGGTTTGTTGTCTTTTCTTACATTTCCCAAACAAAGCAGCCATTAGGTGAAACACGAAGCTGGTCCCAGACTGAGGATTCAGCCAGCCTCAAAGTCGAATTTCACATAATCACAAATGTTCATAAAAGTTCACAAAGTTCACATAATCACATGGCGGTGGCCCAACACTACCGCCCTCCCAAATCCAACTCAGCCTTCCTACCAGAGTTTCAGGACCTTCTCAGTACACTTTGTATAACATCTGGCAACATCATGATACTTGGAGACTTTAACATTCATGTTGACACCTCCTCATGTCACTCTGCTGTTGAGTTTTTCCACCTACTTGACTGTCTCAATCTTCAGCAACATGTCGATGCCCCCACAGATTCCACGGGACACACGCTCGACCTGGTGACAACAAACTCTGTTCCCATCATGAACTTACAGGTAGAGGACCTGGGGTTGTCAGACCACAAAGCCATCTTCATGGAACTGCCTCTCTCCCACTCACCACACTGCAAACCGAAGAGACAAATTCACTTTAGATCTATAAAAAACATTGACTCTGACGCCCTTTCTCGAGACCTCCAACACATATCCTCTGGCTCTACCGCTCTCTCCTCAGTTACTGAGACGGTGGATTTCTACAATCAGGCCCTGACCAACCTACTAGACCACCACGCCCCCATCAGGACCCGCACAGTCACCTTCTCCCGCTCAGCTCCTTGGTACATCAGCGAGGATGAAGTCTGCCGGACGTGTCCTTGAACAGCGCCACAAGGCTTCAGGATTGACTGTGCACAAACAGGCCTTTGTAGAACATCGAAAGGCCTACGCCAAGTCTGTTACAGCTGCACGGTCCCAGTTCTATTCCAACATCATCAACAACAACTCCAAGCAGCTCTTCTCCACCATTAGTCACCTCATCAAGCCGCAAACCATCTCTCATGCTGTTGGAATTAAATATCTGTCACATGCGGCTTCTACTGTGGAAAAGTACAACGACTTCATTAACTTCTTTAGGAACAAAATAGCAACTATACGCTCCCTCCTCTCTGGTCCCTCTTGCCCCTCAGCCACTCCTACCATTCGGACCAACCTGCTACCAGGGCTTTCCAGACCTCTCAGCTACTTTGCCTCTGTCACACAACAGGAGGTGGAGGCCATCATCACAAAGATGAAACCATCTACCTGTGCATTGGACCCTCTCCCCACAGACGAAAAAATCCAATCTTGCTGCCATCAGCCCCCTCATTACCCAGGTGATAAACCTTTCCCTTCAAGCTGGCGTCGTTCCACCTTCACTCAAAACTTCTGTCATCAGGCCACTTCTCAAAAAACACACAGACGACTTTGCTAATTACAGGCCCATATCAAACCTTCCATTTCTTTCAAAGGTGCTAGAAAAAGTAGTGGCTACTCAACTCCACAACCACATCAAACTCAACAGCCTGTATGAAACTTTTCAGTCTGGTTTCTGTCAAGGCCACAGCACAGAAACAGCGCTGGTCAGGGTGACAAATGACCTGCTTATGACAGCTCCCCATCCCTTCTGGATCTCCTGGATCTGTCCGCTGCCTTTGACACCGTTGACCACAACATCCTGCTGCAGCGTCTTCACATCACCATTGACCTCTCCAACTCTGTCTACAACTGGTTCTCCTCCTATCTGACTGGGAGAACCGAGCATGTTGCCCTGGGGAAAGTCACATCAGAAGCCCACACGGTCACCTGCGGGGTTCCCCAGGGCTCAGTATTAGGACCTCTGTTCACAATATACCTGCTCCCCCTTGGTCATGTAATCAGCAGGCATGGACTGTCATTCCACTGCTATGCAGACGACACACATCTGTATTTAAAAACTGTCTCTAACCACTCCGACTACTCTGCCCTCTCCACCTCTTCCACTCTCTCCACCTGCCTGGAGGAGATAAAGGCATGGATGAAGCTAAACTTTCTTCAGCTTAACAGCTCCAAGACTGAAGCCATCCTACTTGGTTCTCCGCACCAGGTCCGCACTTCCACCATAAAAAGTATTACCTTCTCTGATCAAAACATTCCACTACGTCCAATGATCACCAACCTTGGGGTAAAAATGGACTCCCATCTCACATACGAGGCCCACATTCAACAACTCTGCAAAACCTTGTACTATCACCTCAAGAACATCGCCAAACTCCGTCCTTCACTCATCACGGCAGATGCTGAAAAGTTGGTCCATGCTTTCATTTCCTCCGGGCTGGACTACTGCAATGCACTCCTCATCGGGTTTCCTAGCAAGAGCACTCAAAAGCTCCAATACATCCAGGACAGTGCTGCTAGGATCCTGATGAAGGTGCGAAAATACAGTCATATCACTCCCATTCTCGAAACCCTCCACTGGCTCCCTGTATCACTCCAGATTCAGTACAAGGTCTCTCTCCTCACCCACCGATGTGTTCATGGAACTGCTCCAACTTACCTCATGGATCTCCTCACTCCTCAGACATCCTCACGCTCCCTCCGTTCCTCCTCCACCTACCTCTTAAAAACCCCAAAAACAAAACTCTGCACAATGGGTGATCGAGCCTTCAGTTCTGCTGCTCCTCGCCTATGGAATGCCCTCCCAGACCACCTGAGGGCCTAGCAGACTGTGGACGCTTTTAAACGTGGCCTAAAAACACACCTTTTTAAAAAAGCCTTTTCTGGCTGATTTTTATTCATGGTTGATTTTAACTTGTAGCACTTTGAGATTTGTTTTTAATGAAAAGTGCACTAGAAATAAAATGTATTATTATTATTATTATTATTATTATTATTATTATTATTATTATTATTATTATTATTAAAATAGCTATCAATAAGGAAGGATGAGTGCTTTGATCTCCATGTGAATGGAATTATTCTTTTTTTTTTAATACATCATTTGTGTTTTCTGTACCAAAGAGAAACAAGCGTGGTGACGGCGCAAACCCTCTACAGATCCTGTCTCCGACTCAGTTCCATCACTGTGAAAAATGTCAAAGCTACAACTGTATTATAGAACAATGCAAATCCATTTTGTTGGACCATCTGCGTTGTCTGCCTCTCTTTTCTCTGGTAGCACAGCGACGAAGGAGGCGGAGATGCTGCTCACTGAACAACAGGCACATTAGATGGCTCACAGACTCCGCGGTTTGAATTCATTTCTGGCTCTCACTGCAACTCTTCTTAACCCGTACTCGCTGGCCCCATCATCGAGCTACAGCAAAAGCCATATGGCAGGGAAACCAACAGAAATGGCTCTACATCGTCGCCACACTGCCGTAGCAGCATACAAACACAGCAGATACATGAAAGGACACTTATTCACACCTATTCACATGAATACATGAAGACGGAACACACACACAGCCAATTAGATTTCTTTTACTAAAAATGAGACATTTTAACTAGAAATAAGACAAATATTCTTGTTAAGATTTTGAGTTTTTACAGTTTGATCTGGACACCTGCGATATCTGGTTGCTCAGATATCACTGCATCAAGAACTGTTATTCATCAATAGCTCATATGAACACATGAACAAGGGACTATTATGGGAAACCTTTGATGAGCTCTGCATTATGACACTACATTTATAAACACATCCTACACAGGAAAGACAAGAAAGACTACCCAGACTGTTACCAGCAACAAGTCCAAAAGCCTGGTTTGGCGATTCCATCTGTTCAGTAAAGAGGTCGGTTCACTAAAGACCATTTATTTTTCCAAGAGGGCAGCATTAAAACATAAAAGTTAATTGAGGTTTCAGAAGAATGCCAGAGTAGGCTTTATATTATTTAAAGAATGGCAGCATTAATCATAGACTAGAATAGAATAGAATAGAATCCTTTATTGTCACTGTAAACATTGTTTCCAACATCACTGTGAAAATCTGTTTAGCAGCTCCACATGACAGCATAACACACAGCAAGAATCAACACACACAGAAACAACAAGAATAATTAAAGATGCAAGCAGTGATGAACGGGCCCTCGCGCGTGCAAAATTTCACCAATAAAGGTGAAGGAGTCAAAACCGAGTCCGATGACACCACCCACGACTCTCTGTCAAACCATTCAAAAGTTATGGCAGAAAGTAGGAACTATCAAATATGGACCAATCAGATGAAGGGGGGGCGCCCTTTTTGGCGTCTATCGTCGCCACGGTAACGCTTTTGACTGAGAAAAGTAATATCATCGCAGGATCGAGACGCACATTTTGATAAATTACATACCTGGGTGCACGTTACGGTTCGGGCCGCATTAACGGCCGAAGGAATGGCATAAATTTCGCCAAAATTACACGATTAATTCAAAATGGCTTCCTGTTCGATTTCGGCCATGGCGCCAAGAGACTTTTCTTGAAGTTGCGACATGATACAGGTGTGTACCGATTTTCGTGAATGTACGTCAAACCGTATTGTGGGGCTTGAGGCACAAAGTTTTCTAGGGGGTGCTGTTGAGCCATTTTGCCACTCCCATTAATGCAAACCATTAAATATCAAATTTTTCGCCAGGCCTGGCTTGCGTGCAAAATTTGGTGACTTTTGGGCAACGTTTAGGGGGGCAAAAACGCCCTCATTTTGTCGGAAGAAGGAAAATAAAAATAACGAGGAAAAAAAAAAAAAATCCTACAGATACAATAGGGCCTTCGCACTGTCAGTGCTCGGGCCCAAATTAAAGCTGCAAGCAGCGATGAACGGGCCCTTGCACCCTTGTGCACGTTCAGGCGTGCTGCAGTGGAAGCGCTTGTATGACTTGCATGTAGATTCTTCAGGCCTGGACATTTAGCGGATGATACCAGCCATGACTCGCTATATCAAACCATTCAAAAGTTATGGCAGAAAATCGGAACTATCACATATCGACCAATCAGAAGAAGTGTCGGGGCTAATTTGCACCAATTAAGGTGAAGGCGTCAAAACCGAGTCCGATGACACCACCCACGACTCTGTATGTCATACCATTCAAAATTTATGGCAGAAAATAGGATCAATCAAATATTGACCAATCAGAAGAAGGGGCGGAGCTAATTCATGCCATTGAAGGTCAAGTACTCAATACCGAGTCCGATGACACCACCCACGACTCTCTATGTCAAACCATTCAAAAGTTATGCCAGAATATAGGAACTATCAAATATGGACCAATCAGATGAAGGGGGGGCGTGCTATTTGGCGTCTATCGTCGCCACGGTAACGCTTTTGACTGAGAAAAGCAATGCGCGTCGTCGCAGGATGGAGTCGCACATTTTGATGTATTACACACCTGGGTGCACATTACGGTTCGGGCCGTATTAACTGAAATTTCGCCAAAATTACACGATTAATTCAAAATAGCCGACTTCCTGTTCGGTTTCGGCCATGACGCCAAGAGACTTTTCTTTAAGTTTCAACATGATACAGGTGTGTAGCGATTTTCGTGCATGTACGTCAAACCGTATTGTGGGGCTTGAGGCACAAAGTTTTCTAGGGGGCGCTGTTGAGCCATTTTGCCACACCCATTAATGCAAACCATTGAATATCAAATTTTTCGCAAGGCTTGAATGCAAAATTTGGTGACTTTTGGGGCACGTTTAAGGGGGCAAAAAGGCCCTCATTTCGTCGGAAGAAGGAAAAAAAGGATAAGGAAAATTCCTACAAATACAATGGGGCCATCGCACTGTAAGTGCTTGGGCCCTAATAAATAAATAAAATCACTCATACAAAATTGTAATATAAAATATAAAATTAACTGTATATGTAGTGTAGGGCGAGAGATAAATACTTTCTGGGGCATTATTGCGCTTGGTTGTGTGCAGTGGTGATTCCTCTAAGACTGCAAGGGAATCTCAGCTTCCTCTAAAATGTCAAAAAATAAGTGGTCAAATATGTACTGTTGTGTTTACATTTCATTGACTATATATGCGCTAGAACGCGATCACCTTTAGTTCAGAATTAGCCTCTTATCACAGGTCACAGACGCAACTTTCTTCTCATTCATTCCTGCAGCTTCACACTAACAGTGCAGAAGCTCAGCGTCTATGGGAAACACGGAGTGGGTTGTTCCACTGCAGCCAAACAGACCGTCACTGGATAAATGCTCGGTTTTGTCCCGCCCATCGGACGCTCAGTGTCTCTGGGGGTCTATGGGGCAGTGGGCGTGGCCTCGGCTGACCTGGATGGTGCGCTTCTGCATGATGATTGGGGGATAACTTGACACAGAGTTATCCTAGCAAAGGGCAGTTGTGTGTGAGTCTTTTTTGTGAGCACTGCTTGTTTGCTAATAAATGTATTCATATCTTATAGCAAAAGCGAGTGTGTGTCTGATTCATTTTTGCACGGCCGACCCCTCTAGAACCTAATTGAGATTTCTCCCAAAACAGCTGGCCATTGAGAGGACACTGGTCAAATCCCTGGAAAAGACGCCTAGTTGGTACAACAGGGTCACAGATCATTTTGTTGAAAAGGAACGGAGGGTAAAATTCACATACAAATAAACTAACACAATTTATGATGTAAGGCGAAAATGAGCTTCCCCTCCTTAAAAGACCAGCAGCCGCCCCTGGTTGTGTGTATGAGTGTGTGTGGGAGGGGTTAGGGGATTGGTGTCAGTCCATGTCAGGTGGGCTGGGTTAGGGGGGGGTTGATGGCTTTGACGGCCTGATGGAAAAAGGTGTTACTCAGTCTTGTGGTTCTGGATTTGAGTGTCCGATATCTTTTTCAAGAGGGGAGTGGGGAGAACAGGGCATGTCCGGGGTGTGTGGGGTCAGTGCTGATGTTTCTAGCCTTCTTTGGAAGTCGACCAGTGTAGATGTCTCTGAGGGGGGGCAGTGTGGTCCCAATGATCTTCTCTGCCGTCCTCACCACACGCTGCAGGTCCTTTCTGTCCTTAGCAGTGCAGCTAGTGGACCACACTGTGCAGCAGTAGGTCAGGATGGACTCGATGGACGCATGGTAGTTGCCAGCAGGGGGCAGGGGAGGTGAGACTGTTTGAGCTTTCTGAGAAAGTAGAGTCTCTGATGGGCCTTCTTCAGCTGAACAGATGTGTGGGTGATCCAGGTGTGGTCGGCTGAAATATGAACTCCAAGGAACTTGAAGCTCTCCAGTCTCTCAACCTCCTCTCCTCTGATGGCGAGGTTGGGGAGCACGGACTTAGATCTTCTGTAATCCACAATCAGTTCCTTGGTTTTGGATGTGTTGAGGTCCAGGCTGTTTTGAGAGCACCAGTCTGTCAAGTGCTTGACCTCCTCCCTGTAGGCTGACTCATTGTTGTTCTTAATCAGTCCTACAATGGTGGTGTCATCGGCGAAATTGATAATGGTGTTTGTGGGACAGATGGGGGAGCAGTCGTGGGTGAAGAGGGAGTAGAGGAGGGGGCTGAGAACACACCCCTGTGGCGATCCAGTGTTCAGGGTGAGTGTGGAGGAGGTGCGGTCTCCCATCTTGACGCACTGGGGTCTGTTCCTGAGGAAGTCGTAGATCCATGCACACAGTGACCTGCCTAAACCCAGGTTGCCCAGCTTCTGGATCAGTTTGTGGTGAATGACTGTGTTAAATGCCGAGCTGAAATCCACAAACAGCATCCTCACATAGGTGTTTCGTTGGTCCAGGTGGGTGAGGGCTGTGTGGAGCGCCATCATGACAGCATCCTCTGTCGACCTGTTGGCTCTGTAGGCAAACTGATGATCGAGGTTGGCAGGGAGGGCGCACTTGATGGAGGGGAGAATGAGTCTCTCGAGGAAAGATTTGCTGTGCCAACTTTTGTAGAACGTCATGATGGCAAATATAAGGATGTTGTGAAGGAAAGAAACATGAAGTGTCTTTGCTTCATACCTTTTGTCATTTTTCATATTTTAATTATGTTTTCTTTGAGGGGGGGGGGGATATATCTGCACATAGCACGTAATAACGGTAAAAACCAAACTAAACAAGGTGACCATTAAAATGCTGAAGTCATCATGTCATTATAATTTTCAGAGGACAGAGGAGTACTGATTCCTGGCTCAGGATTCACAGGATCAGGAAATGAATACAGTCCCAAACAAAAAAGTAAAAGCTGCCCTTGAGTGGCATCTTAATATGCTCTTGACAATGGAAAGCAATGTGTTGTATACAGATCAGTTATTTTTTCAATTCAACTCAATTTTATTTATATAGCGTCTATTACAACAGAAGTTGTCTCTAGGATCTTTCCAGAGACCAGAACATAAACCCTCGAGCAATTATTACATAAACAGTGTTATGTTTATGTAAAGTGTTAAGTTATGAAATCTCATGGGATGTTAAACTATAGTATTATTATATTGTTATATATTATAGTATGGTGATATCATTTGGTTATATGTTATAATATTTAAAAAAAATTATGTTATATTAGGATATTACTATATTATTATGCTATATTTATATCATATTGTGCTACACCACTCTATATGAATTATTTTTTTGTTTAACTGATTTACTCTCGAATTAATATTCTCAATTTATGTATCTACTTTCATCATCTTATTTACACACACACACACACACACACACACACACACACACACACACACACACACACACAAACTGCACAAACTGATGTCGTCTTTTGTCGTTGTTTGCACTGTATGTTAATAAGTAAAATAAAAAATAAATAAATAAAAAAAATATTACATAAACAGTGGCAGGTATAAAACTCTTAGCCATACAGTGGCAAGAAAAACTCCCCTTTAGGAGGGAAGAAACCTTGAACAGGATCACAAGGGGGGGAATAACCCTGGACCAGGACCTGGACCATAAGGGGGGAGGCCAGCTGGGCAGAGCAGGAAAAGAGAAAACAGACAGAGAGAAAGACGAACAGAGAAAGGAGAGACCTAGAAACAATGGCTAGCTAGTGCACTGCAGAGATAACTATTTAAGCAGATGTAGTCAGCAGACACTGAGGTGATGGGGGGGCAAACATACACAAAAGAGAAAAAGAGGGACGGGGGCAGATCAGCATAACAAACTACAAGAACAATGGACAAAAATGATGGCTATGAGATACTTATAATTAATAAATGAAAATGGAAAAGAAGAAAAGGAGGGGTGATGGGCACCGCTCAGTGGATCATGCCGGTGCCCCCCCGCAGCGTAGGTCTATAGCAGCATATCTACAACGAAGCTGGTTTGAGACTGTAATGAAGAGCTCTACTATTGACTGATGGCTTTGGCCTTGTAAATATGGCAACTGGGTCTCTGTAATGTCACTTTTTTAAAACATTTGATTAAGCACTTTAATAATGGCACTTTCATTGAAATGGCACTTTAATAATGGCACATGGCACTTTCATTGGAATAGCACCTTATTTGCAGAGTTAGCACAGGGCCTATTTGCACAAATATCTTTATTGAATGAAGATTGAACAGTTTTAACAATTGTGATGTGTGTTGTCTTCTGCCAGGAGCAGTAATGGATGATCTGCTTAACCTGTAGTGGAAAGGAAGTGAGATGACATTACTGTGTTAATTCAATGGTGAGTAATTGACAATAGTGCTGTTGGATTTGTGTATAGGATAACGTTAATGTGCTGTAAAGAAAGGGATATACGAAAGTTGCTATGCATGTGTTAAATGACTTTGTTCTTACCTGTCCTTTGTCTTCTCCAGGGTGTTCGGCTAACGAACTCCAATTTTAAAGATTCCAGGAGAGACCAAGTGACAGGATAGGTAGAGGGGGGATATAGGAGTTTGATGTGTATCTATATATGTGTGGTTTTAGGTTTCCATCTGTCCTGGTGGCTGGTCAGATCTCCCACCTGCTGCCATGTCTGTTGAGCTGTATCTGCTTTGTTATTTTGACTTGGTGAATAAATTGTCACCATATGGTACACCAGACCATTGGCTTTTGACTCTCCTTTCACTGCACAATCCAGCTGCTCAGGGTCATTCTAACAGAGACCAACTATTATAGTCTTGTTCTATAGTTGCAGCTATGACTACTGGCCCTTTTTGAGGAAAGGACTCGCTGGAGTGAAACCAACATGCCGAAATGACAATAATAACTCTTAAACATCCACACTTTTCACCTTTCACTTTTCTCTCAGTGTATTTTTCAGAATAATTTCACATCCATCTGCTACGATCGGTCATTCGCATCCTCCCACGTGCCCATCACGCTTTACTTCAGCGCAGGTGATGAGTTTCTAATTGCTTTGCTTTCTTGAGTGGGTGTGAAGATGTAATTGTCTGCTTGTGATGTGTGCACAGGTGACATTAGTTAGTTGGGGAAGAACACTAAATATAGAGCTTACCCCACACACATAGACGCTCTGAGCAACCTTGTGTCTTTGTTCTCAGCATGCTCGTGTGTCCATCTGATTGATCACACAGTAAAGAAGGATCAAAGATTTGGGGGTTGTTCACACCACAGATTGCAAGCCACAAGAAAAAGGAACATCTAAGACTGTGTGTGTGTGTGTGTGTGTGTGTGTGTGTGTGTGTGTGCTGATCATTTCATTTTGTCTTGTGTGTGTATATAATATCTATGTGGAAGAACAATGTCTTGGTGAATTCGGAGGACGGCGATGTAGGAGAGGCCATGTATTGGTGTTCCAGCGCCAGAAGATCAGAAGAGATGACAGTAAAGCAGAGAAGATGAAAAGGTGAGAAGACAAAGGAAGTATGAAAACAAGAGGAGGGAGGAGAAGGCGATGGGGTGATGTTGAGAAGATGGAGAAGGGAGACAAAGAAAAACAAAATTACATCATAAAGATTAAAACTGCGGGGACAGAGAGATAAAGTGAAAGGTAATTTTGTTGTCATGCTGCTGAGGGAAAGGAGACAACAGACTGACAATCATCAAAATGAGACTCTGTAGTGGCAATACATGTTTGAATTAGACATAGTTATATTCCATCCATCCATTTTCTATACCCGCTTTATCCTTTTGCAGGGTCACAGCAGTCTATCTCAGCTAATTTCAGGCAAGAGGCAGCAGTACGTCCTGGACAGGTCGCAAGTCCATTGCAGGGCCATAGTTATATTCAGATGTTCAATATGAATGTCAATGGTTAGATAGATAGAAGCCCTTATAATTAATTAGAGGACATTTTAGAACAGTCCAATTTAGAAGGACAAATTATTTCCTGTTTCCAAACTCGACGGGGCTTCCGGTGGTCTAAATTATTCAGCAAAATCCAAGGATGCAGCAGAAGAGGTGATCTTTTCAGCCACATCTTTACAGGTCTCTTTATAGTGCCTGGTTTTTAGTGGGCAGTAGAGATACTCGGCTTCACCAAACACTCCTCATCCACATGGTGTAGATATTTTAAGATCAGTGTTACATTTTTTCCACCTCATTCAGCAAATGCAGTAAAATGTGAAACGGGGAGAAGATAAAACTTTTGAACAGATGACTGCTTGGATCTCCCGGTTAACTCCCCTGAACACTGGCGTTTAAGCTGTTTACCTCTGACACTCATCCTGAGGACAAACATCCTTGTCTGTGTGAGATGATCAATGTTGCACTGTTTTCATTAATGTCTGTGGTGTCTCATTTTGCTTTAGTGACTTTAAATGCTGTGAATGTTGTAAACTGCGGCTGCATGGCACTTCCTTTATCATTGTCTAATATTAAACTCAAGCAACTTTTGTTCATGGCAGAATATTTGACTGGTTCATGATGTATATATGTACACAAGAAACGTAAAGCCTTTTACACTGGATAGGTTCTTTGATTAGGACTGCTGAGCAGATGAATTATCAACACAAGAAAAAATTTAGGAATAAGCTCCGTAGTCAATAAGATGTGGTGAAAAGTTAGAACCTTACACAAGAATATACGCTCTTTTTACAACCAGTCTTACAGGATGAATGCTCCGTCGTTTTTTATTAAATGTCACTTTTCCAGATATACCAACTAATTTGCCCAGACCATTTTCCTTAGTTTGACTTTTTTTTTAATGATACTGTTGAGAACCTCAATTGGAAAGACATTTCTGATTTTCGTTAGTCATTGTCCAGAAAAGTCTTATTAGGGCCCGAGCACTTACAGTGCGAAGGCCCTATTGTCTCTGTAGGAGTTCTCGTTTTTATTTTCCTCGTTTTTATTTTCCTTGTTTTTATTTTTCTTCCGATGAAAGGAGGGCCTTTTTGCCCCCCTAAACGTGCCCCAAAAGTCACCAAATTTTGTACGCAAGCCGGACCAAGCCGGACCATATTTGATAGTTCGTACTTTCTGCCATAACTTTTGAATGGTTTGACATAAAGACTTGTGGGTGGTGTCATCGGACTCGGTTTTGAGTCCTTGAACATAATTGGGGAAAATTAGCCCCGCCCCTTCTTCTGATTGGTTGATATTTGATAGTCCCTATTTTCTGCCATAACTTTTGAATGGTTTGACATAGAGAGTCGTGGGTGGTGTCATCAGAATCGGTTTTGAGTCCTTGACCTTCATTGGCATGAATTAGCCCCGCCCCTTCTTCTGATTGGTCGATATTTGATAGATCTTATTTTCTGCCATAACTTTTGAATGGTATGACATACATAGTCGTGGGTGGTGTCATCGGACTCGGTTTTGACTCCTTTACCTTAATTGGTGCAAATTAGCCCCGCCCCTTCTTCTGATTGGTCGATATGTGATAGTTCCGATTTTCTGCAATAACTTTTGAATGGTTTGACATACAGAGTTGTGGGTCGTGTCATCGGACATGGTTTTGAGTCCTTGAACATAATTGGTGCAAATTAGCCCCGCCCCTTCAACTGATTGGTCGATATCTGATAGTTCCTACTTTCTGCCATAACTTTTGAATGGTTTGATATAGAGAGTCGTGGGTGGTGTCACCCGCTGAATGTCCAGGCCTGAAGAATCTACATGCAAGTCATACAAGCGCTTCCACTGCAGCACGCCTGATTTCAGTCACCTTTGAGGGTTTCACAAACAAAATCATCTGCATGTGTACACATCTGGGACAGACTTCACAGACCAGGCACATAAGAACATAGTTCAATTCAATTCAATTCAATTCAATTCAATTCAATTCAATTCAATTTTATTTATATAGCGTCTAATACAACAGAGTTGTCTCTAGACGCTTTACAGAGACCCATACCCAGAACATGACCCCCGAGCAGTTATTACATAAACAATGGCAGGTAAAAACTCCCCTGGTGGGAGAAAAACCTTAAACCAAACAGTGGCAAGGAAAAACTCCCCTTTAGGAGGGAAGAAACCTTGAGCAGGACCAGGCTCATCAGGGGGGACCCTCCTGCCGAGGGCCACACTGGTGGGTCAGGGACGGCAACAGCACAGCAGGCAGGTGGAAGCAGCAACGGGATGACCGGGGGTGGGGACCGCAGGCCAGCACGCAGCTCCCGAAGCTCCGGCCCAATCAGCAAGTCCCAGGTTGGGGTGCAGGGTCAGGAAAAGACTTGTGCTCCGTAATGCAAGCTACAGCCACCCACGACCACCTGCAGGACAAGAGAGAGAAAAGGGAGGAGAAGGGGGGGC
This sequence comes from Cololabis saira, assembly GCF_033807715.1. Taxonomy (NCBI): domain Eukaryota; kingdom Metazoa; phylum Chordata; class Actinopteri; order Beloniformes; family Belonidae; genus Cololabis; species Cololabis saira. Next base: position 399,826 of record NC_084608.1, on the reverse strand, counting down.
CAGCAACGGGATGACCAGGGGTGGGGACCGCAGGCCAGCACGCAGCTCCCGAAGCTCCGGCCCAATCAGCAAGTCCCAGGTTGGGGTGCAGGGTCGGGGAAAGACTTGTGCTCCGTAATGCAAGCTACAAGCCACCCACGACCACCTGCAGGTTCCGGTGTCCGGCAAAGGATGCTGCAACATGGACAAAAGAGAGAAAAGGGAGGAGAAGGGGGGGCCAGCACAAGAAACTACAGGAGCGACTCTGACACACTAAAGTTTACACTACCTAGAGATTTACCAACACCAGCTAGAGGTTTACTAAACACTAACTATAGGCTTTACTAAACAGAAATGTTTTAAGTTTAGTTTTAAAGGTGGAGGTGGTGTCAGCCCCCTTAACCCAGATTGGAAGTTGGTTCCATAGTAGTGGTGCCTGATAGCAGAACGCCCGCCCTCCAAATCTACATTTAGATACTCTAGGAACTACGAGTAAACCTGCACTCTGAGAACGGAGAGCTCTGACAGGAACATAAGGCACTATCAGGTCTTGCAAATAATGCGGAGCTAAGCCGTTTTGGGCTTTATACGCAAGTAATAAAATTTTAAATTGGATTCTGAATTTTACGGGTAACCAATGGAGCGACGCTAACACTGGAGAGACGTGGTCTCTCCTGCTAATTCCTGTCAGCACTCGTGCTGCTGCATTCTGGATCAGCTGGAGCCTATTCAGCAAATTACTTGGACATCCTGCTAACAACACATTACAGTAATCTAGTCTAGAAGATACAAACGCATGAACTAGTTTTTCTGCATCACTCTGCGACAGGATTTTCCTAATCTTTGCAATATTACGGAGATGGAAAAAGGCTATTTTACAAACCTGATTGACATATGGTTTAAACGACAAATCCTGATTGAAAACAACACCAAGGTTTCTCACAGTTGCACTGGAAGCCATCGCAACACCATCTAATCCCTTCCTAAGATGCTCTGGACCAAGAATGATAACCTCTGTTTTATCTGAATTTAGAAGCAGGAAATTTCTGGACATCCAGTCCTTGATGTCCCTAAGACATGCCTGAAGTTTAACTAACGGTTCTGTTTCATCCGGCTTCATAGACAAATAGAGCTGCGTATCATCAGCATAACAATGAAAGTGTATGCCGTGATTCTGGATTATACTTCCCAATGGCTGCATGTATAAACTGAACAAGATTGGCCCTAGCACTGAACCCTGCGGAACACCATAACAGACCCTTGACTGTTCTGAAGAAACCTCATGTACATGAACAAACTGGAACCTGTCAGATAGATATGATTTAAACCAACATAGAGCTGTCCCTTTAATCCCAACAACATGCTCTAACCTGTGCAGTAAAATGCCATGATCTATAGTGTCAAAAGCAGCACTGAGGTCCAGTAGAACCAGTATGGAAACTAATCCCTTATCTGAGGCCATAAGGAGGTCATTCGTGACTCGAACCAGTGCTGTCTCTGTGCTATGATGCATTCTTAACCCTGACTGAAAGACTTCAAACAGATCATTTCTATACAAATAGTCACATAACTGGCTTGAAACTGCCTTTTCCAGAATTTTAGACACAAATGGAAGGTTGGAAATTGGTCTATAATTAGCTAAGGTGTCTGGGTCAAGAGAAGGTTTTTTAAGTAAAGGTTTAATTACCGCGACTTTGAAAACCTGTTGTACATATCCTAAACTTAGGGATAGGTTAATTTGGTCCAGTATTGTCGAACCAATAAGAGAAAAAAATATGTTTGAATAGTCGAGTCGGGATGGGGTCTGACATACATGTGGTTGACTTAGCTCTATTAACGAGTGAAGTCAGCTCAGGGAGGTCTATAGGATCAAAACAGTCTAGAGTCAAGTCAGAGCCTAGGGAAGTCGCTAAAGCTGAAGAAACACCTACAACCGGCTGGTTGATTTCTTCTCTAATTCTCGTGATTTTACTGTTAAAGAAGCTCATAAAGTCTTCACTACTGAGAGCTGCAGGAATGCACGGCTCAACAGAGTTGTGACTCTTTGTCAGCCTGGCTACAGTGCTGAACAGAAAACTCTCGTGTACTCATGAAAGCACTGCAGTATCACCAGAGCCGTCTGGGAGATTTGCAAGGCCCTGTACGAAATGGCCGGGGGGGGCCCTCGTGCGCGAGCGTAGCGAGAACGCGCAAAATGTTTTGGTTTTTCGGGTTGGATCGGGTGTCTATATGTGCAATTCTAATTCTCCAATTAGCAAAATACTGGATACAAACACATACACACATTTCATTATGAAGCATTGCATTGACAAGACATGACAAGTCAAGATATTTTTTATAGTAATGCCTGTTTATTACAACATTGTTCACACACAAATAATGTTACATGAATCAAATCAGCCTGTTACTGAGAGCCACTTATATATTAGTGACATAGGGGCCTAACTCAACTGACATTATATAGCGTGTGATTCATTCCAGTTCTAACAAAATCGCCCCATAAGTTAACACATTAACAACATGGTTATGCATATAAGTCGTAATCTTCTCAAATTATAGAGGCTAAATAAATTAAAACGAAAAAAAATGTGCCTCGATTGCCTCAGGGCGGGGCCCCGCGGCTGCTTGAGACCCGGTCGGATCTGTGATTTTTGTAACAAATTTATCAAACGAGCCTTTCAGAGAGGAATTCAACTCTTCCATTTTCTTTATTTTTTTTATTTTTTCATTCCCTGATGGAAATTTCCTGAATCTGTCTCGTTCTCTCAACATTGTGTGACAGTTTGTTCCAACTCCACCGTCTGGATCAGAGCAGCTTGTGTCAATGCGCTTGGTCTGACGCAGTTGTATTGAACAACAGACACGCGCATCATTGCACATATATTTATTGATATGCACAGACTAGTACACATTTAGGTCTGTAATGGAACATGACTGTTGATATTTATAAGGAAAAGAAGGAAAAAAAATGAAAAAAAAAAACGGCCCATAGCGCGAGGCCCCTTGGGGCGCGAGGCCCCTTGGGGCGCGAGGCCCCGGTCGCACGGTTCGCACACCCCTTGCGGCGGCCCTGAGTATCACGGAGACTCACGTCTCTACCTCTGGACGCCAATGATCAAACAAGGTGTCCAGATGTCAGCACGACTTTTTTACACCAAAAGTGATGATGTCTGATATCTTACAGTAAGCGGGAGCTCGGCCATGAATTTACTCAGATCATTTATCTGGAGACAGAAAAGAGGTGCAAGAAAAAACAGACTGGTTATGGAAGAGGTAGGGGTTGAAAATACAAATGCGTCCCCGGAGAGCCTGTTCTGTCTTTCTTTCCCAGCTATATAAGAGTGTGATCAGAGCTTAGGTCGTAATTAAGATGACCAGGTGCTGCTAACGGGAAGCCCACACCTGAGCCCAGCGGAGAGCAGCAGGATGAAGGAAGACCTGGAAATGAAACACACACTGACAGAATATGAAAAGAGAGACAGTTGGGTGGGTATTCAAATTCAAAAAGGCCTCATTACAATTTGAATTACGTTACACATCACAGTCAAACCTCTTGAACAAGCGCGGAAGTGATGCTTGATAATGAAACCCTGTAGAGATGAAGGCCGAGTCCTCTGAATACCTCCAGGAGAAAATGGATTTCTTCCACAAGTACACGGTTAGCCTTGATAGAGCCGACAAGCTTTTGTCCTACTTTTGACAGTGCTTGAAAAGCCATATTTATGTCAGAAAGAAATTGCATGCGATAGAACTGCTGGCTGTGGAAATGTCCTTTCTTTTTTGTAATGGAAGTGCAGATGAAATGCTACACACCATAATCCATATTCATGAACACAGGTCTCACTGAGGGCAGAAAAAAGCTTCCTCAGATTTAAATCATTCTGATTTATTTAACATGTTAGTGTTATCACATTTTCAACTGTGATGTTATATTTCCGAGCAGTGTTTTTACAAAAGATTTTTACTTGCATCCTGTGTCTCTTGACTGAAACTGACATATTTTATCACTGCCTTTTCTTTTAAGACGTCCATAAGCAAAGCAGGGTTGCTGTGAATGCAGGTGTTTTCTTGGCTCATGCCTGGCTGGATTTTATTGAGACTCTGTCAGCGTGGGTGTACAGGTGGGAGGAGAAGCTCAGTTGGTGTGTCAGTTAGTATCAGACAGCGCAGTGCAGATGATCATGTGTTACAACACCTGCTTCTGAAAACCCATTGGGCCTTTGTCAGCGGGAGCACATGAGCTGAAAGCCTCTAAAATATCAAAAAGGTCACAAAGTGGCTTCCTGAAGTGTTTTATATGGATAGTGACAGTTTATCAGCTGACTGTGTAATGTATAAATAAAAAGTAAGAATGACAAAAGGTTTTGAAGGCCACACATGTCTGTGTACTTCCCTGCATTACTGCTGCCATCACAGAGGTGACCTTTGTCCTGAGATACTTCCATAAGATCACATATCAGAGAACAGTCTCAATGGTCTTTGCTCTGAAAAACAGCATCCACTATTTTCAAAAAAGATCTGGAATAGTGATTCAACTGAGCACAGTGCACATTTCCACCGTATGAATGGCCATCCCAGAAGCCTCAGAGCCCAGAGACATTCATGCTGCAACTGTACAAGTTAACAGAGGGTTTCTTTTTCAAATTAAAGTCTCAAGTAGCATTTGTTAAATATAGTTCTGTATTGGCCTGCTTGAGAAAAGGTCCCAAACCACATGTGCTTATGTTCACTCTCGATGTATGATGGTTCTTGAGGTTCAGGCATGCACCCTTGCTCACATTTCTTGAACGGTTTAATGATTTCTTCCACTCTAGAAGGATAAAACATGTGTGGCAGGTCGGGTGTTGCTCTGCTCCACCCCCCTCCCACTCAATCGGCATCACAGGTGCTTGATTGTTCATTGGCATCACCTGTTAAATCACTGCGCTCCTGCAGGGCGCATTCTCTCCCTGGCTTTGACCTGGAAAGGCCCTGTGTCGGCGTGCTCTGGTTGTTTGGCGTGCTCTGTTCGCTTGGTGCTGGCGTGATTATTGTTTGGTCGTTCGCAAGGTGAGTGTGGGTGTGTCAACGTTGGGCAACGTTATGGCACATTATGGTATAACAACCGCCGTGATTTTGTTATTCTCAGTGTTGGCCGTGTCAGTTGGGTTGCAGCTGGAGGAAGTGTGGTGTCCCCTCTCTGCTGTTTTGCAGACTGGGACTGGATCGTGAGTGTTAAAGCTCTCTTTATCAGTAAGCATGCTCTTGTTTATTAATCTTTGTTGGCTATAGTAGCCCTATGCTAACCGCTGTTGCCCTCTGCTCTGTCCTGCTGTAGCTGCGGAATCTGCAGCGGTTTTGTCTCTCCTCCTGCGCTGTGAGGATGCACTGCACAGCTTATTGCTGACAATCACGGCCATCCAAGTTAAACATCCGTGGCCTCCAGCCTTGGTGCAGCCGCTTCGTTTTCACTCTGTCTTCTACACCATTGTTTTAATTCTGCTCTCCACGCAGCATCAGACTGAAGCCCCACCGCAATTGTGTTGTTTGTGGGTTTATTTCTTTTGTTTATTTCTGGTTAATCATTTGCTTTCCGGTTCCTCCTTGGGCCAGCTGTTGAAAGCATTTTTCTTTCTGTTTTCCTTTTTTTGAGTCACATCTGGTTATTTTGTTTTATGTTGGGTACATTTCTGATTTTGTTTATTGAGCTATGGGTAGCCACCCATAGCTGAGTTACTAGTTAAGTACATTTAAGTATTTGTATTTACTTTAAAACAATTAATTTGTATATGGTCCAAATGTTGATGACTCCTCGTTTTTTCACTCTTTTTTCACCTCACTTTCTGCTCACCTAGACAACACAGTCATCATCGGAGGAGACTTCAACATGGTTCTGGACCCTGGAGTGGACAGGCTCAGTAATGCAGGCGGACACAGGAGTTGGCAGTCAGCAAGTATTGTTAAGCAATACATGAATGATCTGGGTCTTTGCGATACATGGCGCTCTCTACACCCAACCCTTAGGAACTACACTTTTTTCTCAGCCGTTCATCACTCATATTCTAGGTTAGATTATTTTTTAGTCAGTAGCTCTCTGATGAGAGATATCTCAGAATCACAAATTCACCCAATCATTATTAGCGATCACGCACCAGTTACTTTCACTCTGGGGAAGAGGGGGAGCGTATCATCCTCCAAAGTTTGGAGATTTAATACATCATTGCTCAAAGACCCCGACTTTATTAATTTTTTTAAGAAAGAATGGGATATATTTTTACAAAATAACGACCAGCCGGAAATATCAGCGAGCGTTCTATGGGAAGCAGGAAAAGCAGTAATGCGAGGCAAAATAATTTCCTTTTCTTCAAATAAGAAAAAAAAAGACAACTTAAAAACAAAAGAATTAGAGTGTGAAATAAAGACGCTAGAGGAGGCCTTCCAGACCTCTGCAGACGAACGTATCCTTAACAGAATAAGGAAAACTAAAATAGAATTAAATAAAATAATTGACGCAAAAACACAGTTTCTAGTACAAAGGCTTCGCCTGGAAAACTTTGCACATGCTAACAGATCGGGAAAATACTTAGCCAATCAATTAAAAATAAACAAAGAAAAAACAACCATAACATCCATTAAGGACCAGTCAGGGGGAGTTACACATGACCCCTGTTTAATAAATTCAGTCTTTAGAGACTTTTACTATAAATTATACTCGTCACAAATTGAACCATCTGATCAATCCATTAATGAGTTTCTTGGAGACATTAATCTGCCGAAGTTACATCAGGAACAGGTTACGAATTTAGACTCACCGCTCTCAATAGGAGAACTCCATGAAGCTCTTCAACATATGCCCAATAATAAAGCTCCGGGCCCAGATGGTTTCCCAGCTGAATTTTACAAGGAATTCTGGAGTATATTAGCACCAACATTTTATAAAATGATTCTAAATGCTAGGGAGAATAAAAGCTTACCCTTAAATATGAACTCTGCTAATATTAGTCTTTTATTAAAACCGGACAAGGATCCCTTGCTCCCATCGAGCTACCGCCCAATTTCATTGATAAATGTAGACCTTAAAATAATTAGCAAGGCCATTACTGAACGTCTGAAAAGAGTCACCCCTTCTATTATACATCCGGATCAAACAGGCTTCATTAAAGGTAGACATTCGTCTACTAATATTCGCAGATTATTAAATATTATAGACTATTCGAGTATCAATAAACAGGAGACTACTATTATATCCTTAGACGCGGAAAAAGCATTTGATAAGGTAAATTGGAAGTTTCTATTGGCAACTTTGCATAAATTTGGATTTGGCGAATCTTTCATTGACTGGATAAAAATATTATACAGCTCTCCCAAGGCACGTGTAAGGACAAATGATCAAATCTCTACAAGTTTTACCTTGCAAAGAGGCACTAGACAGGGTTGCCCTCTCTCTCCCTCATTATTTGCAATATTTATTGAACCTTTAGCAGCAGCTATTAGACAAAATCAAAATATTAAAGGTATACAATGTAAAATATTAGAGCACAAAATAAGTCTTTATGCGGATGACGTACTCCTCTTCCTCCAGAACTCACGATCTTCACTATCACAGACAATTGCACTTATAGAGGGATTTTCATCTCTGTCTGATTATTCTATTAATTGGTCTAAATCCACTGTTTTGTGTGTTAACTGCAATTTTAGGAATATAACCAATACTCAATTACAATCAGGGGACATTAGATATTTAGGCATAAACATCTCCCCTAGGCTGTCAGAGTTAATAAAATTAAATCATGTTCAGCTTATAAAGAAAATAGAAGATGATCTTTCCAGATGGAGCTCTCTCCCCATTTCGCTCATGGGTAGAATAGCCACCATTAAAATGATGGTTTTACCAAAAGTAAATTATTTTTTCTCAATGATACCATGCAAACCCCCTCTTTCCTGGTTTAAATCGTTGGACTCATATGTATCAAAATTTCTGTGGAAAAATAAAACTCCACGTCTTAGTTTAAAGACATTGCAAAAATCCAAAGAATATGGAGGTTTAGAATTACCTAATTTTCAGTATTACTTCATAGCCAGTAAGTTACAGTATATTGTAAAATGGTCAAAAGATCATCCTTTAGATAGTCAATGGCTGGACTCAGAGCAGGTGTTTTGTAATGAACTAGAAATCTCAGAGTTACCATTTATTAGTCAAAGTATCAAACGTCATCAATGTTTCAAAAGCATTAATATTAGCACAACTTTATCAGCTTGGTGGGAATTTCTTAAAATAGCTAAAATTTCACTTTTTCCATGTGACCGTACACCCATATGGAACAACCCAGACATCGTGAAAAATGATAAAAAGATGGTTAACTTCGTTCAATGGAGAGATCAAGGAATACGGTACTTACAGCACGTAATTGTAGGAGGACAGTTTGTACCTTTCAATACACTTATTGTTCAATACGGAGTTAGCAGGAATACATTTTTAGAGTATCAACAACTTAAGGCAATAATAAATAAAACATACAAAATTAGCCAATTAGATTTACAACTTCCCGCTAAGATAATAGATTTATTGAATCTAAGCACTTTAAAGTTGTTATCAAAACTCTACAGGTTAGTGTCTAAACTGGACGATTCAGTCTCTCTCCCGATCTCTAAGTGGGAGGCGGATCTCTCTCTTAATACCGACCAGTTTTCTTGGTCACAAATATGCTTAAATACGTTTACTATGACTAAAAACCCAAACCTACAACTTATACAGTACAAAGTTCTTCATAGAATACACTATACTGGACAAAGGATGTTCCAGATGGGCTTTGTCACCTCTAATATCTGTTCACAGTGCACAGAGAACACCCCAGATAATTATATGCATGCTTTATGGTTCTGTACACCGGTACAGAGGTTCTGGAAGGAGATTTGTGAGGATTTATCCACATGGATCAACCACAGAATCCCAGTGTGCCCCACGGTATGTATATTAGGTCACCTGGGAGACACTCAAATAGATCCTAATTGGACACACCGGGTTCTCACTGCCTTATGTATCGCAAAGAAAACCATTCTAGTAAATTGGAAACAAAAATCCAGTTTATGTATTAACCATTTTAGGAATCTTTTATCAGATCATATTAGTAGTGAGATAATGTCTGCCTCCACTGAACAACATTCGGCTGAATTGCACTCTCTGTGGTCCCCGTTTATTGGCTTCGTTACCTAGTGGGGGCGGGGGGGTGGTGATCTCGTAGCCCTTGGGGTTGGGGGTCGGCTTGGGGGGTCTGGGGCGCGGGCCTCTGGTGGCCCCTGGGGGGCGGTGGGGGGGGCCGCGGGGCCCTGTCCCTAGCCGGTGGGGGCCTTGGGGGCCTGTGGGGGGGGTTACCTCATGGCGGTGGGGGGGGGTGGCTGGGGAGGGCTCGGGCGGGGGGCTGTGGCTGGGGCGTCTCCGGGCCTCCCGGGGGGGGCGGGGCCGTGGACGTGGGGGTCCCACCCGGAGGGCCCGGCCCTGCCTGGGTGGGGGGTGGCTGTCTGCGCTGGGGGGGCATTGCTGCCTTGGTCCTCCGTCGCTGGGCGGGGGCCAAGTGCCCCTGCGGATGTGGGGACTCCGGGACCCTTGGGGTGTCCGCCGGGGTGGCCTCGGGGGGGGGGGTGGGGCCGGGTCCGGGGAGCGGGCCTCCCCTGACCGGGGGGTGCACGGGCGGGCGCGACGGCGGGGTGGCACCATTCCCAGGTATCTATGTCTTATGTTGTCAGTATGAATGGGAGGATGTTGGACCGTTTCCCCCTCCGTCTGGGGGCTCCGGCGGCGCCGGGGGCGCCCTTGGAGGTACGGTGGGGCCCTTGCCCGGCTCGGGGGGCCGGCCCCCGTCTACTGGACGGCCGGTGGGGGGACGCGGGTGTCTTATCAGGGCCGGCTTTGCTGGTCCTGCTTCCTGGCTTCGGCCTCCGCTCCCCCTCTTGCCCCCCCTACACGATTCATACGCACATAGGCGAAAGGCGGGGGGTCCGGGTCGTGGGGGGCACTGTCCCGCGGGGCCTGGCACTCCCCGCCTCACGGTTTTAACAGCAAAATAGACACTGCACATTCAACACTTAATAAATACATTTGACAAGGACACGTAGTTCGGGAGGGGGGGGGGGGTCTGTGTCAATCGATACTTGGCCCTCCCTCCTCCCTGTTTTTATGGCATTAATCACATGCACTCAACACAAGGGGCGGGAGGGGGTCCCACATCACCCGCGTTCCCTCACCGGCCTGGGCCTGGGACGGGTGGGTCGGATTACCCGGGCCTGGCGGGGCCCGCCGTGCAGCCTGGGGTGCCTTCTGGCGGTGCTGGATCCCCCCGGGGAGGGGGAAACGGTGCGTGATTGTATGTCTGTGTCGGTGAGAATGCGGTATGGAAGGGTCCTGCCATGGAGGATTTGAGCCTCCATTGGCAGGACATCAAAAACTTAATAATTTATCAATATTATATTATACAAAGATGGTTATTATTATTATTATTAGTATTATTATTAGTATTATTATTATTATTATTATTATTATTATTATTATTATTATTATTATGTATAGTATATTATATTATTATTAGTATAGGTATCGGATAGGTGAATGGATGAATGAATGGGATGCCTGGGTCTGGGGCCCTCCGTTGTCGGGCCTGCGCGGGTGTCGCCTTGTTGGGGGGTTCCCTCTCTCCGGGCCCGTCTCCGGTCCCCCCCGCTGCCTCTACGGCGGGGCGCCCCTCTGGTCTTGGAGGGCCACTTTCGTGGGGGACGGGTGCGCCTGCCCGCGTCGGCGGCCGGGGCGGCTCTGTCTCTCCGGGCAGGCTGGCCCCCTGCCGGGTGGGGGTCGTTGGCCTGAAGGGTGAGGGCCTCCTGGCCGCGTGTCCGGCCCGGACCGGGTGGCCGGGGATTGCCTGGGTCGCGGTCCGCCACCGCGGGATCCCTGGCTGCTTCTTTCCGCGCCGTGGGGGCCCTGCCCGCGGGCCCCCTCGGCCGCCGCCGGGTGGGGGGGGGGGGCCTCGCAGGCGGTGGGTTGCCTCCCTCCTACTTCTCCCCTCTGTGGGGTTGCCGGTGGCCTGGGTTCCGGGCTCTTCCTTGTCGGCCTCTGGTCTCACGGGTGGCGGGGTTGCTCCCCCCCTCCCCCACTATAGATACACTTCAGGTGGAGCTTTGTTTGGTTTATTACACACACACACACACACACACACACACACACACATAGTCATTTAGTCACATGCATACACACACACACACACACACACACACACACATGCATGATCATATACATACACACACACACACATAGACATACACACTGGCTTGTTCACCTGCATGCTGGCTCTCTAGTTTTTGGGTTTAGGTAGCGGTAGCGATAGCTTAGCTCAGACTGCGATCAGATCTCAAGATTTAGGTCGATTGCTGTTCGTGTTTTGGATGGCTCCGTGCCGGTTTCGTGCTTTGTTTGTGGTTTTTTTTTTGTTGCAGATTTCCAGTGCTTGACGTGTGTCTCCGTGTGTTCCTGCTTCCTGGATTGGCAGTGGATGTCGTCACCACCCCCCCCCACCCCCTCCCCCCCCCAAAAAAAAAAAAAAGAAAAAAAAAAAAAAAAAAAAAAAAAAACACTGGGTTTGTATGTGTATATTTATGTATGTGTACGCATATGTGTGCGTATATATATGTATATATTACATATAGTAATAATGCACATATATACACTTTTTTGGTTTCTACTGTCATGGTATCAATCAATAATATGTGTGCAGACAAGGTAAAAAAAAAAAAAAATAAAACAATTAATTTGTATTCTTTATGTTGGTGTGCATGTGGGTTTTAATGTTGTGTGGGAGTGTTTTAGAATAGGCCCTTTTTAAATATTTGTATAACCCAACCCTCGAGTGTCACTTCACCTAATTTTGTTTTTTTCCCCCTGGACAGGAGCTGGGTAGTGCGTGGCAGATTCCCTGGTGGTGGTCCCCATCTCACATCCCCTTAAGTTGCTGTGGCACGTGGTGGTTTGGTTTGTAGCGTTGTTGTGTGTTAAGTTTCTTTAATCTGTCCGCCCCCCTGAGTTTGGCCCTGTTCCCCCTTTTTTTGTTTATTTTCCCCTTAACCTACTGTGGTTTTAGCAGACACTCGGGTTGCAAAGAACATGTTCATTTTAAATCTAGTAAATGTTAAATAAAACAAATGTATATATTTTTGGAAGTCCGTCTCATGTCCTCTTTTACTTGGTGTAACGAATCTGTGTGACCTCGTAGTAGACCCAGTAGGGGAGAGTGAGGTAATGTGAGACACTTTTTACATTTCCTCCCCTCCAGGCAAGCTAAAATGATATATCAATACTATTTGCACATTTACTATTAGTTCAGGATGTTTTCTAGCAACATAAATAGTCAGAATGTGTTTAGGACAAAGGGCAGTGAAAATATGATTGTTTTTAAAAAACTGGTCAAGTGTCTCACTTTGCCCTAGACCCGGTGTAAAGTGAGACAGACCAGAAAAATCAAGGGTGTAAAGTGAGACAGTTTGGGGTAATCTGATACATTTACCTTTTCCCCTTTAAAAACTACCATAACCACACATATTGTAGCAGTAAGACACTTGACAGCTATACATTCTAGAAATAATGTCAGATGAGTAACAGAATCATGGGGATTGGTCAATAAGCACAAGTTTTTCTCAACACTTGAAATCACTCTAAACAAAATCAGAATCAACTTTAATGTTGGAAAATTGTCAGTAAAAAAGTTCTGTTTGCTGCAATAGAAGGGCAGTGAACATTGAAATGACAGAACCAGTTAGATTAGAACAGTCTTGGGCTCAGAACACGTGACCCAGCTATTACTCAGTCTGGGGTAGAACACAGGACAACACGCCGGTTTCGTCAACGTTGTAAATCATGTGTGGAAGAAATGTATGCCTGTTAAAGGTAGAAACATATCAGACTTAAAAACAAATTCTACAGGTAAATCCTCCATAAAACATTAGCAACTAAAGAATTGTTAATTTTTCTTTCACCTGTCTATCACTACAGCCAGATTTTCAAAGAACTCCCCCACTGTCGTTCTGTTAAAGGTTCTAGCTCTATCCAAGGAAGTTAAAGGTTCTAGCTCTATCCAAGGATGTTAAAGGTTCTAGCTCTATCCAAGGAAGTTAAAGGTTCTAGTTCTATCCAAGGAAGTTAAATGTTCTAGCTCTATCCAAGGATGTTAAAGGTTCTATCCAAGGATGTTAAAGGTTCTAGTTCTATTCAAGGAAGTTAAAGGCTCTAGTTCTATCCAAGGATGTTAAAGGTTCTATCCAAGGATGTTAAAGGTTCTAGCTCTATCCAAGGAAGTTAAAGGTTCTAGCTCTATCCAAGGATGTTAAAGGTTCTAGCTCTATCCAAGGATGTTAAAGGTTCTAGCTCTATCCAAGGAAGTTAAAGGTTCTAGCTCTATCCAAGGAAGTTAAAGGTTCTAGCTCTATCCAAGGATGTTAAAGGTTCTATCCAAGGATGTTAAAGGTTCTAGTTCTATTCAAGGAAGTTAAAGGCTCTAGTTCTATCCAAGGAAGTTAAATGTTCTAGCTCTATCCAAGGATGTTAAAGGTTCTAGCTCTATCCAAGGATGTTAAAGGTTCTATCCAAGGATGTTAAAGGTTCTAGCTCTATCCAAGGATGTAAATGGTTCTAGCTCTATCCAAGGATGTTAAAGGCTCTAGCTCTATCCAAGGATGTTAAAGGTTCTAGCTCTATCCAAGGATGTTAAAGGTTCTAGCTCTATCCAAGGATGTTAAAGGTTCTAGCTCTATCCAAGGATGTTAAAGGCTCTAGCTCTATCCAAGGATGTTAAAGGTTCTAGCTCTATCCAAGGATGTTAAAGGTTCTAGCTCTATCCAAGGATGTTAAAGGCTCTAGCTCTATCCAAGGATGTTAAAGGTTCTAGCTCTATCCAAGGATGTTAAAGGTTCTAGCTCTATCCAAGGATGTTAAAGGTTCTAGCTCTATCCAAGGATGTTAAAGGTTCTAGCTCTATCCAAGGATGTTAAAGGCTCTAGCTCTATCCAAGGATGTTAAAGGTTCTAGCTCTATCCAAGGATGTTAAAGGTTCTAGCTCTATCCAAGGATGTTAAAGGTTCTAGCTCTTTCCAAGGATGTTAAAGGTTCAGCTCTATCCAAGGATGTTAAAGGTTCTATCCAAGGATGTTAAAGGTTCTAGCTCTATCCAAGGATGTTAAAGGTTCTAGCTCTATCCAAGGAAGGTAAAGGTTCTAGCTCTATCCAAGGATGTTAAAGGATCTAGCTCTATCCAAGGATGTTAAAGGCTCTAGCTCTATCCAAGGATGTTAAAGGTTCTAGCTCTATCCAAGGATGTTAAAGTTTCTAGCTCTATCCAAGGATGTTGCCTCCGGAGTTCGGACAGGGAGATGGCGACGTGCTAGGAAGTCGGAAAACCAAGATTCTAGATTCTACAATGGTTATAACATAAAAAATAAAACTAATGTAATATTACTTTAAAATACCTTTCAGACAGTGTTATATAATGGTAGTTCATGAACATGGATGATATAAGTTTTTCTACCTGAATCAATTTGTTTTGACACAATCGTTGATAGGAAGAAATTTTACTTTTTCATGCAAAAAACATTTTTATCAAAAAAGCATGCTTACCAAATCACCATGAGTTCTTTTCTTCATAGCCAGTGGAAAATGGGAGGGGCTTGAAAACATGGTCACTTGACCACATATGTGTACCATTGCCTAGATACAGGGGGTGTCTCACATTACCCGATGTCTCACATTACCTCACCTTACCCTACAAAGTCGAGTTTATTTCCTGGGGTGCAATTCCCCAGGTGGCGTTTCTGGACAACTTCCCCCTCTGCACTACGCCTCGCCACACATGCAACACTTTGAAATCAGTCTTTGAACATTTTTTTTAAGCATTTCAATGATTTTCTCATGCATTTCTTGGTAAGGAGGAAATGCCATCTTTCTTCAAAGTTTCAGCTTTTATGGACTGTGCTGTTTGTGCTTAATCATTATTACAATCAGTTTTTCACATAACATTTTCTTTTCCTTTTTCACCTCCTTGATTGCAATATTTTTTTTCGGGGGAATGTGATGCAGGCCTGAAATACAACAAATCAATGTACAGGTAAATTAACGTATGAAATGAGACTGATAAGAAAAATCCTTTTTATTCCTTTTATCATCGCCATTTTGGTATCAAGGCCAAGCGCTGTATTCCGCCATGTTGTTTTGGGAACCAGGGAAACTCCAGAGCCGACGCTCGTTAGCAGCTATGAGCACTGGCGTCATCAACAATGAGCTGCTGTTTATTGAAGACACATGTTCTGGATTCGGGTGCACATAGGAGCATCCTGCCCGCCTCTGCCGCGGACGCCCCGGGGGGAACGCACACGGACCACCGCTGGATGCGGCTAATGGGACTTCCATACGTACCAGGCATGTGACTGTGTGTTTCAATGGACACCAGTTTGGCTGGGACTTTATTGTCACTTCTGTGTTAGTGCCTATACTGGGGGCCGATTTCTTGTGTGCACACCAAGCGTTGGTGGATGTGGCAAACCGTCGGCTGATTGACTCTGTGTCCTTTGACACATAACCGTGCACACTGGGGGGGCCAGGGCCGCTTGCCCTGGCTAATATTCTCGCCACGGGGGATGTGTACCAGCGCCTCCTCGCCAGGTTCCAAGCCCTGAAAGTCCCTACGTTCTCAGCCACTGTTGCCAAGCATGGTGTGGAACACTACATCCCAACCGTGAGGCCTCCTTTTTTTGCTTGGGCGCGCCGCCTGGATGCTGACTATAGCCAAAGAGGAGTTTTCGACAATGGTACGGCTCGGAATTGCGCGCCGGTCAAATAGCCCCTGTGCGTCTCCTCTCCGCATTGTTCCCAAGGCAGACGGGAAGTGGCGCCCGTGCTGAGATTTCCGTCGCCTAAATAGCATTACTCCGCATGACCAGTACCCTGTCCCACATATTCAGGACTTTTCCGCCCACCTGGCAGGGACCACAATTTTTTCTAAAATAGATTTGGTGCGTGGTTACCACCAGGTGCCAGTCCACCCCCCTGATATTCCCAAGACTGCTGTTATCACCCCATTCGGCCTGTTCGAATTCCTGCGGATGCCTTTTGGGCTTAAGGGCGTAGCACAGACCTTCCAGCGTCTGATGGACTCTGTGCTGCGAGGCATGTCATTCTTGTTTGTCTACTTGGATGACATCCTGGTAGCCAGCAGGTCCACAGAGGAGCATCGGGAGCATCTCCGGAAGCTGTTTGAGCGCCTCAACGAGTATGGACTTATCATTAACCCAACCAAATGTCAGTTCGGCCTGCCAGCAATTGATTTCCTGGGACACCATGTCTCTTTACAGGGGGCTGTCCCTCTACCTGCCAAGGTAGAGGTGATCACTGCCTTCCCCCGTCCCCTCACCGCCAAGCCTCTCCACGAGTTCCTGAGCATGGTTAATTTTTATAATCAATTTATATCCCATGCCGCTCACCTGATGAGGCCCCTGCCCTGTATGAAGCATTAAAGGGGAAAAGGACAATGAGGACGTGGACTGGTCCCCGGAGCGGATCAGGGCATTTGACTCCAAGGCCGCACTTGCCAACTCTGCCATGCTGGCGCCCTCGTCTCCTGCTGCACCGATAGCTCTCACAACTGATGCCTCCGATTATGCAGTGGGGGCGGTGTGTGAACAGTGGGTGTCGGGCGCCTGGCAGCCTCTGGCCTTCTTCAGCAGGGAGCTTTGTGAAAATGAGAAGAAGTACAGTACGTTTGACAGGGAGCTCCTGGCACTTTTCCTTGCCATACGTCATTTCAGGTTACTGCTGGAGGGCCACAAGTTCACTGTGTTCGTCGACCACAAGCCCCTGATTTCTGCCATGGCCAACACCACAGAGCCGTGGTCGGGGCGTCAGCAGCGCCAGCTTTCCACGATATCAGAGTTCACTTCGGACATTCAGCATGTGGCAGGTAAAGACAATTAGGTGGCGGGCTGCCTCTCCCGGGCACACGTCAGCACACGTCAGCCCCGTGCATTTGGGCATCGATTATGCAGCCATGGCCGCTGACCAGCTCACGGATCCAGACCTTCAGGCGTTCAGGATTGATGTGGCGTTACATGACAGCGGGCCACGCTTCTCTGCAACGTCTCCACCGGCCAGCCACGCCCCATGGTTCCAACTGACTGGCGCTGCCGGGTATTTCATGCTATACACTCCCTTTCACACCCGGGTGTAAGAGCGTCGGTGAAGCTGGTGGGGGCCAAGTTCGTCTGGCCGGGCCTTAGGAAGGAGGTCAGAGCCTGGGCGGCTTCCTGTGTGGCGTGTCAGCGGGCCAAGATACACCACCATACCAAGGCCCCACTGGAGCTGTTTCTCATTCCTGAAAGGTGGTTCGACCATATCCATATCGACCTTATGGGCCCGCTTCCGCCATCTCAGGGGTTCACACATCTCATCACCATGGTGGACAGGACCACCAGGTGGCAGGAGGTTGTTCCCTTGTCATCCACAACGACTGCAGAGGTGGCTCTGGCGCTAATCTCCAGCTGGGTGACCCGGTTCGGCACACCATTGGACTTGACGTCGGACCGAGGGTCTCAGTTCACTTCGGAGCTGTGGAGCATGATGGCTGAGAGACTTGGGGTGAAACTCCACCGTACCATGGCCTATAACCCAAAGGCTAATGGGATGTGTGAGCGTTTTCTTCGCTCTATGAAGGCTGCTCTCCAGGCCACTCTCACTGACAATTAGATCGACCGTCTGCCATGGGTCATGTTAGACTGCGTTCTGCCCCGAAGGAAGACTTGCAGGCCTCTTCAGCAGAGCTAGTCTTTGGTCAGCCGCTTGCGGGTCCCTGGGGAGTTCCTGCCGGGTTCCTCTGCTCCTTGGCCTAATACAGCTCACCGGTCTTCCTTCCGGGAGTCAGCGGGTGCCTTTGCACCGGTTCCCACACATGACTGCCTGCCCCAGGCTTACATCCCGAAGGACCTGATGGCTGCCAGCTATTTGTTCATCCGGCATGATGCCCACCGTTCTCCACTGCAGGCTCCCTATGATGAGCCTTTCCGCGTCCTGGAGACAGGCCCCAAGAGTTTTGTGGTGGACATGGGGGGGAATAAGGAGCAGTTTTCAGTCGACCGTCTCAAGCCAGTGGAGCTGGTTCAGCCCCCACGTCGCGGTCGGCCACCCAAGTCTGCCACCGTCCCGAGCTCTCCATCCGTGGGGACCCCTACCTTGCCATGTCGTAGGCGGGGACGTCCCCCTGCCCCGACCCATGCCCCTTCCAAGTTGCCTTTGGCAGAGAAATATAGTCGTTTTGGCCGAGTGGTCAGACCTCCTAAGAGAGGCTATTGATTCTGGGTGTATTATTGGTTGGAGGCTTGGTTGTACGGTACATAACGTCAATTCTGAGTATTCATGGGGGCCTGTGTGCTGGACACTAGGTGGAGTTCTCATCTCAGAATGGACACTGGGCGTGGTAATGGGAGGAGTTACAAGGGTATATAAGGAAGTGCTGTTACAGGTGTGTTGATTGATTTGTTTGGAAGTAAAGAGCAGACTCCCATATTCTGTCTGCTCGTCTCATTTTACTCACTTCCACAATAGCATATTTCAGCAACAAGGTACTTCAGGTGCTTTACATAATAAATACATGAAAAGTGAATAGGGAAAAAAGTTACAGTGCAGTGGCAGAAAAACAGAAGAGTTAGACTTACAGTTTCAATTGAGTACTAAAATTAACATTGTTTAAAGTAATTTTAAGAATAGTTTAAATAACTCCGTCAAAGGCAGCTTTTTAATCTTGATTTAGAGCAGTGATTCTTAACCATAGGGCCACAGCCCACACTTGGGCCGCGAGCGCCACCTAGTGGGCCGCAAAAAGAATTCTGTTTTGTACGTGTGGGCCGCGAGGGCCACGGGACTGCATAGCAACTCCCGACCAAATGAGGAGAAGACACTGAGGTAGCTGTACGTGTAATAGTAAGAGAAATGGTGTGTATTTACAGAGTAAATCCTTCATTTTGCACAGAGTAGGTTTAGATCCGCCAGGATCAGGGATCGATTACTTGGGTCTGCGCCCAGAGCGAGCGAGCGTGGCATGATCATTTATCCCGACGCGTCCCCGCGGCCGGGGACGTCGGTGCCGCTCGGGCTCGGGCAGCGGCTCCATCGTTACTGCTGAAGGATTGTAGATGTAGATGCGTGGGCTGACGTGTGTGCTGGGCTGGACTGTTGTTCGAGCTTTCGCAAAAGCATCGGAAAGTTACTCGGCTGCAGCGGCCAGAGCTGCGGGCTCTGGCCGCTGCAGCTGATCAGGCTCGGATGAAGCCCGACACGCGCAGTCCTGACAACTTATTAATGTAAATAACTTAAAGTAAAATCTAACTAAGTTTTGTCCCCGCTCTATTTTTAAATATGCACACTTGTGTGTGTGTGTGTGTGTGTGTGTGTGTGTGTGTGTGTGTGTGTGTGTGTGTGTGTGTGTTGTTGTAAGGCAGTGCTCCGTGTCTGTAGACAGTGCCTTTCTACACGGCGCGCTGTGTGTGTGTATTTTAAATCCAGAAATGACACACAAAACTGAAGGTGCGCCTTTCCACACGGCGCCCGAATGGTCGTCAAAATACGTTAATTAGCTTGGCTCTATATACAGAGATGAGAAGCGTAACAGGTGGAAAGGGAAGTTCAACCCGGAATGGACGGATTCATCCTTGTTCAGTCTTCCCACTGGGACAAAACCAGTGTGTCTCATACATTCAGAGACCGTGGCGTTCAAAGTGATAAAGTGAAACGCCACTGAAACAAAACACAAAGTTTTTCATCAAACATATCCACTCAAGTCTGAACTGAAGTCACAGAAAATAAACTGACCATCTTAAAACACCCATGTTTGAGTCCAGATACAGCTGTGAGGCAGCTTTCTCCACAATGAACAGAATTAAAACTAAATATCGTTCCAGGGTCATCAATGAGCACCTTTACATGCATATGAGAACCTGACACCATCCAGCCCAGATTTAAAGTCCTGACAGGAGAAATTAGAGCTCAGTTCTCTCACTGAACGACAGAAAGTGGGATTATTAGAGGGGAAGAAAGAGAAACTGCAAAACTGTTCAATTGTTAAGATGTGTTTATATTCATTTATTATAAAAATGTGTTGAGACAATTAACAAAGAAAAGGGGAAATTCAAACTGCTGGTAGAGGAATAAAATAAGCATAGCATTTGAAAAATAAAATAAAATCTATTTTATTTTTAAGAGAAAAAAAATGTTTAATTCAAGTTACACATGTTAAGTGGCAAATATGTACTTTTTTAATATAACAGTCAGATGCAGATGTTGATACAACTATGAGGCTACCTGAGGGCCTCCGCCCCTCACTCACCCCCAACAGCACTACCATCCTGGTTCACTCTCTGGTCACCTCCCGTCTTGATTACTGTAACTCCCTCCTATTCGGTCTCCCCCACAAACTCCTCCATAAAATCCAGCTGGTCCAGAATGCTTCAGCCCGCATCATTACCAAAACCCCTGCCATCTCCCACATCACCCCCGTTCTCCACCAACTCCACTGGCTTCCCATCAAATACCGCATAGACTACAAAATCCTCATCAACACTTTCAATGCCGTCCATAATCTTGCCCCCCCTTACCTGTCAGACCTCATCCATATCAACACTCCCACCCGGTCACTCAGGTCTGCCTCCTCCACCAACCTCACTGTTCCCCCAGCCCGCCTGTCCACCATGGGGGGTAGAGCTTTCAGCCGCTCTGCCCCTCGCCTCTGGAACAGCCTCCCCCCCGACATCAGGAACATAGACACTCTCCCCACCTTTAAATCTCACCTCAAAACCCATCTATTTAGGCAGGCTTATGATTAGGATTAGACTCTGCTGTCGACAATGTGTTACATTTTTTATACTTGTTTTTTACTGTTGTAATTTGTATTTCTATTGTTGTATTTCTTGCTCTGTCAGGCGACCTTGAGTGTCTTGAAAGGCGCCATACAAATAAAATGTATTATTATTATTATATATATATATATATATATATATATATATATATATATATATATATATATATATATATATATATGTGTGTATATATATATGTATATATATATATATGTGTGTGTGTATGATGTTCTGGACCTTCGCTTGAGTAGATTTTAGTTGAATACCCCTGCTATACAGTGTTAATATTTAATATTTAATATTAAGTTATTTTATAAGTCTTTTATTGAATCAATTTTAACTTTCTGTATTGTATTGTGGTATGGCAACTTGACAGTGCAGAACAAAAAGAGGGTGCAGGACATTGTCAGAGCAGCCAGTAAAATCATTGGCACTCAGCAGCTCTCCCTGACTGACATCTACGAAGGTTGAGTCCTGAATAAGGCACAAGACATCTTGGCCAGTCCTGATCACCCTCTGTCAAAAGAGTTTGTCCCTCTCCCTTCTGGGCGGCGCTAAAGGCTTCCCAAGGCCAATAGCAATATGTATACATTTTCTTTTATACCAACCGCTGTTAAAATGATCAACTCGCATACATTTTTATATTTTGAATACATTTTTATCATTCTGCCTGCACGGATGAAAGCACTTTTGCTTTTACTCATTTATTATGGTTACTATGTCACGTTTTAATGTTTTAATTGTTCTTATTGGTATGTCTGTGTTTGTATGATGACTGTTTTCTCAGACTGCTAAAAGAATTTCCCCTAGAGGGACAATAAAAATGACTCTGACTCTGACTCTATTTTAAAGTCTATTCTCTGAGGTACTGGGAGCCAGTGTAAAGATCTCAGAACTGGAGTGATGTGGTCCAGTTTCTTAGTTTTGGTGAGAACCCAGGCAAGAAGCATTCTGGATTAGCTTTAGCCATCTGATTTACTTTTAAGGCAGACCTGTGCAGACACATCAATTCAATTCAATTCAATTCATTTCAATTCAATTCAATTCAATTCAATTCAATTTTATTTATATAGCATTTATTACAACACAAGTTGTCTGTAGGCGCTTTCCAGAGACCAGAACATGACCCCCGAGCAATTATTACATAAACATAACATAAACAATGGCAGGTAAAAACTCCCCTAGTGGGAGAAAAACCTTAAGCCAAACAGTGACAAGAAAAACTCCCTTTTAGCAGGGAAGAAACCTTGAGCAGGACCTGGCTCATAAGAGGGAGCAGGAAAAAGAGTACAGACAGAGAGAATGAAAAACAGAGAAAGGAGAGACAGAGACACAATGTTATATACTTGGTCGTCTTGTAATATAACAATTAAAGATGAAACGGAGACCAGGAATCTTTGTACGTCTGCATGTATTCACTTCAACTCAGGACACAGGGAAAACATGACGTCACTTCACAACATATACCACAGGGGGGTGCTACCGGATCCCTGTAGGGACAAACTCAGGCTGTCAATACACAACACACAATAACTGGTGCACTACAGGGATGACTATATAAGCAGATGTAGACAGAGGTGGTCGGGGGGGACTGCAGGTCAGAATGTCAGCAGGTATCTACCAGACATCCATACAGACACGTGGAAGCAAGCAGTGGGATGATCAGAGGGTGGGACTGCAGGTCAGCATGCAGCTCTTGAAGCTTTGGCTTGCAAACACGCATAGAAGAGAAAAGGAGGGGGCAATGCAACTGAAGATAAATGCATGGATGAGTTTTTCAAGGTCCTGCTGCTCTCACTTTTTAATAACATCTTAAACATATCTACACTCCACAGATGTACACCTCACAAGCACACTTGCACAAAGGGTCTTCGGGGGAGAGGGCACTGTCACCTGCCTCCCCTGTGCCTGACCGCCCCCTCCCTGTTTTAACTGCATTAGTCACACCCACACACTCATCATTCGGCCTGGGGCAGGGGGACAATGGGAGGGACTGGGGTCTGGGTGACTCCTTGTTGGGGGGTTCTCGCGTTCCATGCCCATCTCCGCTTCCCACTCCTGCCCTTGCAGTTGGGCACACCTTTGGCTGTGGGGTTCCTGCTTTCATCGGGGCTCCGGGGAGGCTGGCCTTTCGCCGGGTGGGCGTTGTGGGCCTGGAGGGTGTGGACCTCTTGGCCTGGCAATCGGCCTATGCCAGGTGGCAGGTAGTCGCCCAGGGCTTCCTTTTGTCGCCTGCTGAGAGACGGTGGGGCTTGCTGGCGGGGTGTATCCTCCTGTCCCTCTTCTGGTCCTCCGTGGGGCTGCTGGTGGCCTGGGTTCAGATTTCTTCGGCGTCGACTTCTGGTATCTGGGGTGGCGTGGTTGTGCCCTCCCTCCTCCACTCTTGGTGCAGTTCAGGTAAAGCCTTGTCTTCACTTTGTACACACATTTACATGGACATACGCATCTGCTCACTCATCTACATGCTCACCCCACAGTTTTGGGGACAGATAATCGCAGTAGCCTAGTACTGATGGAGTTTTAGAGACCTGGGGCCTCATTTATAAAAGAGTGCGTAGGATTCATACTAAAAGTGCACGTGCGCCGAAAAGCCGAAAATGGCGTGCGCACAAAAAAATCTGGATTTATAAAACCGTGTGCACGCGCACGTGAATTCGCCTCATACCCCGCCCTCTACACGCCCACTTCATACCATGAATGGGCAATGCAAACTACATGATGATTGTATTTGCATATAAATGAGCCTGCTGAGCATGCGCAGCGCCACTTGCAGCCTGTTTCTGCTGCGCGTCAGGATGAATGAGACGTGTCGAGCCAGGCAACCGTGCCACTGAGTTTCACGGACCCGGCACTCATTTGTTATGTCCTCAGTCACTCTACAGTTGAAAGCGGTGGGTGATGAGGAGGTTCCCGGCCCGGCGTGTCCTGCACCGCGGCTGCAGCAGCAGCAGCACCAGAGCGTCCTGACTGACGCTGTGCTTCAAACACAGAGGGACACGATCAGCGCTATTATATTATAAGTCTGATATGTGATGACATTAAAAGTATGACATGAATCTGGCTTCATTTCACCACCTCACCGCCTGCGTCGCCAGTTCCCCATATCTTCAAACTGTTCGTGCGCGAGGGTCAGGGTTGGCGTAAAGATACGCACATTTTCCCGTTATTTTTTTTTTTTTTAATCCCAACCTTTGCGTAAAAGGTGGCATGCACATCTTTCAAGCCCTGTTTTGTGCACATGCAAGCTTTATAAATGAGTCCCCTGGAATGGTTGCTTTTTTGTGTATGCCTGTTCCCGTTTCTGTTTGTTTGTTTTTATCTCTTGCAGATTCCAAAGGCTTGTATGCCTGTTGTGTTTTTTCCTGTGTTTCTCTCAATTCAGACTTGCTGCAGATGCCACGAGGCCATCTTTTACAACAACTCCAGAGTAACACAGTCCTGCGTTGAACTGGAAGACTTGACGTACTGTAAATTCTGAGGCCTAGTTCTGAGGCCTAACTCTGAGGCCAGCCTTGATTTCTTACAGCCGACCGCATGGTACGAAACAAATGAACCCCCATAATGACTCAAAGCCCCACCAGGCTTTTTGCATTTACAGCCCTTGGTGATAAGAAATAGCCACCTCATTGAACATGGAGCCCAAATCGCAGGATGGGCCGCAGTCAATTTATTGCAGCTGGGGCCCGGCTATAAAGAGAAGGCCCCCCCTCTCTTCACTCTCTTTCCTCCTCTTTGCTCCTAAGATCTCTTCTACCTCGGACCTTTCCACGGTCCCATATAGTTCTCTGGGAGCTATGAAGAAGGCCACAGCTCCTATTTTAGCATGAAGAGCTATTACCTATGGGCTGGCCATCTCCATTATCATGCCTGAATTGCTTTGAAATGGCAACCATGGTCTGCAGCGCTGCAACGAGTGACCCGCAAACATTCTGAGCCCCAGATGAACCGAACGAGGGACACTTACATGCCTTGACATTAATTCAATTCAATTCAATTCAATTTTATTTATATAGCGTCTAATACAACAGAGTTGTCTCTAGACGCTTTACAGAGACCCATACCCAGAACATGACCCCCGAGCAGTTATTACATAAACAATGGCAGGTAAAAACTCCCCTAGTGGGAGAAAAACCTTAAGCCAAACAGTGGCAAGGAAAAACTCCCCTTTAGGAGGGAAGAAACCTTGAGCAGGACCAGGCTCATCAGGGGGGACCCTCCTGCCGAGGGCCAGACTGGTGGGTCAGGGACGGCAACAGCACAGCAGGCAGGTGGAAGCAGCAACGGGATGACCGGGGGTGGGGACCGCAGGCCAGCACACAGCTCCCGAAGCTCCGGCCCAATCAGCAAGTCCCAGGTTGGGGTGCAGGGTCGGGGAAAGACTTGTGCTCCGTAATGCAAGCTACAAGCCACCCATGGCCACCTGCAGGACAAAAGAGAGAAAAGGGAGGAGAAGGGGGGGGCAGCAACGGGATGACCAGGGGTGGGGACCGCAGGCCAGCACGCAGCTCCCGAAGCTCCGGCCCAATCAGCAAGTCCCAGGTTGGGGTGCAGGGTCGGGGAAAGACTTGTGCTCCGTAATGCAAGCTACAAGCCACCCACGACCACCTGCAGGTTCCGGTGTCCGGCAAAGGATGCTGCAACATGGACAAAAGAGAGAAAAGGGAGGAGAAGGGGGGGGCCAGCACAAGAAACCACAGGAGCGACTCTGACACACTAAAGTTTACACTACCTAGAGATTTACCAACACCAGCTAGAGGTTTACTAAACACTAACTATAGGCTTTACTAAACAGAAATGTTTTAAGTTTAGTTTTAAAGGTGGAGGTGGTGTCAGCCCCCTTAACCCAGATTGGAAGTTGGTTCCATAGTAGTGGCGCCTGATAGCAGAACGCCCGCCCTCCAAATCTACATTTAGATACTCTAGGAACTACAAGTAAACCTGCACTCTGAGAACGGAGAGCTCTGACAGGAACATAAGGCACTATCAGGTCTTGCAAATAATGCGGAGCTAAGCCGTTTTGGGCTTTATACGCAAGTAATAAAATTTTAAATTGGATTCTGAATTTTACGGGTAACCAATGGAGCGACGCTAATACTGGAGAGACGTGGTCTCTCCTGCTAATTCCTGTCAGTACTCGTGCTGCTGCATTTTGGATCAGCTGGAGCCTATTCAGCAAATTACTTGGACATCCTGCTAACAACACATTACAGTAATCTAGTCTAGAAGATACAAACGCATGAACTAGTTTTTCTGCATCACTCTGTGAGAGGATTTTCCTAATCTTTGCAATATTACGGAGATGGAAAAAGGCTATTTTACAAACCTGATTGACATATGGTTTAAACGACAAATCCTGATCGAAAATAACACCAAGATTTCTCACAGTTGCACTGGAAGCCATCGCAACACCATCTAATCCCTTCCTAAGATGCTCTGGACCAAGAATGATAACCTCTGTTTTATCTGAATTTAGAAGCAGGAAATTTCTGGACATCCAGTCCTTGATGTCCCTAAGACATGCCTGAAGTTTAACTAACGGTTCTGTTTCATCCGGCTTCATAGACAAATAGAGCTGCGTATCATCAGCATAACAATGAAAGTGTATGCCGTGATTCTGGATTATACTTCCCAACGGCTGCATGTATAAACTGAACAAGATTGGCCCTAGCACTGAACCCTGCGGAACACCATAACAGACCCTTGACTGTTCTGAAGAAACCTCATGTACATGAACAAACTGGAACCTGTCAGATAGGTATGATTTAAACCAACATAGAGCTGTCCCTTTAATCCCAACAACATGCTCTAACCTGTGCAGTAAAATGCCATGATCTATAGTGTCAAAAGCAGCACTGAGGTCCAGTAGAACCAGTATGGACACTAATCCCTTATCTGAGGCCATAAGGAGGTCATTCGTGACTCGAACAAGTGCTGTCTCTGTGCTATGATGCATTCTGAACCCTGACTGAAAGACTTCAAACAGATCATTTCTATACAAATAGTCACATAACTGGCTTGAAACTGCCTTTTCCAGAATTTTAGACACAAATGGAAGGTTGGAAATTGGTCTATAATTAGCTAAGGTGTCTGGGTCAAGAGAAGGTTTTTTAAGTAAAGGTGATTAATGCCTTTGGACCGACCTGGAGCTGAAGAAACTGTGTCCATGCATTCTCCTCATCCACACTGAGATTAGGAGAATAGGAGAGAGAGAGCCGCTCTTCACCAGGATCATCTGCGGAGCATAACCAGCTGTTCACCAAGGAATGCTCACCACTTTTTTCTTCAACTACAAAGATCCACATAAGAGGCTGTTTTGTGTTGGGCAGAGAAACATTAACACATTTAACTAGCTTAGTTTTGCATTGCGGACAGGACCGCTGATCCTGTCACAACTGTGTTTATTAGTTTAAGTGTGTGTTTATTTTATAATTTGTCTACTGTTGCATCCATGTTGCTGGATCTTGATGACATGTTCTTCCACAACAGAAAACAAAGCCCTTCCTCATTTCCCAGTTGAATGACCAGAGCGCACATGTGAAGTTAGTTTCATATTGGTCTCTGTGTGGGAAACATCAGAAGAACTTGGTTTTCCGGTATTGAGAAATTATTCTAGTGTTTTACTTTTCTCCTCTCATCCTCTCCTACTAACCCCCCCACACAGATCAAATCGGCAAGACCTGGAAACCGAGGCAAATGGTCCTTAAATGTCAGCTGGCTTCTCTAACTCCTATCAGATTCCTAGCTACCTTGTGGGCACAAGTGTGGTGGAATCCAACTCAATGTTCATCTGAGGAGGTAAGGAATGACTGGCTGGGCAGAAGATAAGCTCATCCATGCAGAGATATCAGAAAGACAGGCTGATATTTCTATTGAGCCTGTAGTGTCACCAGGTGGGAATGAAAGGAAAAGCTGGGTGTCGTCAGCGTAGTAGTAGTAAGAGAAGCCATGAGAGCTGATGATTTCACCTAGTGAGACAGTGTATAGTGAAAAGAGAAGAGGTCCAGCACCACAGATAGCGGAAACCCACTTCATATAATGATATAACATGACAAAGTCCAACAAACCACAAGAACATAGCCTAATAATACATTTCAGACATTTTAGGAGTTCAGCACCAGGGATAGCCTCCAGATCACTCTGAAATCACCACTTGACATCCACTTCAACTAATGACAGTAGTGGAGGAAAATTGGCATGACGGCCCATAAATTAACATACAAGTTCAAATTCAATTTGATGTACTGTGGCTACTCACCGCTACTTGAAGGTACTCGGCGGGCCTTGTGCTCCGCCAACTCGCCCGGGGTCCCGGGGATGAAGCGCTACTAACAACGTCAGGTTCATCTCCCACAGAAGGAGGATTAAGGCGAACAAAATATGAATCTAGCTTGGGCAATTTGGCTATTTCTTGCTCCCTTTTTTTTTTCTTTGAGTTTTATCGCTCCACTTTTGTGTTTATAACTCCCGCTCATGTTTAGGCTGAAGGATTACTGCTCTGTTGACAAGTGATCGATGATGATGTATGACGCTGATAGACGGCTGTGGATGTCGAACGATTTTACCCAATATACATTTGGAGATTATACTTGCAATTTTTTTTTTAATGTTAACTGTGTGAAGATGTGTGGAAATCTCAGCACAACATATTATACAATGCTTTATACCTAATATGAACCAAGTGATCCCACAAAAATAAAAAAAATAAAAAAATCTCGCAGGGCGGTACCGCCCCCCGAGTCCCGCCTGAAACCCCTGAGCTCGCCATTCCAACTGACTTCGACCAATACCATTTTTCCTACCAAGCAAACAGGTAAACAGATGATGTGGTCATGATGGCTCCAAAAAGCCCTCACTCATTTGGACAAGAGTAACACCTATGTGAGGATGGTATTTGTGGATTTTAGCTCAGCATTTAATACAGAAATCGCCCAAAAATTGGTCACAAAGCTTGGCAACCTGGGCTTGGGCAGTTCACTGATAGATAGAGGACTTCCCAGGAACACGACCTAATGAGTAAGTAAGTAAGTAAGTAAACTTTATTTGTACAGCGCCCTTCACAGACCATGGTCACAGAGCGCTTCACAGTTACAATAAAAACACAGTTAAAAGATACTTACAAATTTAAGTTAAAAAGGCCAAGACAACACATTGACGATCATAACAGCCCCAAGACAATTAGGCAAAAGCCTGCACAAATAAAAAGGTCTTAAGTTGCCTTTTGAAGGAGTCAACAGACTCCATGGAACACAGAGAGAGCGGAAGATCGTTCCAAAGTCTGGGAGCAACGGCCTGGAAGGATCGGTCTCCTCTGGTCCGGAAACGAGTATGTGGTACCATCAGCAGATTCTGATGCACAGACCTCAGAGCCCGAGCTGGGGTGTAGGGCTGGATCAGCTGTGTGCTGCTGACGTCCCTGACTCCCCCAGTCTGGCCTTCGGCAGGAGGGTCCCCCCTTATGAGCCTGGTCCTGCTCAAGGTTTCTTCCCTCCTAAAGGGGAGTTTTTCCTTGCCACTGTTTGGCTTAAGGCTTTTCTCCCACTATGGGAGTTTTTACCTGCCATTGTTTATATGATAATTGCTCGGGGGTTTATGTTTATGTTTATGTTTATGTTTATGTTTATGTTTATGTTTATGTTTATGTTCTGGATCTCTGGAAAGCGTCTAGAGACAACATCTGTTGTATTAGACGGTATATAAATAAAATTGAATTGAATTGAATTGAATCAGATCGCTGATGGAAGGTGGAGCCTGACCATGCAAAGCTCTGAAAGTTAAAACCAGAATTTTAAAATTGATCCTAGAGGAAACTGGCAGCCAATGAAGAGCTTTAAGAATAGGGGTTATGTTTCCTCCTATTAGAGCGGGTCAGAATTCTTGCTGCGGAATTTTGCACTAGCTGCAGGCGAGACAGCTCCTTCTTGATTAGACAAGACAACAAACTATTACAATAGTCCAAACGCGAAGACACAAATGCGTGAATGATCAGCTCCAAATCATTTTGCGACAACATTTTCCTGAGTTTAGAAATATTCCTCAGATGAAAGAAGCAATTCCTTGTCAGCTGTTTGCAGTGTTGCACTAATGCCATGTCTTTGTCAAACACAACACCCAGGTTTCTTAGGCTCGGTTTAACAGACTGGCCCAAGTCACCCAAATACTGGTTAATCCCAGGAATGGAGTCAACAGGGGCAATAACCAGGGTTTCTGTTTTGTCCACGTTTAGCTGCAAGGTGTTCACACTTAGCCATTGTTTTATCTCCACCAAGCAATGAACTAAGGAATTTAGCCTGTGGAGCTCAGTAGGCTTAAAAGAGCAGTAAAGCTGAATATCATCAGCAAACATGTGGTAAGAGACATCAGGAAATCTCTGGATGATTTTTCCCAAGCGTCGTCGCTTAACCTGGACACCGGAACGCGAGCCTCTTCTTCTTGATTTCTTACAGACTGGGCGCGGAGCCCAACAAAGCAGCCAGAACTCAGGTGAGTCGGGGTTGATGAAAAAGGGAGGAGGGAACGCTTGTTTGTACCTTCCCCCGTGTATCAAACATGCCCTCCATAGACTCTTTGATACGAAACAGAGCGTCCCGATCATAGATCCGTAAAGCTGAGACACATCCATATGAAATACGGCTGATATGATCACATATGTGGAGAAAATGACCATTAGAAAGCTATACAGCAGGAGACGAGCCGTGGCACTGCCAGTCACAGGCGCCATGACAGCTGTCAGCTCGGCGCCATGAATGCGTCAGGATGGGAGACCGCACTTCCTCCACACTCATCCTGAACACTGGAACACGACAGCGGTGTGTCCTTAGCACCCTTCTCTTCTCCCTCTTTACCCCTTTCCTCTCATAAATACCATCGGGAAGTTTGCTGACAACACCATCATTGTAAGACTGATTAAGGACAACGATGAGTCAGCGTACAGGGAGAGAGTCAAACACCTGACTGACTGGTGTTCTCAGAAAAACCTGGACTTCAACATAACAACACTCAACACTGACCGACTTAAAAATAAGGCCAGAGATATCAGCGATGATGCCACGCACCCCAGATACAGTATGTCCTGTTATCTGTTAACAGGAATATATCTGTTTTCAATACAATATATTGAGGATGAAAAAAAAGAGAGGAACCGAAGGGAGAGGCCCCTCTGGTTAAAGGACAAAACATTTAAATACTTTTTATATTTCCTAATTTTTCTTCACGTTCTTCAATAAAACTATTAGCTTGGATCAAATTTATTCCATTTTTGTAATCATTTAAAAAAAATTGTCAGTGTCCCTGAAACTTTCCACCCTGTTGTTATGGGGTAACTAACCATTTAACAGATGTAACTGATGTAATTAGTAACATCAACACCATTTGGTCTTTCTTAACTGAGAGTTGGGTCAACTGCTACAAATACATCAAATTCCTGCCTTATATTTCCCAGTTTTCCTCATATTGTGTTTGTAGTTGGGTTGGCTTGAGCTTTACGTGTCCAGACTCTCATTTAATATTATTTTTTTTAAATAATCAGAAATTCAAAATGTATTTGATAAACTGCATACCTGTTTGTGTGTGCGTGTGCGTGTGCGTGTGCGTGTGCGTGTGTGTGTGTGTGTGTGTGTGTGTGTGTGTGTGTGTGTGTGTGTGTACACGTACCAGGCAGGCCACAAGAAGACAGAACAGAGCTGAATGTGATTCCATGAACATGAGCAAATACGCTTCAACAACCACACGTTCACACACAGGTGTCCACTCACACACACAGTGTGTGCAAATGGCCCATGCTAGACTTTCTTTCCTATGGGATAGTTTTAAGTGGGTGATTATGTGTAAATGGTCATGTAAAGACGTGTTGCTTTTCACTAATGTCCCCATGAAATGTTCATGGCTTCAACAGAGCTGTGTCCCCAAAGACACTATTATGGACAGTCTTGCACTGGTCATTGAGAAAAGAAGGGTAATGTGGATGAGCAGCAGTAGTAGGTAAATCATCTAGTCAGGTAGGCAGTCATTTTTGTGAATCGGCCAAAATAATTTTTAAATAAGAGAAAGTGCTGTTTGGATTCCGGCTTTGGAAAGGTCTCATTAAGTTTTTGCAAATTGAGAGAAAAATATCTTCATATTTCAAAATAGAACAAAAAATGCAATTCTTCACACATACAGTAGTCATCTGGGGACCTGCAGTGATTAGAAATAATTATAGAGGACATCTGCAAATGTAATCCAGCACACCATCTCTGTGATTTGTACAGTAAAGGTTTAATCACAAATGAGGTGATTTTAATCCCTTCTGAATGCATGTCAGTAATTCAGGGATGTGCGCTCAGCACAAAACTTTCCCTCGCCACCTTTTCTGCCACCGCGTCATTATGGAAGATCTGATACATTGTGTGATGTTATATTACGACTTTAATCTTTTTCCACTCCATGTAGTGTAGTGATCTGATATTTGTAGATGATAAACACACTTAAATTAATCAATATTTAGCTTCACACAGAGATTTATAAAAAAAAGAAGTCCAGATCATCAGAGCAACAAAGAGACAAAGACACGTGTGGCTTCATCAGGCTGCAAGAAACTTTTATATCTCATCAAGCTCAAAGTCTCTCTGACAGCTCCTTTTACTGTTTACTGTTACTAGTGCTGTCAATCAATTAAAAAATGTAGCGATTAATTAATTAAGATCTATAATGAATTAATATAATTTATTGCTTTTTTAATCTCACCTAAAAATTGCTGAGAAAAAGCCATCAATGTTATGTTGTGCAACTCATAGGTAGCTTGGCTGTCCAGTTATCAAGGCTAATGATAATTCTATTAAAGAATTATTAATAATTAATAAAGTTGACTATTTATCAAATTGTATTATCAAAGATGATAATTCTCGTAGGGGCACCACCGCCGGGGCCTTACTTCCGGTGGGATTCGATAACTAACAGCAGAAAATCAGTCTCATTATGATTTGAATTATCCTGCAGAACAGCAAATCTTACAGAATAACAGTGAAGGCGTGATATCTGAACACTAGGCTCTGCTTAAACAAATCAATTTGTGACCAAATCTTGCATGAAATAACACAACCACTCATAAAGAAATCAATCAGAATTTATTTACATACGGGTGTCAAAAGATGATAAACGCAACACCCAAATAAACCTGATGGCAGAAACTACCTTATTACAAAACCATTAACTAACAAGAAAAACAACAATCAATAAAATGAAACATAAACGTTAAATGCATGGAATGAAAAGAAGAGAATCAAATGTAATAATAATAAAGATGATAAAGAACACAATAATGATAACGTACAGTAATACGCATACAGTAATCTCATTAAACATAAGTTCAGCTTTACACCGTTCTAACTGACTGATCGCCCAAACACAGCCTCACGTCTCCTCTGGATTCTGCATCTGGGCTGCGGGTTCTGTCGGGGGTTCCAGTCCGATGCGGCCTCGTTCCTCTCGGCTTTCAGTCCAAGCAGTCTCTCGTCTCTCTCTCTTCTCCTTCGACTCTGAAGAAATAAAAAGACAGGGGTGCAGCAGCCGGGCGATCCCGCCCTGGTCAACGGAGCCTATCACGGCGTCTCGGTGCGCGCGGGGATCCGGTCCACTCGTCGGACGTGCGGGCTCCCGTCCGGGCTCCTGAGCGCGTGGGCCTCACGGACACAGGTGGCTGGGTGCTCCTCGGGCTGAGCTGGCAGGCTGACCGGAGGATCAGGCCCTCCTCGGGAGAGAACTTAGAGCGGAGAGAGAAATTAGAAAAGAGAGAAACTTGGGAGCGCAGTGCGCTCCGTGGTAACGGGTCTTACGCTCCGCCGGACACTCCAGGCTCGAAGCGGCTCCCCCCCCCCGTCTCGTCGCAGCGCTCAGGAATAAATGGGTAGATGCGGCCGTGGCTGCCTCGGTCGGCAGGCACGTCTTGTCCGGTCCGCTGGCTGAGGGAGAGAGAGAGCACTGGGCAGGAAGGGAGCTTTTGAGTTCCGCGGGCTGCGTGATGTCACCAGCCCCTGGCAAGTGATTGGGTGCTTCCCGCTTTTGGGCTTGGGGCGGTTTTACTGAGAGGGACAGTCCCCCCCTTCAGGGCTCGCTTCCTGGGGCTCCATTGAGTCTGACCCCCCCTGGTGTCGTCACCCCAGGGAGTCTGTCCCTGGTCCCTTTGCGTTGTCTTTTCCTTTGTTCCTCCAGGTCTGGCAGGAACCCTGCTGGGTTTGTGGGGGCTATACTGCGCCTGACCCCCCTCCTAGGTATCGTAAACTTACTATCTCGAGCTAGGCCGTGGGGGTCGTAAACAGACTATCTCGGCCGAGATCACCAGGGGGCACATTGCAGCCGATTTTCAGCTGAGCAGTTTCAAAGTTTCAAATATACACATTCACAAAATGTTCATACACATTTATAAGTCCAGAGTTCACGTGGGCGACGCCCAACAGTTACCATTGAAATCATTACATTATTGTGGCAGATTGAAAGATTGGTATATAACAAAAAAAAGTGTCTTTCTAAAGTAATTTATCTATCTTTTTAAGGCCGCGTTCAGACTGCCAGCCAATATCCGATTTTTAGCCCATCCAGATTGAAACTGGATGACTCTTTTGAAGTCTGAACAGTCCCAAATCGCATGAGATCCGATTTTTGCAAACCAGATCGAATCCACTTCCGGGAGGTAGTTTCATATCGCATTTGGGCAGTGGCGTCTCAGTCTGAACAGCTCCAAACACTCAGACCCTTGCGCCAAACCACCCGCCCATTTCGAGTTGTGGAGCTACGTTACAGGTATGGAGCAGTCGGAAGATGCCGAAAACAGCAGTCCTTGGACGGAGAAAGAAAGAAGAGTTTTTGTTGTCGCAATTACATGACGTCACACTACACACGCGCTGGGTGACGCCTCCGCTCCGACGTCGTTGCTACGGCAACCCGTCAGATCAGTCAATGATGTGGCCCAGTCTGAACAGAGCCAGATGCGATTTGGACACTTGCTAAAAACAGTGTGGACAGTCAGCCCTGAAAATCGGATATGAGAAGGAATCAGATATGAATCAGATTTGCCTGCAGTCTGAACGCGGCCTAACATACTTAAACAGATGCAGTCCAGCCATTTACATCCACTTGGCAAGAACATTCGCCAGCCTCCGCAGATGTGCACAGGGTGCTCTCCTCGAGTTTAGTTTGGTGAAGGCCGTTGCTGTGGCTCGATAAATTGATAACATCTTTGCTGCTAACGTTCGATGTGGTGCGCTTGCGACCGCTTGCTTTGCGTTTATATGGGAGGCTAAACTTGAGCTGCTTCGGTGGTAGGCAAAGTCCTTTTCAAAAAACACATATCAATCTACTTTTATCAAAGGTGCCGTCGGGGCGTTTTAGAAATGTAAATTCCCCATTCACTGGACCGCCAACTTTCAATTCAATTCAATTCAATTCAATTTTATTTATATAGCGTGAACAAAAGTTGTCTCTAGATGCTTTCCAGAGACCCAGAATATGACCCCCGAGCAATTATTACATAAACAATGGCAGGTAAAAACTCCCCTAGTGGGAGAAAAGCCTTAAGCCAAACAGTGGCAAGGAAAAACTCCCCTTTAGGAAGGAAGAAACCTTGAGCAGGACCAGGCTCATAAGGGGGGGCCCTCCTGCCGAAGGCCAGACTGGGGGAGTCAGGCACGTCAGCAGCACACAGCAGACATCCACGCAGGCAGGTGGAAGCAGTAGCGGGATGACCAGAGGGGGGGGGGGGGGCGCAGGCAGGTGGAAGCAGCAGCGGGATGACCTGAGGCCCTGGCCTGCAAACATGCACAAAAGAGAAAAAAGGGGGCCAGCACAAGAAACTACAGGAACGATGGACAAAAATGACGGCTATGACATACTTATAATAAATTAAAATGGAAAAGGAGAAGAGAGGAAGGGAAGAGGA
The DNA here is from genome assembly GCF_033807715.1 of Cololabis saira. NCBI lineage: Eukaryota > Metazoa > Chordata > Actinopteri > Beloniformes > Belonidae > Cololabis > Cololabis saira. The sequence continues at coordinate 364,035 of NC_084608.1, read as the reverse complement.
GAGGAGAAGAAGGGTGAGAGGCACCGCCCAGTGGATCATGTCGGTGCCCCCTGCAGCATAGGCCTATAGCAGCATATCTACCACGAAGCTATATTTGAGACTAACTATTATAGTCTTGTTCTATAGCTGCAACTATGACTACTGACTCTAACGCACTAGAGTTTACACTAACTAACATGCTCCATTTTCACTTCTCTTCTCCGCTACTCACCATTCCTCCCCATGCCTGTCCAGCTACAATGGGAGCCTACCAGTGTATGCTAAACAAGCCCAAAAACAGGGACAGCCAATCAATGTCCACTTCAAGGTGTGACTGACCATTGTTTTCCATTGTTTTTTAAATATGCCTGTAATTAATTAATCACAATTAACGCGGTAATTTTACACTTTTACACCCCTAACTGTTACCATGAAAAAAGGTAGTTTCAAGCAAGTTATGTGACTATTTGTATAGAAATGATCTGTTTGATGTTTTTCAGTCAGGGTCCAGAATGCATCATAGCACAGAGACAGCACTGGTTCGAGTCACAAATGACCTTCTTCTCCCTCAGATAAGGGACTAGTGTCCATACTGGTTCTACTGGACCTCAGATAATGGATTAGTGTCCATACTGGTTCTACTGGACCTCAGTGCTGCTTTTGACACTGTAGATCAGCATTTTATTACACAGGTTAGAGCATGTTGTTGGGATTAAAGGGACAGCTCTACATTGGTTTAAATCATATCTATCTGACAGGTTCCAGTTTGTTCGTGTACATGAGGTTTCTTCAGAAGAGTCGAGGGTCTGTTATGGCGTTCCGCCAACATGGTTCAACCCAGTGACTTCACTAATTATGTCACCAAGGTTAAAGCTATAGACAACTAGATCCTGTCCTACATACTCCGGTTCAGTAGGTGGCGGCATGCACCTTACAGCTGGTATTGCAATCCGCCAAAAAACACAACGAAGAAGAAGATGTCACCAGGGTATAAATACAGGAAGTGTTTGCACTGTTCCCTCCTTTTGAGACTGGAACCCGGTGGGTATGGTAAGTAACATAATCAACTCATGATAAATGACAAAACTGAACAAATAAACCACTTTAAACTTAACAATACTTGTCCGTATTATTTTAAGTGAAATAATTGAGAACACAAACAAACCCAGGGTACTATGTGCCTGCATTGTATGAAAGTGATAAACCTATAACCAAAACAAACAAGCACGGTTGAATTTGGATGGACAGTAGACTGAAATAGTGACAAATGGTGTGCTCTCACCCACTTTGTCACACCATCGTTCCAGTAGTTTCTGCGTGCTTTTTTTCCATTTTTTTTTTACCTTGTCTGCACACATATTAATGATTGATACCATGCAGGTAAAAACCAATGGCATATATATGTGCATTATTGCTATATTTAAGAAGCAGCCAGGGATCCCGCGGTGGCGGACCACGACCCAGGAAATCCCTGGCCACCCGGTCCGGGCCGGACACGTGGCCAGGAGGCCCTCACCCTCCAGGCCAACGAACCCCACCCGGCGAGGGGCCAGCCTGCCTGGAGAGACAGAGCCGCCCCGGCCGGCGACGCGGGCAGAAGCCCCCGCCCCCACGGAAGTGGCCCTCCAAGACCAGAGAGGTGCCCCGCCACGGAGGCCGTGGGGGGGACCGGAGACGGGCCCAGAGAGAGGGAACCCCCCAACAGGGCGACACCCGCGCGGGCCCGACAACGGAGGGCCCCAGACCCAGGCATCCCATTCATTCATCCATTCACTATCCGATATCTATACTAATAATAATATGATATACTATTCACAATAGTAATAATAATAATAATAATATTAATAACCATCTTTGTATGACATAATATTAATAAATTATTAAATTTTGTTGTCCTGCCAATGGAGGCCCAAATCCTCCATGTATTTATTAAGTGTTGAATATGCAGTGTCTATAGTGCTGTTAAAACCGTAAGGGGGGGAGTGCCGGGCCACGCGGGACAATGCCCCCCACGACCCGGACCCCCTGCCCCTTCTCCTATGTGCGTATGCATCGTGTAAGGGGGGGAAGGAGGGGGAGCAGAGGCCGGAGCCAGGAGGCAGGACCAGCAGAGCCGGCCCTGGAAGGACGCTCACGTTCCCCCACCGTACCTCCGCGGGTGCCCCGCCGGAGCCCCCAGACGGAGGGGGAAACGGTCCAACATCCCCCCATTCATACTGACAACATAAGACATAGACACCTGGGAATGGTGCCACCCCGCCGCCGCGCCTGCCCGCGCAACCCCCGGCCAGGGGAGGCGGGATCCCTGGACCCGGCCCCACCCCCCCCCCCCCCCCCCCCCCCCCCAGGGCCACCCCAAAGGTCACGGAGTCCCCACAGACGCAGGGGCATGCAGCCCCCGCCCAGCGATGGAACACCAAGGAAGCAATGCCCCCCCCAGCGCAGGCAGCCACCCCCCACCCAGGCAGGGCCGGGCCCTCCGAGCGGGACCCCCACGCCCACGGCCCAGCCCCCCCCAGGAAAACCGGAGACGCCCTAGCCACAGCCCCCCCCCCCGAGCCCCCCCAGCCACCCCACCCCCCACTGCCATGAGGTAACCCTCCCCCACAGGCCCCCAAGGCCCCCACCGGCCAGGAACCGGGCCCCACTGCCCCACCCACCGCCCCCCAGGGGCCACCAGAGGCCCGCGCCCCAGACCTCCCAAGCCGACCCCCAACCCCAAGGGCTACGAGATCACCACCCCCCCGCCCCCACAAGGTAATGAAGCCTATAATCGGGGACCAGAGAGAAAGCAATTCAGCCGAATGTTGTTCAGTGGAGGCAGACATTATTTAAGCATATTTGTGACCAAGAAATCTGGTCGGTGTTAAGAGAGAGATCCGCCTCCCACTTGGAGATCGGGAGAGAGACTGAATTATCCATTTTAGACACTAACCTGTAGAGTTTTGATAACAACTTTAAAGTGCTTAGATTAAATAAATCAATTATCCTAGCGGGAAGTTGTAAGTCTAATTGGCTAATTGGTTGTAAGGCTAATTAGGGCCCGAGCACCTTCAGTGCGAAGGCCCTATTGTATCTGTAGGAATTTTTCTTTCTTTTTTCTTTTTTCTTTTTTCTTCTGACGAAAGGAGGGCCTTTTTGCCCCCCTAAACGTGCCCAAAAAGTCACCAAGTCACCAAATTTTGCATGCAAGTCAGGCCTGGCGAAAAATTTGATATTTAATGGTTTACATTAATGGGCGTGGCAAAATGGCTCAACAGCGCCCCCTGGAAAACTTTGTGCCTCAAGCCCCACAATACGGTTTGACGTACATGCACAAAAATCGCTACACACCTGTATCAGTACACAACTTAAAGAAAAGTCTCTTGGCGACATGGCCGAAACCGAACAGGAAGTCAGCCATTTTGAATTAATCGTGTCACTTTGGCGCAATTTATGCCATTCCTTCGGCAGTTAATACGGCCTGAACCGTAACGTGCACCCAGGTGTGTTATACGTCAAAATGTGCGTCTACATCCTGCGACTATGCGCATTACTTTTCTCTTTCAAAAGCGTTACCATGGCGACGCTAGACGCCAAAAAGCGCGCCCACCCGTCATCTGGTTGGTTCAGACAGAAAAAACTTTGCGCCTCAAGCCCCATAATACGGTTTGACGTACATGAACGAAAATCGGTACACACCTGTATCATGTCGCAACTTAAAGAAAAGTCTCTTGGCGCCATGGCCGAAACCGAACAGAAAGTCGGCCATTTTGAACATTCTGAATTAATCGCGTAATTTTGGAGCAATATGAGCCATTCCTTCGAGAATTAATACGGCCCGAACCGTAACATGCACCCAGGTGTGTTATACATCAAAATGTGCGTCTCCATTCTGCGACTACGCGCATTACTTTTCTCTTTCAAAAGTGTTACCGTGGCGACGCTAGACGCCAACAAGCGCACCCCCCCTTCATCTGATTGGTCCATATTTGATAGTTCCCCAAAAGTCACCAAATTTTGCATGCAAGGCAGGCCTGGCGATAAATTTGATATTTCATGGTTTGTATTAATGGGCGTGGAAAAATGGCTCAACAGCGCCCCCCGGAAAACTTTGTGCCTCAAGCCCCACAATACGGTTTGACGTACATGCACGAAAATCGGTACACACCTGTATCATGTCGCAACTTAAAGAAAAGTCTCTTGGCGCCATGGCCAAAACCGAACAGGAAGTCGGCCATTTGGAATGAATTGTGTAATTTTGGTGCAATTTATGCCATTCTTTCGGCAATTAATACGGCCCGAACCGTAACGTGCACCCAGGTGTGTTATACATCAAAATGTGCGTCTTCATCTTGCGACTACGCGCATTACTTTTCTCTTTCAAAAGTGTTACCGTGGCGACGCTAGACGCCAAAAAGCGTGCCCCCCTTCATCTGATTGGTCCATATTTGATAGTTCTCCAAAAGTCACCAAATTTTGCACGCAAGCCAGGCCTGGCGATAAATTTGATATTTCATGGTTTGCATTAATGGGCGTGGCCTAACGGCTCAACAGCGCCCCCTAGAATAATTTTCTCTGCCATAACTTTTGAAAGGTTTGACATAAAGAGTCGTGGGTGGTGTCATGGGACTCGGTATTGAGTCCTTGACCATAATTGGTGAAAATTAGCCCCGCCCCTTCTTCGGATTGGTTGTCCCGATTTTCTGCTATAACTTTTGAATGGTTTGACATAGAGAGTCGTGGGTGGTGTCATCAGATTCTGTATGGAGTCCTTGACCTTCATTGGCCTGAATTAGCCCCGCCCCTTCTTCTGATTGGTTGTCCCTTTTTTCTGCTATAACTTTTGAATGGTTTGACATAGGAAGTCGTGGGTGGTGTCATTTCTGATATGCTTATGGGGGGCGGTGGCCGTGAGTGCGAGGGCCCGTTCATCGCTGCTTGCAGCTTTAATTTTATATGTTTTTTTTATTATGGCCTTAAGTTGTTGGTACTCTAAAAATGTATGCTAACTCCATATTGAACAATAAGTGTATTGAAAGGTATAAACTGTCCTCCTACAATTACGTGCTGTAGATACCGTATTCCTTGATCCTTCCATTGAGCAACGTCTACCATCTTTTTATCATTTTTCAGGATGTCTAGGTTGTTCCATATGGGTGTACGGTCACATGGAAAAAGTGAAATTTTCGCTACTTTCAGAAATTCCCACCAGGCTGTCAGGGTTGTGCTAATATTAATGCTTTTGAAACATTGATGATGTTTGATGCTTTGACTAATAAATGGTAACTCTGAGATTTCTAGCTCATTGCAAAACACTTGCTCTGAGTCCAGCCATTGACTATCTAAAGGATGATCTTTTGAGCATTTTACAATATACTGTAGTTTATTGGCTATGAAGTAGTACTGGAAATTAGGTAACTCTAAACCTCCACATTCTTTGGATTTTTGCAATGTCTTTAAACTAATACGTGGTGTTTTATTTTTCCACAGAAATTTTGATACATATGAGTCCAATGATTTAAACCAGGAAAGAGGGGGTTTGAATGGTATCATTGAGAAAAAATAATTTACATTTGGTAAAACCATCATTTTAATGGTGGCAATTCTTCCCATGAGTGAAATGGGGAGAGAGTTCCATCTGGAAAGATCATCTTCTATTTTCTTTAAAAGCTGAACATAATTTAATTTTATTAACTCTGACAGCCTAGGAGAGATGTTTATGCCTAAATATCGAATGTTCACTGATTGGGGACACACACACATATAGCCACTTAGTCACATGCATATACACAAACATACACAGCCACCAAACATATACATACACACACACACATACACACACATACGCATGATCATATACATACACACACACACACACACATAGACATACACACTGGCTTGTTCACCTGCATGCTGGCTCTCTAGTTTTTGGGGTTAGGTAGCGGTAGCAGTAGCTTAGCTCAGACTGCGATCAGATCTCAAGATTTAGGTCGATTGCTGTTGTTGTTTTGGTTGGCTCCGTGCCGGTTTCGTGTTTTGTTTGTGGTTTTTTGTTGCAGATTTCCAGTGCGTGTTTCCATGTGTTCCTGCTTCCTGGATTGGCAGTGGATGTCGTCACCCCCGCCCCCCCCCCCCCAAAAAAAAAAAAAAAAAAAAATCACTGGGTTTGTATGTGTATATTTATGTATGTGTACGCATATGTATGCGTATATATATGTATATATATTAAAGATATAGTATATAGTAATAATGCACATGTGTATGCTTTTGGTTTCTACCGTCATGGTATCAATCATTAATATGTGTGCAGACAAGGGAAAAAAAAAAAAAAAAAAAAAAAAAAAAGAATGTTCCCTGATTGTAATTGAGTATTGGTTATATTCCTAAAATTGCAGTTAACACACAAAACAGTGGATTTAGACCAATTAATAGAATAGTCAGACAGAGATGAAAATCCCTCTATGAGTGCAATTGTCTGTGATAGTGAAGTACGTGAGTTCTGGAGGAAGAGGAGTAGGTCATCCGCATAAAGACTTATTTTGTGCTCTAATATTTTGCATTGTATACCTTTAATATTTAGATTTTGTCTAATGGCTGCTGCTAAAGGTTCAATAAATATTGCAAATAGTGAGGGAGAAAGAGGGCAACCCTGTCTAGTGCCTTTTTGCAAGTTAAAACTTGTAGAGATTTGATCATTTGTCCTTAGACGTGCCTTGGGAGAGCTGTATTATATTTTTATCCAGTAAATGAAAGATTCGCCAAATCCAGATTTATGTAGAGTTGCCAATAGAAACTTTCAATTTACCCGATCGAATGCTTTTTCAGCGTCTAAGGATATAATAGTAGTTTCCTGTTTATTGATATTCGAATAGTCTATAATATTTAATAATCTACGAGTATTAGTAGAAGAATGTCTAACTTTAATGAAACCTGTTTGATCTGGATGTATAATCGAAGGGGTGACTCTTTTCAGACGTTTGGTAAAAGCCTTGCTAATTATTTTAAGGTCCACATTTATCAATGATATTGGGCGGTAGCTCAATGGGAGCAAGGGATCTTTGTCCGGTTTTAATAAAAGACTAATATTAGTAGAATTCATATTTAAGGGTAAGCTTTTATTCTCCCTAACATTTAAGATCATTTTATAAAATGTTGGTGCTAATATGCTCCAGAATACCTTATAGAATTCAGCTGGGAAACCATCTGGGCCCGGAGCTTTTTTATTAGGCATATGTTGGAGAGCTTCATGGAGTTCTCCTATTGAAAGCGGTGAGTCTAAGGGGTAAATCCACAAAAGGATTGCGCGGCTTTTGCGGCCGCTAAACCGGTGCAAATGAGACAAAAAGAGAGCGTCTAATTCACAAAGCACCCGCAAAGAGCGAATTGCATCACAAACTGCGCTGCCAAGCAAATAGCGTCATGGTGCGCCTGTGCCATTTGCATGCATGTAAATTAGGTAATATTCATACATTCGGCGCAAAATTGCCCCCTTTCTATGCAAATAAGCCTCATTGCAAAAACCGTCTAATTCACAAAGGCCAGCGCTATTTGCCACACGCAAAAATAGTGGAGCAAATACCGTCTTTTCGAAGCGTGTATTAACTGCGCGCAAACTCACTCCTCACTCCCCATCTCTCTGTTTCTCTCTCTCTTCAATGTCATTCAAGCCTGTGTGATACTCAATGATATTAAGGGTGAAATCTATAGTCAGACATGACTGTACACAGTCAGATCAAGTGGGGTTGTGGACTTATCTCGGATTTAAAAATAAAAATAATAGGAGCTCAGGATTCATCCATAAAGGGGCTGCTTTATTACAAACAATTCCACCATATAAACATGTAAATTTAGAATGTGTGTGTTTAACAGCTTAATAATGTCATCACATATCACAACATATATCAGACTTATAATAAAATAGCACTGATCGTGTCTCTGTGAAGCTCAGCGTCAGTCAGGACTCTCAGCTGCTGCTGGAGATGCAGCCGCGGTGAGTGGGCTTGCCACCCGTCCCTTGAAATACGGAATTGTTACGTAATTGGGAATTAGAATTCATATAAAACAGTTTATTCCGTATTTCACAATCGTCCCATGCACGTCTGTCACATACGCACACACTAGTTAAGCCTAATTATGCCTAAATAATGGTCCGCGTTAAATCGACGCAGAGCCTACGCCGTAGGGTACGCGGCGACGCGCACTGTACGGTGCGCCAGCCGCGTAACCTACACCGTATGCTCTGCGTCGATTTAACGCGGAACCATAAATCATCCTTGAGCAGCACTGAGGGAGGAGGGAGGAGGGGGAGCGGGCTCCCGTCCCGTTTTCGCACAGTGTCCTGATGATTTGTAATACAGGCTGAGCCTACCGTTAGTTCTTAAACTGTAAAAAAGCTTGGGGTGGGGGGGGACTAAAGCATGAGTTTGAAAAGTGGGGGGGGGACATGCCCCCCCTGTTCCCAGTGGAAATTGCGCCCTTGCGCCTCACAGCGTTTTATTTTCACTCGCTTTATTTTTTATTTCTGCAGTTTTCATTATGGACCAATCTGTGTGCTGAAATGTGGAGAACACTGGAAACAGCTCCGCTCACTTACTGAGACAAGGGCAAATTGCACTCAGCCGCAAAACTTTATGGGCGTGTTTGCGCCGGCATATCATTAGAGCAAAATCTTTTGTGAATAGGACCTTAAAGCGGGGCAAATTGCGGGCGCAAATGCGGCGCAATTCACAGCGCTATTTGCGGGCGCAAACTATTCTTTGTGGATTTACCCCTAAGTTCGTAACCTGCTCATGATGTAACTTCGGCAGATTAATTTTCCCAAGAAACTCGTTGATGGATTGGTCGGATGGTTCAATTTGCGATGAATATAGTTTATAGTAGAAGTCTCTAAAAACTGAGTTTATTAAACAGGGATCATGTGTAATGTCCCCTGATTGGTCCTTAATAGATGTTATGGTTGCTTTCTCCCTATTTATTTCTAATTGATTGGCTAAATATTTCCCCGATCTGTTGGCGTGTGCAAAGTTTTCCAGGCGAAGCCTTTGTACTAAAAACTGTGTTTTTGCGTCAATTATTTTGTTTAATTCTATTTTAGTTTTCCTTATTCTATTAAGGATATGTTCGTCTGCAGGAGGTCCGGAAGGCCTCCTCTAGCATTTTAATTTCTCATTCTAATTGATGAAATGAATGAAGTCAGGGTCTTTAAGCAAAGATGTGTTAAATCTCCAGTTTTTAAAGGATGGTGCGCTGCCCCTCTTCTCCAGAGTGAAAGTAACTGGTGCGTGATCACTAATAATGATTGGGTGGATTTGGGAATCTGAGATATCTCTCATCAGAGAGCTACTGACTAAAAAATTATCTAACCTAGAATGTGAGTGATGCACAGCTGAGAAAAAAGTGTAGTCCCTTAGAGTTGGGTGAAGAGAACGGCATGTATCGCAAAGGCCCAGGGGCCTCATCTATAAAGCTTGCTTGCGCAGAAAAAGCGACTGGAAGTTGCGGAAGCCGCCATCTACGCAAAGCCTCAGATCTAAAAAGAAAAAACCAACCGAAAAATCTGCGGGTCCCTACGGCAACCCTCACCCTCCCGTAAGAATCTACTTAAGACATGGGGAACTGGCGACGCATGCGGTGAGGTGGTAAAATGCAGCCATATACATGTCATACTCCCAGTGACTGTGGCAATAACACAAATGTGGACTGCATGTAAAAATAGTCAATGTCATCACATATCAGACTTACAGATCCATTTACACCCAAGCCGGCACCATCATAGATCCATGTGTTTCACGAGTAAGCCATTACGCAGGCATTTGCAGGACGTACATATATCATACTCCCATCCTCAAATGAGTTGTTAATAGCAGCGGCCTAATCATCTAATGATCAATCGTGACAAGGTGTGTGACAATCAGTCTAATTGCTTGTTAGAATATAAAATGCACGGTGACAGCCGTGCGTAATGCTGCACCATGGATGCGCTGGCACTACTCGAGGACCACGGAAATGGTTGGATCAGGATGGAGAGACAGTTCAGAGATCATGCAGATTTCCTGGCCCATGATGATGACTGGCTAATAAGCCGATTTAGATTCCCAAGAGCAATGCTCTTGGATCTATGTGCTGAATTGGGACCAGCTTTAGAGAGACCGACCCGCCAGAATCGTGCCATCCCGGTGCACCTGCAGGTGCTGACGACTCTCGGTTTCCTGGCAACCGGCTCGTACAAGCGGGAATTAGCCGACAGGTATGTGATTAACAATAAATAATGTTACATGTCCTGCCTAAAGCCCCATTTGAGGTACGATACAATAACTAAATTCTGTCTTCAGGTCTGGGATATCACAGCCGTCGCTGAGCGCAATAATGGCAATAATGCCCGCCGTAATGGATGGCATTCTAAAAATGAGCGGTCGATACATCGGGTTTCCCTACACTGTGGGTGAACAGGCCAACATTAAAAGGCAATTTGCAGCAATGGCAGGTTTCCCAAATGTGATCGGTGCCATTGACTACACTCATATTGCTATAAGGGCTCCAACCGAAAATGAATTTGTCTATGTGAACCGTAAAAATGTGCATACCGTCAATGTACAAGTTATTTGTGAGACGAACATGGTTCTGACGAACATAGTGGCACGGTGGCCTGGCTCGACACATGACGCATTCATCCTGACGCACAGCAGTGTAGGGAGAAGACTGCAGGCCGGCGCTGGGCGTGATAGCTGGCTCCTTGGTAAGTACACCATGATTGTAGAGATTCCAACTAAGGTCTGACTCATAATGCTCTCATGTTATACATTTCAGGTGACAGTGGCTACCCCCTGAGGCGATGTCTCCTCACCCCATTTACGAACCCGCAGAGCGAGGAGGAGGTGCGCTACAACATCACCTATGCGCGCGGGCGCTCCATTGTGGAGCGAGCCATCGGCCTCCTCAAATGTAGGTGGAGGTGTCTGGATCGCTTGGAAAAAATGCCATTCCACTGCCACCTGACCTCCCTCCCCCACAGCACCAGGACCCCGACACACAGCCACCACCTCGACATGAGGAACACCAGCAGGGCGCAAGGCTCCGTGAACACGTCATGCAGCCGATAACAAGACAAGTATGTTACATTTATTGCACATGTTTTTTTATTGAACCAGCAATGTCGGACATTACGTCACACATTGTGGTTATCACCGCACGAATTTGGTGCAGCTCATTTTTCACATCGTTAACAGCGCTGAGCATGTCCCTCTGTGTTTGCAGCACAGTGTCAGTCAGGATGCAGCCACTGGCAGGAACGCCATGCGCTCTGCTGCTGGTGCTGGTGCTGGTGCTGGGGACAGCTAAGCCTGCAGCCGCGGTGCCCGGAACCTCCTCGTCGTCCGACGCTTCCAAGTGGAGGATGACTAAGGACAGAAAAGAAAGTTCTATGTGCCTTAACTTGTTATCATTTATTTTAATAAACTGATAAAACTGTACTTACCGCTGTCCTCTGTGGTCTCCGCCAAGTCGGCGTCTCCGTCCCTCTCCGACACTATACCACACACGCTGGCCGTTCCAATTATGGAGGCTATTCTGGTGTCCAGCGGTGTGGGCTCGGGTGTGCCCTGGCCTCCACCTGTCACAGATACGCTCTGACGGTGCCGGGCCACTCTCCTCTTGGCCTCCACCTTCAAGTCAGACCACTTCTTTTTTAGTTCTGCCACTGATCTTTCAGTGGCATTCACGGCGTTTACTGCGGCAGCGACGTGTTGCCACTGAAATTAAATTCCGCTTTCTGCTCTTCCCCGCGATGGTTTTTGAGTGTAAAACGCCGTTGATCGGATGACTTATATGCAAATTTAGTCGACACAGGTGCTTTGCATTTACCATTCTTGGTGGAAAATGGGGGGGGGGGTCCCGAGCCGAAGAGGAAAAAATAAAGTGTTCTGATTAAAATAAGGTTGGACTATAAAACAATTGCGTTCATAAGTAGAAGTAGTCTCTTCTCCCCATGTGTATCTGTCTGTCATGCCGGGTGCGCGCATGTTGTGTTTACTTTTAAGCCTGAATTATGGTTCTGCGTACGGCGTATGGTGCGCGTCGCCGCGTACCCTACGCTGTAGGCTCTGCGTTGGTGTGACGCGTAACCATAAATCAGCCCTGAGCAGCTCTGAGGGGAGGGCTCCGCTCCCGTCTTCGCATCGCTTTCGCACAGACAGTCTTGAGGATTTGCAATCACAGGCTGAGCCTACCGTTAGTTTTTAAACTGTAAAGTGGGGGGGGGGGCAAATACATGATTTTGAACAGTAGGGGGGGACATGATACAGGTTTGTACCGATTTTCGTGCATGTACGTCAAACCGTATTGTGGGGCTTGAGGCACAAAGTTTTCTAAAAGGGCGCTGTTGAGCCATTTTGCCACGCCCATTAATGCAAACCATTAAATATCAAATTTTTCACCAGGCCTGGCTTGCATGCAAAATTTGGTGACTTTTGGGGCACATTTAGGGGGGCAAGAAGGCCCTCCTTTTGTCAGAAGAAAGAAAGAAAGAAAGAAAGAAAGAAAGAAAGAAAGAAAGAAAGAAAGAAAGAAAGAAAGAAAGAAAGAAAGAAAGAAAGAAAGAAAGAAAGAAAGAAAGAAAGAAAGAGGGGCGTGGCTATGGCGCGGAGCTGAGCGGTCGCACTTTGGGCTCTCTCGGTCATAATCGGTTAAATTGAAATTATCCTGTATTTAAATAATAATAATAATTAAAGCTGCAAGCAGCGATGAACGGGCCCTCGCACTCATGGCCACCGTCCCCCATAAGCATATCAGACATGACACCACCCACGACTTCCTATGTCAAACCATTCAAAAGTTATAGCAGAAAATAGGACCAACCAATCAGAAGAACGGGCGGGACTAATTCAGGCCAACAAAGGTCAAGGACTCAATACAGCATCCGATGACACCACCCACAAATCTCTATGTCAAACCATTCAAAAGTTATAGCAGAAAATAGGGACAACCAATCAGAAGAAGGGGCGGGGCTAATTCAGTCTAATGAAGGTCAAGGACTCAATACCGAGTCCAATGACACCACCCACGACTCTCTATTTCAAACCATTCAAAAGTTACAGCAGAAAATAGGGACAACCAATCAGAAGAAGGGGCGGGGCTAATTTTCCCCAATTATGGTCAAGGACTCAATACCGAGTCCGATGACAGAGAGTGAGGGACGGAGACGTGCAATGTTTCTGAGGTGATAGAAGGCAGATTTGGTGACCGACTTGATGTGTGACTGGAAGGAGAGGGTGGAGTCCAAGATGACGCCCAGATTACGGGCCTCGGAGGATGGCGTGATGGTGCAGCCGTCCACCCGGATGAGCAGATCTCCAACCTTCCGGAGCAGTGACTTTGGGGCCACAACCATGAGCTCTGTCTTATTGCTGTTGAGTTTGAGGAAGTTAGTTGTCATCCAAGATTTTATGGCTGAGAGGCAGTTAACCAAAGACTGTGGGGGGAGCTGGGAGGATGGTGAGGTGCTGAGATGGAGCTGGGTATCGTCAGCGTAGCAGTGAAAACTGAGACCATAGTGGCGTATGATCTGGCCAAGGGGGAGCAGGTAGGTGGCGAAGAGGGTTGGACCGAGCACAGAGCCTTGGGGGACACCATGGTTGACTGGGTCAGGGTGGGAGGAGGAGCCAAGGATGGTGACAAACTGAGTTCTGTTGGTGAGGTAAGATTGGAACCAAGATAAAGCAGAGCCAGAGATACCAAGGAGAGCAGACAGGCGTTCGAGGAGGATGGTGTGGGAGATGGTGTCAAAGGCAGCGGAGAGGTCGAGGAGGATGAGGATGCTGATTTTACCATTGTCTGCAGCAGTGAGGAGGTCATTTGTAATTTTTATGAGAGCGGTCTCAGTACTGTGGTGGGTTCTGTAGGCTGACTGGAAGGGTTCATAGAGCTCATGGTTGGACATATGCTGGTGGAGCTGGGCCGCCACTGCTCTTTCCAGGATCTTACTGAGGAAAGGAAGGTTGGAGATCGGCCGGAAGTTATTGAGGTCCTCAGGGTCCAAACCAGGCTTTTTCGGAATGGGAGTGATGGAGGCGATCTTAAGACTGGGGGGCACTGTACCGGAGCCTATGGAGGAGTTAATTATGTCAGTGATGACGGGACAGAGGGTAGGAAGGCAGGCTTTCACCAAAGCAGTTGGGATGGGGTCCAGAGAGCAGGAGGAAGCTTTGGCTTTGGTGACCAGTTTGGTGACCAGTGCGGTGGTGACAGGGGAGAAAGAAGAGAGAGAGCAGTGGGGGGGGGCAGGGAAGCTCCAGGGGCGCACCACTTAGTGAACCGCCGGGGGAGGGAGGGTCAGGTGTGAGGAGTTGCTGGTGAATGGTGTCCACCTTAGCACCGAAGAACTCCAGAAACTTGGAGCAGCGCTCCTGGTCCTCTGTAGTAGGGGGGGCGGCAGGGGGGCGGAGCAGGCGATTGATGGTGGAGAACAGTGTCCTGGGGTGATTTTGTTGCGAGCCAATGAGGGTGGAGTAATACCTCACCTTGGTTCTGGCTAGTTCGTCCTTGTATGACCTCACATGCTCTTCAAAAGCCAGCCGGTGGACGGTCAGGCCAGTTCTTTTGTGGAGCTGCTCCAACCGGCGACAGGTGGTCTTAGAGATGCGGAGGTCTGAGGTGAACCAGGGGGCTGGACGGGCATAGGAGACAGACCGGTGTTTGAGGGGGGCCAGAGAGTCCAGGCAGCTGGATAGAGCCGCATTGTAGTGGTTGACCAGGTCCTCCACCGAAGTGCCAGATGGGACCCGGGCCAAGTGGGCCTCAAGCAGGTCAGACAGAGCTGGTGGACTCACCGACTTGACACTCCTGAAGGAGATGGTCCGTCTGGTATGCAGTGCAGGTGAGGAGACCGGGATGTCGAACAGGACAGCATGATGGTCAGATACAGCCAGATCCAGACACTGCAGATGGGAGGGAGGGGTGCCAGTGGAACACACTAGGTCCAGTGTGTGACCTTTGACATGGGTGGAGCCTCGTACATGCTGGGTGAAGTTAAGACAGTCCAGAACTGACAGGAACTCTGCAGCAAAGCTGCAGTTGGAGGAGTCAACATGAATGTTGAAGTCACCCAGCAGCAGGGTGGATGAAGCCTTGGAGCAAACAGAGGTGAGTAGCTCTGTAAGCTCAGCAATGAAGGTGGAGGAGGCCTTGGGGGGGCGGTAGATGAGGACACACTGTAAAGCGAACAAACTTCTTCATAAAACCAAGTTAGGTGTGTCAGCAACCTGGAGATGTCGTCCAAACCCCCAAGCCTTCAGACCCGCCGGGCTCAAACCAAATCCGACCAACACGAGGGTTCAGGTGAAGATGCTAGCATGCTGGCAACCGCCGAGCAGGCTCCGGGAACAGCGGGGATTTTGGAAGCAATCACAGCCCTGAAGAACGACTTCGGCTCCAAATTTGATGGAGTTCTCACTGCAATAAATGAGATCAAGTCAGACTTCAAAGATTTTTCAGGGAGATTGGGACAGGCAGAGGTCCGGATTAGCGATGTGGAAGATGATATTGCTGGAGAGAAAACTAAAATAGCGGCGCTGGAGAAGCAGGTGTCTGAGCTCATCAATAAAGTGGTATTATGATTATAACGAATAATTTAAAATCAAACTGAATATGTAAACTGCATGTGCTCACTAATCGAATCTGTGTATGTGTTGAAACTAAGGTGCATTCTTCTGTCTTTTCACTGAAAGTACCATGCTGTAACAGGCACGCTCGGTATACCCCCCCTCGGTATGAGTAGGGCCGCTTGCACAGTCACCGTGCAAGCCAGGAGCCCGTCCCTTTCAGGGGCCAGGCTACCAGTCTGAGCCCCCGCTGGGAAAGGACGGAACAGGGCTTGCCCGCCTGGGACAGCAGGTCCCGCCGAAGCGGGAGAACCCATGCTGTGCCGACCAGGAGAGGTGGAATCGCAGGAAACCACAGCATGTGGGGCCAAAGGGGGGGGGGGCACTAGAATCAGTCCCACCCCTTCCACCTAATCCCGTGAAGGAGAGGCTGGAAAAGAGTGAACGGAGGGAAGGCCTAGAGAAGACCCCGAGGCCATGGGTGCGCCAGCGCGGCCCACCCCAGGGGGGGGAGATCGTTGCAGACTCCCCTGCCCGTTGATATAGGCCGCTGCGACTGTGCTGCCGGTCCTTACAATGACATGGTGACCTCTCAGTCTTGGCAGGAACTGTCGGAGTGCCAAAGGACAGCTGTCAGCTCCAAGACGCTTATGTGCTGGGACATCCAGCGGATGTCGACCCCACAGCCTTCGTGGACAGCTCCTCGGCCTATTCGGGATGTGTCTGTAAACCAGTCGGCGATACACCACCGGTCCCAGAGCACTCCTGTTCGCCCAATTGGCCGGATCCACAACTGTGATCTGGCGGGATATCTGGACACAGGCCCAAGCTCAGCAGGCACCGTTGGACAAGTCGCATATACAGGAGGGCAAGAGGGACAACCTGCACCATGGCTGCCATCAGGCCCATGAGATGAAGGCAGATACCCCCAGCCGACCCGGGGCTGCTGCAAGCGGCCGAAGCAGGCCGAAGCTGGCCATGCTGACTCTCCAGAGTCAGCATGATAGCCGCCCTCCTAGAGTCCAAAACTGTACCCAGGAAGGTCGTCACCCGAGAAGGCCGCAAGCTCGCTCTTCTCGTGAGCCAAGCGCAGACCCAGGGTTTGAATGTGCCCCAGAAACAGGGCCACATGGTGGCGGTAGAGCTCCTCCGAGACCGCACAGACCAGCCAATCGTCGAGGTAAATGCGGATGCGGAGCCCCTGCAGCCTCATGGGTGCGAGGTACGCATCCATACATCGGGCAAATGTCCGGGGAGCCAGGGATATCCCGCCTGGCGATCCCCGCACTCCACCTCCCTCATGGCGAGCTTCTCCAGAAGGGAGGACAACTCCTCCCGCAGAGCCTCTGCATGTTGAGAGTCGATCACAGTAGTGAAAGCGGCCAACCTCGCCAGAGGGAGTCCGTGAGAAACTGAAAGTGGTAGCCATGGGTCATGGTGGAAACAACCCATGGGACCGCCCCCAAAGCCGACCACACGTCCCTGTAACGGCCCATCGACAGGGGCCGCCGGCAGGCTGGGGTCTGAGAATAGTCAGGAGGGGGGGGGGGGGGGGGGCTTGGAGGCAGTCACGCCTACGAAAAGCCTCCAGCTGGGGCCTGAGGTCCCCCGTTCCCCACGTTGGGGCCTCTAGTGGAAGGACGGCCTCTCTTCTTTCTCACTTTTCTGTGTTCTTGGCCGCCAGAAGGCCCTGGAAGAGCACGACGCCTCCTGTGCAGTGCGGCGACTGGCCGTGCCCGCTGCAACGACTGAGCTGCATATGAACCAAACATGGCTGAAGGTTCCACCGGCAACCCAACCAACAGTCACTTTGCTGGAGCCGAGACTGGGACAGCTGTAAGTGGCGTCCACCAACCCAAGAGGATGCTAAGGCACTGCCTGTAGCCACCCACCTGCTCCTTCGTAATCAAATAGAGGGACTGAGGAAGCAGACCGAATCTCACAGCAACATCGGAACCCCCAGGACCCCCCTGCACCTATTTGGACAGGCCAAAAAGGTAGAGGGACATAACAGCCCCTGAATTCGTCAGTCGGGTCCGAGTAACCATAGCCCTGTGCAGCTTAGCAAGCAGGCTATCCATGACTCCTGCTGGGACAGGCCCACGAATGTGCCGGTGGGAGAGGGGAGCGCCACGCTGCCTTCACCACAAATGAACCGGTGGGAGAGGGGAGCGGACACGCTGCCTTCACCACAAATGTACCGGTGGGAGAGGGGAGCGGACACACTGCCTTCACCACAAATGTGCTGGTGGGAGAGGGGAGCGGACACGCTGCCGTCACCACGAATGTGCTGGAGGGAGAGGGGAGCGGACATGCTGCCTTCACCAAAAATGTGTCGGTGGGAGAGGGGAGCGGACACGCTGCCCTCACCACAAATGAGTTGGTGGGAGAGGGGAGCGGACACGCTGCCATCACCACGAAAGTGCCGGTGGGAGAGGGGAGCGAACACGCTGCACTCACCACGGGGTTTTGCCAAAGCGGAGTCGGAGGGAGAAACGAGAGGAGAGAGAGCTGGATCCATCTGAGGGAGAGGCCCGCAGGCAACACGCCCTCTGTCATCCATGGTCGAAATCTGAGACACGATGCAGACTGTGTGCACAGCTTCCGGTCGAAGTAAACCGTTCGCACACCAGTTCCCCAAAGTCAGGTAGGAGGGGCACCCGTACCGGGACGGGGCGAACATCCCCGCCCTCTTTAAGCCGAGAGGGCGCCATAATGGTTGCCGCGTCTCCTCTTAGGAAGAGGGGAACCTGCCCGCTTCCCCTCTTCTCTTTTTTTTTTTTCTTTTCCCTTGCTTTTCACTGGCTTATTTTTTTTTTTTTGAATTTATTTATTTAAAACAGGGATAATGCACAAAAAAAAAAACATTAATCTTGTAAAACAAGAAGAGATGCTTTGAGCCAGGTTATAGCAACAATTGCTAATTTCCGCCTGTAGTCCCTTAGAAACGCTCTACAGCGGGCCTCACTGGTACGTGCAGACAAATTAAACAAGTCATGCACGACCGTGGCTCTCTGTGGCCAAAGAATGCGTGCTGAGGTCGCCATGCGCCCATCACTCCATGATTGCGCAATCACTCCATTATTGCGCAATCACTCCACGATTGCGCAACCACTCCACGATTGCGCACCACCGACTGCGCAATCGCTCCGCTCCTTCGCCTTTTTTTCTTCTCCCTCTCTATCCGGCCAATATGCGAGGCTTTGCTCAGATAGCCTAGTTCCTTGTTTTTTTTTTTGTTTTTTTTTGTTTGCACTTATAACAAAAAAAGGAGGAGAAGTCCGCTGTCAGCCGACCCGGACCCGGCCGGCGCTTAACACGGACTACCACTCTCACACCGGCGTCTCCTCACGCGTAGCGGAGGCAGACGGGTGTCGGCTCGACTGGAGCCGCGTCTTCCCACCCGCTGTCAGCCGACTTAAACAGTCTGCACGGCACGCTGGCCCCACCGAGCGCGTCAACTCATGAGAACATGAGCAATACGCTGGAGGGAGAATCACGGTCGCCTGACCGGAAGACCAGCACGGGTCCAACCGGGCGCATCAACTCACGGGGCATGAGCCATACGCCGGAGGAGGACCGGATCCCGGAGGAGGACCGGATCCCAGCACGGGTCCAACCGGACGCGTCAACTCACGAGAGCATGAGCCATACGCCGGAGGAGGACCGGATCCCAGCACGGGTCCACAGGACGTGTCAACTCACGGGACATGAGCCATACGCCGGAGGAGGACCGGATCCCAGCATGGGTCCAACCGGACGCGTCAACTCACGAGAGCATGAGCCATACGCCGGAGGAGGACCGGGGATCAGCACGGGTCCAACCGGACGCGTCAACTCACGGGGCATGAGCCATACACCGGAATGGGGACCACTGCCGTGTCTCTGTGTGTTTTCCGGAGAAGAAGAAGGGAAACAGCAATCCAGGGAGGCTGCCCGAAGACAGACGCCCGACCACAGCTACGGCTGGGTAAGTGGATTCACGCTGCACCCACACACACTTCTCTGTAACATAGATCGTTCATCTTCACGTTGTACCTTGAACTCAGGTGGAGATCAAACAATCACTGATTACACGCCAGCACAGGTGCTTTATAGGTAAACCTAGGGGCGTGGCCGGGCAAGCCGGTGTGTCTTAAAGAAATATCCACGTACCTTGACAGCAGGGGGGTCAATCCCCGTACATATGGAATATGTAACGGAGTGGAGAGATAGTCTCGATACGATAGAGAACTGCTGTTAAGTTATCATTTTCCTGGTTAAGGCCCAGGTGGTGCCCCGAGGATTATTATAATTTTGATAATTCAATTTGATAAATAGTCAACTTTATTAATTATTAATAATTGTGAATAAAGTTATTAATAACCCTCTGATAACCGATCAGCTAAGCTACGCTGTGGCACAACATCCCCTTTCTTGATAGTCAGCTTCGATATGTAATAATCCAGAATTGAGAATAGGAGGGAAGGTGTTCTTTTGGAATGAATGGGAAATGGAGGGGGGTTGAGCACATTGGAGATCTTTATCATAATAATGCACTAAGAACATTTTAAGTATTAAGAGAATTCTATGATTTACAAGGGAAAAGATTTCTGGAGATTTCTCCAACTTAGAGACTGTCTATCTAAAGTAGGCCCTACGGACACCAGGTTGCCTATACTCAGTCTTCTATTCTAAATATATAGCTACCTCACGGATGGATTTAATAACACTACCATTGGCCTAAAAGCTGTGTGGGAAAGGAATTTGGGGATCACATATGAAGATGATGAGTCCTTTAAACTGGTGAAGGAGATGCTTAAACCAATGAGGGACGCCAGGTCTAAACTTGTTCAATTTAAGATATTCAACAGAGTCTATTGGACACCTGTGAGAAAGCATAAGGCAGGACTGAGTCTTTCCAACATCTGCTGGCGATGCCATACGCCACAAGGGGATATGGCCAGTATGTTCTTTGACTGTCCTAATCTAGCTATTTATTGGCAGAGGGTCATGGAAAAGATCAATGATAGCCTGAACACCGATGTCGCTCTTACCCCTGCTCTGTCTCCTGAATAGCCTAAAAGAAAATATGAGAATAGTTGGGAAAAAAGCACAATGGCTTAAGGTGGCACTCACTAGAGCTAAGATGGTTATACTGAGACACTGGACAGGCGGTAACAACCTACACAAAATGGTTCACAGCTCTGTCAGAAACTGCATCATACAAACGTCTGATATATAAAATAAATGGGAAAATGGACACCTATACTGAGATTTGGGACCCATTTCTAACACAGATCATGGATCAGAGAAATGAAACAGAGTCTACAGTGCACCATGTTCGACTGGCAGGACAGGTATAGGGTTAGGGGATGGGAGAAAATAATTTCAAACATTCACTGGGTTGGTTTTCTACATCTTCATATGTATATGTACAGTACAGCAAACATGTGTTATATTTATTTCGATGTATTATTTTACTTCATACTTCATGTATAGTCGTTATTTTTTTAAATCTATTATTATTATTTTACATATGCTTTGAATTCAGCTTCTATCATCAATGTCAACTATCTGTGAACTCTGTGAACCAAAGCTGCATTTGCTATGGTATGTATGTATGTATATTTATTTTAATTTATTTAAATTCAACTCTTTATTTGTATCATTTTGCTGCTCTGAGTATACACCTGTGGATGCATGGGACTGTCATGATGAATGTATGTGAAGGAAACAATAAAAAGAATAATTGAAAAGAAAGTAGGCGTCACTGAGGCAACCGGAGGGTTTTGGCTGGTTCATCATGGACCAGGAGATCAGAGATGTATTTTGTTCCGAAACCATTCAGAGATACATAAACCAAAAGCAGAATTTAACATGTATTCTGGGACAGATAGGAAGCCAGTGGAAAGATCTAAGAACTGGAGTTATATGGTCGACTCGCTTGGTCTTAGTGAGGAATCGGGTCTCTTGGTTTTAGTGCGGACATGAAGACCTGTGAGACCAGCATTACAGTAGTCCAGTCTACTGAAGCTAAAAGCTGGAAAAGTTCTTCTAACTCCTGCTGAGACATCAGTCCTTTAATCCTCCACATGTCCTTTAGGTGATAGCAGGCTTACTTCACTACTGTCTTATGGCTTTGATGTTGACAGGGGACAAGTTGTCATCTGTTGAAAGTCTGAAATGAGAGAAACACAGGAAAACACACAACGGGCACACAAGCCTTTGGAATCTGCAATAGATAAAAACAAACAGACAGAAACGGGAACATGCAGAGACAAAAATAGCAATTATTTCAGGTCTCTAACTGAATCAGTACTACTGTGTGTGTGTGCGTGTGTGTGTGTGTGTGTGTGTGTGTGTGTGTGTGTGTGTGTGTGTGTGTGTGTGTGTGTGTGTGTGTGTGTGTGTGTGTGTGTGTGTGTGTGTGTGTGTTTGTGAGTATGGGGGTGAGTGTGTGTGTATACACATTTTTCATCTTCCGAAAATATTGACATTTTTGATTTAATATAAGGTTTATTCATACCAAACGCAGTTAAACGACAATAATACTATTATTGGGGTGATGACGGTTTGTCAGGACCAGTGGAGGACCAATGGAGGACCAATGGAGGATCAGTGGAGGATCAGTGGAGGATCAGTGGAGGACCAGTGGAGGAGCAGTGGAGGATCAGTGGAGGTATCAGTGGAGGACCAGTGGAGGACCAGTGGAGGACCAGTGGAGGAGCAGTGGAGGACCAGTGGAGGACCAGTGGAGGACCAGTGGAGGAGCAGTGGAGGATCAGTGGAGGTATCAGTGGAGGAGCAGTGGAGGATCAGTGGAGGTATCAGTGGAGGACCAGTGGAGGACCAGTGGAGGACCAGTGGAGGACCAGTGGAGGATCAGTGGAGGACCAGTGGAGGACCAGTGGAGGACCAGTGGAGGACCAGTGGAGGATCAGTGGAGGACCAGTGGAGGATCAGTGCCAACTTCCACAAATAGATGTAACTCCCGTGACTACTACTTTGTCCCATATGAAGGCCTCCCTCGACAGCGTTGGCCAGGAGCTGCCATCAGCGTTTGATTTTTTTGTGTTCCCTCACTCCCTCGCTTTTTGTCAATTGATTCCATGCCATCCAGC
The DNA here is from genome assembly GCF_033807715.1 of Cololabis saira. Taxonomy (NCBI): domain Eukaryota; kingdom Metazoa; phylum Chordata; class Actinopteri; order Beloniformes; family Belonidae; genus Cololabis; species Cololabis saira. The sequence goes on along the minus strand of NC_084608.1, from coordinate 341,378 downwards.
CCTCCGGCCTGATTGTGGTTGTTATGTATGGGTGACAATGGTAGCAGGGGTAAAGCTGCAGCAGCCGACTGTCATGGGAATGCTATTTTGTGATTAGGACAGTGGCCCGCCCTTTGTGTGGGTGGTCTTTCCACCTGCAGTGGAGTATACAGACAGTGTTTTTATGTTCTTGTGTTTCAGGTTTAAAGCATATAAAGAAGAAGATGAATTCTGATTTTTGTTCTTTTAATCCTGATTTCCTCATTTAGTTTTAAAACCCAAAAATATTAAAAAGATGTTACATGTTAAAATAGATGTTAAAATTAGAACCCCTTTTTTAATCCTGTGTTTTTTCCGCCATGTGTCATTAGGGCCCGAGCACTTACAGTGCGAAGGCCCTATTGTATCTGTAGGAATTATTCTTCTTCTTAATTTTCTGACGAAAAGAGGGCCTTTTTGCCCCCCTAAACGTGCCCAAAAAGTCACCAAATTTTGCACGCAAGCCAGGCCTGGCGAAAAATTTTATATTTAATGGTTTGCATTAATGGGCGTGGCAAAATGGTTCAAAAAGCGCCCCCTTGAAAACTTTGTGCCTCAAGCCCCACGATACGGTTTGACATGCATGAAAATCGGTACACACCTGAATCATGGTGCAACTTAAAGAAAAGTCTCTTGGCGTCATGCCCGAAACCGAACAGGATGTCGGCCATTTTGAATTAGTCGTGTCATTTTGGCGAAATTTATGCCATTCCTTCGGCAGTTATTACGGCCCGAACCGTAACATGCCCCCAAGTATGTTATACATCAAAATGTGAGTCTCCGTCCTCCGACACCACGCATTACTTTTCTCTTTCAAAACCGTTACCGTGGCGACGCTAGACGCCAAATAGCGTGCCCACCCTTCATCTGAATGGTTCAGACGGAAAAAACTTTGCGCCTCAAGCCCCATAATACGGTTTGACGTACATGAACGAAAATCGGTACACACCTGTATCATGTCGTTAAAGAAAAGTCTCTTGGCGCCATGGCCGAAACCGAACAGGAAGTCAGTCATTTTGAACATTCTGAATTAATCGCGTAATTTTGGAGCAATATATGCCATTCCTTCTAGAATTAATACGGCCCGGCCCCGAACCGTATCGTAAACCCAGATGTGTTATACATCAAAATGTGCGTCTCCATCTTGCGACTACGCGCATTACTTTTCTCTTTCAAAAGTGTTACCGTGGCGACACTAGACGCCAAAAAAGCGCGCCCCCCTTCATCTGATTGGTCCATATTTGATAGTTCCCCAAAAGTCACCAAATTTTGCATGCAAGGCAGGCCTGGCGATAAATTTGATATTTCATGGTTGGTATTAATGGGCGTAGCAAAATGGCTCAACAGCGGCCCCCGGAAAACTTTGTGCCTCAATACAAGCCCCACAATACGGTTTGAAGTACATGCACGAAAATCGGTATACACCTGTATCATGTCGCAACTTAAAGAAAAGTCTCTTGGTGCCATGGCCGAAACCGAACAAGAAGTCAGCCATTTTGAATTAATTGTGTAATTTTGGCGCAATTTATGCCATTCCTTCGGCAATTAATACGGCCCGAACCGTAACGTGCACCCAGGTGTGTTATACCTCAAAATGTGCGTCTCCATCTTGCGACTACGCGCATTACTTTTCTCTTTCAAAAGTGTTACCGTGGCGACGCTAGACGCCAAAAAGCGCGCCTCCCCTTCATCTGATGGGTCCATATTTGATAGTTCTCCAAAAGTCACCAAATTTTGCATGCAAGCCAGGCCTGGCGATAAATTTGATATTTCATGGTTTGCATTAATAGGCGTGGCCTAACGGCTCAACAGCGCCCCCTAGAATACTTTTCTCTGCCATAACTTTTGAAAGGTTTGACATAAAGAGTCGTGGGTGGTGTCATGGGAATCGGTATTGAGTCCTTGACCATAATTGGTGAAAATTAGCCCCGCCCCTTCTTCTGATTGGTTGTCCCTATTTCCTGCTATAACATTTTAATGTTTTGACATAGAGAGTCGTGGGTGGTGTCATGGGACTCTGTAATGAGTCCTTGAGCTTCTTTGGCCTTAATTAGCCCCGCCCCTTCTTCTGATTGGTTGTCCCGATTTTCTACTATAACTTTTGAATGGTTTGACATAGGAAGTCGTGGGTGGTGTCATTTCTGATATGCTTATTGGGACGGTGGCTGTGAGTGCGAGGGCCCGTTCATCGCTGCTTGCAGCTTTAATTCTTCATTGTTTCAGAAACTGAAAAAAGGAGAAAAAAACATCTTCAATCTAGATTCACTTTTGCCATTTTTTTGGATCGTGCGAGCAAGACGTAGTACCTGGAGAAACTCACACAAATGGGTAGAACACCCAGACTTTATACAGAGCCCCCTCAGTAGCCTGGAAGTCTAGACAGACCACAAACAGATATACATTTGGTTTGCATTTACGTCTAGCTCCCATCCATTGGAGCTTGTTAAATACGCTCAAACATCATGGTGAGCCAATCAGATCAGCTGATGCTTGTAGACAGATTCTTTGGGCAGGTTTAACATGATGAGCACCAGAGCAGTGACGTAATCTGGATGTGCACATTGTCGATTACTTCTGCTGATGAATAGCAGCCAGTTGAACTGAGTTCAACGATTTAAGATTCTGATGTTTTGTTCAAAACTAGAATAGACGGAACTCAATGTAGATGCAATGTAGCATGCATTTACCGTTTTGCAGACAGGCTACAGCAAAACTTTAACTTAACTTGTACACAACTCACTCTCCCGTTAAGTTGTTTTCACCGCTCAGAACCTTGAAGCTGTTGCATTGAACTTTGTCACGTTGTTCATTTCTCTGATTGGTTGTAGCGCTATCCACTTCCATGCTAAGGGAGTTTGTTACGCAACCATTGTGGAGGATGGTTGGTTTCACACCCTACATCTCTTGAGACGTACGTCTGACCTACACAGATGTCAGTGTACCACCTTGCCATTGTAAAGCCAAATCACACACACACACACTGTTGATCTGGCTCTGTTAACTGAACTGGACAGAGGTATTTAAAGGTTGTGTAGTCCTTCATGCTGTGTGCACAGTACACATTTCTATAAAAGAAAAAAGTTTGAAACTGTCTTACCAAAAATATAAACCACTCATCTGCCATACTGTATCCATTTCTTTGTCTAAGGTTTGCGGTTACAAAACATGGAGACTGTATGGCTGTTATGGTTAACATGTTTATGACTGACAGAGACACTTGACCCACAGACAGACTAACTGTCCCTTCGCTTTAGTTCCTGACTCGCCAGGTAGTGCTCCAGCCAGTAATTAATTATATTATTATTAGGGCCCGAGCACTTACAGTGCGAAGGCCCTATTGTATCTGTAGGAATTTTTAGGGCCCGAGCACTTAAAGTGCTCGGGCCCTATTGTATCTGTAGGATTTTTTTCTTTATTCTTATACTGACAAAAGGATGGCCTTTTTTCCCCCTAAACGTGCCCCAAAAGTCACCAAATTTTGCACGCAAGCCAGGCCTGGCGAAAAATTTCATATTTAATGATTTGCATTAATGGGCGTGGCAAAATGGCTCAACAGAGCCTCCTAGAAAACTTTGTGCCTCAAGCCCCACAATACGGTTTGACGTACATGCACGAAAATCGCTATACACCTGTATTATGTCGCAGCTTAAAGAAAAGTCTCTTGGCGCCATGGCCGAAACCGAACAGAAAGTCGGCCATTTTGAATTAATTGTGTAATTTATTGGAGTTGACTGATGACGGATACGGAAGTGGAAGTGGAAGTGATCGCGGAACGCGGGAACGCGGGAACGCGGAACACCATTCAGATGGCAGCGGTGTGTGAGACCTGTTTACCCGCCCTGTCAAAACTGAGGGACAGCATTGTGAGCCTGAAAGCTGACCTAAAAGAGAAGGACAAAATCCTTATGGATTTCTCCACAGTTGCCACAACGCAGTCAAAATTTATTGCTCACCTGAGAGCATCCGGTACTGGCGATCGGAGCATGACGGCCATCGCCATGGACAATACCACCCTGCCATGGACCGGATGTCCCACCCCCGGATCTCCAGCACCAGCACTCGCTGGGCTCCGCTGGCTCCAGCAGGGAGCCAAGCCGAAATCATCGGCACCCTCCACCTCCTGTCTCCGTCCCGCGGAGTGGCAGTGCTCCATCAGGGAGGAGGGAGCGGCGGCTCCAGCGCCGGTGAGCTCGACGCCGCTCAGGCCGGAGAAATCCTGGGCCGTGGGGACCAGAGGCACCAGGCGTGCATCTCCCCCTGCCCCGCCACCGGATCTCCCACTGGACAACAGGTTCGACGTCCTGAGCCTGCAGGATTTCCCGCCGATGGGAGCGCGTCCCGGCTCTCCGCCGGGACCGGTCCATCCAGCGGGTCGTGGCTCTCGCCAGCCCAGGAACCGGGATCTGCGAGCCCAGCCTGACTCAGCCTCTCCGTCTCGGCCAGGAGCAACCGCGGGCCGGCGTCACCAACCCCGGGTCCCCTCCCGCCAGAGGCGCAGCTCCAGGCAGCCCGCGGAGCAGCGTACCCCACCCGTGCCGGTCCCCGGGACCGCGGAGCAGCGAACCCCACCTGTACTGGTCGTCGGGACCTCGATGGTCCGGCATGTGAGAGTGCAGGGCGGCCGGACCTTCTGCCACCCCGGAGCCCGCGTGAAGGATCTGGAGTCCGCCGCCCTCCGGCTGTGTGATCAGCACAGCTCGGCCTCCACGCTGGTCCTGGAGGCCGGGATCAACGACATGAGAAACCGGCAGTCGGAGGTCCTGAAGCAGGAGTTCAGGGTCATGGTGGATCGCCTGCTGGACACGGGGAAGCGGCTGGTCATTTCCGGCCCGCTTCCCCCGCCGCGCTACGGGGACGTCACCACCAGTCGCCTCTGCCAGCTGCACCGGTGGCTGAAGGGATACACCGGTGGAGCAAGGTATCCCATATGTGGACAATTTTATGGCTTTTTTAAACAGACCCCACCTTTTTAAACATGACGGCCTCCACCCAAACCAGGTGGGGTCACGGCTTTTATCAGTAAACATTGACTTGACAGTCCAGTCCTGCACCACCTCATGACTCACCGCTAACACACAGACACATAGGAGCACCTCTCACTCACCCCCACCCACCACATACTGCACCAACACCACACACACCTGTACAGCACCACCACCACCCCTGTCACCAAAATCTCTGGACACCCACACTATAAAAACCATCATTTCACACAGAAAAACAAAGCACAGGAATGTTTTTAGATCCAGCTATGTTTTTAATGTTCCATTGAATCGTCCTGATGAGCGCGCGTTCGGCACAGACATCAAGATTGCTGTGCTGAACGTGCGCTCTCTTTTAAACAAATCTTTTATTATAAATGACTTGATTTTAGACAGGAAACTGGACTGTATTCTCCTTACAGAGACATGGCTTGGCACAGATGCACCTGTTGTTCTCACTGAGGCCTCCCCACCAGATTTTAACTTTCTATTTTCCACCAGGGGGGACAAGAGAGGGGGCGGAACTGCATCAATAACAAAAATCACTATGTCATCCAATGCAGTTCCTTTTAACAGCTACACATCATTTGAATACCATGCTTTTGTTTTTAGCAACCCCCCAATTCTTTGCATAACAGTCTACAGACCCCCCCAGTATTCCACCTGTTTTATCAGGCAATTCTCTGAACTTTTATCAATTATTCACACCTCCTACAACAGGATCTTAATAACCGGTGATTTTAATTTGCACTTAGACGACATCTCAGACCCAGTATCCAGAGAATTTTGAAACCTTTTAAACTGTCTAGATTTTAAGCAACATGTCACACAGCCGACCCACAGCAGAGGGCGCACCCTGGACCTGGTCATAACCTACGGCCTGTCCCTGGGTGCGTGCTCTGTTGTGGACCTGGCTGTGTCTGACCATTTCTGCGTGTTTTTTAACATCACCAGTTTTAACCAGCGGGAGGCCCCGGTGAGAACGGTGAGGAAACGTAACCTAACTCCTGAAGTGGCTGCAAATTTTATCCAGATTTTACAGAACACTCCTGCAGAGATTTTACCAGCACCCTGTGATTTTATCGTTGACAATTTTAACAAAATACTCAAAACAACGCTGGACTCAGTGGCTCCGATTTTAACCAAAAGAATTAGCAGAAAACCTACACCCCCATGGAGAACTGAGGAAATAAAGAAACTAAAAAGAAACTGCAGGAGTGCCGAAAGAAGATGGAGGAAATCAAAATTAACAGTTCATCATGACATTTTTTGCCAACACCTTAAGTATTACAATAACAGTATTAAAAAAGCAAGAACCGCCCATTTCAAAAACCTAATTTTAAACAACAAAAACAATTCCAAATTCCAATTTTCACAATAGACTTTCTAACAAATGGAAACCTGAACAGATCCCATAAGACAGCAACAGATCATTACTGTGAGGATTTTGCAGACTACTTCAGGGGTAAAATTGATGACATTAGATCCAGTCTTTTATCTCAACAGATTTTAACTCTTAACACACCTGGATCAGTGCTTTTATCCGAGGAAACACTGGAGAGTTTTGCCTTGGTTGATGCGGGGACACTTTGTAGAGTTTTCTCCAAGGTAAAGCCCACAACCTGCCTTTTAGACCCCATTCCCACACCGTTTTTTAAAACGCTCTATGAATTCTTTGAGAAACAGCTTTTGTATTTGCTCTCTTCAGACGGGTGTCTTCCTCACCGCCTTTAAAACGGCGGTGGTGAAGCCCCTTCTGAAGAAGAGTGGGTTGGACCCCAATGTTTTAAATAATTACCGGCCTGTATCCAACTTACCGTTTTTAAGTAAAATTTTAGAAAAACTTGTTTTTAATCAAGTGAATGAATTTTTAAACTCAACGCACATTTTAGAGGCTCATCAGTCCGGTTTTAGGATGAACCACAGTACAGAGACAGCACTTTTAAAGATTTTAAATGACATCAGGTGCAATTTAGATAACCAAAAACTCACAGTCTTGGTTCTGCTGGATCTAACCGCCGCCTTCGATACAGTAGACCATCACATTTTATTAAACAGACTGAAGCACCTGGTTGGCCTCTCTGGTACTGTTCTTAAATGGTTCACGTCCTACCTCACTGATCGTAGTTTCTTTGTAAGTTTGGATACATGTTCCTCAGGAACCTATAAGATAATGTGTGGGGTTCCCCAAGGGTCAATTTTAGGTCCAACTCTTTTTAATCTGTACATGCTGCCCCTTGGGGATGTCATCAGGAGACACGGCATCAGCTTCCATAGTTACGCTGACGATACGCAACTGTACATGGCCGTGTCTCCTGATGACACAGGGCCAATTGATGCCCTTTTTAACGGTATTTTAGACATCAAGTCATGGATGGCAGCAAACTTCCTACAGCTCAACCAGGACAAAACAGAGGTTTTACTCATCGGTCCCGAAGGCCAGAGAGAGAAACTTTTACCAAAGTTACAGGATTTTAAACCCTCAAAATCAGTTAAAAATCTGGGTGTGATTTTTGACTCTGAGCTCACTTTTATTCCTCATATTAAAAACATAACAAAGATAGGTTTTTACCATCTTAAGAACATAGCCAGAGTCCGCCCGTTTCTCTTTCAGGCCAGCACGGAGGTGCTAAGGCATGCTTTTATCTCATGTCGTTTAGATTATTGTAATGCCCTGCTCTCTGGTCTTCCTAAAAAGAGTATTAAGAACCTACAATTATTACAGAATTCAGCCGCACGCATGCTGACGAGGACCAGAGGGCGGGAGCACATTACACCTGTTTTAAAATCGCTGCATTGGCTCCCCGTGCGCTTCAGGATCGATTTTAAGGTTCTTTTACTGGTTTTTAAGTGTCTTAATGGTCTTGGGCCTTCTTATTTGTCTGCACTACTTTTACCCTATCGACCCTCGCGGACCCTGAGGTCCTCCGGTGCCTTTTAACCTTACCAAAAGTTAGAACCAGGACACACGGGGAGGCGGCATTCAGTTTTTATGGTCCCCGATTGTGGAACAGCCTCCCGGAGAACCTCAGAGCCGCAGAGACTGTTGATGTTTTTAAAAAGAGGCTCAAGACCCATCTCTTTAATCAGGCTTTTAACTGACTCATTAATAAGTTTTATGTTTATTTGTTTTATGTTAAGCAGTTTGTGTTGCATTATTTGTATGAGAAGTGCTATATAAATAAAGTTTGATTTGATTTGATTTGAATTTTGGCGCAATTTATGCCATTCCTTCGGCAGTTAATACGGCCCGAACCGTAATGTGCACCCAGGTGTGTTATACATCAAAATATGCGTCTCCATCCTGCGACGACGCGCATTACTTTTCTCTTTCAAAAGCGTTACTGTCATTGGACTCGGTATTGAGTACTTGACCTTCATTGGCATGAATTAGCCCCGCCCCTTTTTCTGATTGGTCAATATTTGATAGTCCCTATTTTCTGGCATAACTTTTGAATGGTTTGACATAAAGAGTCGTGGGTGGTGTCATCGGACTCGGTTTTGAGCCCTCAAAGATAATTGGTTCAAATTAGCCCCGCCCCTTCTTCTGATTGGTCAATATTTGAAAGTCCCTATTCTCTGCCATAACTTTTGAACGGGTTGTGATAAAGACATGTGGGTGGTGTCATCGGAATCGGTATTGAGTACTTGACCTTCATTGGCCTGAATTAGCCCCGCCCCTTCTTCTGATTGGTCAATATTTGATAGTCCCTTTTTTCTGGCATACCTTTTGAATGGTTTGGCATAGAGAGTCGTGGGTAGTGTCATCTGACTCGGTTTTGAGTACTTGACCTTCATTGCCCTGAATTAGCCCCGCCCCTTCTTCTGATTGGACGATATTTGATAGATCCTATTTTATGCCATAACTTTTAAATGGTATGATATACAGAGTTGTGGGTGGTGTCATCGGACTTGGTTTTGACTCCTTCACCTCAATTGGTGGAAATTAGCCCCGCCCCTTCTTCTGATTGGTCCATATGTGATAGTTCCGATTTTCTGCAATAATTTTTGAATGATTTGACATAAAGACTTGTGGGTGGTGTCATCGGACTCGGTTTTGAGTCCTTGAACATAATTGCTGCAAATTAGTCCCGCCCCTTCATCTTATTGGTCAATATCTGATAGTTCCTACTTTCTGCCATAACTTTTGAATGGTTTGATATAGAGAGTCGTGGGTGGTGTCATCCGCTAAATGTCCAGGCCTGAAGAATCTACATGCAAGTCATACAAGCGCTTCCACTGCAGCCTGAACGTGCACAAGGGTGCTAGGGCCCGTTCATCGCTGCTTGCAGCTTTAATTATAATTGCTGTTGACTGTCAACAACTGTTATTAGACGTAACAACAACTAGCTCCTAAGGTATCATCAATAATGTCCTTCAAACAAGTTTGGCTACCAAGGACCAACTCACTGTCCTGCTGCACACTGTTGAATAGGAGGAAGAAGAAAGAACTGTCATGTACCAAGTCCATTAAATCCATGTCTGTCAGTTCTAACATAAAACCTCCTGACATGAAGGCTGATGCTCGCCAGTATCTGTGTGCATTGTTTGGAAATAAAGTTGTCAGTCAAAAAGAATAAACAGACCTCTGTATATGAGGTATCATACCAGAGGTAGTGTGTGTGTGTGTGTGTGTGTGTGTGTGTGTGTGTGTGTGTGTGTGTGTGTGTGTGTGTGTGTGTGTTTGATGAAGAGGTGGGAGATATTTGGAATGATGGTGAGTGATGCATCTCTGTTTCTGTGGGTATTCTTTTCGGTTGTCGCTGGCGCCAGTGACCTTGATTTATCACTGTACGAGTCCCTCCTCAACTCCAGAGCTCCTTCCTCCAGCTTTCTTCACTCATTCTTGTCTATATATGTTTGTTTTTCCCTCATGCCATTATTTCCCATACCTTTCTTTGTCTGCTTTCTCCTGTTTATTTCTTTCTCTCAAGATGAGTCTTGTTTAGATGACCATGACATTGGCCCTAGAGGGTCCTAAAAATTGGCGGTGAGAATGATTTAGAAATAATATAAGGACATGTTTGCATTGCTCAGTCGACCCTCTCACATTGTTCAGATGACTATTGTGTATATTATTATATATTTTATATCCCTACAATTAACACAGACAGCTGTTGTCAGTAAAAGAGTCCTGATAGTTTGCAATGTAATTGGATTATAATTGGAATCAAATGGACGATTTAATAGGACTACATCAAAGCTACTTTCCGTGTAAAATGCTGTGAGATCACTTTTGTTGTACAACTACACTGATTTAAAATAAACCACACCACTTTTTTTGAGCTCCGCACCACCGCATTGGTATTTCATACTAAACTCCGCCCCAACTTCCACATCATGTATTTCAATATGAATATTGAGTATTGTCTGAGTCCCCAGGGCAAGATGCCATGAAAAGAAAATCTTAATCTGACCAAGACAAGCGGGCCAGAAGCTACTGCTAAAATGCCTCCCCCCAGAGGAGGAAGAGCAGCAACAGCTACAAGCTAACATGAGGTTGTCCTTGATGCCGCTTTTAGTCAAACTATTCAAGAAATAACGGCAAACATAACCAGGGTGATTGATGAAAAGCTCAGGCAGTTATCCCAAACGATAGAGGCCCACACCCAGCAGCTGAAAAAGATCAAGGAGAGAACCGCCGAGGCAGAGAACAGGATTGCTGCAACTGAACACACCTATGAGACGGTAGATACGCGGGTTCAGGAGCTCGCAAACCAAATATGAAGCATGGCTGAGAATATCGACGACCTCGAGAATAGAGGCAGGAGAAAAAATGTCCGGATTATTGGTTTACCTGAAGATACGGAGGGGAGCAACCCAATAAAGTTTTTCGAGAGCTGGATAGCCGACCTGCTCGGGTTGGATACCACGCCCTCCTGCCCCTCCTGCCTCCCCTACATGACTCACAAACACATAGGTCTGAGGGGGCGGGGGGTCCAGGGCGTGGGGGACACTGTCCCGCGTTCCCCGGTACTCCCCGCCCCACGATTTTAATAACCCCTTAGACACCGCACTCTCAACATTTAATAGATACACTTAACAAGAATACTTAGCATCTTGGAGGGGGCTGTCATTGTCAAATATGATACCCTGATCTCCTCCTCCCTGTTTTTATTGCATTAGCCACATGCACCCAACACCAGGGGCGGGAGAGGGGCCCACATCACCCGCGTTCCCTCGTCGGCCTGGGGCGGGCGGGTAGCGGTGCCCGGGCCTGCCGGGGCTCGCAGCGCAGCCTGGGGTGCCTCCTGGCAGCGCTGGACCCCCCCGGGGAAGGGGAAACGGTGCGTGAATGAGCGTCCTTGTTGTTGAGAATGCGGTATGGGAATGCGATGGAGGATTTGGCCCTCCATCGGCAGGACAATAACATTTTATAATTTATTAGGGCCCGAGCACTGACAGAATTTTTATTAGGGCCCGAGCACCTTCAGTGCGAAGGCCCTATTGTATCTGTAGGAATTTTTTTTTTTTTCTTTTTTCGTTCTTCTGACGAAAGGAGGGCCTTTTTGCCCCCCTAAACGTGCCCAAAAAGTCACCAAATTTTGCATGCAAGTCAGGCCTGGCGAAAAATTTGATATTTAATGGTTTACATTAATGGGCGTGGCAAAATGGCTCAACAGCGCCCCATTGAATACTTTGTGCCTCAAGCCCCACGATACGGTTTTACGTACATGCACGAAAATCGGTACACACCTGTATCATGGCACAACTGAAAGAAAAGTCTCTTGAGGTCATGCCCTAAACCGAACAGGAAGTCGGCCATTTTGAATTAGTCGTGTCATTTTGGCGAAATTTATGCCATTCCTTCGAAAGTTAATTCAGCCCGAACCGTAACGTGCCCCCAAGTGTGTTATACATCAAAATGTGCGTCTCCATCCTGCGACAACACGCATTACTTTTCTATTTCAAAAGCGTTACCGTGGCGGCGCTAGACGCCAAAAAGCGCACCCACCCTTCGGTGGTTCGACAGAAAAAACTTTGTGCCTCAAGCCCCATAATACGGTTTGACGTACATGAACGAAAATCGGTACACACCTGTATCATGTCGCAACTAAAAGAAAAGTCTCTTGGCGCCATGGCCGAAACCTAACAGGAAGTCGGCCATTTTGAACATTCTGAATTAATCGCATAATTTTGGAGCAATATATGCCATTCCTTCGAGAATTAATTCAGCCTGAACCGTATCGTGAACCCAGATGTGTTATACATCAAAATGTGCGTCTCCATCCTGCGACTACACGCATTACTTTTCTCTTTCAAAAGTGTTACCGTGGCGACGCTAGACGCCAACAAGCGCACCCCCCCTTCATCTGATTGGTCCATATTTGATAGTTCCCCAAAAGGCACCAAATTTGGCATGCAAGCCAGGCCTGGCGATAAATTTGATATTTCATGGTTTGCATTAATGGCCGTGGCAAAATGGCTCAACAGCGCCCCCCGGAAAACTTTGTGCCTCAAGCCCCACAATACGGTTTGACGTACATGCACGAAAATCGCTACACACCTGTATCATGGCACAACTTAAAGAAAAGTCTCTTGGAGCCTTGGCCGAAACCGAACAGGATGTCGGCCATTTTGAATAAATTGTGTCATTTTGGCGAAATTTATGCCATTCCTTCGAAAGTTAATTCAGCCCGAACCGTAACGTGCCCCCAAGTGTGTTATAAATCAAAATGTGCGTCTCCATCCTGCGACAACACGCATTACTTTTCTCTTTCAAAAGCGTTACCGTGGCGGCGCTAGACGCCAAAAAGCGCGCCCACCCTTCATCTGATTGGTTCGACAGAAAAAACTTTGTGCCTCAAGCCCCATAATACGGTTTGACGTACTTGAACGAAAATCGGTACACACCTGTATCATGTCGCAACTAAAAGAAAAGTCTCTTGGCGCCATGGCCGAAACCGAACAGGAAGACGGCCATTTTGAACATTCTGAATTAATTGCGTAATTTTGGAGCAATATATGCCATTCCTTCGAGAGTTAATTCAGCCCGAACCGTATCGTGAACCCAGATGTGTTATACATCAAAATGTGCGTCTCCATCCTGCGACTACACGCATTACTTTTCTCTTTCAAAAGTGTTACCGTGGCGACGCTAGACGCCAACAAGCGCACCCCCCCTTCATCTGATTGGTCCATATTTGATAGTTCCCCAAAAGGCACCAAATTTGGCATGCAAGCCAGACTTGGCGATAAATTTGATATTTCATGGTTTGCATTAATGGGCGTGGTCTAACGGTTCAACAGCGCCCCCTAGAATACTTTTCTCTGCCATAACTTTTGAATGGTTTGACATAGAGAGTTGTGGGTGGTGTCATGGGACTCTGTAATGAGTCCTTAAGCTTCGTTGGCCTTAATTAGCCCCGCCCCTTCTTCTGATTGGTTGTCCCGATTTTCTGCTATAACTTTGGAATGGTTTGACATAGAGAGTCCTGGGTGGTGTCATCAGATTCTTTATGGAGTCCTTGACCTTCATTGGCCAGAATTAGCCCCGCCTCTTCTTCTGATTGGTTGTCCCTTTTTTCTGCTATAACTTTTTAATGGTTTGACATAGGAAGTCGTGGGTGGTGTCATGGGACTCTGTAATGAGTTCTTAAGCTTCGTTGGCCTTAATTAGCCCCGCCCCTTCTTCTGATTGGTTGTCCCGATTTTCTGCTATAACTTTGGAATGGTTTGACATAGAGAGTCCCGCTTCCTGATTCAAACGTCTGCTGGCCCCGCCCCCCGACCAATCAGTGGCGAGTAGGGTGATGACGGCCCCGCCCCCCGACCAATCAGTGGCGAGTAGGGTGATGATGGCCCCGCCCCCCGGCCAATCAGTGGCGAGTAGGGTGATGACGGCCCCGCTCCCCGACCAATCAGCTGCCTGTAATATGGTGACGTTAGAAGTAGACCCGTGCTCAGCCCGGTTAGAACCTCGGTAGAATGGTTACAGAAAAAGTAATAAAAATAGTAGTGTTTTACTAATATTTATACCTTACAAATATTTAAAAAATTAGGAAAAAAAAGTTCCAGACATTTTATCGCTATGTTGGTCTCTCCTAAGCCAGTAAGTCGAAGCAAAAGGGATAGCTGAGAAATAGCTCAGCCACAGCATTGCTGTCTTTGGTGCCAGAAGTCGGGAGTTTGAGCCTGGCTGTATGACGAAATTTTTTGTCAGCAATTTTTGTGTTTTTTTTACATCAAAATGTGCGTCTCTGTCCTGCGACGACGCACATTCCTTTTCTCTTTCAAAAGTGTTACCATGGCGACGCTAGACGCGAAAAAGCGCGCGTCCCCTTCATGTGATTGGTCCATATTTGATAGTTCTCCAAAAGTCACCAAATTTTGCATGCAAGCCAGGCCTGGAGATAAATTGGATATTTCATGGTTTGCATTAATGGGCGTGGCCTAACGGCTCAACAGCGCCCCCTAGAATACTTTTCTCTGCCATAACTTTTGAATGGTTTGACATAAAGAGTCGTGGGTGGTGTCATGGGACTCGGTATTGAGTCTTTGACCATAATTGGCCTGAATTAGCCCCGCCCCTTCTTCTGATTGGTTGTCCCGATTTTCTGCCATAACTTTTGAATGGTTTGACATAGAGAGTCGTGGGTGGTGTCATCAGACTCTGTATGGAGTCCTTGACCTTCATTGGCCTGAATTAGCCCCGCCCCTTCTTCTGATTGGTTGTCCCGATTTTCTGCCATAACTTTTGAATGGTTTGACATAGAGAGTCGTGGGTGGTGTCATCAGACTCTGTATGGAGTCCTTGACCTTCATTGGCCTGAATTAGCCCCGCCCCTTCTTCTGATTGGTTGTTCCTTTTTTCTGCTATAACTTTTGAATGGTTTGACATAGAGAGTCGTGGGTGGTGTCATTTCTGATATGCTTATGGGGGGCGGTGGACGTGAGTGCGAGGGCCCGTTCATCGCTGCTTGCAGCTTTAATTTTTCTTGTTTTTCTTCCGACAAAATGAGGACCTTGTGCCCCAAAAGTCACCAAATATTGCACGCAAGCCAGGCCTGGCAAAAAATTGGATATTTAATGGTTTGCATTAATGGGCGTGGCCTAATGGCTCAACAGCGCCCCACGATACGGTTTTACGTACATGCAGGGAAATCGGTACACACCTGTATCATGTCGCAAATGAAAGAAAAGTCACCTGGCCCCATGGCTGAAACTGAACAGGAAGTCGGCCATTTTGAATTAATGGTGTAATTTTGGCAAAATGTATGGCATTCCTTCGGCAGTTAATGCGGCCCGAACCGTAACGTGCACCCAGGTGTGTTATACATCAAAATGTGCGTCTCGATCCTGCGATGATGCGCATTTCTTTTATCAGTCAAAAGCGTTACCGTGGCGACGATATGCGTCAAAAAGCGCGCCCCCCCCTTCATCTGATTGGTCCATATTTGATAGTTCCAGGACTCTTTGAATTGTTCATTACAGTCTCAAATATAACCAATGGTGGCATGTCGGTTTATAAAAATCTTTTTGCCCAGAAGAAAAAAGAGTGACAACAACGACCCATAACTATTTTCTTCCCTCGAAAAAACACACTTGCACCGTGGGCTTTAGGAGAAAAAGACGCTACAGAGTCGGGATGCAGCGGCTCAGAAGAGCAGTGGAATACGTGCGAGGCGGTGCTGATCTCCGCAATTTGAAGCCTTCTATAATAATTGTCAAAAGAATTTCACTTATCACGGGTTCTTTTTGGAACGTAACCCCTACGAAAAACCAGGGATTACTGTAATGACAATATCTCCACGTTGCGAAACTCGCCTTCTCTTGGCTCGCCATGACCGTCATGTTTTTGAATGCACACACTCTACGTTTCCTCTGGTCTCCACGTGTGGGGAAAAAAACCTTTACTGTGTAGCCAGAAATAATGGAGTAA
Source organism: Cololabis saira (assembly GCF_033807715.1). Taxonomy (NCBI): domain Eukaryota; kingdom Metazoa; phylum Chordata; class Actinopteri; order Beloniformes; family Belonidae; genus Cololabis; species Cololabis saira. Next base: position 325,496 of record NC_084608.1, on the reverse strand, counting down.
CGCACCGTTTGTTAACGGTAATTGCGTTACTGAATTAAAAAAGTAAAGCGTTAGAGTATTAGTTACCGCAAAACTAACAGCGTTATTGTAATGCGTTACTAAATAACGCGTTAGTCCCAACACTGGTGATTGATAACGTGATGTGTAAACCAATATTACAGAGTATTCTACTTTGTTTTTGTGGCGGGATGGGAACCTTTAGCTATTTTTTATTTTTTTTTTCCCTACTCTCTTCTATTGGGCTGCCCATTCCTATCTAAGGGAGGATATTATCACTCAGGTAGTGTTATTTGAGTTCAGAGTTGTAAGAGAAGTTAACCAAGTTAGAGTTGAGTAATGGAGAAGGTCATGGTAATCCCCTGGTTACCGTGTGGGGAAGGTTCCTCCCACAGTGCTGTTGGCACGTCTGTTATTTGTAATCTGTGTTATTTGTTTTTTGTTTCTCAGCTAGGATACAGTCAGGTGCAGACTCTACGTGGAGATTGTAATATATTTAGAAGCTTAAATATTTTCCGTAAAAAATGCTATGAACACACATTGAGTGCACTTTTCATCCATCCATCCATCCATCCATCCATTGTCCACCGCATTATCCGAGTCCGGGTCGCGGGGGCAGCAGTCGGAGCAGGGATCCCCAGACTTCCCTCTCCCCAGACACTTCCTCCAGCTCTTCCGGGGGGACTCCAAGGCGTTCCCAGGCCAGCCGAGCGACGTAGTCACTCCAGCGTGTCCTGGGTCTTCCTCGGGGCCTCCTCCCGGTGGGACATGCCCGGAACACCTCACGAGGGAGGCGTCCAGGGGGCATCCTATACAGGTGCCCGAGCCACCTCAGCTGGCTCCTCTCGATGTGGAGGAGCAGCGGCTCTACTCCGAGCTCCTCCCGGGTGACAGAGCTCCTCACCCTATCTCTAAGGGAGCGCCCCGCCACCCTGCGGAGGAAACTCATTTCGGCCGCTTGTATCCGGGATCCCGTTCTTTCGGTCATGACCCAGAGTTCATGACCATAGGTGAGGGTGGGAACGTAGATCGACCGGTAAACCGAGAGCTTTGCCTTTCGGCTCAGCTCCCTCTTCACCACGACGGACCGATACAATGACCGCATTACTGCGGCCGCCGCACCGATCCGCCTGTCGATCTCGCGCTCCGTTCTCCCCTCACTCGTGAACAAGACCCCAAGATACTTAAACTCCTCCACCTGAGGCAGGAACTCTCCCCCGACATGGAGGGTGCAAGCCACCTTTTTCCAGTCGAGAACCATGGCCTCAGACTTAGAGGTGCTGATTCTCATCCCAGCTGCTTCACACTCGGCTGCAAACCGCCCCAGTGCATGCTGAAGGTCCTGGCTCGAGGGAGCCAACAAGACCACATCATCTGCAAAAAGCAGAGATGAAATCAAGTGGCTCCCGAACCGTACCCCCTCCGGCCCCTGGCTGCGCCTAGAAATTCTGTCCATAAAAATAATGAACAGAACCGGTGACAAAGGGCAGCCCTGCCGGAGTCCAACATGCACCGGAAACAGGTCTGACTTACTGCCGGCAATGCGAACCAAGCTCCTGCTCCGGTCATACAGGGACCGTACAGCCCTCAGCAGAGGGCCTCCGACCCCATACTCTCGGAGCACCCCCCACAGGATGCCACGTGGGACACGGTCGAAAGCCTTCTCCAAGTCCACAAAACACATGTGGACTGGTTGGGCAAACTCCCATGCGCCCTCGAGCACCCTGCGGAGGGTGTAGAGCTGGTCCAGCGTTCCACGGCCAGGGCGAAAACCGCATTGTTCCTCTTGAATCCGAGGTTCGACTATCGGCCGAATTCTCCTCTCCAGCACCCTGGAATAGACTTTCCCCGGGAGGCTGAGGAGTGTGATTCCCCGGTAGTTGGAACACACCCTCCGGTCCCCCTTTTTGAAGAGAGGGACCACCACCCCGGTCTGCCAGTCCAGAGGCACTGTCTCCGACTGCCACGCGATGCTGCAGAGGCGTGTCAGCCACGACAGCCCCGCAACATCCAGAGACTTGAGGTACTCAGGGCGGATCTCATCCACCCCCGGTGTCTTGCCACTGAGGAGCTTCCGAACTACCTCAGTGACTTCAGCTTGGGTAATGAATGAATCAACCTCTGAATCCTCAGCCTCTGCTTCCTCGACGGAAGGCGTGTCAGCGGGATTGAGGAGATCCTCGAAGTATTCCTTCCACCGCCCGACGATGTCCCCAGTCGAGGTCAACAGCTCCCCTCCTCCACTGTAAACAGTGTTGGCGGAGCACTGCTTCCCCCTCCTGAGGCGCCGGATGGTTTGCCAGAATTTCCTCGAGGCCGACCGGTAGTCCTCCTCCATGGCCTGCCCGAACTTTTCCCAGACCCGAGATTTTGCTTCCGCGACCGCCCGGGCTGCAGTCCACTTGGCCTGCCGGTACCCGTCAGCTGCCTCGGGAGTCCGCCGAGCTAGCCAGGCTCGGTAGGACTCCTTCTTCAGCTTGACGGCATCCCTTACTTCCGGTGTCCACCACCGGGTTCGGGGATTGCCGCCGCGACAGGTGCCGGAGACCTTACGGCCGCAGCTCCGGACGGCCGCGTCAACAATGGAAGTGGAGAACATGGTCCATTCGGACTCAATGTCTCCGGCCTCCCTCGGAATCCGGTCAAAGCTCTCCCGGAGGTGGGAGTTGAAGACCCCCCTGACAGGGGAATCTGCCAGACGTTCCCAGCAGACCCTCACGATACGCTTGGGTCTTCCTGGTCTGACCAGCTTCCTCCCCTGCCAGCAGATCCAACTCACCACCAGGTGGTGATCAGTTGACAGCTCAGCCCCTCTCTTCACCCGAGTGTCCAAGACATACGGCCGGAGGTCAGATGAAACGACAACAAAGTCGATCATTGACCTCCGGCCTAGGGTGTCCTGGTGCCACGTGCACTGATGGACACCCTTATGCTCGAACATGGTGTTCGTTATGGACAGACTGTGGCTAGCACAGAAGTCCAATAACAGAACACCGCTCGGGTTCAGATCGGGGAGGCCGTTCCTCCCAATCACACCTCTCCAGGTAACACTGTCGCTGCCCACGTGAGCGTTGAAGTCCCCCAACAGAACGATGGAGTCCCCAGTTGGGGCACTTTCCAGCACCCCTCCCAGGGCCTCCAGGAAGGCCGGGTACTCTGCACTGCCGCTCGGCCCGTAGGCCGAAACGACAGTGAGAGACCTATCCCCGACCCGAAGGCGCAGGGAAGCGACCCTCTCGTTAAGTGGGGAGAACTCCAACACATGGCGGCTGAGCTGGGGAGCTATGAGCAAGCCCACACCAGCTCGCCGCCTCTCACCATGGGCAACTCCAGAGTGGAAGAGAGTCCAACCTCTCTCAAGGAGTTGGGTTCCAGAGCCCAGGCTGTGCGTGGAGGTGACCCCGACTATTTCTAGTCGATACCTCTCAGCCTCCCGCACAAGCTCAGGCTCCTTCCCCCCCAGCGAAGTGACATTCCATGTCCCTAAAGCCAGAGTCGTCGTCCGGGGATTGGGTCGCCGGGGCCCCCGCCCACGGCTGCCACCCAAATCGCACGGCACCTTCCCCTTATGAACCCTCCCGCGGGTGGTGGGCCTATGGGAGGGCGGGCCCACGTCGCTCGTTCGGGCTGCGCCCGGCCGGGTCCCGTGGGCCAAGACCCGGCCACCAGACGCTCGCCTGTGAGCCCCGACCCCAGGCCTGGCTCCAGGGTGTGGCCCCGGTAACGCCAGTCCGGGCGACGAGTGCACTTTTCAATTCAATTCAATTCAATTTTATTTGTATAGCGCCTAATACAACAGATGTTGTCTCTAGACGCTTTCCAGAGACCCAGAACATAAACCCCCGAGCAATTATTACATAAAATAGAGAAGAAATCAACCAGCCGGTTGTGGGCGTTTCTTCAGCTTTAGCGACTTCCCTAGGCTCTGACTTGTCTCTAGACTGTTTTGATCCTATAGACCTCCCTGAGCTGACTTCACTCGTTAATAGAGCTAAGTCTACCACATGTATGTTAGACCCCATCCCGACTCGACTATTCAAAAATGTTTTTTCTCTTATTGGTGTGACAATACTGGACCAAATCAACCTATCCCTAAGCTTAGGATATGTACCACAGGTTTTCAAAGTGGCAGTAATTAAACCTTTACTTAAAAAACCTTCTCTTGACCCAGTCACCTTAGCTAATTATAGGCCAATTTCTAACCTTCCATTTGTATCTAAAATTCTGGAAAGGGCAGTTTCAAGCCAGTTATGTGACTATTTGTATAGAAATGATCTGTTTGAAGTCTTTCAGTCAGGGTTCAGAATGCATCATAGCACAGAGACAGCACTGGTTCGAGTCACGAATGACCTTCTTATGACCTCAGATAAGGGATTAGTATCCATATTGGTTCTACTGGACCTCAGTGCTGCTTTTGACACTGTTGATCATGGCATTTTACTGCACAGGTTAGAGCATGTTGTTGGGATTAAAGGGACAGCTCTACGTTGGTTTAAATCATATCTATCTGACAGGTTCCAGTTTGTTCATGTACATGAGGTTTCTTCAGAACAGTCAAGGGTCTGTTATGGTGTTCCGCAGGGTTCAGTGCTAGGGCCAATCTTGTTCAGTTTATACATGCAGCCGTTGGGAAGTATAATCCAGAATCACGGCATACACTTTCATTGCTATGCTGATGATACGCAGCTCTATTTGTCTATGAAGCCGGATGAGTCAGAACCGTTGGTTAAACTTCAGGCATGTCTTAGGGACATCAAAGACTGGATGTCCAGAAATTTCTTGCTTCTAAATTCAGATAACACAGAGGTTATCATTCTTGGTCCAGAGCATCTTAGGAAGGGACTAGATGGTGTTGCGATGGCTTCCAGTGCAACTGTGAGAAACCTTGGTGTTGTTTTTGTCGTTTAAACCATATGTTAATCAGGTTTGTAAAATAGCGTTTTTCCATCTCCGTAATATTGCAAAAATTAGACTGGATTACTGTAATGTGTTGTTAGCAGGATGTCCAAGTAATTTGCTGAATAGGCTCCAGCTGATCCAGAATGCAGCAGCACGAATGCTGACAGGAATCAACAGGGAGAGACCACGTCTCTCCAGTGTTAGCGACGCTCCATTGGCTACCTGTAAAATTCAGAATTCAATTTAAAATTTTATTACTTGCATATAAAGCCCAAAACGGCTTAGCTCCGCAGTATTTACAAGATTTGATAGTGCCTTATGTTCCTGGCAGAGCTCTCCGCTCCCAGGGTGCAGGTTTACTCGTAGTTCCTAGAGTATCTAAATGTAGATTTGGAGGGCGGGCGTTCTGCTGTCAGGCACCATTACTTTGGAACCAACTTCCAATCTGGGTTAAGGAGGCTAACACCACCTCCACCTTTAAATCTAAACTTAAAACCTTTCTGTTTAGTAAAGCCTATAGTTAGTGTTTAGTAAACCTCTAGCTGGTGTTGGTAAATCTCTAGGTAGTGTAAACTGTAGTTGCAGCTATAGAACAAAACTATAATAGTTAGTCTCAAATATAGCTTCGCGGTAGATATGCTGCTATAGGCTTATGCTGCAGGGGGGCACCGACATGATCCGCTGGGCGGTGCCTCTCACCCTTCTTCTCCTCTCCTTTTCCCTGCCTCTCTTCTCCATTACCATTTTTATTTATTATAAATATCTCATAGCTATCATTTTTGTCCATCGTTCCTGTAGTTTCTTGTGCCGGCCCCCCTTTTTTCTCTTTTGTGCATGTTTGCAGGCTGGAGCCTCGGGAGCTGCGTTCTGGCCTGTGTTCCCGCCGGTCATTGCGTTACTGCTTCCACCTGCCTACGTGGATGTCTGCTGTTGCTGCTTCCGCCTGCCTGCCTGCCTTCAATTGGGAACATCATAATATTAGATCACGCAGCAGTGTACATGAATGTTACAGTTAAAAAAACTCTCAAAGAAATCCACAATTTGGAGAATGGATTCCTCAATTCTAAAAGATCACAAATTCATATCATATTTCTCTACAGAATTCACGCTTTTCCTTGCCACCAACTCTCCCTCAGAGAAAAGCGTTGGACTATTCTAAAGTGGCCTTCCATGAGCCCAGATCTGAATCCCATTGAACATCTGTGGAAGGAGCTGAAACATGCCATTTGGAGAAGACACCCATCAAACCTGAGACAACTGGAGCAGTTTGCTCATGAGGAGTGGGCCAAAATACCTGTTGACAGCTGCAGAACGCTCATTGACAAATACAGAAATCGTTTAATTGCATTGATTGCCTCAAAAAGTTGTGCAACAAAATCTTAAGTTATGGGTACCATCATTTTTGTCCAGCCCTATTTCATTATTATTATTTTTTTTTAATAATTATGTTAATCAACAATTCAAAAGTAATGGCTGATTTTGATTATTTAATTTTCAATACATTTTTATTAGGGCCCGAGCACTTGCAGTGCGAAGGCCCTATTGTATTTGCAGGAATTTTTAGGGCCCGAGCACCTTCAGTGCGAAGGCCCTATTGTATCTGTAGGAATTTTTCTTTCTTTCTTTCTTTCTTTCTTTCTTCTGACGAAAGGAGGGCCTTTTTGCCCCCCTAAACGTGCCCAAAAAGTCACCAAATTTTGCATGCAAGTCAGGCCTGGCGAAAAATTTGATATTTAATGGTTTACATTAATGGGCGTGCCAAAATGGCTCAACAGCGCCCCCTTGAAAACTTTGTGCCTCAAGCCCCACAATACGGTTTGACGTACATGCACGAAAATCGCTACACACCTGTATCAGTACACAACTTAAAGAAAAGTCTCTTGGCGACATGGCCGAAACCGAACAGGAAGTCGGCCATTTTGAATTAATCGTGTCACTTTGGCGCAATTTATGCCATTCCTTGGGCAGTTAATACGGCCCGAACCGTAATGTGCCCCCAAGTGTGTTATACATCAAAATGTGCGTCTCCATCCTGCGACAACACGCATTACTTTTCTCTTTCAAAAGCGTTACCGTGGCGACGGTAGACGCCAAAAAGCGCGCCCACCCTTCATCTGATTCGTTCAGACAGAAAAAACTTTGCGCCTCAAGCCCCATAATACGGTTTGACGTACATGAACGAAAATCGGTACACACCTGTATCATGTCGCAACTTAAAGAAAAGTCTCTTGGCGCTATGGCCGAAACTGAACAGGAAGTCGGCCATTTTGAACATTCTGAATTAATCACGTAATTTTGGAGCAATATATGCCATTCCTTTGAGACTTAATACGGCCCGAACCGTAACGTGCACCCAGGTGTGTTATACATCAAAATATGCGTCTCCATCCTGCGACTACGCGCATTACTTTTCTCTTTCAAAAGTGTTACCGTGGCGACGCTAGATGCCAAAAAGCGCGCCCCCCTTTCATCTGATTGGTCCATATTTGATAGTTCCCCAAAAGGCACCAAATTTGGCATGCAAGCCAGGCCTGGCGATAAATTTGATATTTCATGGTTTGCATTAATGGGCGTGGCAAAATGGCTCAACAGCGCCACCTGGAAAACTTTTCTCTGCCATAACTTTTGAATGGTATGACATAAAGAGTCGTGGGTGGTGTCATGGGACTCGGTATTGAGTCCTTGACCATAATTAGTGAAAATTAGCCCCACCCCTTCTTTTGATTGGTTGTCCCTATTTCCTGCTATAACTTTTGAATGGTTTGACATAGAGAGTCGTGGGTGGTGTCATCAGACTCTGTATGGAGTCCTTGACCTTCATTGGCTTGAATTAGCCCCGCCCCTTCTTCTGATTGGTTGTCCCTTTTTTCTGCTATAACTCTTGAATGGTTTGACATAGGAAGTCGTGGGTGGTGTCATGTCTGATATGCTTATGGGGGGCGGTGGCTGTGAGTGCGAGGGCCCGTTCATCGCTGCTTGCAGCTTTAATTATTATTATTATTAATATTATTTTTTTTTTTCTTCTGACAAAGTGAAGGCCTTTTTGCCCCCCTTAACATGGCCAAAAAGTCACCAAATTTTGCACCCAAGTCAGGCCTGGCGAAAAATTTGATATTTAATGGTTTGCATTAATGGGCGTGGCAAAATGGCTCAACAGCGCCCCCTTGAAAACTTTGTGCCTCAAGCCCCACGATACGGTTTGACGTACATGCACGAAAATCGGTACACACCTGTATCATGGGACAACTTAAAGAAAAGTCTCTTGGCGTCATGCCCGAAACCGAACAGGAAGTCGGCCATTTTGAATTAATCGTGTCACTTTGGCGCAATTTATGCCATTCCTTCGGCAGTTAATTCAGCCCGAACCGTAACGTGCACCGAGGTGTGTTATACATCAAAATGTTCGTCTCCATCCTCCGACACCACGCATTACTTTTCTCTTTCAAAAGCGTTACCGTGGCGACGCTAGACGCCAAAAAGCGCGCCCACCCTTCATCTGGTTGGTTCAGACAGAAAAAACTTTGCGCCTCAAGCCCCATAATACGGTTTGACGTACATGAACGAAAATTGGTACACTCCTGTATCATGTCGCAACTAAAAGAAAAGTCTCTTGGTGCCATGGCCGAAACCGAACAGGAAGTCGGCCATTTTGAACATTCTGAATTAATCGCGTAATTTTGGAGCAATATATGCCATTCCTTCGAGAGTTAATTCAGCCTGAACCGTAACGTGCACCCAGGTGTGTTATACATCAAAATGTGCGTCTCCATCCTGCGACTACACGCATTACTTTTCTCTTTCAAAAGTGTTACCGTGGCGACGCTAGACGCCAACAAGCGTGCCTCCCCTTCATCTGATCGGTCCATATTTGATAGTTCTCCAAAAGTCACCAAATTTTGCATGCAGGCCAGGCCTGGTGATAAATTTGATATTTCATGGTTTGCATTAATGGGCGTTGCCTAACGGCTCAACAGCGCCCCCTAGAATACTTTTCTCTGCCATAACTTTTGAAAGGTTTGACATAAAGAGTCGTGGGTGGTGTCATGGGACTCGGTATTGAGTCCTTGACCATAATTGGCTAAAATTAGCCCCGCCCCTTCTTCTGATTGGTCGTCCCGATTTTCTGCTATAACTTTTGAATGGTTTGACATAGAGAGTCGTGGGTGGTGTCATCAGATTCTGTATGGAGTCCTTGACCTTCATTGACCTGAATTAGCCCCGCCCCTTCTTCTGATTGGTTGTCCCTTTTTTCTGCTATATCTTTTGAATGGTTTGACATAGGAAGTCGTGGGTGGTGTCATTTCTGATATGCTTAGGGGGCGGTGGCCGTGAGTGCGAGGGCCCGTTCATCGCTGCTTGCAGCTTTAATTTATTGTTACTTTTGTAAGTTTAAAGTGATTTCAGTGAGAGTTGTGGGTTTTTCCTTCTTTAACTGAGGGGTACCAACAATTTTGTCCACGTGTGTATATGTGCATTATTACATATACATACAGTACGCATACACATACATATATATACACATACAAACCCAGTGAGTTTTTTTTTTTTGGTTTGTTTGTTTGTTTGTTTTTTTTTGGGGGGGGGGTGGTTGGCAGTGGGGGGTGACATCCACTGCCAATCCAGGAACCAGGAACACACGGAGGCACACGTCAAGCACTGGAAGTCTGCAACAAAAACCACAAACGAAACACGAAACCGACACAGAGCCGACCAAAACATGAGCAGCAATCGACCCAAATCTCGAGATCCGATCACAGTCTGAGCTAAGCTACCGCTAACTAACCCCAGAAACTACAGAGCAAGCATGCAGGTGAACAAGCCAGTGTATATGTCTATGTGTGTGTGTGCGTGTATGTATATGACTATGTGTGTGTGTGTGTGTGTGTGTGTGTTTGTGTGTGTATGTATATGTTTGTGTGGCTGTGTATGTGTGTGTGTGGCTATGTGTGTGTGTATATGTATATGTCTGAGTGGCTGTATGTGTGTGTGTGTGTGTGTGTGTGTGTGTGTGTGTGTGTGTGTGTGTGTGTGTGTGTGTGTGTGTGTGTGTGTGTGTGTGTGTGTGTGTGTAAATGTATGTGTGGCTAAGTGTGTGTGTGTGTGTGTGTGTATATGTATATGTGTGGCTATGTGTGTGTATGTGTGCATGTATGAATATATATATATGTGTGTGTGTATGTGAGTGTGTGCGTGTGTGTATGTGGCTATGTGTGGGTATGAGTGTGTGTGTGTGTGTGTGTGTGTGTGTGTGTGTGTGTGTGTGTGTGTGTGTGTGTGTGTGTGTTAGTGTAATAATTCTATCAAAGCTCCACCAGAAGTGTGTCTATAGTGGGGGAGGGGGGGGCAACCCCGCCACCCGCGAGACCAGAGGCCGACAAGGAAGAACGCGGAACCCAGGCCACCATGCAACCCCACAGAGGGGAGAAGAGGGCGGGAGGCAACCCACCGCCAGCGATCTTTTCCCCACGTCTGTTGTGTGGAGCTGCTGCAGCCACAACGCAGCAACGGGTTACCAGCTTCTGCGGAGCTGCGCTCCACGCCCCGCCCATTTTCGTCTCGACTGCGAATAGGGAAGGTGCTTCATTCTGAGGGGAGGCGAGGCTATGATAATGAGGCTCTGCGCTGATTGGCTGCTGGAATGACGTGTTGCACGGTTCTGCGTTAAATCGACACATACCCTACGCCGTAGGCTCTGCGTTGGTGTAACGGGGAACCATAAATCAGCCTTTAGTCACCTCATCTTCACACAGGAAGATTGAATTTAATTCTAAACAGGTACACCACGGTTATTTACTCCAATTCCTCATCATTTCACTTCTTATGTTACAAGACAAATGAATCATGTTAACTGTAAAGAAATCACAACACTGAATTTTCACAAATGGCAACTTTATTGTTAAAATATATAAATAAAATGTATGCACTATTGCTGGCTCAAGGAAGGACCGCGCGTCTTCTGAATGTGTCGTTGAACAGCTCCAGGTGCTTGAAAGATCTGAAACCAGGGTCGGCGCCAGAGCAAATATTCAGAGGGGGCACGAGGCTTATTAGGGCAGGCACAAAATCAGTCCTGTAGGACAGCATTTTAAGGAAAAAAGTGCATTCTCACTGCTTTCCTATTAATAATCTGTTTAAAACATGTGGATAAATCAAATCACTTAGATGTAAATAATGCAAGGAAGCGCACATTTTACTTTGACTGAAAACGTTTTACTCGTAACACACAACGAGGTCACATACATGTTTTCAATATATCAAGTTGATCCATTCATGCCCCGACAGAGCGGGGGAACGGCAGGCAGCAAAGCCGGCTGTCAGAGCTGACAGCCGGCTCTGCTGCGCCGGGCGGGGCACCGGGCGAAGCGCCGGGCGAGGCGCAAAGTGGGGCGCAGGTTTTTGTGCAGAGCGAAGCGACCGGTGTACAGACTCAGATGGCAGAGTCTGGAAGTCAGGCTCTGTTGAAGGGGCTGACTGGACAGACTGCCACCGGGATGGCTGAGTCTGTGTTGGATGGAGAGGAGGATAGTGTAATGGAGAAGGATTTGTTTAAACTTGCTGCAAAGAGGAAAAGACCAGAATCCGCAGTTGACAGTAAAAATGTGAACAAAATGTCTAAAAAAAGACTCACAGTGTTCCCCCTCTGAGTTAAGCCTTTTTCACATAGAACGGGGTGGCGCAGACTCGGTGCAGAGTCCGCGCAGGTGGAGCAGAGTGGGCGGCGAGTGGGCGCAGACTCGGAGCAAAGCAGGGCGCGCATGGGTCTCCAACTCTGGTCCTGCATGTTTTAGATCTTTCCCTGCTTCAGCACACCATGATACAAGGAACTGTGTCAGCAACAGAACTGTCCAGACCTTGATGACAAGTTAATGACGACCCTTGATTAGAATCAGGTGTGTTCATACAGGGAGACACCTAAAACATGCTGGATAGGTGGATTCAGGACCAGGGTTGGAGACCCCTGAACATATTTGTTGCAAGTTGCTTGGCGACCGAAAAAAAAGTTTCATAACCACATATTGATAAATGATTCAATTGATCCTGATATCAATCATTTTATTTATTTCAAACCAACAAAACCACAACTCTCGTACTACAAAACAAGAACAGAAAGTTACAGGACACCATTGGACAGAGCAAACAACAATACCAACAACAGACACTATAACAAAACAAAACAAACACTGTTTGAAAAAGGGGATGGCAGAAGCAAAGCTTATTCATTTCCATCCCCCGCCAACACACATATAACAAAGACAACCATAACACAAAGTTACTCCCTTAAACCCCCCTTCCCCTCAATCATTTCATTTCTTTACATCAGTTTATCTCCTCTTCCCTTCTATACATTTCAAAGACTGCTTTTCTGTACTTGCTTTTAAATTGACCGACACTTTCACTAAGTTTAATTCCATCTTCTAAACTGTTCCACAGAATAACCTCCAACAGAAACACACATACTTTTAAGAGTTGAACTTACACTTTGTTGTTGCAATTTAAGTTTTCCTCTTAAGTCATACCTTTTACCACCTTCCCTGTCATGAAATAATTTTTGAATTAAACTTGGAAGAAGATAGTTTTTAGCTTTATACATAATTAGTGCAGTTTTCAATTTTACCAAATCAAAGAATTTTAACGCAGAGGCCTTAAGAAAAAGTAAATTAGTGTGATCATTGAACCTGACATTGAAAACTGTTCGTATGGCTCTTTTTTGCAATATGTAAAGAGGCAACAGGTTGGTTTTATATGCATTACCCCAGACTTCCACACAGTAACTCAAATATGGCAAAACAAAAGAATAATATAAAACAAGTAAAGACTGTTGGTTAAGTATGAACCTAGATCGCCTCATAACACCCACACTCTTTGCAATCTTGGAACATACATAGCCAATGTGAGTTTTCCAGCAAATCTTTTTATCAATTATCACGCCAAGAAATGTGACATGATCCACTCTTTCGATACTTATATTATCTATTATTATATGCACTGGAATGTCAACTTTACGTCTGCCAAATAAAATGAGTTTTGTTTTTTCTAAATTAAGTGACAATTTGTTATAATCAAACCAGTTTTTCAATTTATTCATTTCCTGCGTGATTTCTTGTAAAAGCTGCTGCAAGCCCTCACCAGAACAAATCATGTTGGTATCATCGGCGAAAAGTACAAATTTCATAACTTTTGAAACTTTACAGATGTCATTTATGTACAAAATAAAGAGTAAAGGCCCCAATATTGACCCTTGAGGCACACCACAAGTAATATGTCTTTCTGAGGAAATATGATTTCGGATTTGGACAGACTGTTTCCTGTTACCTAGATAGCTTCTCAGCCAGTTCAAAACCGTCCCCCTAGTGCCATATCTCTCCATCTTTTTTAACAAAATATCATGATCTATGGTGTCAAAAGCTTTTTTCAAATCAATAAAAACTCCAATGGTGAACCTCCCTTTGTCTAAATGTGTGGTTATTTCTTCTATTAAGTCAATAAGTGCATGTGAAGTAGATCTGTTTTTTCTGAACCCATACTGACTATCCGATAACAAATTATGCTTCTCTACAAAGCTATTTAATCTGGCAGCAAATAGCTTCTCCAGTAACTTGGAGAATTGCGGCAATAGGGAGACTGGTCTGTAGTTTGTAAATAGATGGCTGTCCCCAGATTTAAACAATGGTATTACTTTCGCAGTTTTCATTGAATTTGGGAATTTTCCTGACTGGAAGGACAGATTACAGATGTGCGTGAAAGGTTTTAAAATTCCATCTATGACCTTCTTCAATATTGCCATGTCGATCCCATGAAGATCTGTTGAGGTTTTATTCCTACAGCTCCTAATGATTTCCATAATTTCATTTTCATCAACAGGATTAAGGAACATTGAACCTGGATTTCGATCTATTAGGTAGTCTAGTTTTTCATTTTCCATTGGAACCCTTTCGACAATCTTTTGTGCCAACTCCGGTCCAATCCCAACGAAGAATTTATTAAAACCATCCACCACATCGTCCATGTTCCTAATGGTCTTGTCTTTATCTACAAAATAATCTGAATCTGGATAGTTCTCCTCCTTTGATCCGTTTCTAATAATTGTATTGAGCACCTTCCATAAACCATTGATATTGCTTTTATTACTTTCAAGTAATGTAGTATAGTAATCCTTTTTACAATTCCTAATGATATTAATTAATTCATTTTTATATATTTTATATTTGGCTTCAGCATCTTTAGTTCTAACTTTGATGAATTGTCTATATAGAAGATTTTTCTTTTTGCAAGCATTTATTAGTCCTTTTGTTAACCATAGATTTACATACTTTTGTTCCTTGACATATTTTTTAATCGGACAATTTCTGTCATATAATTTTTTTAAAGTTTCAAGAAATAAGTCATAGTTTTTATCACAGTCATTTTCTTGATATATTGATTCCCAGTTTTGAGTAATTAGGTCAGTTTTCAAGGCATTAATTGATTCATCTGTTTTAACTCTTATATATTTGCATCTGTCTAGGTTCTTTACCCCTCTATACTTGATGTCATACACTACAAAAACCGGAAGCCCCGACCGGGGGCCCGACCGACAGGATGGAGAGACACAGAGTTTTGTGCAGAACCCTTTATTTAGCCTCAGAAACCCTCACACGTGCCCAAGCGCCTTCACACAGCTTCATCCGACCCCCGCTGCTGTCCAGCTCTGCCTTATAAAGGCAGGCAGGGTGGAGAGCTGCAGCCACTCAGGCGGATGGGACACAGGTGCTTGTGTCCCATCAACCTCTCCACCCTGCCACAGTGATCACTAGTATCGTTAAGTAATAGTCCACTCACACTATTGTTATCCAAAATGTTAGTGAAGATGTTATCTATTAAGGTAGCACTGTGTGACGTTATTCTACTTGGTCTGGTGATTTTTGGGAACAAACACATGCTAAACATTACATCAACAAATTCCTCTGTTGGTTTATGCTTCTTAGCATTTAAAAGGTCAATATTAAAATCCCCACATATGAACAAATCCTTTTGGTTAATTACAGAAAACATTTTCTCCATCCACTCTTTGAATAGATCAATATTTGAACCCGGGGCCCTATAGATACAGCTTATAATAATATTCTTTCTTCTTTTCAATTGAATTTCAACTGTTACACATTCGAATACCTCATCCACTGCCAGTGACATGTTTTCTATAATTTTACACTCAAAGTTTTTGTCAATATAGAGTGCGACACCCCCTCCTTTTTTGTGTTGTCTGTTTGTGTAAAACATTTCGTAACCGCACATATTGAATTCTGTACCTTTTTCAGTATTTAACCAGGTCTCAGACATGGCAATTACATTAAATGGTGAATCAAATTGCTCTAAGTATTCTTTAATGGAGCTATAATTTGTATACAGACTTCTGCTGTTTAAATGGATAAATGCAATTTTGTTTTCAGTATTAATCATTCTAATAAATTTCATATCTGTATAGTACTTACAATCATTGCTTATATTCGCAAAAAAGTTATTATCAGGATCAATTTCATTCACCATACTTTGCTGTTTATAATCCGTGTAAATGAAAGTTTCCAGTTCCAAACTATCACAATCAACACTTGTGGACGTTTCCCCATCTACCTCATCATCAGATGAAGCTGAGTGGTCACAATCAATGCCAGACATGGACAACAAATTCCAGAAGTAGATCAACAGGGAAGTAGTCAGTGATATTGGGTGAGGAGCAAGAGCAACACATTGGACAGACAGACAGACAAACAAAACACACAGATACACACATAGACACATAAAGACTCACACACAACCACATAAAAACAAGAGGCAGGATAGCTGAGCTATCTACCGCAGACTCAGATTGCTTCCTTGGGTGAGAAAAAAAAAATTACAAATAAGAGGGCACTTATTATACTATAAAATAAAATAAAAAAAGACTCTCTTTCTTTTCTTTCCCTTTTTTTTTTAAAACAGAACAAAAACATTTATGCTGCATCTGAATGCACACGTGCATCAGCATACCTGTATGAGCATGCTCACACACAAAAACCAGCTAACTGAGCTTGTTAAGATCATGCAGTTTTAAACTAGGCTATAAGCTCAATAACAAAGTCAGACATAACAAATGTCCAACAATACAAAAGCACCTTCCCTTTTTTAAATACAATTTTTTTTTATTTATTCAATTAATCACTTGGCTAATAATTGTATTGAGCACCTTCCATAAACCCTTGATATTGCTTTTATTACCCCCCCCCCAACTAACTCAAATTGTAGCCTTGTAATTTCATTACATTTTCTATTATATTACTCCCGCCCCTGTCCAGTAACGTTCAAGCACCCTTAGTTTCACAGTCTTTGCAACAGTTTTAACTTTGCGACAGTGTTTCTTTCTTTACGGAGTCTTGAAGACTAGTGTCTCTGTTTACGGCAAACACACAGTCGAGCCATATCTGACTCCGGGTTACCCCAAATGACAGTCTCAAAAGTCAATAATAGTCTGGGAGAGAGGGGGGAGAGAGCGAGAGAGAGAGAAGGAGAGAGAAGGAAAGAACGAAAAGTAGAGAGAAAAAATATGCTCAAAAAAAAGAAAAGAAAAAAAGAAGTCATCCCTCAAGCGGAATACGTTGCGACGCTGGCAACTTCAGGACATGGCAACGCTACTCACAACTTCATCCAGGGGAGGAGGATGACGAGGACGGGGAGGAAAGATGATGGAAGAAGGACTCAGCCTCTTTAGGAGAACTGAAGAATTTTGGCTTTCCCTCCACCATCACTCTCAACTTGGCAGGATACATCAGAGAGTACTTCATGTCCGCGGCACGGAGAGACTTTTTGACAGCGTCAAACTGCCGCCGTTTCTTCACTAACCCAGCGCTGAAATCAGGATACACATGGATACGCGCACCCATATGGATGAGCTCACCTTTCATCCTGGCCAGCCGTAAAATCTTCACTTTGTCCTGGAACTGCAGAAACTTGACCAGGATGGGTCGGGGAGGAGCGGAGCTGGTGTTGGAGCTGAAGGTGGGAGTGCGATGGGCTCTTTCAATGACCGGTGCCGCTGAAAAGTTGTCTTTTCCCAGAAGTTGAAGAATCAGCTGGCTCATGAAGGTCACGATCAAGTCTCCCCCTTCTTTATGCTCTGGGATACCGATGAACCGCAGGTTGGACGACCGGCTTCTGTTCTCGGCTTCCTCGGCTTTATCCCTCAGGTAGATGTTCTCTTTTTCCAGCGCTTGCACTCGTTTTGTCAAATCACTGAGGTTGTCTTCATTAGCGCTCACACGCTGTTGGACCTCCGATATTTGTTCACACATCGTTGATAATGATCCCTGAATGTTGATCAGGCCAGTTTGGATGGTCTCAATTTTACTGTCAAAATGAGCCGTCATATCAACTTTGACTTGTTGAATGGCTTGCCAGATTGAATAGAGGTCGACCTTCTCCGTCACTACAGGAGACCAGGTAACTCCACAGTAGGGCTTAACAATGGTTAAAACGACAGTAAACAAATCTAGTCGATAACCTTATATCTGTGCACTTTGGTGAGGGTTTTAAAGAGGTTTAAACAGCCCAAATGAATGCAGCAATCTGGAGTCTGCAACAGACGCTCACTCAGATGTGGCCATCTTCGATGTGAGGCATGGAAATGCTATATTTTATTTTAAATGAGCATTTTATTGTTAAAAGAGCAAAAGAATATCACATTTCTACCACTTTTAAACACAACAGGTATGTCCAAATTCTGGGAGATTTCTCTCCACTTTTGTCCCTTGATGTTCCGATAGGCCTGCAGTCTCATCCCACAGCTCCTCACACAGACTCACAGAGACGCCCTGACGCTGACTCGTGTGCAGTTGCCGGGTCCTTGCTGTTGGAACTGATCCTTTTATGAGGGTAAATGTCGATGCAAAACCTCATTTTAACTGTCCCTCGCTGTTGAAACTGGTGGAAAACAGTCACCGCCGCTGAACAATGGCTGAAGCTCCAGCCGGCGGAGAGAGCTAACATAGCCCGGTAGGACTCCTTCTTCAGTCTGACAGCATCCTGTACTTCCACCACCGGGTTCTAGGATTGCCGCCACGACAGGCACCGGAGACCCTGCGACCACAACTTCGAGCTGCCGCGTCGACAATGGAGGCAGAGAACATGGTCCACTCAGACTTGATGTCCCCCGCCTCCCCCGGGATCTGAGAGAAGTCGGAGGTGGGAGTTGAAGATGTCCCTGACAGAGGGCTCAGCCAGACGTTCCCAACAGACCCTCACAATCTGTTTGGGTCTGCCCGGTCTGTCCAGCCTCCTCACCTGCCAGCGCGTCCAACTCACCACCAGGTGGTGATCAGTTGACAGCTCAGCCCCTCTCTTCACCCAAGTGTCCAAGACATGCGGCCAAAGGTCAGATGAAACGACAACAAAGTCAATCATTGACCTCCGGCCTAGGGTGTCCTGGTGCCACGTGCACTGATGGACACCCTTATGCCTGAACATGGTGTTCGTTATGGACCAACTGTGACTAGCACAGAAGTCCAACAACAAAGCACTGCTCGGGTTCAGATCGGGGAGGCCGTTCCTCCCAATCGCGCCTCTCCAGGTATCACTGTCATTGCCCACATGAGCGTTGAAGTCCCCCAGTAGAACAATGGAGTCCCCAGTTGGAGCACTATCCAGTACTCCTCCCAGAGACCCCAAGGAGGGCGGGTACTCCGCACTGCTGTTCGGCCCGTAGGCACAAACAAGAGTGAGAGACCTTTTCCCGACCCGAAGGCGCAGGGAAGCGCCCCTATCATTCACCGGGGTGAATTCCAACACATGGCGACTGAGCTGGGGGGCTATAAACAAGCCCACACCAGCTCGCCGCCTCTCACCCTGGGCAACTCCAGAGTAGTGGAGGGTCCAGCCCCTTTCAAGGAGCTGGGTTCCAGAGCCCAAGCTATGTGTGGAGGTGAGCCCGACTATCTCTAGCTGGTATCTCTCAACCTCACACACAAGCTCCGGCTCCTTCCCCCCCAGCGAGGTGACATTCCATGTCCCCACTGCCAGGGTTTTGGTCCAGGGATTGGGTCGTCGAGGCACCCCACCACGACTGCTACCCAGTCCACATGGCACCGGCCTGCCATGGTCCTTCCTGCGGGTGGTGGGCCTACGGGAAGGCGGGCCCACGTCGCCGTTTCTGGCTGAACCCGGCCACCAGGTGCTCGCCAGCGAGCCCCAACCCCAGGCCTGGCTCCAGGGCGGGGCCCCGGTGACGCCGATCCGGGCGACATTACGGTCCTTGCTTTCCTTCTTCTCATGGTAGGCTTTGTGAACCGCTCTTAGTCTGGCCCGTCACCTAGGACCTGTTTGCCATGGGAGACCCTACCAGGGGCGTATTGCCCCCAACAACATAGCTCCTAGGATCACTCGGGCACACAAACCCCTCCACCACAGTAAGATGGCGGTTCAAGGAGGGGTAACACCAATTAAAACACCAAGAAACTTAATTTTATAACTCTTTCAATTTCCACATTTTCAATTTCCAGACATACCTTTTGCTTAATTTGATGATTTCCAAATATCATGAACTTAGTTTTATTCAGGTTTAATGATAATTTGTTTTCATCAAACCGACACTTTAGTTTTAGCAATTCACTTTTGACCATCAATAACAGTTGCTGCAAATCTCCCCCCGAGCATAAAATATTTGTGATCTGCAAAAATCCACATTTTTAAAATATTAAACACTTTCCATATATCATTAATGTATAAAATAAATAACTTGGATCCAAAGATAGATCCCTGTGGGACACCGCAGTCGATGTTCAAGCACATTGATTTGTAATTACCTAATTGGACAAACTGCTTCCTATTACTGATGTAGCTTTGTAACCAAATGAGTGCTACCCCTCTGACACCATCCCGCTCCATTTTTTTGAGCAATATTCCATGATCAATCGTGTCAAAAGCCTTTTTTAGGTCAATGAAAACACCCACTGCATATTTTCTTTTATCAATGCATCCTGTTATCTCTTCTACTAGCTCCATTAGAGCCATGGAAGTTGAGATGATCTAAAACCGTACTGACTGTCATTTAGTAAGTTATGTTTGTCAATAAAATCGTCCAATCTTTGCACAAATAACTTCTCCAGTATCTTTGAGAACTGTTACAGTAAGGAAACAGGTCTATAATTTGTGAATAAATGTTTATTGCCAGCTTTGTATAATGGAATCACTTTGGCCAGTTAAATTTTTTCTGGGAAGGTGCCTGTTTTAAATGATAGATTACACATATGAGTAAGTGGATCAGCTATTCCCTCAATGTCGATGTCATTCCAATCTGTGGAAGTTTTGTTGGCACTTCTATTTACAATAGCAATCATTTCCATTTTATCAACAATTCCCAAAGATATTGAATCTGCATTACTCTCGCCACATTCCATTTCAGCTAGTTTCTTTCCAGTTGAAGTTTCCCTGCATCAACACACCTGATTCTAATTAGTGGTCATCACCAATGTTTCATCCAGGTCTGCACAGTTCTGTTGGTGACACAGTCATCTGTATCAGGGTTTACTGGAGCAGGGAAACATCAAAAACATGCAGGACAGCGGCTCTCGAGGACCAGGAGTGAGGACCACTGAATTAAAGATTCTGCATAGAGCACATATTGCCCCCAACTGTCTCTCCAAATATAGAAAAGATTTATTTCCAGTTTTTTTTAAATGTAAGACAGAAATTGGCGATCCTACTCACTGTTATTGGTCCTGTGTAAAAATACAAAAATATTGGAATGATATCTATGTTGGAAATACAGAAGGTTCTGAAAAAAAAGCTGGAATTCCACCCGGTTTCTCTTCTTCTGGGTCTTTCAAATGACTAGACTATATAATGTCCTGGCCCCCTCAGTGTCTGGACGGCACAGGACAATAATGGAATACATACTGTACCTCTGGACTTTCTCACTGGTCTTCTGTACTCCAAATCTAATGCCTTCGAAGGAATATGGAAACCATTTCTTGACTATATTAATGTAAATCTTAAATCTGCTATACTGATGAGAGCATTTGTATAAAAACAGTATTAATTACTTTTATTTATTTATTTTTTCTTCCCCTTGTGTAGCTTCCACTGTGTTGCAATCTAGGTTGCATAATGTACCTGTCATATTCACTAGAACTGATTTGTTTGGGTTCTTGCGTGGCTATTCCCAGCTTCTTGTTGTTGTAATTGTTATATGGTATTGCTGTTTTGTCTGGTCCTGTCTTTTGTATGTTTGTTTAATATAGAAAATGAATAAACACATTTAAAAAAAAAAGTCAATCTGCTAACAGTCATACTGGAACAAAGCCCGGTGAGACGCTGCACTCATTTTCTGCAGACTGCTCTTATTCTGGCCAATCTCTGTGACAGCATTTTGTGTCCTTCCTTCATGGTTTAAATTGTGTCTAAACTCGCTGGCCCTCACCAGTCGGACAGTAAACTGAGATGAAGACGGCTGTTGTTTCTTTCTTTTGTTTTGGTACATAATGACACCCAAAAGGGCACCAGGTTTCAGCTCAAGACCACCTCTTCTGTATCTTGGTCCAGCTGTTTTTGTCCACACTCCAGTGAAATCATTGTGCTCACATCAGATGATACAAACACCCACAAACTCAAGTTTGTCTTAAACAGACTAATGCTTGGAGGTATAACAGCAGCCTAAAGCCTGAATTAAGGTTCTGCATTAAACCAACGCAGAGCCTATGCCGTTGCCGTGACGCCGTCGTGAGATAAGGACAACTATTGTGCAAAAAAACAAAACAACCCCAAAAAAAAAAAGATCGCACACACACGTCGCCTGGACGCGTAGTTCCATTTTTTGGGAGGTGACGTCAGGCTACGGCGTAGGTTACGGAGAGACTCCCGCGTAGCCGCGTACCCTACGGATTAGGTTTAACGAAGAACCATAATTCAACCTTAAGACTCGTGTGTTAAGTTTATTTCAGGTTAGTGAGGCTCAGTCCGTCCATGCTCCACAATGTACAGGAAAGAACATCTTCAGCAATGACTTCACATGGAGCAGGTGCCTAAGGCCACGTTTCCACATTACCAGGTATTTACAAAAACTGATATTTCCCCCTCTACGTTTTGAAAAATATCATCATTTACACAAACCTGCATAAATAGCTGTCAAGGTGCTATGCGCAGCCAGACCTGCAGGGGGCAGTGTAACGAGAAGATAAAGTCATGCTAGCCATTCGGAATCCTGGAAAAAAACATCAACAAATGACTCGAGTAACTTCCAGTTACTTCCAAGATGAACGAGAGTCTTTGGTTTGGAGTGACAGAGAAGTGGAGTTACTTTTAAGTGTGACGTTAGAATATAAAACAATTAAAATACAAGAAAATATTGACGGTGGCCAAACAAATTGTAAACACAGGTCGCATTCATGACGCTGCACTGCAAAAACTAAAGATCTTACCAGGAATATTTGTCTTATTTCTAGTTAAAATGTCTCATTTTCAGTCAAAAAATCTCATTACACTTAAAACAAGAGTCATCACCAGATAAATAACTTGTTATTTGACAATTTTCACCTGTTTCAAATAAATTTTCACTTTTTTCCAGTGATGAGTCTTGTTTTAAGTGTTGTTGTTGTTGTTTTTTTCATTTTTTGACTAAAAATGAAAAATTTTAACTAGAAATAAGACAAATATTCTTGTTAAGATTTTGAGTTTTTGCAGTGCGGTGACGTTTCTGTCGCATAATGTGACGTTCTGAAGCCTAAGTGTCCGTTTCTCTCCGTTTACAAGCAAACGTGAAGACGGAGTTGTTGCAAATCTCCACTTTGGCCGGAGTTTTCAGAAATGATAGTTTTCGGTGACTTTGAGCTTCGTTTTCGTGTAAACGAACGGCCAAAAAGCATGAAAACGCCACTGTTTTTGCTACGTGTAAACGGGGCCTAATATTCCCTTTGTGATTAGCTTTTTTAACCAATAATCATAGAAATGGGGGAGTTCAGCTGCTACTGTCATATAAGCTGTTCTAAATAACTAGATGGTATTTTACTGTAAGTGCATCTGTGTAGCAGTAAATTAGAAGAACCTTTCGCCTGCCATGGTATCATAAAAGTCCAGCGTCTGGAATAAACTGGGGTGAATTTCTTCCATGACCATCTTTTCAGACCACACTTAACCTCACCACGGGATGACGATTAGATGATCTGGCCTCAATTACTTCACTGAAGTAAAGACAAAATACGACTGTGCTTGAACACATTTTCTTCACTGATCTCCCTGTGAGATCAGTGCTTTACAGAAATAAATTACTTTTAGATTTTTATGTTTTCACTTGGAATGTTATAATTCATCACAGGCGTGGGAGCTATTTGTAGAAAAAGGAAGAAAATTAAAGTAATTATCAAGAGTTTGTCTTTTTAAATGCACAATCTTGGGGGAAACTGTTTATCTGTCAGCACATAAGTTTTTTTCTTGCTGTAATTAAACAAACTGTAAACAGGAGTATAGGGATGTTGAGAATGGTATGATTTCTGAACTGTGGAGCTTTAATGTCCTCTGACATTATGCATACACACATGAAACACTAATTAGCTGAAACGAAAAAGTCTGTGTTGATAATTACTGCAATGAGAGGAATGCCAATTAGTGGACCAGGAGGAGAAAGAGGACACGGGATGGATTTTACTTTTCAAAGGGAATTCATTTTGTAATTGTTTTAAGCATAATTAGTGCGCGAGCACTGAGGGTGCGAGGACCCCATTGAAACTGAAGGAAATCTTTGTTATTATTTTATCTCGTTCCGAAAGGATCGCAATTTTGAGGCCTTTTCAGATATTGGAAAAGTGGCCGATTTTCACTGAAAAGTTTTCCGTCTAGTAACATTTTTTGATAAGGAATTCGTGAATGGCCGTGGCAAAATCTCTCAACACTAGATGTGGGACTTTGTATAACCTACCTGCACAAAAATTGGTACACACATTATTTTCTTTAATATGAGAAAAACCTTTGATGATGTCAACTTACCAAAATGTTTTGCATAAGTTAAACAGGTTAGGCGTGGCAGGGCTGCAAATGTGCATGTTTTGAAAAATAGTAGTTTGTGGGTGCAACAGAGCTATTGATCGTATATATATATATATATATATATATATATATATATATATATATATATATATATATATATATATAAGTATATATAATAAGTATATATATAAGTGCTGCTCAGGCGATTAAAAAATGTATCTAATTAATTACAGGATTGTTCATTAATCAAATGAATCACATTTTAATCTCATATCTGCTCAAGGTCCCCAAATAAAGAATTAGAATTCTAGGACATTCCAAAATTGCAGTGCATGACTAATCAATTGAATACACTAAGAATAAAAGATTTGAAATCCACATTTTTATTGGTGAAGTGTGTTTCATAAATGAAATTCAAAAGAAAAAGCTCAAGCACATCAGCAAACCAATTAGGCCAGATGTTTTATTCAAAAATGCAATGCAAATACAGTTAAATAAATACAATTCAGAAATAAAATAAGGCTGAGTCTCAAATAGGCACTTAAGCAGACTCTCAATTCAAAATTAAAACTAAAGCTGACTCAATACAGCAATTGAAGTACTAGTAGCTGTAACGTTTACAGGGGAACTTGTCCGGACATGTTTCGCATTTAAATGATAATTCAGGATTGGAGCAGCTCCGCTGATAGGAACATTATTTTTTACAAAATGTACAAATCACTGCGTTCTTGTTGATAGTCCCGTCTTCTTTCTTTTTATACATAAACTTGCCGTTCAAAGGCCCTAACAAAGATTTGCTGAGTCGCTCCCCTGAGACCCCAGGGGTCCGTTTCACAAAGCAGGTTTAGTGAAAACTCTGAGTCTGTTAACCCTGAAATGAGGGAAACTCTGAGTTTTCCGTTTCACAAAGGGAGGTAACTCAAACCAGAGAGTTACCTCTCTGGACTCTAGCCTGTTTCACAAAGAGAGGTAACTTAAGCTCTCCGTCAGTTACCGTAGTAACAGGCTCTCTTAACCTAACCTGGTCGCTAGCAGGTTTTCTTCCATAAACCCTGAGTTTCTCTCCGTCTCCTACCTCAGTGGCGTCAATTCAGCCAATGGGCCTTTACCCAATACACATCTGTTTTCTGCACCATGGACAGCAAGAGCAGAGTTAGAGAGCAGAAAAAGCGTATCTGACAAACGCAATTTAACTCATTCTGTTCACTTTATTCACTATGTCAGTGCAACAATATCACAGGGACATCTGAGTTTAACTTCAAACAGTTAAAGTCCAAATGCAAAAAGGAGAGGGAGGGAGCAGAAGACAGAAAGAGAGAGAGTAAAAAATTAATTAATCCATCAGTGGCTAACAGCCTCGTTAATATTTTCTGCTGCTGGGGCAACATTGGACCATCACTTGCCTTCTTTTTTTTTTTTTTAAATTGCGTGGTTGTCTGCTTCCTTTTCATTTTTGTAAGTTAGTAACACTGCAGATCGCGCTAAAAACCAGATTGATAGCAACCACTGTCATCAGGGACGCTGGGACATCACATTTCAACCAACCCAGTCTCACACAAAAACGTACCCTGGCTACGTTGGTCCAAATGCAAAAACGTAGAGGGGCTACAATATTAGCCCTTGAAATGTATAACTGTTCAGATTCAGATTCCTATGATTCCTATGACTTCTGCAACAGTGTTTCCTCTAAAACGTTCTGACTGGTTAGGAGGGTGTAGAAACCTCTAGCTCTGAGAGCCTCCTGACTAATGGAACATGGCCTATTTTGTGTCTTTTTTTGCATAGTTCACTAACGCCTTTAGCTAGGAGTCTGAATTTTTTATATGTTGTTTGGGGGCATCCCCTGATCAGACAGACGTTAGTTTGGTGGAGATCAGACCTGTTCTTTTCGTTGGGCGGGGCTTTGAAACGTCACCTTTTCCAACATTCGAACGGACACCGTTGCCACAATATTTGACCAAACCAAGTAAAACTTGACCTGTGGCCTCCATATGGGGCTTAAATTGGGCTTACCAAGTCTCAACTCTGTAAACCCTCTGCAATGCCAACTAGCTCTGTGGAAGTCGTACAGCCACAAGACCAAAAGATCCTAGCAAAGGGCCTTCTGCATTGCAACATAGTCAAAAATCAGCCTCCCAGCTCAAAGCGTTAGTGAATTATTCAAAAAACACACAAAAAAGGCACGAAAAAGGCACCACACACGGTGACCTTTGGCACTTCCGAAGGTCGCACGGGTCTGGACCTTGGCACAGTGGATGAGAGTCACCTCCTGATACAGAGTCTAGAATTTCAGCTTCCTAGCTCAAAGCGTTAGTGAACTATGCAAAAAAAGACACAAAATAGTCTTAGCAGGCCGCAAAGCAACAGACGCGGTGACCTTTGACACTTCCGAAGGTCACAGAGATCTGAAAATCCGCACAGTGGATGAAAGTCACCTCCTGATACAGAGTCTAGAATTTCAGCTTCCTAGCTCAAAGCATTAGTGAACTGTTCAAAAATAGACACGAAATAGGCCTCATAACAATACATAACAAACCTCCTGTGTCTACTGAGCATTAATAACATCTCATAATCGAAGGAGAACTAATTAAAACGGATGTCCTTAACATGAACCTATTGTATTATTGAATTATCAAGGACACTTTCGTGGTTTTTGTGTTTAGAAATGTTAAAATAGTTATATATAAATTAAAGCTGCAAGCAGCGATGAACGGGACCTCGCACGTGCAATTTGACTTGACTGATGATGATGATGATGATGGTGATGGTGATGATGATGATGGTGGTAGCGATGATGATGGTGATGATGATGGTGGTGATGGTGATGGTGATGATGATGATGATGATGATGATGATGATGATGATGATGATCACATATCGGCCAATCAGCTACTAGTATCACTTCCGCCGTAGGCTCTGCGTTGGTGTAACGCGGAACCATAAATAAGCCTGGAAGTTACACGTGTCATTTGTTGATGTTTTTTCCAGGATTCTGATTGGCTGGCATGATGCTCTCAGTGTGAAACAACTCTTTTTTTTCTCACAATCGAAGGGAAAAACATGAAAATTGGTGTGCAGGAAATTAACCCACTAATGTTGTGTAATTAACAATGATACAGTGGTGTTTCTGCCTTAAGAAATGTTGCAGATATCAAAAATCGCCGTTAACGTCAAAACGTACAGTTCAACAGTGTGTGTGTGTGTGTGTGTGTGTTTTTTTTTCTCTCGCACCGGAGCCACTCATCGTCTGCGCTCCGGGACCTCCCACTTTAGAAATTAAGCACTGGGCCTGGCATATATTTTAATAACGGGGCCATGCAAGAGAATTGGTGGTTTTATTACTCAAAGGAAGTAAAACAAGCACATGGTTCATACATTTCCGTCAATAAGATCCATTAAATGAGGGTAAAATAACCAAAATATATTTCTTGCTATGAATATGATAAAATCTGCTTTTCATGGCGAAACTATCTTAAAATATTGCAATTTAGACCGAGAATCAAAGAAATGGCAGCAATTTTATTTTTCCTTAAATGTAACAGTTATACATTTCAAGGGCTAGAAAAATGTAACAGTTATACATTTCAAGGGCTAATATTGTAACCCCTCTACGTTTTTGCATTTGGACCAACGTAGCCAGGGTATTCTGACGAGATCTGAAAAACCTTGCAACCAGAGCAAGCAAGAGATTATGTACATTTATTGAGTGAATATTATGAAAGTGAAATATGTATTGCTAGAAATGTAATCAAAACGCATTTCTATGCAGAAACTAACTCAAAATATTGATTTTTTCCACAGCGTGTCCAGCAACCAAAAATGTAACCATTTCACGTTATTAAAACGTTCCAGTTTTGCATTATTCTGATGAGATCTGAAAAAACCTTGCAACCACGAGCAAGCAAGAGATTATATACATTTACTGAGTGAATATTATGAAAGTGAAATATGTATTGCTAGAAATGTAATCAAAACGCTATGCAGAAACTAACTCAAAATATTGATTTTCTTCACAGCGTGTACAGCAACCAAAAATGTAACCATTTCACGTTTTTAAAACGTTCCAGATTTACATTATTCTGACGAGATCTGAAAAAACCTTGCAACCACGAGCAAGCAAGAGATTATATACATTTACTGAGTGAATATTATGAAAGTGAAATATGTATTGCTAGAAATGTAATCAAAACGCATTTCTATGCAGAAACTAACTCAAAATATTGATTTTCTTCACAGCGTGTACAGCAACCAAAAATGTAACCATTTCACGTTTTTAAAACGTTCCATATTTACATTATTCTGACGAGATCTGAAAAAACCTTGCAACCACGAGCAAGCAAGAGATTATATACATTTACTGAGTGAATATTATGAAAGTGAAATATGTATTGCTAGAAATGTAATCAAAACGCATTTCTATGCAGAAACTAACTCAAAATATTGATTTTCTTCACAGCGTGTACAGCAACCAAAAATGTAACCATTTCACGTTTTTAAAACGTTCCAGATTTACATTATTCTGACGAGATCTGAAAAAACCTTGCAACAACGAGCAAGCAAGAGATTATATACATTTACTGAGTGAATATTATGAAAGTGAAATATGTATTGCTAGAAATGTAATCAAAACGCATTTTTCTATGCAGAAACTAACTCAAAATATTGATTTTCTTCACTCAAAAATGAAAAATGTCCACCGTGTTTGTTGGTATCACGGCCAGAATCTTAAAAGTCACGTGACTTGGGCGCAAAACGAATCGGCAGAAAAAAGTAACAGTTATACGTTTTAAGGGCTAAAAAAACGTAACAGTTATACATTTCAAGGGCTAATATTGTAGCCCCTCTACGTTTTTGCACTTTGGACCAACGTAGGCAGGGTACGTTTTTGTGTGAGACTGGGTTGTTTCAACATATGAGGGGGGTTGAAGTGTTGGGAAGGATAATACCTAGTGAAATCCATCATGTTGTTCTGATATGCATTTGTAGTTATTTTAAATGTATTAAGTAATAGGATAAATCAATACTAATAGACACAGAGTAATTCCATAAATGTATTAAAAAAAAAACAATTACATTTTCCCCTGAAGCCGAGGTGTGGCGGCTGCCCCTGATCTAAATGACAATAAAATTTCATTCAATACCATTCCACCACTGTTTTCATCTGTAATACTATAAGACAGTGTGCTTAAATGTTAAATGAATACTGCATTCAAACTTACACATTGACTGCAGCAACTTTCTCCCACGCAAATTTTGTTTTGTTTTAGTTTTTTTTTTTTTCCAAAATATGCTCTCATACTCGCCATACGCACGTATTAACACTTCTAACTCCAGTGGCGTGAATTATAATAATAATAATAATAATAAATTTTATTTCTAAGGCGCCTTTCTAGGCACTCAAGGTCGCTGTACACAACATGTTAAAATAATTGCAGAATACATTTAAAAACAAACATCAGAAGCATTAAAAAACAGTAGAGGTAAGAACATTAAAAGAGATGAATTGTTAAATGGGATAGGCAGTCTTGAACAGATGAGTTTTGAGTTGTGATTTAAAATTAGGGAATGAATCAATGTTCCTGAGTTGGGGTGGTAGTGAGTTCCAGAGACGAGGAGCAGAGCGGCTGAATGCTCTGCTCCCCATGGTGGTGAGACGGGCGGAGGGGGCAGACAGTTGTAGGGAGGAAGAGGATCTTAGAGCTCGGGAGGGAGTGTGGACGTGGAGGAGATCAGACAGATATGGGGGGGCGAGGTTGTGGATGGCCTTGAAAGCAAACAGAAGGACCTTGAACTGGATACGGAACTGAACCGGGAGCCAGTGGAGCTGTTGGAGGACAGGAGTGATGTGATGGATGGAGGGGGTCCGAGTTATGATGCGGGCAGCTGAATTCTGGACCAGTTGGAGTTTATGGAGGGATTTGTGAGGGAGGCCGAAGAGCAGAGAGTTGCAGTAGTCCAGGCGGGAAGTGACGAGGCTGTGAACAAGGATGGCGGCAGTGTGGGGGGTAAGGGAGGGGCGGAGGCGATTGATGTTACGTAGATGGAAGTAGGCAGACCGGGTAATGTTATTGATGTGGGATTGAAAAGATAGTGTGCTGTCCAGGATGACACCCAGGCTCTTAGCTTGGGGGGAGGGTGAAACAGTGGAGTTGTCTATAGTGAGAGAAAAACTGTCGGTTTTGGATAAGGTGGATTTGGTGCCAATGAGGAGAACCTCTGTTTTATTGCTGTTTAATTTAAGGAAGTTTTGGGTGAACCAGGTTTTTATTTCAGAAATGCAGTCAGTAAGGGAGGTGGGCGGGAGAGAGGATGAGGGTTTGGTGGTGAGGTAGAGCTGGGTGTCATCAGCATAGCAATGGAAGTGGACGTTGAATTTGCGGAAGATATTGCCGAGGGGAAGGAGGTAGATGATGAAGAGTAGGGGCCCCAGGACAGAGCCCTGGGGCACACCAGAAGTGACGGAGGAGGGGGTGGATTTCAGGGACTTGAGTTGGATGAACTGAGTGCGGCCAGAGAGGTATGACGTGAACCAGTCCAGTGGAGTGTGGGTGATGCCGATGGAGGATAACCTGTTGAGGAGGGTGGTGTGACGGATGGTGTCGAAGGCCGCACTCAGGTCAAGGAGGATGAAGATGGTGAGGAGTCCAGAATCAGCTGCCATGAGAAGGTCGTTGGTGATTTTGATGAGTGCTGTTTCGGTGCTGTGAAGTGGGCGGAAACCGGACTGGAACTGTTCATACAGGTTGTTATGGGACAGGTGAGAATGGAGTTGGGAAGCAACTGTTTTTTTGAGAATTTTGGAGATGAAAGGTAGATTGGATATTGGACGGAAGTTGTTGAAGTTAGAGGGGTCGGCACCAGGTTTTTTCAGGATTGGAGTGATGGCAGCAGTTTTAAAGGATGCAGGGACAGTTCCAGTGGTGAGAGAGGAGTGGATGATGGCAGAGATGAGGGGAACCAAGGAGGGGGAGCAGGCTTTAACAAGATTATGTGGATCTTCAGATGCAAACTAATGTTTCCTCAAAGCAATTTTGTAAATTGAAATGTTAAAAAAAGTTTGAAAAAAAAAAGTATGTGGTTCTTTTGTCGTCGCCGGTTGCCATGGTGAATCGTTGTATCAGGGCTCTATAGATACTGGCTTTTGATAGTTGTGGCGCACGCGCTTAACTCCAGGTGAAACTACTTAGAGTTGAGTAAATTAACTCTAAACCGCTGTTCTGGAATCGAAAACTCAGAGTTTCCGATCTCAGAGTAGATCAACTAAGGCCCCGTTTACACGGAGCAAAAATGGAGGCGTTTTCATGCGTTTTGGCCGTTCGTTTACATGAAAACGGAGGTCAAAGTCACCAAAAACGATCATTTCTGAAAACGCCGGCCAAAGTGGAGATTTTCAAAAACTCCGTTTTCACGTTTGCGTCTAAACAGGGAAAACGGAGGAAAACGGAGATTTAGGCTCAGAACGTCACCAGCATCATTTGTGCGACCTGTGTTTACAATTTGTTTGGCCACCGTCAATATTTTCTTGTATTTTATATTCTAAAGTCACACTTAAAAAGTAAGACCCCGTCCACACGTAGCTGGGTATTTTTAAAACCGAATATTTCCCAGCCTCCGTTTATAAAATAATTTGTATCCACATTACATCGTTTTTTAAAAAAAAAACCCTTCCACACATAACCGAAGATCTGCTTTTTCGACCACATTCATAAGCATTCTAAACCTGTAGATCATCTGCGCCTCCCGGGGAAGCTGCACCTCCGCGGCGCGCAGCTTCCCCGGGAGGCGCGTCTCCTTCTCTGTAAGCCGCAGTTAACGAGCCAGAGTCCCCCCGTGTCCCGCCACGGAGTTGCCGCGTTAATATCTTAATATCTTCGGTTTAGCAGATACCCGGCTACGTGTGGACGGGGTATAACTCCACTTCTCTGTCACTCCAAACCAAAGACTCTCGTTCAGTCTTGGAAGTAACTGGCAGTCAAGGCTGATTTATGGTTCCGCGTTACACCAACGCAGAGCCTACAGCGTAGGGTACGCGGCGACGC
This sequence comes from Cololabis saira, assembly GCF_033807715.1. Taxonomy (NCBI): domain Eukaryota; kingdom Metazoa; phylum Chordata; class Actinopteri; order Beloniformes; family Belonidae; genus Cololabis; species Cololabis saira. The sequence continues at coordinate 293,580 of NC_084608.1, read as the reverse complement.
GCTCCGTACTGCCCCCTGCAGGTTTGGCTGCTCATAGCACCTTAACAGCATTTTCATGCCGCTTCGTGTAAACGAAAATTTTTTTGAAAACGTAGAGGGGGAAATATCCGTTTTTGTAAATACTCGGCTACGTGTAAGCGTGGCCTAAGAGTTCAGGATTAGACTCAGAGTTTGTTGAGCCTGCTTTGTGAAACGGACCCCTGGTCCGTCACTGCTTTGTTAGTTTGACTAGCAGCAGGAGGGAAGTGACCTGTTACTGCCAAGTGAACTACGGCTCCCTCCAGGGACGTGCCGCCCATAGGGCAGGTTAGGCAAATGCTAGGGGCGCCAGCCAAGGACGGATTATCATGACCACGGGCCCTGGACACAAACTCGCTATGGGGCCCTACAATAATATCCTACGTGCACGGTGCATGCCCTCCCCAATCACTCAGTTTGGTCACACAATGGCGCAGAGAATCCACAATCACACCGTGTGATTGTGGATGGCGGAGTGGCGGAGCGTGGGTCTCAGTACAGAGGGGGCGGAGCCTTCTCCATGGGCCCTTATGATAGTCATTTTAACGTTCAACAACACCTCATCCTGCCCGTCAAACAACATTTATTCTCACCTTTATTGAGCTAAGCCTATAGGCCTATGCTGCAGAAAGCAGAGTAAAGTCACAAACTTGTTCAGAAGAACACACACACACACACACACACACACACACACACACACTCGATTTAACGCGGAACCATAAATCAGGCTTTCCAGCCAATCAGCGTTGGCTCACGGCCCTGATGCGTTCAGGACAGTTGTAAAGTAAGAATTAGTCTACACTGGCCGCACAATACACATTTTATCGTAATTATAGCCTACAATTTACGATTATATATGAACGTATCACACAAAACGGGGCCCTATCATTGGGCCCTATGAGCTTGTAAATTTATTTTAATTTACACGTAAAAAAAAAAAAAAAATGTTTGAAAGCCGAGGGCCCCCATTGGCTCCAGGGCCCTGGGTACACGCCCACTTTGCCCATGCGGTAATCCGTCTATGGCGCCAGCATGCCAGGGGGCGCCATGCAACCAGCTGTTTTTTTTTTTTTTTTTTTTTATAAACTTTTGAAAAATTAGAAATGAAGACACTAAAAAACAACAGTACATATATAGCCATAAGTCTTTAAATAATAATGAATTCGTTTTTCTAATTTTAATTTCTGCCTGGCTGCATCCTTCTGCCTCTCTGGCAGCCACAATTAATTTTGCTGCGGTCCCTCACCTCAACTCACTCGCGTGCGGCGCCCCCTCCCCCACCCACTTCAGCGTAAGCTCTGCGTTAGTTTAATGCAGAACCATAAATCAGCCTTTAGCCAGTTGTCGCATCAGAAGGAGCCTTAAAGCAGGAAATATGTTTTGATGTGGATGGAAATATGTTTTGTTGTGGTTTCCTGCCCAACCCTGGATGAAACCATCATTGGTAAGCTGTCATAATTAGGGATGGGAATTGATAAGATTTTTTCGATTCCGATTCTCTTATCGATTCTGCTTATCGATTCGATTCTTTATCGATTCTCTTATCGATTCTCATTTGGAAAAAAGGAGAAGAAACAATTTTAGTATCAACTTTGTTTTAATAAAACAAAGTTGATACTAAAATTGTTTCTTTGTTTCAATTTCTTTGTTTCTCCGATCTTTTTTGCCCCCAGCCTTGGGCTCCTCGATGGTGCCAGGGGGTCCCTACAAAATGATTTGTAATATACAGTAAAATATGTATTTAATATAAAATAATAATAATAAAATAAATATTCTTCTGTAGAAATTAACGAAAAACAACATATTATTTTGTGGCAATTACACAAGAATGTCCAGTAACATGTTCAACACCACAAACTTAGTCACTCATGATAACATTCATCTATTCTGGCCTGATACTCTTCCTGCCTTGATGAAAGGAGAATCTAACGGTAGAAGCTCTTTAACTCTCCATAAATGAGCTGATCAGCTGCAGCTGTGTCAGGAGCCCCGCTGTCCGCCGGAGCGCAGCTCTTCTAAAGCATGATTTATGGTTCCGCGTTAAATCGACGCAGAGCCTACGGCGTAGGGTACGCGGCGACGCGCAGCGTACGGTTCGTGTTGCCGCGTACCCTACGCCGTAAGCTCTGCGTTGGTGTAACGCGGAACCATAAATCAGCCTTACCACATGCAGGCTGACTCCGCGCTCCCAGCGGATCAGCCGGCTGAGTCCTAACAGTTTCCCCCCTCTCTTGAAATGTCCACATTGCAAGAATTGTCGCCCTGTTGTCATCCTTTTTGGTAAAATGTAACCAAACTTCCCAGCGTTTGTGCCGCTTTGTCCCCGTGTTTTCCTGCTGGGCGCAAATGCGCACGCTGCGCAACGTGCTTGGTGACGTCATTCGCGCCCACTGGAATCGATAAGGGAATCGTTTGGGAAAAAGGCAAACGATTCCAAGGAATTGAAACACTGGGAACCGGTTCTCAACAAGAACCGGTTCTCGATTCCCATCCCTAGTCATAATATTAATTATTTCTGATAACATTGTCATGACGCTGAGTATCAGGCCTTTCCTATATTGTTTGTTGCTGTTTGACCGCCGTGTCTGATTGTGTTAAATACATGTGTTGCACATTGTAAACTGTTGTTGTGTAGGTTGAACACGTGTGTTTGAATTGATCTACTCAGCGAATCCGACATCTATGGCTAAGATGAAAACTTAGCCTTAAAAATAAAAATATCCCCACGATAAGTCATAATTATGAGATAGAAAGTCAAAATTATGAGATAGAAAGTCATAATTATGAGATAGAAAGTCGAAATTATGAGATAGAAAGTCATAATTATGAGATAAAAAGTTGAAATTATGACTTATGTCATAATTCTGACTTACCGTGGGGATATTTTTATTTTTAAGGCTAAGATTTCATCTTATTTTTTTCTTTTACTGGTGGAAATGGGTTCCATAGACATCACTGGATGTCATTAGATTTTTATCTCCAGTTTGATACTTATATTTTAAAGTCTGCATTATGTTTATAGTTAGGTTTGACATAATGACTGGTAAATCCATGGTGCTGAAACCTAATTTGAATAGTTCTGACCGTGTCGCCTGTGTGCTGTGGTTGTGTGTCAGAGACGCTGATCTGTGGCATTTTTTAGCGATTATGTTTTAACGGGGATGTTTAGGCCACAAGGGCCCATCTAGAATGCTTCGCCCCCCTTAGGCTGGGACCCTGCTCCGCCCCTGACCTTGACAATCATGTGCATTTAAGTAATCCTCGTGTTTTATTGTTAAACTTACTTCTGATTGTCTGCTGAAAATCTAGATAATTGTTGGGAAAACGCGTTAGCCGGTCAATGGCTATAATGCTGTTGTTATTAGGGTCCGAGCACCTTCAGTGCGAAGGCCCTATTGCAGGGGTTCTTAACCTTTCTGACCTTGGGGCCCAATTTTTTCAGAACAGAGTGGCCCGGGGCCCGTTAAATATTAACACTGTATAGCAGGTGTATTCAACTTTAAGAGGTCCATTTAGAGAAAATTTACTCAAGCGAAGGTCCAGAACATCATTATATATATATATATATATATATATATATATATATATATATATATATATATATATATATATATATATATATATATTCAAGTAGCCTCATAGTTGTATCAACATCTGCATCTGACTGTTATATTAAAAAAGTACATATTTGCCCATTAACATGTGTAACTTCAATTACACATATTTTTTTCTCTTAAAAATAAAATAGATTTTCTTTTATTTTTCAAATGCTCTTATTTTATTTCTTTAACAGCAGTTTGAATTTCCCCTTTTCTTTGTTAATTGTCTCAACACATTTTTATAATAAATAAATATAAACACATCTTAACAATTGAACAGTTTTGCAGTTTCTCTTTCTTCCCCTCTAATGATCTTATGCCCCCAATTTCTGTCGTTCAGTGAGAGAACTGAGCTCTAATTTCTCCTGCCAGGACTTTAAATCTGGGCTGGATGGTGTCAGGTTCTCATGCACATGTGAAGGTGCTCATTGATGAGCCTGGAACGATATTTAGTTTTAATTATGTTCATTGTGGAGAAAGCTGCTTCACAGCTGTATGTGGACCCAAACATGTTTTAAGATGGTCAGCTTATTTTCTGTGACTTCAGTTCAGACTTGAGTGGATATGTTTGATGAAAAACTTTGTGTTTTGTTTCAGTGGCATTTCACTTTTGCACTTTGAACGCCACGGTCTCTGAACGTATGAGACACTGGTTTTGTCCCAGTGGGAAGACTGAACCAGGATTAATTTGTCCATTCCGGGTTGAACTTCCCTTTCCACCTGTTACGCTTCTCATCTCTGTAAGAGTCAAGCTAATTACTTACTAAGTAACTTACTAAGTTTTATTTACATTAATAAGTTGTCAGGACTGCGCGTGTCGGATTTCATCCGAGCCTGATCAGCTGAGACGGCAGCTCTCTGGCCGCTGCAGCCGTGTCACTTTCCGATGCTTTTGCGAGCCCGAACAACAGTCCAGCCCACACCTACATCTACAATCCTTCAGCAGTAACGACGGAGCCGCCCGAGCGGCACCGACCTCCCCGGCCGCGGGGACGTGTCGGGATAAATGATCACGCCGCGCTCGCTCGCTCTGGGCGCAGACCCAAGTAATCGATCCCTGATCCTGGTGGATCTAAACGTAATCTGTGCAAAATGAAGGATTTTCTCTATAAATACACACCATTTCTCTTACTATTACACGTACAGCTAGCTGAGGGTCTTCTTCTCCTCATTTGGTTGGGAGTTGCTATGCAGTCCCGCGGCCCCCGCGGCCCACACGTACAAAACTGATTTTTTTTCGCGGCCCACTAGATGGCGCTCGCGGCCCAAGTGTGGGCCGCGGCCCTATGGTTAAGAATCACTGCCCTATTGTATCTGTAGGAATTTTTCTTTCTTTCTTCTGACGAAAGGAGGGCCTTTTTGCCCCCCTAAACGTGCCCAAAAAATCACCAAATTTTGCATGCAAGTCAGGCCTGGCGAAAAATGTGATATTTAATGGTTTGCATTAATGGGCGTGGCAAAATGGCTCAACAGCGCCCCCTTGAAAACTTTGTGCCTCAAGCCCCAGAATGCCGTATGTCGTACACGCACGAAAGTCGGTACACACCTGTATCATGGCGCAACTGAAAGAAAAGTCTCTTGGCGTCATGCCCGAAACCGAACAGGAAGTCGGCCATTTTGAATTAGTTGTGTCATTTGGGCGAAATTTATGCCATTCCTTCGAAAGTTAATTCAGCCCGAACCGTAACGTGCACCCAAGTGTGTTATACATCAAAATGTGTGTATCCATCCTGCGACTACACGCATTACTTTTCTCTTTCAAAAGCGTTACCGTGGCGACGCTAGACGCCAAAAAGCGCGGCCACCCTTCATCTGGTTGGTTCAGACAGAAAAAACTTTGCGCCTCAAGACCCATAATACGGTTTGACGTACATGAACAAAAATTGGTACACACCTGTATCATGTCGCAACTTAAAGAAAAGTCTCTTGGCGCCATGGCCGAAACCGAACATGAAGTCGGCCATTTTGAACATTCTGAATTAATTGCGTAATTTTGGAGCAATATATGCCATTCCTTCGAGAGTTAATTCAGCCCGAACCGTATCGTGAACCCAGATGTGTTGTACATCAAAATGTGCGTCTCCATCCTGCGACTACACGCATTACTTTTCTCTTTCAAAAGTGTTACCGTGGCGACGCTAGATGCCAACAAGCAGACCCCCCCTTCATCTGATTGGTCCATATTTGATAGTTCCCCAAAAGGCACAAAATTTGGCATGCAAGCCAGGCCTGGCGATAAATTTGATCTTTCATGGTTTGCATTAATGGGCGTGGCAAAATGGCTCAACAGCGCCCCCCGGAAAACTTTGTGCCTCAAGCCCCACAATACGGTTTGACGTACATGCACGAAAATCGCTACACACCTGTATCATGTCACAACTAAAAGAAAAGTCTCTTGGCGCCATGGCCGAAACCGAACAGGAAGTCGCCATTTTGAATAAATTGTGTCATTTTGGCGAAATTTATGCCATTCCTTCGGCAGTTAATTCAGCCCGAACCGTAACGTGCACCCAGGTGTGTTATACATCCAAATGTGCGTGTACATCCTGCGACACCACGCATTACTTTTCTCTTTCAAAAGTGTTACTGTGGCGACGCTAGACGCCAAAAGGCGCGCCCCCCCTTCATGTGATTGGTCCATATTTGATAGTTCTCCAAAAGTCACCAAATTTTGCATGCAAGCCAGACTTGGCGATAAATTTGATATTTCATGGTTTGCATTAATGGGCGTGGCCTAACGGCTCAACAGCGCCCCCTAGAATACTTTTATCTGCCATAACTTTTGAATGGTTTGACATAGGAAGTCGTGGGTGGTGTCATGGGACTCTGTAATGAGTCCTTAAGCTTCGTTGGCCTTAATTAGCCCCGCCCCTTCTTCTGATTGGTTGTCCCGATTTCCTGCTATAACATTGGAATGGTTTGACATAGAGAGTCGTGGGTGGTGTCATCAGATTCTTTATGGAGTCCTTGACCTTCATTGGCCAGAATTAGCCCCGCCTCTTCTTCTGATTGGTTGTCCCTTTTTTCTGCTATAACTTTTTAATGGTTTGACATAGGAAGTCGTGGGTGGTGTCATGGGACTTTGTACTGAGTTCTTAAGCTTCGTTGGCCTTAATTAGCCCCGCCCCTTCTTCTGATTGGTTGTCCCGATTTTCTGCTATAACTTTGGAATGGTTTAATATAGAGAGTCGTGGGTGGTGTCATGGGACTCTGTAATGAGTCCTTAAGCTTAGTTGGCCTTAATTAGCCCCGCCCCTTCTTCTGATTGGTTGTCCCGATTTTCTGCTATAACTTTGGAATGGTTTGACATAGGGAGTCGTGGGTGGGGTCATCAGATTCTTTATGGAGTCCTTGACCTTCATTGGCCTGAATTAGCCCCGCCCCTTCTTCTGATTGGTTGTCCCTTTTTTCTGCTATAACTTTTGAATGGTTTGACATAGGAAGTCGTGGGTGGTGTCATGGGACTCTGTAATGAGTCTTAAGCTTCGTTGGCCTTAATTAGCCCCGCCCCTTCTTCTGATTGGTTGTCCCGATTTTCTGCTATAACTTTGGAATGGTTTGACATAGAGAGTCGTGGGTGGTGTCATCAGATTCTGTATGGAGTCCTTGACCTTCATTGGCCTGAATTAGCCCCGCCCCTTCTTCTGATTGGTTGTCCCTTTTTTCTGCTATAACTTTTGAATGGTTTGACATAGGAAGTCGTGGGTGGTGTCTTTTCTGATATGCTTATGGGGGGCGGTGGCCGTGAGTGCGAGGGCCCGTTCATCGCTGCTTGCAGCTTTAATTGTTGTTAAAATTGTTATTGTAAGATGTTTTGAGCTAAATTGAGGTTTTTACAGGGTATTTTGTATATAGTTATTATTGGTAGTAGTTGTTATTATTTGTGTGCAATACCTTTTACTTGACCTATTTTACTATTTGAAATTTTGTTTGTGTGTGCACTTGTTTCTTTATTTAATTGTTGCTCTGAGTTGTTGTATTACTTATTTATTACATATTATATATTTAATTATTTCAATTCAATTCAATTCAATTCAATTTTATTTATATAGCGTCTAATACAACAGATGTTGTCTCTAGACGCTTTCCAGAGATCCAGAACATGAACATAAACATAAACATAAACATAAACCCCCGAGCAACTATTATATAAACAATGGCAGGTAAAAACTCCCTTAGTGGGAGAAAAGCCTTAAGCCAAACAGTGGCAAGGAAAAACTCCCCTTTAGGAGGGAAGAAACCTTGAGCAGGACCAGGCTCATAAGGGGGGACCCTCCTGCCGAAGGCCAGACTGGGGGAGTCAGGGACGTCGACAGCACACAGCAGGCGGGTGGAAGCAGCAGCGGGATGACCAGAGGTGGGGGGGGGGGCGTCAGCAGCACACAACAGTCATGTGGAAGCAGCAGCGGGATGACCAGAGGGGGGGGGGGGCGTCAGCAGCACACAACAGTCATGTGGAAGGAGTAGCGGGATGACCAGAGGGGGGGGGGGGGGGGTGCTATGTCAATTATTTAATACATCCTAAAGAAATTGCCTCTGTGTGTGTGCGTGTGCGTGTGCGTGCGTGCGTGCGTGCGCGCGTGTGTGTGTGTTGGTAGTGGAAGGGACGGGAATGTGGTGGGGGGGGGGGGCGCCCGCAAATATTTTGCCTAGGACGCCAAATGGGTCAGGAACGGCCCTGGCTCCCTCAATGGGACACATTTAAAATGCTCGCACATTTTGCCACTCATAATTAGCAGTGTAATTAATTAATCTAATTAACGTGCTAAACTGACAGCCCTAATATATATATATATATATATATACATAAATAAATATCAGTGGTGATTCCTCTAAGACTGCAAGGGAAGCTCAGCTTCCTCTAAAAGTGGTCAAATATGTACTGTTGTGTTTACATTTCATTGACTATATATGCGCTAGAACGTGATCACCTTTAGTTCAGAATCTTATCACAGTCACAGACGCGACTTCCTTCTCATTCATTCCTCAGCTTCACGTGCAGAAACTCAGCGTCTATGAAGCTGGAGTGGGTTGTTCCACTGCAGCCAAACACACCGTCATTGGATAAATGCTGGGTTTGTCCTGCCCATCGGAAGCTTCTCTGGGGGTCTATAGGGCAGTGGGCGTGGCCTAGACTGGCCTGCTGCATGATGATTGGATGATCTGTCTGAGGCTGAATCCCTTTCTGATTGACAGAGAAATGGGCGAATCAGCGATCTTGAGATATAAACACTGCCGGTTTTCAAGTTTTGTAGCTTCATTCCGTCATTCCGAGTTGATCGGAGAGTTTGGAAATCCTCGTAGTGACTTTTGTCTTTGTTAAAACGATAAGCGACACACTCAGCAACTTGTTTGGAGACTGTACTGGTGTTACTGGAGACTGTACTGGTGTTATTAGAGACTGTACTGGTGTTATTGGAGACTGTACTGGTGTTATTGGAGACTGTACTGGTGTTATTGGAGACTGTACTGGTGTTATTGGAGACTGTACTGGTGTTATTGCAGACTGTACTGGTGTTATTAGAGACTGTACTGGTGTTATTGGAGACTGTACTGGTGTTATTGGAGACTGTACTGGTGTTATTGGAGACTGTACTGGTGTTATTGGAGACTGTACTGGTGTTATTGGAGACTGTACTGGTGTTATTGGAGACTGTACTGGTGTTATTGCAGACTGTACTGGTGTTACTGGAGACTGTACTGGTGTTATTGGAGACTGTACTGGTGTTATTGGAGACTGTACTGGTGTTATTGGAGACTGTACTGGTGTTATTGGAGACTGTACTGGTGTTATTGGAGACTGTACTGGTGTTATTGGAGACTGTATTGGTGTTATTGGAGACTGTACTGGTGTTATTGGAGACTGTACTGGTGTTATTGGAGACTGTACTGGTGTTATTGGAGACTGTACTGGTGTTATTGTAGACTGTACTGGTGTTATTGGAGACTGTACTGGTGTTATTGGAGACTGTATTGGTGTTATTGGAGACTGTACTGGTGTTATTGGAGACTGTACTGGTGTTATTGGAGACTGTACTGGTGTTATTGGAGACTGTATTGGTGTTTGGAGACTGTACTGGTGTTATTGGAGACTGTACTGGTGTTATTGGAGACTGTACTGGTGTTATTGGAGACTGTACTGGTGTTTGTAGACTGTACTGGTGTTTGCAGACTGTACTGGTGTTATTGGAGACTGTATTGGTGTTATTGGAGACTGTACTGGTGTTATTGGAGACTGTACTGGTGTTATCGGAGACTGTACTGGTGTTATTGGAGACTACACTGGTGTTACTGGAGACTGTACTGGTGTTATCGGAGACTGTACTGGTGTTACTGGAGACTGTACTGGTGTTATCGGAGACTGTACTGGTGTTATTGGAGACTGTACTGGTGTTATTGGAGACTGTACTGGTGTTATTGGAGACTGTACTGGTGTTATTGGAGACTGTACTGGTGTTATTGGAGACTGTACAGGTGTTATTGGAGACTGTACTGGTGTTATTGGAGACTGTACTGGTGTTATTGGAGACTGTACTGGTGTTATTGGAGACTGTACTGGTGTTATTGGAGACTGTACTGGTGTTATTGGAGACTGTACTGGTGTTATTGGAGACTGTACTGGTGTTATTGGAGACTGTACTGGTGTTATTGGAGACTGTACTGGTGTTATCGGAGACTGTACTGGTGTTATTGGAGACTACACTGGTGTTACTGGAGACTGTACTGGTGTTATTGGAGACTGTACTGGTGTTATTGGAGACTGTACTGGTGTTATTGGAGACTGTACTGGTGTTTGTAGACTGTACTGGTGTTTGCAGACTGTACTGGTGTTATTGGAGACTGTACTGGTGTTATTGGAGACTGTACTGGTGTTATTGGAGACTGTACTGGTGTTATTGGAGACTGTACAGGTGTTATTGGAGACTGTACTGGTGTTATCGGAGACTGTACTGGTGTTATTGGAGACTGTACTGGTGTTATTGGAGACTGTACTGGTGTTATTGGAGACTGTACAGGTGTTATTGGAGACTGTACTGGTGTTATTGGAGACTGTACTGGTGTTATTGGAGACTGTACTGGTGTTATTGGAGACTGTACTGGTGTTATTGGAGACTGTACTGGTGTTATTGGAGACTGTACTGGTGTTATTGGAGACTGTACTGGTGTTATTGGAGACTGTACTGGTGTTATCGGAGACTGTACTGGTGTTATTGGAGACTACACTGGTGTTACTGGAGACTGTACTGGTGTTATTGGAGACTGTACTGGTGTTATTGGAGACTGTACTGGTGTTATTGGAGACTGTACTGGTGTTATTGGAGACTGTACAGGTGTTATTGGAGACTGTACTGGTGTTATTGGAGACTGTACTGGTGTTATTGGAGACTGTACAGGTGTTATTGGAGACTGTACTGGTGTTATTGGAGACTGTACTGGTGTTATTGGAGACTGTACTGGTGTTATTGGAGACTGTACTGGTGTTATTAGAGACTGTACTGCTGTTATTGGAGACTGCACTGGTGTTATTGGAGATTCTGTTGCTTTACAGTTATTGTCCCGTAAAGCAGCGGGTGCTGCTGTAGCCGCTCCACCGTTGCAAAGCATTCACAGCCGGAACGTAGGGTAGAATTCACATACAAATAAAATGACAATTTATGATGTAAGGCAAAAATGAGCCTCCCCTTCCTTACAACATCAGCACCCCGCCACTGATAAATATATATATACATATATATATACAGGGTGCGATTTGTGAAAAAACCAGAGAGGGGGATAATTTTGAGAAATATTTTTTTTTCAGAAAAATTACCACACAACAGCGGGCCAACAGTATAGGCTATATGAAAACTTGTTTCTTGTGTAAACCTTACACTTAAGCTACATAACGTAGGCGGTAGGCCTATTTTGAACATGAACTGATTTTTGCAGAAATATTTTCTGCTAATATTGTTTTTAAATGTCCCAAATAAAAATAAATAAACAAAATTCATATTTTTTTTAAATTCTTTCTCGATATCAGTTTAACAGAAAACATGGGAGCTCCTCAGCCGGGGAGATGCTGCTGTCTTCCATCCCATCAGCAATGTCACATCTTGTTTCATCTTCTGTCGCATTTTTTCTCAGGATTTTTGGTTGTGATCCTGTAAAATATGAGGATATGCTGCTCTGGATTCTTTTCATTTTTTCATTCCTTTGACTGACTGTATCTTTTATTTTGGCGGGCCGGAAGTCGGACTTTTGGAATGCAAGAAAATCCGATTTGATATATATATATATATATATATATATATATATATATATATATATATATATATATATATATATATATATATATATATATATATATATCAAATGTGTGTGTGTGTGTGTGTGTGTATTTTTTTTTTTTTTTACAATAGATTATGCCAATTATTAGAACATTTTAAGTAATCCACCAATCAATTCATCAATCTTACTCGTTCAAACTGAATAAAAAAAAGTGGAATACAGGTCCCTAAGACTTTTGCACAATATTGTAAATAATGTCAGGAAAAGCAGACTGCTGCTGCTTAACCAACAGAGTTGACTTAACGAAAATATGAATAAACGTTCTGTTCTGGGGGTTGTAAGTCCATTTTAGTTTCAGACAGTTCTAATTTTGGACATATTAGCAATGTTTTTATGTGGTTTTTAATCATCAGCAGCATGATCATAATTATCATTAACAGATGGAGGTTGAGAAGATGCTGAGATGAACTTATTAATGTGATGGGTTCAGGGTCAGAAGGAGACTCCTGCTGCTGCTGGACATTCTTTTTCTTCATAAAGGTGAGACGGTAGTGTTGAACAGTACCATGGATAGCTGCTGCCACCACCAGGAAAACAATATGAAACATCTGTAATATAGACTTACACAAAATAGACCTTTTTGCATTGGCCCAGAGCAACACACACAAAACACTTTGTTTCCTCATTTGCTGAATATAAATAGCCCTCACAGCATCCCTGCACTCTTTACTCATCGATAACATACGCTGTCTGTGGTCTGTCTAAGGGACTGCCTTTTCAAGCAGAATGTGCTGCATCTGCTCAGGCAAAGTAACAGGATCCAGGACGAACAGCTTTCCAGTCATTTCTACATCTGATATGTAATTTCACCCTCCTCTAGGTTTACAAGCTGTAGAAAAACATAATTCTGCATTTGGATAGGGCTATTAACAACTGGTCACAGGTGCTGCCAGGCTGACGCTCCCTAAACAAGTAATGAAAGGTGGCACCTGCCATATTTGATAGGAGTGTGGATGTGTTTGTGCACATGAAATCACACGTGGGTTAGCTGTTGACAGCTCAATGTAATTTGGACAGTATAATTAGCACAGCTGGCCAGCTGCTGTATACCTGACTGTTAATGCTTTTATAGGACCTTCTCAGCTTGGTGTTAGCACCATGTGTGTCCTGATGTGCTTTCAAAACCAAGAATTGAAGCCCACCCTCCAACACCCCACCAGAAACAAGCCCCTGTCCTATTTCAGCCTAAACCAGAGAAAACATAAACTTTAAACAAGACAGGAAGGATTTGGATATTTCTGAAAAGGGTTTAAAAAAGCAAATACTTCGTTTGAGCATAATGTGTACTGTGTAAGTTGTCCTGTTGGCACCAAGGTCCTAAGTCATAGTGAGCAAGATAATGGAGTCCCATGGTGAAAATGCATGAATTACTGATTATTGTATACAAAAAGATATGCACATTATATATATATATATATATATATATATATATATATATATATATATATATATATATATATATACACATACACATATGAGCTTCTTGATGTATTTGAGGGAAGGGACAATAACAACGTCAAAGCTAAAGAGTAATATCAGTAATATTTACCTTCCTTTCCACATCTTATATTCTACCACGTTGGGATTTTTTTAATGCCAGAAGTTGTTCATTGTTTTTTTTTTACATTCATGATCAGACAGGTGAAAATATCTAGCTTGTCACGCAACTACTTGAAGCAACCGTTTTATAGCGTCTCAAGTCAAATTGCATTGTATTTTATTGTAATTACCATTTGGAGTCATAATAAAATGTAATGTGGCATTTACATAATCTTGGTATGAGCAGTTGAGATTGCTCTAAATCTAGTAAAAATGATTTGGTCATTCTGGAAGTTTTACACAAAGGACATTGAAGAGATTGTTGAAGAGAATAGTGTAACTTTTAAAAACTACTGAAAAAAAGAAAGCTGCACATAAACACGCAAGACATGGTCATCAATCAATCTGCCTTCACTCTGCATTACACATGAAGCAAATTTATTTATGGGAGCTGCTAATTAGTCAGTTTCTATCTTAGGAATTGTGATAGGAGGATGCAGCAGTCACAACAGAATTAGCTCAAAAATATTTATATCATTTACATCTTGTTTTCCAATCATCTTTCACAGATAGAAAGACTAGCGGTGTGTGTGTGTGTGTGTGCGTGCGTGTGCGTGTGTGTGTGTGTGCGCGCGTGTGTGTGTGTGTGTGTGTGTGATTGTGTTTGATGAGGAAAATAACTTTATGGTGCAAATCAATGGATAAATATAAAATTTTACAATTTTTCTTTCCCTGATGACGGGGGAGACATGGCCTCACCTGCGCCCCCTGACCACACGTCACTGCCATGCGTCTCAAGTGATGTCCATGAGCAGTCGGGCACAGATTGCAAAACTGCAGTATGACTGTGTATATATGTTACACTGAGAAGTGTGCTGATTAAAAGATGACACTGCATTACGTTTACATATTACAATGGATGCATTGCACTTATCTTGCAGGTGTGAGCCATGCGTCTCAAGTGATGTCCATGAGCAGTCTGCGTGCACAGATTGCAAAACTGAGAGCACAATTTATTTAACCATACACACGTATTTTTGTCGGCTTTATTTATTTTTACTGGTCCTTGCCGGGCTCCGTATTATTTTGTATAGCTGTTGCAAGAAATACATATGAGAGTCAGCAGGAAATCTTGTTGCAGCACTCCTAAACAGTACTGCTTGTTGCAGGACTCCTAAAATGTCATTAAAAAATGACATATTCATGTTCTGTTCTGTTCATTTTTCATTAATTTTGGTCATTTCCAGGGATTTGATCAGATTGGATCAAAGCTTTGTTTGTACAATCTACACAAATGGTCGGCGCTAAATTGCAAAGCTTTTACCAGAGAGCTTGACCGTAGTGATGCGGCAAAGTTTGAGGTAATTTCGAAGACTCGCCATGAAACACCAATTGGCTGTAACTCCACAACTGATGTGTATGATTGTAGTCTGAGCCTGAATATATCTACAATGGAATATTCAGGAACGGCCTTAGTGCCACCTGTTGGCAACAGGTGGCACTAAATTTCATGTGTTCTTCTATGCATCTGTGCTCCAAGCGAGAACGGCTGACACATCTCAAACCTGGTCAAACAGTAATTGACAAGGGCATGTGGCGGACCCAAATGCAGGAATTGAAATGCCGGTCAGTCAGAGGAATCACCAGGCAGCCCAGGGAGCAGGCAAAAAGAAACCAGAGACCCTCAGGCAGAAATCGTTGTCGGGGACAGAAGGCTGAGGTGATTACCAGGACAGAGACAGGCAAATAGGTCGTGGACAGGCAGGCTTGGCAACAGGCGCCATCTTGCTGAACCGGTCTACCACCGTGAGGATGGCGGTGTGCCCTTGGCATGGCGGAAGGTGTCCAGGCGGAGCCTGGTGGGAGGACTTGTTCTGGTTACAGACGGGACAGACTTTAAAAAACTCCTGGACATCCTGGTCCAGGAACTCCCACCAGAAACAGTGCCAGAGAAATTCTTTGGTTCTCTGGATCCATGGGTGGCAGGTGAGATGAGAACTGTGGCCCCACAGCACCTCGGACTGGAGTTGGGCGGGGAACAAAGAGCCGGTCAGGTGGACAGGCGCTGGGACCTGGCTGCTCCTCCAGTGCTGCCCAGACCCTCTCCTCAACTCCCCAGGTGATGGCATGGCCAGGCAAGCCGAGGGAAGGATGGTGTCCACCTCTCTGGAACCCTCCTCCTCCCCCTTCAAGAATTGGCAAGACAGGGCGTCGGGCTTGATGTTGTGGCTACCTGGTTGGTAGGAAAGGGTAAAGTTGAATCCAGGATGTGGAATGAGATGTCATGGTGGTTCCCAGAGAGCAGCATCTGGACAGGGACAGACTTTTAAAACTAAAGTAAGAAACATCATGTCAATTTCAGTGATGTAGCTCCAACAGCTGATTAATAGGGATTTTTTGTGGGATTTATTGGTGGTTCCCAGAGAGCAGCATCTGGACAGGGACAGTCTGATCGGTGACGGTTGCGAGGGCGTGACCGTCCAGGCTGAGGCAGGGGGAGCTTCCCAATCTTGATAATAGAAATGTCTGCACCGGGGTAAATTAATACCACCAGGGTGTGGGAACCCCCCGGCAGCAGCAGGCGGTAGGGACAGATTGGTCTCTTGATGGGGGACAGTTCAGAGGGGGGGGCTCACCAGTGTTTCCCCAGTTACTGGTGAGTCTTGGATTTTACTGGGCATTTGGAGATTAAATGTCCCTCTCCTCCACAGTACATACACAGATTCAGCCTGCGACGTGATGGCGCTCCACGGTCGACAGGGTGGTCCGACTGAGTTGCGTGGGTTACGGGTCCCCCACCAGGGTTCCGAGTCAGAGAGATGATGCCTCGTGTAGTGACCTGCAGTGGCGGAGTTGGAAACGACCAGCCCCTCCTTGTTGCTTCTCCTCCCGTCAGGCCAGGATGCATCAGTCGACTCGCCGCGTCAGCACTACGAGTTAATCCAGGTAGATGGGGAGGTTGAAGGACACTAACTCGTCCTTCATGTAGTTCTCCAGGCCCCGCAGAGAGGCATTGCACTGAGCCGCAGTGTTCCATCTGCTCTGGCATGTTCAGGTCTGAAAGTCTATGGCGTAGTCAGCCAGCTCACGGTCTCCCTGGTGGAGATTC
The DNA here is from genome assembly GCF_033807715.1 of Cololabis saira. Lineage (NCBI taxonomy): Eukaryota > Metazoa > Chordata > Actinopteri > Beloniformes > Belonidae > Cololabis > Cololabis saira. Next base: position 276,987 of record NC_084608.1, on the reverse strand, counting down.
AGGAGACTGCCGGCAGCATCTGGGCTCAGACCTGGCAGCCTTTCCGGAGCTCGGCAGTGAAGGACTGGAAGGAACTGCAGGCGGGGGACTGTCGTTCCCATTCTGCTGTTCCCCACAAATGGGCCCTCCCAGTGAGGTGATTGATGGCAAAAGCCACCCGGGCTTCCTCAGAGAAAAAAGGTTTGAGGCTGCAGAGCAAAGAGGATGGAGCCTCAGGAAGGTGGAACAGCTCTCTGGATCTCCACTGTAGCATTCTGGAGCTCCTACCTGGGGATCGGAGACAGGACCTGGAGGGGCTGGCAGAGGTACAGCTGCAGGAGGTGAAGCTGGAGGACTCTGCAATGCCGTCTTGGAATCCACCAGGGTGAGCTGCTGGACCTCTGCGACCAGGGCGGATAGCGTCTACTCCTGAGTGGCGGTGGCCTGTTGGCTGGAGGCCATCGCCTGGCGCACCTTTGCCATGGTGGACGTGAGAAGCGCCTCATGCTACATGAGGGCACCCTTGACTCTTTCCAAGTGCTTCTGTGGTGAACAGCAGGCAATAGAGCAGAGTTCAGTCTTCAGGATCGTGGTAACACTCAGAGTGGCAGGAGAGCAAATACCAGAAACCAGCTGCTGTGAGTAATGAGTAGATCCGGAAGCCAGAACACAGGAACTGAAACGCCAGTCAGTCAGATGAATCGCCAGACAGCCCAGGAAGCAGGCAAACAGAAACCAGAGACGCTCAGGTAGAACTCGTGGTCAGGGACAGAAGGCTGATGCAATTATCAGGAGGGAGACAGGCGAACAGGTCGGACACAGGCAGGGTCGGCAACAGGTGATCAGTCCGGGGAAAAAGGTTGGAATGTCCGGCATGACACAAGAACAATCTGGAAGTGACTGGCTGGGAGTGGAGTGCTTACGTAGAAGCCCTAGGCTGATTGCAAATGCGGAGCAGATGTGGAAGGCGGGAGAAACCATAGTGACATGAGGAGTTAGAGCTGGCAGGTGAGTGAGGCATATATGGAGCTGGAGTGGATGTTGTGAGGTAAATCAACCTTTGAACTTGTTTTGTCATTGTGAAACTGTCACATGCGTGGCTAACAGAAGCCACATCAGCAACTTCCTGATCTACTAGGTTTTGAATTGACCTGGTGACAGCTCACTACTGTCCTGTGACAGGTGAGCACTGTAATGTCAGGACTCAATCACACGTTATCACTTCCACCCATTGTCCACTACCCAATGTCTACTGTCTACTGTTTACTATGCATTGTCCTTATATGATCAATTCCTGTCAAAGTTTCTTAATAAAAGCATCTTCTAGAGGGAGGATCTTTGGGGAAAAGCTCAGGAGTTCTCAATGAGGGCCATACGTTGCTCTGCACTCCTGTTGCTCTCCCCCCTCCTGCAGGAGTGTGCTAAAAACCCCATTCCAAGGTAGTCTTTGTGTCTTCTTTCAGCTACGAACTTGTTTAATGCTGTTTTAAACCTAACATTTTTGGTGCCCGAAATCCGGGACCCAAACATCTGAGGCGTCAGGACGATGCCCGGTGACAGGGTTCCTCGAGCCAGGGGGGGCATCTGAGACTGGGTAAGAAATGCTCCTCTCGATAAATACCTGGGGTATTTAAATGTGTTACTTTAAAAGATGGGGTTATGGGGCTAATGGGGTTAGCCTGTGGTCTGGGACCACTGTGGAGAAGTTGTCACACAGGGTGTGAGGTTTTTTGGATACCAGCAATTGATTTGTTTCCACTGTTAAGAAACGACAACCGTCCAAGTATAGTTTAAATACTTTATTAAAACCATTAAAACACCAGAGTAAAATGCTTAAAAGAACACAATAGAAATGCTAAAAAGGGGCTTAAAGTCCACAATTAAAAAGGATAAAATAGTCCAGGCACAGGAGGCAGTCCAAGTAGTCAATATTCAAAAAGGTAATTGTTCAAGAAAGAAAGGGGAAAGGGGGGGGGGGTCCTGTGTCCGTCGGCTCCCAGCTCCGGCCCTGCAGAAACGCCCGGGCTCCTTCCCTCGAGCAGCTGCTTTACTTATCGTTTGTAGGCGTTGAACCAAGTCTTTTCCTGCTCTGGCTCGTCCTCTCACGCCCGCCCAGTCTCTCGCCGTAGCCTCTGTCGGTCCGCGTCCGTCACCAAACCGTTTTCTTCCAACGTGGTAAGAACTCCGACTCAGTCCCAAGTGGCGTCCGTTACTGCTGCTCGTGTCGTGTCTGCTACTGCTGCTCGTGTCCCTTCTCTGCCGTACCTGCTGTGCCTTTCCTCCCCTGCTCACCTGTGCGCAATCAATTAAAAACCCATCACTTGTCCGTCTGCACCAATCGTGCTCTGTGGGGTGTGTCACACAATCAGTTTTCCAGGTGTCCCTCATCAGTTCAGTTTTTGATCCAGTAAAACCAATAAAACCACAATAAGAACACAATCATGCAAGAATATAAAACATGCAATCATAAAATCATGATAATATAAAACAAAGATAAAAACCCACACAATGTATGAAAACAAATCAGGATCAAATGATAAAATAACTGATGACAGTCTAACTGTGACATTTTCCCCCCTCTTTAACAGTGGTCGTCCCGACCCATTACTCACGATACCTGGCTGGGGCTACCCCAAAATTAGTTCGCTGTGAGCGGCGCATGTCAGGTTGCTCAGGCTCTATACTGGGGGCTGCTGGTCCTGCTGGAGAGTCAGGTGGTTCAGCCTGACCTAGATCTGCTGGCTGTGTTGCCAGCGGCTGGGTAGAGTTCAAGATTAGTCCGGGGAGCCACCAAGTGGGAGGGGGCAACTGTTTGGACTGGTCCACTTCCGGAGTTTCTGGTTCTCCGGTTGAGTCCTGGCTGTCCTGCAACACATTTAAAGGGCAAGGTCGGAGGTTATTACGGTGCACTGTACGTGTGGGTGCTTCCTTACCCTCTGGCCGAAGGACATAAACTGGGTGGCCCTCCCGTAACTGAGTCACCACCACAAATGGTTCTGGAGTCCATCTCGGGGCCAACTTTCCTTTGGCCCTTCTGCGGAAGTTGTGGATGAGCACCCGCTCACCTGGAAGCAGGGGTGCTAGCTTAGCTCGTCTGTTGTAACGGGCCTGATCCCGTTCCTGCCTGTGTTGGGATTGCTTCTTCACAGCCTGGTATGCATGGCTCAGGACTTTGTGGTGCTGTTTTACCCAACCTTGTAGGGTGTGAGACTCCACCGTGGGGCTCAGGCCAGATACCCAGTGCACTGGTAGTCTGGCATGTCTCCCAAACACCACATAGTGCGGGGTCATCCCTGTTGTGCTATGGGTGGTGTTATTATAGGCCTGGATAAGGGCTGGTAGCTGGTTAGGCCACTGTGCCTGGTCGGTCTCTGCCAGGGAACCTAACAGCCTCAGCAAGGTCTGGTTGAACCTCTCGCGACTTGGGGGTGCTGAGCCAGTTGGTATCTGGTGCTTCACCGCACCAGTGCAGCCAAAGTCCTCATCATGGCTTGAAAACACTTTGGTCCACCTCTGCAGCAGGCTGGTCATCTCCCTCTGTTCTTCAGGGGTCAGGCCGTCTCCCCTTAGGGACATCACCGGATGGGACTCAGCGTCGTCAGCTCCTTTGGTGACCCCTACCCGCCTTACTGCTACCTCCACCACATCTGGTGCCACGCTGTTGAGAACCAGCTCTTGTTCTCCTTGTACATCGGCTGCAGCCACCTCCGTCACCTGAGCTAATGGCTGGCGCTGTGGGACTTCCACTGGGTAGGGGTTGGGGTTGCAGATCCTGCAAGGCACTCGTCCTCCACTTAGGGTGGCTAAGGTCCGGCCCACCCGCCATTCAGTGTCACTGTCAGGGAGAGGCTCTACAAGCACCTCACAAGAGGGGTTAGCTGCACCTTCCGACACCTGGGTCCAGAGGATCATTTCTGACTGGGGTGGAATAACGACTGGTTGCTGTCGTGATAATTTGGCCACGCCCTGGTACGGTGGAAGGGGCCCTCTGGTGGTGACTCGCTGACACTCTGCAAAAGCTTGACCCCAGACCTGTCCTGCTGCAGGGGGCATGGTGGTTTTGAAAGCCGACAACCCTGGGTGATTCCCCTGAGTGAGAGCAGACCATACAGATTTAATAATGTTAATTCCAAGTATGCCCTTATCTGGCCCCAAGCATTCATCATTGACAATTATTACACCTTTTCCGGGGACATGGACACTTCCTACCATACAGTCGACCAGAGCATAGCCCACGTAGGGGATCTCTAGACCGTTAGCAGCTCGTAGGGTCAGCCAGGGGGTGTCGCCAGCGTTTGTCACTCCAGTTCCTTCCAGGTGCCTTCTGAACAAACTTTGGCTCAGCAGCGTGACCTGTGACCCTGTATCAAGAATGAAAGGTATAGGGCATCCATTCATATTGACAACAACATCAGGGCACTCACCTACTAAGGCGGACTTGGAATGTGATGTGGGCTCCTTCTCCTGGTTGACTGCCCCCACTGCTTGGCCCACAGCTGTAGGGGGGGTTAAAAATCCTGAGGCCTTGATGATTTACAGGGGCACCGGCGCTGGACGTGCCCAGCTGCACCACAGCTCTGACAGATAGGTCTGCCCTGCGCGTCCCACTGGTAGACTGGTGCCCTGGTGCCTGGTAGCTGTCATCTTGCCTGAGGGGCTTGTGGTGCAGCTCTGCTGTAGTCCCTAGGTGGAGTTGTAGGACCTGAAGGCACCTCCCTGGTTGAAAGCTGTGTCCTCATCTCTTCTAGTAGGTTGGCAGAAAGGGTTTTCATCTGTTCCATGATCTCTTTCCTCATTTCTCCCATCAGTCCTTGTTGCAGCTCAGCCCGTATCTGGTCTTTTAATGGTTCCATATTCGCTGTGGTTGTGTTCCGTGAGGCTGCGGCAGATACTCTTTGGGACAAGATGGGGTCTTCCCCATCTTGCAGCTCTTGTTCCAGGGCCCGAGCTTCTTTACACATGTCTGTAAAGGTCATAGGATCATTCCGCCTTATCTGTCGGCTCAGTTCCTGTTTTATGGGTCCAGCTTGTAACCCAACCATCAACTGGTCGATCAGAAGATCATCCCCCTCCTCTCCAATTCCACCTTCATCCTGTTCCTGCCATCTGAAAAAGAGTTCTCGCAGTCTTAGTACAAAAGCACTCACATTTTCATCAGTCCGTTGTTTGCAATTGAAAAAACTAGCCCGTAGCTGTGCTTTGGTGGCTGGCTTAGCATATAGTTTTTTTAGAACATCCAGTACTTTTTGCCCAGTGTCTTTATCTCTTGGATTAGTTAGCTGTAGCTCACACTTAGCCTCTCCTTCTAGGGCACCCAACACAAAATCAGCTTGTAGCTGTTCACTCAGTCCTTGTGCCCTCAGCATGGCCTCCACCTGAACCCTCCATTCTGCAAATTTCCCCTTTTCGCCAGCAATTCAATTCAATTCAATTCAATTTTATTTATATAGCGTCTAATACAACAGAGTTGTCTCTAGACGCTTTACAGAGACCCATACCCAGAACATGACCCCCGAGCAGATATTACATAAACAATGGCAGGTAAAAAACTCCCCTAGTGGGAGAAAAACCTTAAGCCAAACAGTGGCAAGGAAAAACTCCCCTTTAGGAGGGAAGAAACCTTGAGCAGGACCAGGCTCATCAGGGGGGACCCTCCTGCCGAGGGCCAGACTGGTGGGTCAGGGACGGCAACAGCACAGCAGGCAGGTGGAAGCAGCAACGGGATGACCGGGGGTGGGGACCGCAGGCCAGCACACAGCTCCCGAAGCTCCGGCCCAATCAGCAAGTCCCAGGTTGGGGTGCAGGGTCAGGAAAAGACTTGTGCTCCGTAATGCAAGCTACAAGCCACCCATGGCCACCTGCAGGACAAAAGAGAGAAAAGGGAGGAGAAGGGGGGGGCAGCAACGGGATGACCAGGGGTGGGGACCGCAGGCCAGCACACAGCTCCCGAAGCTCCGGCCCAATCAGCAAGTCCCAGGTTGGGGTGCAGGGTCAGGGAAAGACTTGTGCTCCGTAATGCAAGCTACAAGCCACCCACGACCACCTGCAGGTTCCGGTGTCCGGCAAAGGATGCTGCAACATGGACAAAAGAGAGAAAAGGGAGGAGAAGGGGGGGCCAGCACAAGAAACTACAGGAGCGACTCTGACACACTAAAGTTTACACTACCTAGAGATTTACCAACACCAGCTAGAGGTTTACTAAACACTAACTATAGGCTTTACTAAACAGAAAGGTTTTAAGTTTAGTTTTAAAGGTGGAGGTGGAGTCAGCCTCCTTAACCCAGATTGGAAGTTGGTTCCAAAGTAATGGTGCCTGATAGCAGAACGCCCGCCCTCCAAATCTACATTTAGATACTCTAGGAACTACGAGTAAACCTGCACTCTGAGAACGGAGAGCTCTGACAGGAACATAAGGCACTATCAGGTCTTGCAAATAATGCGGAGCTAAGCCGTTTTGGGCTTTATACGCAAGTAATAAAATTTTAAATTGGATTCTGAATTTTACGGGTAGCCAATGGAGCGACGCTAACACTGGAGAGACGTGGTCTCTCCTGCTAATTCCTGTCAGTACTCGTGCTGCTGCATTTTGGATCAGCTGGAGCCTATTCAGCAAATTACTTGGACATCCTGCTAACAACACATTACAGTAATCTAGTCTAGAAGATACAAACGCATGAACTAGTTTTTCTGCATCACTCTGTGAGAGGATTTTCCTAATCTTTGCAATATTACGGAGATGGAAAAAGGCTATTTTACAAACCTGATTGACATATGGTTTAAACGACAAATCCTGATCGAAAGTAACACCAAGATTTCTCACAGTTGCACTGGAAGCCATCGCAACACCATCTAATCCCTTCCTAAGATGCTCTGGACCAAGAATGATAACCTCTGTTTTATCTGAATTTAGAAGCAGGAAATTTCTGGACATCCAGTCCTTGATGTCCCTAAGACATGCCTGAAGTTTAACTAACGGTTCTGTTTCATCCGGCTTCATAGACAAATAGAGCTGCGTATCATCAGCATAACAATGAAAGTGTATGCCGTGATTCTGGATTATACTTCCCAACGGCTGCATGTATAAACTGAACAAGATTGGCCCTAGCACTGAACCCTGCGGAACACCATAACAGACCCTTGACTGTTCTGAAGAAACCTCATGTACATGAACAAACTGGAACCTGTCAGATAGATATGATTTAAACCAACATAGAGCTGTCCCTTTAATCCCAACAACATGCTCTAACCTGTGCAGTAAAATGCCATGATCTATAGTGTCAAAAGCAGCACTGAGGTCCAGTAGAACCAGTATGGACACTAATCCCTTATCTGAGGCCATAAGGAGGTCATTCGTGACTCGAACAAGTGCTGTCTCTGTGCTATGATGCATTCTGAACCCTGACTGAAAGACTTCAAACAGATCATTTCTATACAAATAGTCACATAACTGGCTTGAAACTGCCTTTTCCAGAATTTTAGACACAAATGGAAGGTTGGAAATTGGTCTATAATTAGCTAAGGTGTCTGGGTCAAGAGAAGGTTTTTTAAGTAAAGGTTTAATTACTGCGACTTTGAAAACCTGTGGTACATATCCTAAACTTAGGGATAGGTTAATTTGGTCCAGTATTGTCGTACCAATAAGAGAAAAAACATGTTTGAATAGACGAGTCGGGATGGGGTCTAACATACATGTGGTTGACTTAGCTCTATTAACGAGTGAAGTCAGCTCAGGGAGGTCTATAGGATCAAAACAGTCTAGAGACAAGTCAGAGCCTAGGGAAGTCGCTAAAGCTGAAGAAACACCTACAACCGGCTGGTTGATTTCTTCTCTAATTCTCGCGATTTTACTGTTGAAGAAGCCCATAAAGTCCTCACTACTGAGAGCTGCAGGAATGCACGGCTCAACAGAGTTGTGACTCTTTGTCAGCCTGGCTACAGTGCTGAACAGAAAACGTGGGTTACTTTTGTTATCCTCTATCAGCGTTGAATAATAAGCTGTTCTGGCTTTGCGAATGGCTTTTTTATATACTATTAGAATATCTTTCCATTCACGATGAGAGTCTACAGACCTACAAGAGTACCACTTCCTTTCCATTTTACGCACGTTTTGTTTCAACATGCGGATATCTGAATTGTACCAGGGAGTTAAGCTCCTGTGGCTAGAAACCCTCCTTTTCAAAGGAGCAACTTCATCTAAAGCTGAATGCAACAAATCAGCAGTGTTACTAGCAAGGAAATCAACATCTGCAGAGGTAGAACCCAGGTCACTGGCCTCGACTACATCACTATTTCGCACTGTCGTAAGATAAGCAATGGCCTCCCTAAATTTAACAATAACTTCATCAGACAAACATCTGCTAAAATAATACCTCCTATTTTGCACTTCAACATCAACAAAATTAAATTCAAACGTTATTAAGTAATGGTCGGATAAAAGGGAGCAAATTTTGGGATCCAAGCAGCCCCCATAAACCATGGCATAACAAACTGTGCAGTTATAGGCATGTTAGCATTCGGCACATTAGCATTACTCTGTTGGGCTGCGTCCATTTCTTAACAGTGGAGCTGGTATCCTGCCAACAACGCCAAATTAAGATGTCACACAGGGTGTGAGGTTTTTTGGATACCAGCAATTGATTTGTTTCCACTGTTAAGAAACGACAACCGTCCAAGTATAGTTTAAATACTTTATTAAAACCATTAAAACACCAGAGTAAAATGCTTAAAAGAACACAATAGAAATGCTAAAAAGGGGCTTAAAGTCCACAATTAAAAAGGATAAAATAGTCCAGGCACAGGAGGCAGTCCAAGTAGTCAATATTCAAAAAGGTAATTGTTCAAGAAAGAAAGGGGAAAGGGGGGGGGGTCCTGTGTCCGTCGGCTCCCAGCTCCGGCCCTGCAGAAACGCCCGGGCTCCTTCCCTCGAGCAGCTGCTTTACTTATCGTTTGTAGGCGTTGAACCAAGTCTTTTCCTGCTCTGGCTCGTCCTCTCACGCCCGCCCAGTCTCTCGCCGTAGCCTCTCTGTCGGTCCGCGTCCGTCACCAAACCGTTTTCTTCCAACGTGGTAAGAACTCCGACTCAGTCCCAAGTGGCGTCCGTTACTGCTGCTCGTGTCGTGTCTGCTACTGCTGCTCGTGTCCCTTCTCTGCCGTACCTGCTGTGCCTTTCCTCCCCTGCTCACCTGTGCGCAATCAATTAAAAACCCATCACTTGTCCGTCTGCACCAATCGTGCTCTGTGGGGTGTGTCACACAATCAGTTTTCCAGGTGTCCCTCATCAGTTCAGTTTTTGATCCAGTAAAACCAATAAAACCACAATAAGAACACAATCATGCAAGAATATAAAACATGCAATCATAAAATCATGATAATATAAAACAAAGATAAAAACCCACACAATGTATGAAAACAAATCAGGATCAAATGATAAAATAACTGATGACAGTCTCACTGTGACAAAGTCATGGACTTCACCAACACCCACGGGTCTGGGGACCCAACGAGAGGAAGTTTCTATTGGAATGGGGTTTTAGGTTTTTTGTCTATGTTTGTTTTGGCCAATGTGTGTCTTGTCTAATGTTCTTGTCTAATGTTAATGACTGAAACTGTTTATGGAGAATGTTGGGGTTTCCAAAATTGTGGAGTCAAGTTTCAATTGTTCACTGAAAAGATCAGTGCTAAAAACCAAACTGTCAAAAAGGGAAACTTATGAGCTCAAAGAAACTTAAAGTTAAGAAAAATAGCTGGCTAAAATAGCAGATGCGTGGTTAAACTGAAACTTATGCCTAAAATAATTTCTAAAAAATGCTTAGTCTATGGGAGACGTCCCTAAAAACTAGGAAATTAAAACTTGTGACAAAATATTGTGCAAAATAATATACAGGAACTTTAAAAGATTGAAAATCAATTAATTTAAGGCTAAAAGAAAAAACTGATCAAAATGTTCAAAATGGGACAAGGTTCCATCAAGAGATAACTGAAAGAAAGAAATTCAGTTTCAGTTTCAGTTTATTTTTATTTGTTAGAGAGGGACAACGTACATTAAGAAACATTTCATAAAATAAAATGTAAATGTACCCAATTGTAGCCAAAAGGCTAGTTTACATTGGCAGTCCCCCTGCCAGAAATAATAGGCTAGTACCTAGTAAAAAAAGATTAAAACACAAGTACAAACACATCAGCAGTAACATATAACATATATAATTCAACCCTTACAATATACACAGTTCATCCCCACATCGGTAGTATACACATTAATGTTCACATCTTTGATGATCGATCAACCAATTCCTAAGATTAAATTTGAAGACATTGTATGACATGGACTCTCTAATGTTCTGTGGGATGTTATTCCACTTAGGTGCTGTCTTATAAGAAAAAACCGATTGCCCAAATGCGCTCTTTCTAAATGGGATTTTGCAGTCTCCTCTGGCTGTCCCTCTGGTAACTCTGGCTTCCCCTCCAGTAGCACCAGTTACAGAGGAGCGGAAATGGACTTGATTGCAGAGTGGGGGTGGTGCCAAGTTATTTCGAATTTTGTACATTAGGCAGCAGTTTTTAAAAAGAACAAGGTTTTCCCAACTTAATAGTCTATATTTTTGTAAAATTGCGCAATGATGAGAGAATCTTGGTTTTTTATCTAGTATTTTGAGTGCTTGTTTGTATAGAGAAATAACCGGTGTTATTGTGGTGATGTTAGCAATAGACCAGGTGGGTAGACAGTAGTTTATGTAGGATAGTATGAGAGAAAACATGTACATTTTCGCTGCCTCTGTGGACATGTGGTTCCTGAGATGCCGGAAATTTGCCAGAGTGAACTTGAGATTTTTACAGATCTTTGAAATATGATTTTTGAATGTGAGGTGACAGTCAATCACAATACCTAGATATTTATATTCTTTTACTATTTGGATCCTCTGTCCTGCAATAAAGACATCCGGTTCTCTGTGCACTTTGTTTGTTTTTGCAAAGAACATTGCAACCGTTTTAGTGTTGTTGAGTTGTAAACAGCAGTTATGTAACCAATCAGATATTTTGACCATGGCTCTCGTGAGTTGTGCAGCCGCATCAGAATGGTCTTTACCGGCCTGGGCCTGGGACGGGTGGGTCGGGTTACCCGGGCCTGGCGGGGCCCGCCGTGCAGCCTGGGGTGCCTTCTGGCAGTGCTGGATCCCCCCGGGGAGGGGGAAACGGTGCGTGATTGTATGTCTGTGTCGGTGAGAATGCGGTATGGAAGGGTCCTGCCATGGAGGATTTGAGCCTCCATTGGCAGGACATCAAAAACTTAATAATTTATCAATATTATATTATACAAAGATGGTTATTATTATTATTATTATTAGTATTATTATTAGTATTATTATTATTATTATTATTATTATTATTATTATGTATAGTATATTATATTATTATTAGTATAGGTATCGGATAGGTGAATGGATGAATGAATGGGATGCCTGGGTCTGGGGCCCTCCGTTGTCGGGCCTGCGCGGGTGTCGCCTTGTTGGGGGGTTCCCTCTCTCCGGGCCCGTCTCCGGTCCCCCCCGCTGCCTCTACGGCGGGGCGCCCCTCTGGTCTTGGAGGGCCACTTTCGTGGGGGACGGGTGCGCCTGCCCGCGTCGGCGGCCGGGGCGGCTCTGTCTCTCCGGGCAGGCTGGCCCCCTGCCGGGTGGGGGTCGTTGGCCTGAAGGGTGAGGGCCTCCTGGCCGCGTGTCTGGCCCGGACCGGGTGGCCGGGGATTGCCTGGGTCGCGGTCCGCCGCCGCGGGATCCCTGGCTGCTTCTTTCCGCGCCGTGGGGGCCCCGCCCGCGGGCCCCCTCGGCCGCCGCCGGGTGGGGGGGGGGCCTCGCAGGCGGTGGGTTGCCTCCCTCCTACTTCTCCCCTCTGTGGGGTTGCCGGTGGCCTGGGTTCCGGGCTCTTCCTTGTCGGCCTCTGGTCTCACGGGTGGCGGGGTTGCTCCCCCCCCTCCCCCACTATAGATACACTTCAGGTGGAGCTTTGTTTGGTTTATTACACACACACACGCACACACACACACACACACACACACACACACACACACACACACACACACACACACACACACACACATATAGTCATTTAGTCACATGCATACACACACACACACACACACACACACACACACACACACACACACACACACACACACACACACACACACACACACACACACACACACACACATGCATGATCATATACATACACACACATAGACATACACACTGGCTTGTTCACCTGCATGCTGGCTCTCTAGTTTTTGGGTTTAGGTAGCGGTAGCGATAGCTTAGCTCAGACTGCGATCAGATCTCAAGATTTAGGTCGATTGCTGTTCGTGTTTTGGATGGCTCCGTGCCGGTTTCGTGCTTTGTTTGTGGTTTTTTTGTTGCAGATTTCCAGTGCTTGACGTGTGTCTCCGTGTGTTCCTGCTTCCTGGATTGGCAGTGGATGTCGTCACCCCCCACCCCCACCCCCTCCCCCCCCCAAAAAAAAAAAAAAAAAAACACTGGGTCTGTATGTGTATATTTATGTATGTGTACGCATATGTGTGCGTATATATATGTATATATTACATATAGTAATAATGCACATATATACACTTTTGGTTTCTACCGTCATGGTATCAATCAATAATATGTGTGCAGACAAGGTAAAAAAAAAAAAAAAAAAAAAAAAAAAAGAATGGTCTTTACCTTTCACAAAAATGACGGTGTCATCGGCATACATAATTACTTCACAGTCTTGACATGCATTTGGTAGATCGTTTATATATAGACTGAAGAGGATTGGCCCCAGGACCGAGCCTTGGGGTACCCCTGTACTAAGGTCTTTGAATGTAGAGATTGAGTTCCGGCTTTTAACACACTGAGTTCGAGAAGAAAGATATGATTTGAACCAGATGAAAACTCAGAAAAGTTAAATTGACTAAATTTAGATTGCAAAATATTGGGATTGACTGTATCAAAAGCTTTTCGTAAATCCAAGAAAACAGCACCAACAACTCCACCCCTGTCCATTACAGTCTTAATCCTTTCTATGAAGTAGACAGTTGCAGTTTCTGTAGAATGATTGGCCCTGAAACCGTGTTGCATTGGATGTAGAAGCTGATTAGTATTTAGATGAGAAATTAATTGTTCGGCCACCAGTTTTTCAATTATCTTAGACATGATGGGTAATATACTTATGGGTCTATAATTTGATGTAGATGCAGGGTCACCACTTTTGAAAATGGGCACAACAACAGCAGGTTTCCAATGTTCTGGGAAACTTCCTTCAATCCTGGAGAATGAAATATTAGTAATGTGAGCAATCGGTTTTGTCAGTAGACAGCCAAGATCTTTAATCATAGCAGAGTCCATCTCATACACGTCTTTAGACCATTTTGGTTTTAATGAATCAATCACTTTCGATACTTGAGATTCCGTCACACTTTTCAGGTTGAAAATAGGTACATCTGGGTTTGGGGCCACAATGCTACGTTGTTGCTTCAAAGAAAAACTGCTAGCAATACTAGCAACAGATTCTACAAAGTAGTCATTCAAGGCTTCAGCCACCACAGACGATTCGTTTGTCAGAGTACTGTTAATCCTTAATTCGATATGTTTTCTAGCACTATTTTGTCCTATTAACTTCTTAATTTGCTGCCATATAAATTTTTGATTTCCTTTAGAATTAGCTATTATGTCTAGAAAATAATTTGCCTTGGCTTTTCTTATTTCTCTTGTCACTTTATTTCTTAATGATGCGAACTTGCACCTATCAGTTGTTAATTTAGATCTCAGAGATGCTTTTAGGGCTTGATCCCGTTTTCTCATTAGTTGGAATATAGTTTTATTTATCCATGGAAGAGATACCTTTTTAGTTTTGCTTAGGGATTTCACAGAGAAATCCCTAATTATTTTATGCAATGTTTCGGTAAGGCATTGACTAGTGTAACTCACATCATTAGATTCAAGCAAATCATCCCACTTAATACCCTTTACAGCATTTTTGAATTCTTCCTTTTTGTTGTTTGGAATTTTCATGACACTCGGATTCAGCCTTGAGACTGAACTTTTCTTTCCATTTAATTTTCTAGCCACTAAAATCATGTTATGGTCAGACAGCCCAGTTAAAAGATTATATGATTTACTTATTCTATCTGGCATGTTACTAAAAAATAGGTCAATCTGTGTTGAGGAAGAGTTGGTAATCCTAGTTGGTCCCCGAATTATTTGTGATAGGCTAAAGCTGTCCGTTACTTGTTTAAGTTGCTGTCTTGCTGATCTATCTTGCCAATTGACGTTAAAATCTCCCATCACAACTACTTCTCTGTTAAAATTACATTGCTTTAATAAATCCCTAAACTTATCAAAAAAACTAACATTTGATGAAGGAGGGCGGTAAATCACGATAAGAGTAAATGACATCACCGGTGAAAGTACAATATTCAAGCCCAGACATTCCAGTTCACAATTTATAAATTCTATTTCATTGCAACAGATCGTATCCCTTACGAAGCAAATTACACCTCCACCCCTCCCCTGTTTGCGATCAGTTCTAAAAGTGTTAAAACCGGGCACAGATAGAGCAGCACTTGGCGAGTTTTCATTTAACCAGGATTCACTCATAGACAAGTAATCAAAATTAGATTCTTGAAGCAGATGTTGTACTTGCTCACACTTTGATAAAATACTTCTTATGTTTATGTGACCACCTAAAAGTCCACTAGGTTTATTGCGAGGGTCCCAAACTAATCTAGAGTTATTAACCGTATTAAAAATGTTCCATTTACGGTGCTTGAGTATTGCCTTGTTAATGCGACTGATGTGTATCATACTGTCCACCATCTCCCGTCTCCCCAGGCCTGGCCTGGTGGTAGGAGGAGGGCTACTGCCACTGGAGGCCAGGCCTGGTCTGATGGTACAGGGAGGGCTGCTGCCGCTGGGGCCTGGTCCTGGCCTGGTGGTAGGAGGGCTGCTGCCGCTGGAGGCTAGGCCTGGCCTGGTGGTAGGTGGCGTTGTGATAACTGCGCTGCTACTGCTGGGGCTTGGCCTGAAGATAGCTGTGTTGGTGACAACACAGCTATCCTCCTGCTAACAATGTGTTGTTAGCAGGATGTCCAAGTAATTTGCTGAATAGGCTCCAGCTGATCCAAAATGCAGCAGCACGAGTACTGACAGGAATTAGCAGGAGAGACCACGTCTCTCCAGTGTTAGCGTCGCTCCATTGGTTACCCGTAAAATTCAGAATCCAATTTAAAATTGTATTACTTGCGTATAAAGCCCAAAACGGCTTAGCTCCGCATTATTTGCAAGACCTGATAGTGCCTTATGTTCCTGTCAGAGCTCTCCGTTCTCAGAGTGCAGGTTTACTTGTAGTTCCTAGAGTATCTAAATGTAGATTTGGAGGGCGGGCGTTCTGCTATCAGGCGCCACTACTATGGAACCAACTTCCAATCTGGGTTAAGGGGGCTGACACCACCTCCACCTTTAAAACTAAACTTAAAACATTTCTGTTTAGTAAAGCCTATAGTTAGTGTTTAGTAAACCTCTAGCTGGTGTTGGTAAATCTCTAGGTAGTGTAAACTTTAGTGTGTCAGAGTCGCTCCTGTGGTTTCTTGTGCTGGCCCCCCCCTTCTCCTCCCTTTTCTCTCTTTTGTCCATGTTGCAGCATCCTTTGCCGGACACCGGAACCTGCAGGTGGTCGTGGGTGGCTTGTAGCTTGCATTACGGAGCACAAGTCTTTCCCCGACCCTGCACCCCAACCTGGGACTTGCTGATTGGGCCGGAGCTTCGGAAGCTGCGTGCTGGCCTGCGGTCCCCACCCCTGGTCATCCCGTTGCTGCCCCCCCCTTCTCCTCCCCTTTCTCTCTTTTGTCCTGCAGGTGGCCATGGGTGGCTTGTAGCTTGCATTACGGAGCACAAGTCTTTTCCTGACCCTGCACCCCAACCTGGGACTTGATGATTGGGCCGGAGCTTCGGGAGCTGTGTGCTGGCCTGCGGTCCCCACCCCCGGTCATACCGTTGCTGCTTCCACCTGCCTGCTGTGCTGTTGCCGTCCCTGACCCACCAGTCTGGCCCTCGGCAGGAGGGTCCCCCCTGATGAGCCTGGTCCTGCTCAAGGTTTCTTCCCTCCTAAAGGGGAGTTTTTCCTTGCCACTGTTTGGCTTAAGGTTTTTCTCCCACTAGGGGAGTTTTTACCTGCCATTGTTTATGTAATAACTGCTCGGGGGTCATGTTCTGGGTATGGGTCTCTGTAAAGCGTCTAGAGACAACTCTGTTGTATTAGACGCTATATAAATAAAATTGAATTGAATTGAATTGAACAACTGGGCTGATGGAAACTTGCCTGCTGCTGCCACTAGAGCCTGGGCCAGTCCCAATGGTAGCTTGGCTAAAGGTAGCAGGCCAATTGCTACTCATGCCTGGTCTAGTGGAGTCAAACAATTGGTGTATCTCTTCCAGTGGCTGGAGAGTAAAGCCAGTAATAATGCTTTGTTGCCTCTCAGGAGCCAACAGTCCAAGGGGGGTGGCATGTGTTGGTTCAATCATTCTAGTAGAAATGCCTACCAAATCACAGTCTTGGTCTAAGTTTGTGTTCTCTAATGGACCAGGGTTCAGCTGAATATCCCCACATAAGAGCAGCAGAAGTAGCAGTATTTTATAGGCAAACCATTTGCTTCTCTTGATCTGTGGTTTAGTTTTGTTAGAGCTTCCAAAAAATGCTGTCTGCCAGAATATGGAGTATATAATTAATTGTCCATGCCCAAAATATACTAGTCTTGGTGAACTATTCAGAAGTGCAGAATGTCCAAGAGAGGTTGATTGATTTCTGGCCAAACAAAGACCTTGAACAGGTGGAGCAATCAGCAACCACAGGCAAAGTAGTAGGATAAGAACAGGTCCATTTTCACTGTACCTTTTGGTGGATTTTGGGCTTTTATCCAAGTACCTCCTTGATTTGCAGCGTTCATGTCGAAAAACACCATCAAAAACTGATAAAATCTGTGTTAAAATGTAAAATAGAAAGGTAGGTGTAGAGCCCAGCAAAGCACACCTGTCCTCGGCAGCCATCTTGCCTCCATGAACCCTGTTGTTGTTGTTGGAAATGGGAAAGTTGTAAAAAAAAAAATGGTATAAGAAATGTGATTTGATGGGAAATTGGGAAGTTGATGAGAGAGCCTGCTGCAAAAGGCTGCAGAAGGCCAAAGGTCAGTGTCTGTGTGTAATCAGCTGCAGATCAGATTGTTTGTGTAAGAAGTGTTGCATGTTGCCTGTACGAGAAGCTGCATGGAGGCTTGGAGGAATCCAGAGGGAGGTGTCTTCTCATTTGGAGACTGGTGAGTGTTAAATCTTCTATGGGGAAGTTTTTGTTGAAATGATACAGATAACTGTATTTGGATCTGTGTCTGGAGGATTTTTTGTCTGTTGGACAACACAAGAGCTTCAGAGGGTGTTCTGTTTAGTGTTTCAAGTGAGAAACTCCCCTCTTGAGGAGGCAGAGAAATTGAGTAATATAGTTTACTATCATTCTAAACCCTGAATGAAGGTGTAGTGATGTAGAATTGTCAAATGGGGTTAGTTCACTGTCGAATGGTTGCAGATTTCTTTTGTAATACTGTTTTTGGTCTTTGTATGTTTTAATCATATGGAAAGGTGATTCTTGTCATATTTGAGTATGAGCTGTGCATGCTTGGGTTGACTGACATGAATGTGAAACAAATCAATAATTTGTCTTTACTTTGTCTGTCTTGAAGTCACATACTGATGATTCACAGCTTCATCAGGATGTGTTACACCTAGGGCTGCAGCTATCAAATATTTTAGTAATCAAGTATTCTACTGAGAATTCCATTGATTAATCGAGTAATCGGATAAAACATATTTTTGTTTAGTTAAAGAAAAATTATAAATATACATAAGATGTTAGATGTTAATTGACATCACTAAGACTAGGTTATGTGGTACAGTGGTTTCATGGCTGTGAATTTGAAGACCCTGAACTTGACACGTTGACTGGGTTCACTGCCTTCACTCAAAGGGCTGTGGATCTTATCAAGAAATGTCCTTGTTTCTAACCTAGAAATGCCATTGCACCTGGTGTCACACATAACTTAAAAGGTTGGGTGTTTTTTCCACGTGTTTCAATTGAACTTTCATTTGTGTCAAGCTAATTTTAAGTTCTAGTTAAGTTTTAAGTGAAAGTATTAGCAGTGTTCAAAATAAAATTATGAGACCTGCTGTATTGGAGCACATTAGGCACCAGCGCTACTTGTTTTATCCATGAATGATTACAGAGCTGAAATTGTAAACTACCCAGTTTAGCTTTATTACGTTTTTATTTGTCTAACATTTTCTGCCTTTTCTTTTAGTTAAAACTGTAGCGGGAACAGAGGTTTATGTACCGGGTAAGGGCTGATTTATGGTTCTGCGTTACAACAACGTAGAATGGTGCACGTCGCTGCGTACCCTACGGCGTAGCCGTGGCAAAAGAGCCTGCACGGTAGCGCAGCACCGCCAGCCGGACCGGCGCTCTCTGCCCTCGCCAAAGAGTGGCGTAGGCTGCGGCGTAGGCTCTGGGTCGATTTAACGCGGAACAATGATTTTGGCTTTAGAGGGGGAACATGGGAGAACGGACCGGAGGAATATGGCGTGGATTGGGGATGGGAGTTAAGCACTGAGCTACATGAGTCTCCCGTCAGGGCCATTACAGACTGCCTGAGCATGGCATGTTACAAAAACCAAACATACCCGCCGCCTCTTTCTTCCCCCTTTAACGTGCGCAGTGCATGGATGTAGGCACAGGCATGGATCTATTTTGGGCGCAGCGTCAGCATGTTGTGTTGCATTAAATGTAGTCGGGGCGTGTGACGGCCTGCCCCTCTCCCTCCTGATTGGTCATTCTGCTTCCTGGATGGAAGTTGTGGCAGGTCGTCAGCCCAATTGGCCTCACTTGTGTGTGTGTGTGTGTGTGTGTGTGTGTGTGTGTGTGTGTGTGTGTGTGTGTGTGTGTGTGTGTGTGTGTGTGTGTGTGTGTGTGTGTGTGTGTGTGTGGGAGCCAGGGTATTTAGGGGCTGGTTCTGGGTTTCCACCTGCCAATGGGGAACTAAGTATTCTTTCCTCCTGCATGCAATACATGCACTCAGCAAACTTCATTCACCCACACACAGAATACATGACTGACACTCTACATTTAAACCTACATATACTTTTGGTTTGTTTTTATTTAATTTTTACTTTAATAAATTACATTTTTGAATTTGGTGACTCATGTGTGGACTCCCTCTTTGTCACTAACTAGCCCAGTGTGTGACAAAATGGGGGCTCGCCCTTTGGTCTGACTATTGGTTTTTGATGCTGGCATATGGTTTGTGTTCCTGTTAGGAATTTTAGTTTGGCCGTAGTTGTATTTGAAGTTATTTAAAGGTTTATCTTATCTTATCTTATCTTATTGGTAGCACCTGTTGAAGCCAATTAGTTAGGTGCCAGTGTTGGGAGTTCCACATGTGATTCTTCTCTCCCTGATTTTCAGTTTTGAAGGAGGTTTTGGTCGGTGGAGTTTGGGAGTAGGAAAGCATTTGTCCTTAAGTTTTGTTTTTGTGGTTTGTAATGCTTTGGTTGCAATAAATAAGGTGAGGGTTGGAACTTTGAGACTGGTCTTGGGGAAGGTGTGTTTTCCTCTGTCCATATTGGCAGAGTTTTCTTATTTTAGTTTGAGTTGGAGATTGCCGGTAGTCCTGTTATCGGTTTTGTTTAAGGTTATAGATTTACCTGGTTTTTCTTTAGTGGGGAAAGTGCATGGTCTGACGGCCCATTGCGTGGCTGGCCCTGTGCTTACCCCTCTTTTGTTCTTTTTGGCCGGGATCTCCATCTCCTTTTGGTTCTTTACTTTTGGGTTTACCTATTTTCCTTGTTTATTTTTTCCCCCAGGCTTTGTTTGTGGTTCCAACACTTAAAGTATTTATTTATTTATTTTTTCTTTGTCACTTTGTGTAGATAGTGTAGCATGGCATCTGTAGTGGATGAATTTGTTGATTCGCCGTCAGCAGCACAATTAGATCAGTGTGCTAAGGACCAGTTGCTGCTAATTGCTGAGAAGTATGAGCTTGAGGTAGCAGATAGAAAATTAAAGGAGTCTGTTAAAGTCAGTGTGAAGGCAGGTTTGTTGGAGAAAGGAATTCTTAAACCTGGTGTGGGGACTCGTTCTTCAGTTTCTGCAGATACTGTTTTGAGTTTTGAGGAACAAAAGGAACTTTTGTTGTTAAAGCAAAAACATGAATGGCAGCTAGAACTGGCTTTGGAAGAGATGAGGCAAAAGACTGAGAGGGATAAGTTGGAATTGCAGCATAGAAAGCTAAGCTTAATTCAAGAGGGTAAATTGTCAGGTTCGGCTGATGGTGAAGGCCCTCGGTATCAGTCTGGTGCATCAGTGCCATCTAATACGAGGCTTTGAGATGGTGAAATTAAACAGAAAAAAAAGAAATTAAATGATTCCCCGAGGCAGAGAAAATTCTTCGATCATTTTTTGTAATCGAATTACTCGAATTATTCGATGAATCGTTTCAGCCCTAGTTTTGTCCCATAAAATGGGCGCCACTGTGTTTTGGATACAGTGGAGTGAGGCGTGTTCATGAGCCTATTGTCATTTGCATGTCAGTCAGTGACATTTTACACGGAAAGGAGTGTGTGGAGAAGAAACAAACCCGTTGAACAGTTCAGTTCAGTTTGGAGTTCATCTGAAATGCACCAATTGAGTTTGCTTAGTGTAGTTTGAGGAGAAGTAATTTCCACATATGCACTAATACACAAAACCCACATGCAGATGATCTGAAGTTTGTGTTTAAAGTTCAGTGGGTTTTTGTCTGCTTAGTTTACACATCGGAATTTATCCCACAATTTTCTTAAGACTTCTATAAGTCTTCATAGAAGAGCATGCATTTGCATTACAGCATGCAAACAGAAGATTAAGTATCTCCTGAAGACTATATGATTAATCTGGAGACAATTTTCTGGTATTCCTTTTGGGCGTGCTACAATAGAGCTCAACAACAGTTGAGAAGGCATTATTTGATAGAATGCTTCCTTTCAGTCCAACGTTTTGTGACAATGACTTATTGTTTATATATATATATAAGTTCACTGAAGACTACTTTTTACGTTGCAGGAGAGTTGCTGCACTGACAGTTTTTGTGTGGTGTTACTTTCATTAAAGGGGACCTATTATGAAAAACACGTTTTTTCTTGTTTTAACATATATAAAGTGGTCTCCCCTCACCCTGCCAGCACAGGGGAGACAAAATACCATGAAATTCTGCAGGGTCTCTGACCCCCGCCAGACAGAGTCCCCCAGTGTCACGTGACCTTTTTTTGAGCCATTCTGAATCTGCGCCTATGGTGACGTCACCATAGGCGCTCATTTCCATAGGTTCAGCCTCCGCTGCTGAAACCACGCCCACAACCAGCTCTCTCCGCTGCTGGAGCGGTCCATCCTTCAGCCAGTCGGATGCGGCGCCGCGGCGGAGCGGATCCGGGTTAAATCATCCAGGTTCCCGGGTGGTTTGGGAGCTGGGTCCTCGGAGGTCTGTCCCAGTTCGGACCAGCTTCACTCTCCGAGATTTTCAGGAAAATCTGTCGGTTTGATCACCGGTAACGGCCGATGCGCCGCGGATGCGCCCCGGAGCCGATCTGTGCGCCCGCCGTGGAGATGCGGCGCCCGTCACGCAGCATCTGCCGGGCAGATCCGGCTGAAATTCTGCTGGTCGGTCCCCGGGAGTCCCTGCTACCAGTCCAGGCCGGTTCCTGCGGTCCCGGCCGGTCGGAACCGGTCAGATTCCCCCGTTAAAGCCGCGGTGATGCGCGCTGCTCCAGCAGCGCTGCTCCCGGGCGCCCGGCATGGCTCCGGGGCCAGCGTTCAGCATCCGCCGGGTAGATCCGGCTTAAATAGTGCATAAATGTTATTTATATACAACTCATATTTTATTTTTTTAACAATAAAGTTTCCATTTGTGAAAATTCAGTGTTGTGATAATTTACAGGCTCGGGCTGCTCTGGCGGAGCGAGGTTTATGCTCCTCCCCTGCTACACGTCATTCAGGGAGCCAATCAGCACAGACCTCATTATCATACCCCCCCCTTCCCTAAAAATGAGGCGCATAAAAAGGGGTTAGAAGCGGTAAAACTAGTGACAGGACCCACAGGCTGGATTTATGATATATGTAGAAAAAACAAGCTTTAGATTGTTTTTAAGACATTCAAGGCCTGTTTAAAATATACATTAAATGCCATAATAGGTCACCTTTAAACCATAACCCACTTGGATTGCAATGAGAACATTTTGAAATAGGAGAGTCCTGTGGTCTTTGAGATAGGAGACAGAATTTAACAGGTTTTGCCCCCTTCTAAATCTAAGGTGATGGGAGGGGGGATCTGGGGGATCTCTCTGGGACGTAGAGATAACCGTCCCTAGAACAATCATTAAGTCAGACTTGCCGACTTGCCAGGGTGCATAGGTCAAGAAGTGGGAAAACCACTTATCTGGGGAGGAGTCAGGACTCAGACAGCCCTGACCCTCCTCTATCCCCTGTTGACATTCAAAACAATGCTCTTGCAAAAAGAGAAAAGCATTTGGCTAAATGAAGGTGCTACTGTAACTTCAGAAGGCCTCTGTGTGGTGCGAAGCAGACCGGTGCTTCCAAAGAATCTGTTCCCCCTGGTGGCTAAGTTGAGCCATGGTAAGTTTTTCCATAGCTCAAACAGGAGGGATAAAGAGTATAGTACACAAAGAATTAAATACTAAATACCCTTTAAAAAAATTTTTGTAGGGTCTTTCCGACATGTTGCAGATACAATATGCAAGGCAATATGAGGCCTAAGAGAGGTCAGTGTCGTGAAAGGACCTATCCATTTGAAGTTGTTCATATGGATTTCGTTCTTGGAGTGAACCAATGGCCTGTTAAATTAAGGCTCAGGAAAGCCATGGCCTGAATGACGGCCATTAGTCGGAATGTACATGAGAATGTTCAAAAGTTCCTGTGGGCTGCTGGTTTCTGCTCTCTCTCTCTCTCCTAGCAGGAACTGCTGAAACCAGATCCAGATCCTGATTGGTGAGACGAAAAACATGGTCATCACCCCGTCAGGATGGCCCCTTTGTGGTCTAGATCAGGACACCGACAGCAGTAAAGATGGCTGAACGATCTACATGCGTCCACCAGTTGCAGTGAAAGCTAGCCTGAAGATGACTAGCCCAAACTGACTTGCGACAACAGACTGGAGAGGAGCTCCGAGAGATGGAAGAAACTTTTCCACTAATGACTCATGCTGACATGTTAGGAATTGTTCCTTAAACTCTTTACTTGCATTGCTGTGTTGTAATATGATTACACTGATGTACGTTCATAAACTGGTGCTGAAGCTAATGTTACCAAAGCTATAGCCGAATTACGTCAGTTAGCCAAAGTTGTGTCAGAAGACAGACGCTCAGCAGGAGACCATTTTTGGGTCCTGGCTGACTTCCGGCCCCTGGACTGACATAATGGTTAGATTATGATTTTGATTATTACTGTCCTTGTACGGTTCTGAGTGTATCATTCTGTGTCTAAGTGCAATGATCCAAAGAACCATCAAACCATCCACTGGACTAAGGAAGTTAGTCCAGTATTGCCAACACCTCCAATCGAACTCTAACTGAGGACAACCTGTTTATGATAACACTGGAGTATAGATTGTTTCATTTTGTTTACTCCGAACCAGACAGTGATGGAAGAGCAGAAGAGCAGAAAACAGACTGTATGATGGCAGAGTAAAAGGTGATCAGCAGCTGCTGTGGCAGGTTGTACTTCCTGAGCTGCCGCAGGAAGTACAACCTCTGCTGCGCCTTCTTCCTGACGAAGTTGATGTGGGTGGTCCACTTCAGGTCCCGGGAGATGGTGGACCCCAGGAACCTGAAGGAGTCTGTGGTGGAGACGGTGCTGTTGAGGATGCTGAGGGGGGGGAGTGGCAGTGGGTTTTTTCTGAAGTCCACTGTCATCTCCACAGTCTTGAGCGTGTTCAGCTCCAGGTGGTTCCGACTGCACCAGTGGACTAGCTTTTTCACCTCCCGTCTGTACGCGGACTCGTCACCTTCCCGGATCAGGCCGATGACGGTGGTGTCGTCCGCGTACTTCAGGAGCTTCACAGACGAGTCCCCTGAGGTGCAGTCGTTCGTGTAGAGGGAGAAGAGCAGTGGTGAGAGGACGCACCCCTGGGGGGCGCCAGTGCTGATGGTCCGGGTGCTGGATGTGATGCTCCCCAGCCTCACCTGCTGCCTCCTGTCACTCAGGAAGCTGTTAATCCACTGACAGGTGGAGGCAGGCAAGGTGAGCTGGGTGAGCTTCTGGTGGAGGATTGCGGGAGCGATCGTGTTGAACGCTGAGCTGAAGTCCACGAACAGGATCCTCGCGTAAGTCCCTGAGGTGTCGAGATGACGCAGGATGTGGTGCAGTCCTATGTTGATTGCATCATCCACCGACCTGTTTGCCCGGTAAGCAAACTGCAGGGGGTCGAGCAGGGAGCCTGTGGTGTCCTTCAGGTGGCTCAACACCAGCCGCTCAAAGGTCTTCATGACCACAGACGTCAGGGCGACGGGTCTGTAGTCATTTAGACCTGTGATGGTGGGTTTCTTCGGGACTGGGATGATGGTGGAGCGTTTGAGGCATGAGGGCACCTCACACAGCTCCAGAGACCGGTTGTGTGCGCATGCGTGCGTGTGTGTGCCCATGTGTTTTTTTGTGAAGAATGCTGATGAGATATGAAATAACCAGTAGCCAATTGAATAAGCTACCCTTTTTGGTTTATATATTTGTAAATCTGACACTAAAGGAGTCAGTGCCTCACCAACCATGAACCCTCACCGCACGTACTGACATACACATGGTGTCTGGAGAAATCTGTCACTCGTTTTTTTTCAAAATATGAACTCATATCCAAATAAATCATAACTTTGTCATGCCTTGTCTAATTAATTTCAAACTTTGCAAAGATGTTGTTTACTGTGATGTGTTGAAGAATATATCAAAACCATTTCAGAAGTCCGCTTTGTGGTATAGTGAGTTTTATTCAGCCGGCGGTGAGCGGATCTACACAGACCAGAGTCTGGTTGATATGCCGACCCCGAGAGATTTTACAACAGGGTTTTTATACAAGAAGCCTGTGATCTTCCAATTCGGGACTACCCCCTGGGTCAGGAAGTCCATATATCGTATCGAGTCCTCGTCTCTGCAGGAGCTGGAAGTCAAAGCTACTCCCACGGTGCCTGTCTCGGCAGGGATGCAAGACGCTGGAACTTGTGTGAGACAATAGGTCACAGACGAAAAGTAATTTACAGTTGGATGTGATCTGTGGCCAAATGTCCCCATCGGGCATTTGACTGTCACTAAGTTCCAATTCACCCCATGGGGTGCTCTAGTGTTCCAAGTCTGTTTGAGGCAACTTCCAAGGTGTCGTCTCTGCATGGGGGTAGGAAGTTGAAGCTACTTAAAAGGTGTTGAGTCCAGTTCAAAGCCCTGCAGGCGGGGGTATGACACTGGGGCAACCTGCAAAGCGTCGTTGTCCCTGCAGGGGGCCACGTGCTGTCAAAATGCTTCATCAGATGTTAAAACATCATGTCAATTTCAGTGATGTAGTTCCAACAGCTGATTTATAGGGATTTTTTGTGGGATTTATTGGCTTTTATGTAATTGTAGAGTTAAAAATATTTTTTTATGAAAGTATATTTTTAGGCAAGAGAGTTTAACAATGAGAGTTTAACAATGGAGAAAAAAAAGTTGAATGCAAACTTTGTAAGCAACAGTTTGGATATCACAACTCCTGATCACGTGATTACCTGAAAACGGTAGGCCTTGTTTCCCGTACGTCCCGTATGTCTTTTTGACACAGAGGTGCTCAAAGTATTGTGTGAAGTTTTATCAGCAGTATAAGTGAAGGTAAAAGGTCCAGGCAAACAAAACTGGCACTGTCAGTTGTAGGAACTTTTGAATTAAGTCTTTTCGGAGGTATTTAAATTATTTTCAGCCGGCGTTTTAAGCTTGAACTCGATACTGGAAGTACTTTCAAAATAAGAGCGCCGTACCAGTTCCCGCACCGGAAGTGTAAGTTAGCACTGATGGTGGCTTGACACGTTATGGACTTGTGTGAATGGTTTCTCCTGTTTACTGGTGTGATGAGTGATATGTTAATATTGTAATCTTTACTGACCAACTTCATTTAATTAATGCAGTTGGTGTTGTTGTCTCTAGGGGAGAACTATACCAGACTACAAAATAGATATATAATGTTCTAATGTTCTAACGTATCCCATCAGTGTCATGGAGTGGTTTGTTGAGGACCCAAACGCAAGAGAGCAGGAGGCAGAAGTTGGAAAAAACTTAAATTTATTTGCAAAACCAAAAGCAAAACCAAAAGCGCTGCTGAGCAGGATCAAAAGCAGACCAAAAACCAGAACTTAAACAGGATCAAAAACCACAAAAACTTGACATGCCACATGGAGGGAGGAACCAGTGCAGTCCAGTACTGACCAGCAAGGACAGGGGAAAGACAAGACTAGATATACACAGAGGATAACGCGACACAGGTGCAGACAATCAGGGCAGATGGGAAACAGGAGGGTCAAGAGAGAACTGAAACTGGGGGAAATGTCAAATCCTGACAATCAGTGTATTTGAATAAATGCCATTAATAATAGAAACATTTTTAATGACATGGAGCATTTTAATTTTTGAACGTCCTCCTCTCAAATGGTGTTGTTTTAAGTGACTTTGTTGAATTTCATTTCTTGTTCCGTATTTTGTTTTTTCCTCAGTGGTGCGTCTCAAACTCAAACTGACTCGTTGACAGATGGTAGTGATGTAGCATGGGCGGTGGTATATCCAGCTGCATTCAAATGTAGCTTTTGGCTCATCGGGGCAGCGCATCGACAACCTTCTACCTTCCAAAAGTCTGTAAGAGAAAATGTCATTTTATCTGTTCAGCCAGCAGAATCATAGCACAAATGCTAGTACTTACAGTACTGTGCACAAGTCTTCAACATCCCTATCCTTCTTATGATATTAAAGTTTAATAACAATATTTATTTTCCAATTTCTTGAAGATACAAGTAAAATACACAAGAATGAAGGCTGATTTTCACCTATCTACAATGGAAAACTAATTAATGCCATTACAAACATCTGCATGGGACATCTTCTTAGGAGTCAAATGTGTGTCTGAGTCTCTGGAGAAGTTATACTAAATACTTTTATGCTTCTACAGTCGGTTCTGAACAATGTGTAGTTTTATTCTGCCTGTATATTATCAAGATGTTTACAGATTCATACTGTATGCATGTACAGTATGTACGTACGTACGTACGTACGTACATACATACTGTACATACACACGTACGTACATACAGTACGTACGTATGTATGTATGTATGTATGTATGTATGTATGTATGTATGTATGTATGTATGTGTATATATATATATATATATATATACACACACAGGGCCCGATTTACTAAGATCCTAAATAAAGAGTACTAAATTGCGTGTGCACTGAAAAAGTTTGCACGTGCTGTTGTTGTGTGTTTTGCGGGTGATCAACTAAGATTGCATGCGCAATTGATAACAGGTGCAAACCGCAGTATTTAAAGGAGCTTGAGGCTCCTTTTAAGAAATGAGACTCTCTAGCGCCACCTTCACCACAACGGCCATTGGGGGTACTGCAGCCAACAGTGAAGCCGGCACGGGAGAACGGGGAGAACGCTCATGCAGCGTCATGTGACGTCACATCCACAGCCCGGCGCGGGAAATTCGGGACCGAATTGCAGCACATTTTGCAGCACACAGCCTGTTCAAGGCAACGGAGGGATACACTAGAGGGCTCATTCTTTTGGGTTTGGAACGCTTCATCTGACATTATTACTAGAAAACTTAAAATGTATACGGATTTTTTTCATAAATCTTGCCACAATCCGGCCTCAAGCTCCTTTAAATGAGGTGTTGCGTGTCTTACGGTTTGCGAGCGCAAAATGAAATTTGACGAGTTGGAGTTGGAGATATTAGTGGAAGAGGCAAATTGTTGTGCCGTATTCAGCACCCCTGCCGTGAAAAGCACCCCCTCGTATATTCAATGATAAGTAGACCAAAAAACAACACACTGCCAGAGAAGTGGTGCAGTACAGGGATTCAAGGGACCCAAAGGTGGCCAATGCTGGGATCCAAGTGAGGACTGGCAGGAAGTGGAGAGCAGAGGATGCTGTCCAAGAGGCAGAGGGCAGGCTACGTCACAAAAACCTGGTGGGAGTGGTCACGCGGGGCCGAGCTGAACTAGGGTCCTTTCCAACTCCTCAATTCAACACCAAGGGGAAGGAGAGGCGGTGCCTTGTCCAGGAGGAGGCGAGAGCAGTAGAGGAGGAGACGAGATCCTGCAAGGCAGTGGGGATGAAACAACAGGGAGCCTGGACAAGATGGGAGAATGCGACGGAGAGGAAGGTGACCTGGACTGAGCTCTGGAGAGCCGAGCCCCAACGCATCAAATTCCTCATCCAGGCAGTCTACGACATGCTCCCAAGCCCATCAAACCTGCACACATGGGGCTTAGCAGAGACACCAGCATGCCCCTTGTGTTCCAAGCGAGGAACCCTAGAACATATCCTCTGCTGCTGCACCAGGGCACTTGGAGATGGAAGGTACCGCTGGAGGCATGACCAAGTCCTTAAGACCATTGCTGATGCCATCAGCGCTGGACTTGTGTGGGCAAAGCAGTTCCGGCCCTCCAAGAGAACCATCGCCTTTGTCAGAGCTGGGGAGCAGGCAACCCCTGCCAGAAGATCATCTGCTGGCATCCTGACCTCTGCAAGAGACTGGCAGCTGCTGGTGGACCTTGAACGACAACCGAAGTTCCCCAGCCACATTGCTGTTACCACCCTGCGGCCAGACATTGTTCTCGTGTCAGAGTCGGCCAAGCAAACAGTGATGCTGGAGCTGACAGTTCCATGGGAAGAACGCTTGGAAGAAGCCTTCGAGAGGAAACTTTCCAAGTACGCGGGACTGGTCAGTGACTGTCAGCAGGCAGGGTGGAGAGCGAGGTCTCTTCCAGTGGAGGTAGGGTGTAGAGGTTTTGCGGCCCGATCTTTGGCCAGAGCCTTTAGTTATTTAGGCATCGTGGGAGAGAGGAAGAGGAGAGCCATCCGCAGCACCACCGATGTGGCAGAGAGAGCCTCAAGATGGCTGTGGCTCAAAAGAGGAGAGCCATGGAGTCATGGTAGCTAGCCATCTGGACACAAGCTGGGGTCTGATCAGCCCCGGTTGGGTCACCTGGAGGAGGGTGTATGATGTTGAAAGACCCGAAACACCCGATGATTCCAGGAACATCACGGAAGATGTGTCCA
Organism: Cololabis saira; assembly: GCF_033807715.1. Classification (NCBI taxonomy): domain Eukaryota; kingdom Metazoa; phylum Chordata; class Actinopteri; order Beloniformes; family Belonidae; genus Cololabis; species Cololabis saira. The sequence continues at coordinate 247,604 of NC_084608.1, read as the reverse complement.
GAGGCATCAGTAGTAGATGTATGTACACAGACACTTCAATATATTTATATATACACACACTCACACAAACACATACTTAGGAGTTTATATTATATATATTTACAAATATTATGGAAGACAACACATTATTAATTAATTAATTAATGACATCAATAACCATTTACCCGATTTTTGTTATCTGTGACTGTGATTGTGGGAAAGTATGATTATTGTGGAATCCATGAGCGCATTTAAACATGAATCATTAACACAAAACTGGACGCTAAACAGAACGTGACACGGAATGAGAATATCATTTTTGTCAGACAAGGGGGTGCTTTTCACGGCAGAGGTGCTGAATACGGCACAACACCGGGGTATGACAACTGCAGAACAAGTATAGGCGCACAATAAGAAACACTTTTTTCTCCATGAAAACACGTGATTTATTTATTATCACAAATAAAAAAATGAATGTGCCTCCTGTGGCAGCCTTTTGCTGAATAATACTCGATTTAACATTCAAATAAAATATTTCTCCTTTTGCATGTGGAGAATCCTCACCACAAGTTGAGCCATCCCCACCCCAGTCCTCAAATCAGGCACCAACAAGCATCCCTGCGTAATGCTGGGCAGATTAGCATCTTCCTTTCGAACGTATTAAATACAGACGCAATCACAATCCCCGCAAAAACTTTCAGGCTTGGTAAATCTCATTGCGTGAGGTAAATGAACATATTTGCATTTTCCCCTCCCAGTATTTAGCGATTTCTGGCGGGTACGCCCCATATTGATTATTCATCAGGGCAAAAGTACTAAATGAATAGCGTGTGCTATTTTGCTCATTTGAGAGGCGCAGTCCTCTTTGCACGCTGTTAGTAGATCAGCTTGCACATTGGTTTGCGGGTGATGTCAAGTTTGCACACGTTTTTACGCACGCAAACCTTTAGTAAATCAGGCCCACAGTGGGTACGCAAAGTATTCAGACCCCTTTTAATTTCCCCTCTTTGTTTCTTTGCAGCCATTTGCGAAAATAAAAAAGGTAATTTTATTTCTCATTAATGTACACTCAGCCCCCATCTTTACAGAAAAATACTCATAAGTATTCAGACCCTTTGCTGTGACACTCATTTTTAACTCACATGCTGTCCATTTCCATTGAGCGGTGCCCATCACCCCCGCCCCTCTTTTTCTCTTTTGTGTATTTTTGCAGGCCAGAGCTTCAGGAGCTGTGTCCTGACCTGCAGTCGCCGCCTCTGATCATCCCACTGCTGCTTCCACCTGTCTGTGGGGATGTCTGCAATATGCTTGCTGACATCCTGGCCTGCACCCTCCCCCAATAAGAAGTATGTAACTCACTAACTTGCACATACCTTCTCCAATCTGACACAAAATATATGCGCCAGTTAGGCTTTCATGACTATGACAATCTTGGATGAAATCCCTTTCACAAAGGCAATTTTTTTAACTGCAACACTGAGTCTAATGATCATATCTCTATTTATCAGACTAACTTCAAACTCACCACAAACACTTTACTTCGCATTCATTAAATCCTGTGAGTTTCATTCAGATGGATCAAATGTACAGTGACATTTGAATGCGAGAGCCCGATCAATGCTGCTGGCAGCTTTAATGTATATACATAATTACACAAATGGATATAAGGTTATGCATGTATAATTGACTGTACATTTTACTTCATGTTTATGACTTTATATCATTATATTTAGACAAGGATGAGCTATAAAGGATACGTTGTAGTGAATGTTACGGACATAATTCACCTTATTTATTAAGTGTGGTTCTACACACAGTTCATTATTAAATGCAGCATGTTGTCCTTCATGCACCTATGACGATCAGGGATGAGGCCCCTTTAAATGTGGTCATGATGTTGAGCTCCATGCGGTTTTAGCTGCTGGACAGCTCCATTTTGTGTTTCAGTGTTCTGAGGTTTTCTAATAAACAACACATGTTTTTGAATGGGAAATTGTCTCTGCGTTTTCCTGCAATTCCCACACTGGTGACCCCGACGTTTGTCTGCTGGACGTATCCAGAGACACGACACGACCATGTCTACGAACGCTGTTACCCTCAAACTCCCCGAATTCTGGGAATCGTCAGCATCTGCATGGTTCGCCCAGACTGAAGTGCAGTTTGCGTTGTGTGAGATCACCGCGGATACAACTAAGTACTACTACGTTGTGTCGGCTCTGGGAAATTCAACTGCATCCAGAGTGGTGAGCCTTCTTAAAAATCCCCCGGCGACGGATAAATATATAGCGCTCAAATCTCACCTGTTGAAGACGTTTGAACTGTCGGATGCTGAGAAAGCCAGCAGGCTCTTCTCCCTTCAAGGACTGGGTGACAGCAAGCCGTCCTAGCTCATGGACCGTATGCTGGATCTCCTGAGTTTCAATTCAATTCAATTCAATTTTATTTATATAGCGTCTAATACAACAGATGTTATCTCTAGACGCTTTCCAGAGATCCAGAACATGAACATAAACATAAACATAAACATAAACCCCCGAGCAATTATTATATAAACAATGGCAGTTAAAACTCCCACAGTGGGAGAAAAGCCTTAAGCCAAACAGTGGCAAGGAAAAACTCCCCTTTAGGAGGGAAGAAACCTTGAGCAGGACCAGGCTCATAAGGGGGGACCCTCCTGCCGAAGGCCAGACCGAGGGAGTCGGGGACTTCAGCAGCACACAACAGGCAGGTGGAAGCAACAGCGGGATGACCAGAGGTGGCCGGGAACACAGGCCAGAACGCAGCTCCCGAGGCTCCAGCCTGCAAACATGCACAAAAGAGGAAAAAGGGGGGCCGGCACAAGAAACTACAGGAACGATGGACAAAATGATAGCTATGAGATATTTATAATAAATAAAAATGGTAATGGAGAAGAGAGGCAGGGAAAAGGAGAGGAGAAGAAGGGTGAGAGGCCCCGCCCAGCGGATCATGTCGGTGCCCCCCTGCAGCATAAGCCTAAGCTATATTTGAGACTAACTATTATAGTTTTGTTATATAGCTGCAACTATGACTACTGACTCTAACACACTAGAGTTTACACTACCTAGAGATTTACCAACACCAGCTAGAGGTTTACTAAACACTAACTATAGGCTTTACTAAACAGAAAGGTTTTACGTTTAGTTTTAAAGGTGGAGGTGGTGTCAGCCTCCTTAACCCAGATTGGAAGTTGGTTCCAAAGTAATGGTGCCTGATAGCAGAACGCCCGCCCTCCAAATCTACATTTAGATACTCTAGGAACTACGAGTAACCTTCACCCTGGGAGCGGAGAGCTCTGCCAGGAACATAAGGCACTATCAAATCTTGTAAATACTGCGGAGCTAAGCCGTTTTGGGCATTATATGCAAGTAATAAAATTTTAAATTGAATTCTGAATTTTACAGGTAGCCAATGGAGCGACGCTAACACTGGAGAGACGTGGTCTCTCCTGCTGATTCCTGTCAGCACTCGTGCTGCTGCATTCTGGATCAGCTGGAGCCTATTCAGCAAATTACTTGGACATCCTGCTAACAACACATTACAGTAATCCAGTCTAGAAGATACAAACGCATGAACTAGTTTTTCTGCATCACTCTGCGAGAGGATTTTCCTAATTTTTGCAATATTACGGAGATGGAAAAACGCTATTTTACAAACCTGATTAACATATGGTTTAAACGACAAATCCTGATCGAAAACAACACCAAGGTTTCTCACAGTTGCACTAGAAGCCATCGCAACACCATAGTCCCTTCCTAAGATGCTCTGGACCAAGAATGATAACCTCTGTTTTATCTGAATTTAGATGCAAGACATTTCTGGACATCCATTCCTTGATGTCCCTAAGACATGCCTGAAGTTTAACCAACGGTTCTGTCTCATCCGGCTTCATAGACAAATAGAGCTGCGTATCATCAGCATAGCAATGAAAGTGTATGCCGTGATTCTGGATTATACTTCCCAACGACTGCATGTATAAACTGAACAAGATTGACCCTAGCACTGAACCCTGCGGAACACCATAACAGACCCTTGACTGTTCTGAAGAAACCTCATGTACATGAACAAACTGGAACCTGTCAGATAGATATGATTTAAACCAACGTAGAGCTGTCCCTTTAATCCCAACAACATGCTCTAACCTGTGCAGTAAAATGCCATGATCTACAGTGTCAAAAGCAGCACTGAGGTCCAGTAGAACCAATATGGACACTAATCCCTTATCTGAGGCCATAAGGAGGTCACTCGTGACTCGAACCAGTGCTGTCTCTGTGCTATGATGCATTCTGAACCCTGACTGAAAGACTTCAAACAGATCATTTCTATACAAATAGTCACATAACTGGCTTGAAACTGCCTTTTCCAGAATTTTAGATACAAATGGAAGGTTGGAAATTGGCCTATAATTAGCTAAGGTGTCTGGGTCAAGAGAAGGTTTTTTAAGTAAAGGTTTGATTACTGCCACTTTGAAAACCTGTGGTACATATCCTAAATTTAGGGATAGGTTGATTTGGTCCAGTATTGTCGCACCAATAAGAGAAAAAACATTTTTGAATAGTCGAGTCGGGATGGGGTCTAACATACATGTGGTTGACTTAGCTCTATTTACGAGTGAAGTCAGCTCAGGGAGGTCTATATGATCAAAACAGTCTAGAGTCAAGTCAGAGCCTAGGGAAGTCGGTAAAGCTGAAGAAACGCCCACAACCGGCTGGTTGATTTCTTCTCTAATTCTCGTGATTTTACTGTTAAAGAAGCTCATAAAGTCTTCACTACTGAGAGCTGCAGGAATGCACGGCTCAACAGAGTTGTGACTCTTTGTCAGCCTGGCTACAGTGCTGAACAGAAAACGTGGGTTACTTTTGTTATCCTCTATCAACGTTGAATAATAAGCTGTTCTTGTTTTGCGAATGGCTTTTTTATATATTATTAGAATATCTTTCCATTCACGATAGAAGTCTACAGACTTACAAGAGTGCCACTTCCTTTCCATTTTACGCACGTTTTGTTTCAACATGCGAATATCTGAATTGTACCAGGGAGTTAAGCTCCTGTGGCTAGAAACCCTCCTTTTCAAAGGAGCAACTTCATCTAAAGCTGAGTGCAACAGATCAGCAGTGTTACTAACAAGAAAATCAACATCAACATCAGAGGTAAAACCCAGGTCACTGGCCTCTATTGCTTCAGTAGAGGCTTCACTATTTTCCACTCTCGCAAGACGAGCAATGGTCTCCTTAAATTTAGCAATAGCTTCATCAGACAAACATCTGCTAAAATAATACCTCCTGCCCTGCACTTCAACATCAACAACATTAAATTCAAACGTTATTAAATAATGGTCGGATAAAAGGGAGTTTACAGGTGACACCAACAGATCATCAGTTTCAACACCGTAGGTGAGAACGAGATCGAGAGTATGATCAAAACAATGCGTCGGCCCGTCCACTTTTTGTGAGATACCCATTGATTCTAGAAGAGAATTGAAAGCTAATTTAAGATTATCGCTTTCAACATCCATATGAATATTAAAATCACCCACTATGATGAATGTATCTGTACTGATCAATAATCCAGAAAGGAAATCTGAAAATTCAGATAAAAACTCTAGATAAGCGCCAGCAGGGGGCCGGTACACTACCACTAACACAACTGGTACCAGCAGGGGGCCGGTACACTACCACTAACAAAACTGGCTTCTCTGATTTCCAGCTCGGAAATTTCAGACTAAGCGTGAGGCTTTCAAATGTATTAAAATTGGACTTAGATTCAATTTTTATTTGGAGACTGGAGTTATAAATTGCTGCGACTCCTCCGCCTCGGCCCGTGCTTCTAGGAATGTGATGATTAAAGTAGCCGGGCAGAGTTGATTCATTCAAACTAACATACTCTTCCTCCTGTAACCATGTTTCTGTTAAGCAGAAAACATCACTCCTACTCTCTGTAATTATATCATTTACTAACAGAGACTTGGAGCTTAACGATCGTATATTTAGTAGTCCGCATCTAATTTTTCGGTCTCTTATTGGTACCAAATGTGCATTGGTTTTAATTTTTACAAGATTATTTTGGTTAACGCCTCTATAACGCCGCACCTGGTGAACTTGTGGAGGGCGGGGAACTGCAACCACTTCTATTTTGCTAGGCACCTGGTTAGAGTTACCAGTTACATCATGTAATCCTACAGTTTTGTTGGCAGGCGTTGGTCCTCGAGAAGCAGCAGAGAAGTGTGTTAAACTACAGCTCTGCATCCTGGCCTGGACCCTGCGATGTCAGGGAGAGGGTCTAATGAAACAGGCCAAATTCCTGGAGACAAGAGCAGCACCAGCCCGGGTGGGATGAATGCCGTCTCTTCTAATCAGACCGGGCTTTCCCCAGAACGTTTCCCAATTGTCAATAAAGGCCACGTCGTTTTCTGAACACCACCGATACAACCAGTGACGGAGCGAGAGCATGCGACTAAACATGTCATCGCTGGTCAGATTGGGGATGGGGCCAGAGAAACCTACGGAGTCCGACATACTTTTGGCGTAGTTACACACCGAGACAATATTCATTTTGGTCACTTCCGACTGGCGAAGACGGGAGTCATTAGCTCCGACATGGATGATAACTTTACCATATTTACGATTACCCTTTGCCAGTAGCTTAAAATTTGCTTCTATGTCGCCCGCTCTGGCCCCCGGGATACACCTAACTATGGTCTCTGGAGTCGGCTTCACATGCCTGACTATGGAGTCTCCAATCACCAGGGTCGGTTTCTCAACGGGTGTGTCGCTGAGTGGGGAAAATCTGTTAGACACATGAAGCGGGTGGAAGTCGGTGAACACAGACCCGATTTTCTTTTCACCCAACTTTTTCTGCGTCAGTTGCCCTCCCAAGTCAGGGCTGCACTGGCCAACACCGCGATCACTGACTGTCGGAAACTGGCTGAGGAGGCTGATAAGTTTTTTCTGGCGAGTCGGGGAGAGTTTGTGGCCGCGTTTCTCCCCGCGCAGCCCGCTCCGGTGATGCGGGACGACTCTGCGCTCGTTGCTACGGCCGCTTCTCGCCTTCTGCTCCACGATAGGTTGGCTTGTGTTTTTATCACGCAAAGTTTGGACACAAGGCTACCAAATGCCGTTCACCGTGCACTTTTGGCGGGCCGTGAAACGCGCGGGCCGGTGCTCAGTAGTGGCCATGAGCACCGGCCACGGAGGCAGGCTGCTTTTCATCCAGGACAGCATCTCCGGACGACGTTTCCTGTGTGACACGGGCGCCCAGAGGAGCGTCCTGCCTGCATCCCGTTTGGACATGGTGACTGACAGCCACGGCCCCCCTATGGAAGCTGCCAATGGCAGCCCCATCCGCACATACGGAACGAGGTATGTTGAGTTGTGTTTTGGAGGACAGCGGTTTGGATAAGACTTTGTTACGGCAAAGGTTACTTTTCCCCTCCTCGACGCCGATTTTCTGTGTGCACATGGACTTTTGATAGATGTACAGAACCGCCGTTTGATTGATGCTGTTACGTTTTGTTCTTTTGCGTGTGAGGTCAGCGGGACTGAATCCGTACACTTATCTAGCTTGCTCTCAGTTTCGGATGATTTCCACTGTCTCCTTGCCAAGTTTCCGACAATCACTCGGCCCACTTTCTCTGCGTCTGCTGTGAAGCATGGTGTGGAGCACCACATCGCCACTACTGGTCGACCCGTCTACGCCCGCGCTCAGCGCCTCGACCCGACCAAGCTTGCCGTTGCAAAGGCTGAGTTTGCAAACATGGAACGCCTGGGTATAGTCCGCCGCTCCGACAGCCCGTGGGCTTCGCCTCTCCACATTGTCCCCAAGCCGGGAGGCGGCTGGCGCCCGTGTGGTGACTACCGGCGGCTTAATGACGCAACGACACCTAACCGATACCCGGTCCCGAACATACAGGTTTTTTCAGCGCACCTGGCTGGTAAGGTGATTTTTTCCAAGGTGGACCTCGTCCGTGGATATCATCAGGTGCCGGTACACACACTAGACATTCCCAAAACAGCTTTGATCACACCATTTGGTCTTTTTGAGTTCTTGCGCATGCCATTTGGCCTTAAAAATGCTGCCCAGTCTTTTCAACGCCTAATGGACTCTGTGTTAAGGGACTTGCCTTTTCTTTTTGTGTACCTTGATGACATCTTGGTAGCGAGTGCATCCACATCGCAGCACATGCCACACCTCCGAGCTCTTTTTGAGCAACTTAGCCAACACGGGCTGATTGTTAACCCTGCCAAGTGCCAATTTGGTCTCCCTACCATTGACTTTCTGAGACACAGAGTTACTAAGGGCGGTGCAGTACCTCTCCCATCAAAAGTGGAGGCGGTCACGCGGTTCCCGCGCCCGCTGACCGTCAAATCCCTGCAAGAATTCCTTGGCATGGTGAATTTTTACCACCGATTCATCCCTCGAGCCGCTCAGCTCATGCAACCCTTGCATGAGACCTTGAAAGGTAAACCCAAGCAACTTGTGAACTGGTCTGAGTGCATGGACAAGGCTTTTGCTGCCACCAAAGCAGCCCTGGCGGACGCCACCATGCTGGCGCATCCTTCCCCAACAGCCTCGATTGCCATCACCTCAGACACCTCAGATTACGCTGTCGGTGCGGTTTACGAGCCGTGGGGGGACGGGGCCTGGCAGCCACTGGCTTTCTTTAGCCGTCAGTTGCGTCCCAGCGAGCGAGAGTACAGCACTTCCGATCCGGAGCTGCTTGGTCTCTACCTCGCCATGAGACACTTTCGTTCCCTGCTGGAAGGACGACATTTCACTGCTTTAGACGACTACAACCCGCTGACTTTTGCCATGGCCAAGGTGGCTGAGCCGTGGTCCGCCCGCCAGCAACGTCATCTGTCGTTCATTTCCGAGTTCACCACGGACTTGCAGCATGTTGCCGGTAAGAACAACCACGTGGCAGACTGCCTGTCACGGGCTGTGGCAGGGGCGGCCCATCTTGGTTTTGATTATACCCGTATGGCAGCAGATCAGGCCATAGACCCTGATGTGCAGCTCCTGAAGGCCTCTACCACAGGGCTTAAGATCGAGGACGTGGTCTTTGGTGATACTAGTACCACGCTCCTGTGTGACTCTCCACAGGCAGTCCTCGGCCCATTGTTCCCTCAGGGTGGAGACGACAAGTGTTTGATGCCATCCATGGTCTCTCACATCCGGGTTCGAAGGCGTCACAGAGACTGGTTGCAGCAAAGTTTGTCTGGCATGGCCTCAAGAAGGACGTTAGGGACTGGGCTAACACCTGTGTCGTGTGCCAACGTGTCAAGATCCACCGTCACACTAAAGCCCCTCTAGAGTTGTTCCCGGTTCCTGAGAGACGTTTTGACCATGTGAATATGGATCTGGTCGGCCCTCTGCCCTCCTCTCACGGTTTCTCTTACCTGTTGACCATGGTTGACAGGACGACCCACTGGCCTGAGGCGGTGCCATTGACGTCGGTGGCATCTGTTGAGGTGGCCCGGGCTTTTCTCGGCACCTGGGTTGCTTGTTTTGGCACTCCTTCAGATATATCCTCTGACCGAGGCGCACAGTTCACGTCTGAACTGTGGACCGCTGTCGCACAGAACCTCGGAGTTAAACTCCACCGCACTACTGCCTATCACCTGCAGGCTAACGGTCTCTGTGAATGGTTTCACAGGTCAATGAAAGCTGCCCTGCGTACCAGCCTCAAAGACAATAACTGGGTTGACAAACTCCCATGGGTGATGCTGGGCATCAGGACCGCGCCTAAGGAGGACCTACAGTCCTCATCTGCCGAGCTTGTTTATGGGCAGCCGCTGCGGGTTCCAGGGGATTTTGTCCCTAACGCCACGGTTCCTTGGTCTGCTGCTCTCCAGCGGTCCGCTCTGCTGGACAATGCAAGACTTTTTGCGCCTGTCCCTACTTCCCGCCTCTCCATTGACCGCCTCAAACCAGCTCACTTGGACGTGGGTAAGCCTGTTGAACTCGCCCAACCCCCACGACGTGGACGGCCTCCCGCTCGGCCCCCGCCCCCTGTTCCCCCCCCTCCCCAGCCTGCCACGCTGCCTGCCTCGCACCTGTGTCACGATGTGACCCCTGCCGCAGTAAGCTCCCATCAACCTCCGGTACAGCGCAGCCGCTGTGGACGGTTGATACGCCCCCCTCCCCGGTGACTGATGTGTTTTTCTTCAAATATGCTGAATTCTGGGGGCACCTGTGTAGTGAATGTTACGGACATAATTCACCTTATTTATTAAGTGTGGTTCTACACACAGTTCATTATTAAATGCAGCATGTTGTCCTTCATGCAACTATGACGGTTCAGGGATGAGGCCCCTTTAAATGTGGTCATGACGTTGAGCTCCATGCGGTTTTAGCTGCTGGGCAGCTCCATTTTGTGTTTCAGTGTTTTGAGGTTTTCTAATAAACAACACACGTTTTTGAATGGGAAATTTGATTTCCTGCAATTCCCACAACATGGTATTTTCACGTAATTGACAGTATCTATACCCCCCCCCCCTCCCCCTAACACACACAGACACACACAAATTATACAACTGAAAAGTGAATGCTCCTCCCCTTTTCTGTCCTACTCTTAAATGTCTACTTTTATTCCAACACGACACATTACACCCTCACTCACATACGCTTCAAGACATCACACAGTCACCAAGCTGCACTCATCACTGTCTTTCCTTATCTTTCCTGCTCTGTTGTGTCCCACTGTTTGGGATTTGGTCCTCTTTTTAGGGGTCAATAAAATATGGTAGCCTGTCAAGAGGGCTGATGAATGAAACGCTAACACATCCATGCACAAAAGAAAAAAATCCCTCTGTTGCAAGATCAAAATACATTTATACGTCACTTTTAAGTTTTGCCAAATTTGGTATTAACCATTAATATACAGTAAAAAAAAAGTATAACTAGTCACAGTTTGTGGCAAAATATGAGAAAAGAGTTAAATGAGTCCACAGATTTGATATTGACGGTCCAAAGGTTTTCTACTGTTGGCGCAGCCATCATTAGACCCTCTCCCTGACATCGCAGGGTCCAGGCCAGGATGCAGAGCTGTAGTTTAACACACTTCTCTGCTGCTTCTCGAGGACCAACGCCTGCCAACAAAACTATAAGATTACATGATGTAACTGGTAACTCTAACCAGGTGCCTAGCAAAATAGAAGTAGTTGCAGTTCCCCGCCCTCCACTAGTTCACCAGGTGCGGCGTTATAGAGGCGTTAACCAAAATAATCTTGTAAAAATTAAAACCAATGCACATTTGGTACCAATAAGAGACCGAAAAATTAGATGCGGACTACTAAATATATGATCGTTAAGCTCCAAGTCTCTGTTAGTAAACGATATAATTACAGAGAGCAGGAGTGATGTTTTCTGCTTAACAGAAACATGGTTACAGGATGAAGAGTATGTTAGTTTGAATGAATCAACTCCGCCCGGCTACTTTAATCATCACATTCCTAGAAACACGGGCCGGGGCGGAGGAGTCGCAGCAATTTATAACTCCAGTCTCCAAACAAAAATTGAACCTAAGTGCAATCATAATACGTTTGAAAGCCTCACGCTTAGTCTGAAATTTCCGAGCTGGAAATCAGAGAAGCCAGTTGTGTTAGTGGTAGTGTATCGGCCCCCTGCTGGCGCTTATCTAGAGTTTTTGTCTGAATTTTCAGATTTCCTTTCTGGATTATTGATCAGTACAGATAAATTCATCATAGTGGGTGATTTTAATATTCATATGGATGTTGAAAGCGATAATCTTAAATTAGCTTTCAATTCTCTTCTAGAATCAATAGGTATCTCACAAAAAGTGGACGGGCCGACGCATTGTTTTGGTCATACTCTCGATCTCGTTCTCACCTACGGTGTTGAAACTGATGGTCTGTTGGTGTCACCTGTTAACTCCCTTTTATCCGACCATTATTTAATAACGTTGGAATTGAATGTTGTTGATGTTGAAGTGCAGGGCAGGAGGTATTATTTTAGCAGATGTTTGTCTGATGAAGCTATTGCTAAATTTAAGGAGACCATTGCTCGTCTTGCGACAGTGGAAAATAGTGATGTAGTCGAGGCCAGTGACCTGGGTTCTACCTCTGATGTTGATGTTGATTTTCTTGTTAGTAACACTGCTGATCTGTTGCACTCAGCTTTAGATGAAGTTGCTCCTTTGAAAAGGAGGGTTTCTAGCCACAGGAGCTTAACTCCCTGGTACAATTCAGATATTCGCATGTTGAAACAAAGCGTGCGTAAAATAGAAAGGAAGTGGCACTCTTGTAAGTCTGTAGACTCTTATCGTGAATGGAAAGATATTCTAATAGTATATAAAAAAGCCATTCGCAAAGCAAGAACAGCTTATTATTCAACGTTGATAGAGGATAACAAAAGTAACCCACGTTTTCTGTTCAGCACTGTAGCCAGGCTGACAAAGAGTCACAACTCTGTGGAGCCGTGTATTCCTGCAGCTCTCAGTAGTGAGGTCCAGAAATTTCTTGCTTCTAAATTCAGATAAAACAGAGGTTATCATTCTTGGTCCAGAGCATCTTAGGAAGGGATTAGATGGTGTTGCGATGGCTTCCAGTGCAACTGTGAGAAACCTTGGTGTTGTTTTCGATCAGGATTTGTCGTTTAAACCATATGTTAATCAGGTTTGTAAAATAGCGTTTTTCCATCTCCGTAATATTGCAAAAATTAGGAAAATCCTCTCGCAGAGGGATGCAGAAAAACTAGTTCATGCGTTTGTATCTTCTAGACTGGATTACTGTAATGTGTTGTTAGCAGGATGTCCAAGTAATTTGCTGAATAGGCTCCAGCTGATCCAGAATGCAGCAGCACGAGTACTGACAGGAATTAGCAGGAGAGACCACGTCTCTCCAGTGTTAGCGTCGCTCCATTGGCTACCTGTAAAATTCAGAATTCAATTTAAAATTTTATTACTTGCATATAAAGCCCAAAACGGCTTAGCTCCGCAGTATTTACAAGATTTGATAGTGCCTTATGTTCCTGGCCGAGCTCTCCGCTCCCAGGGTGCAGGTTTACTCGTAGTTCCTAGAGTATCTAAATGTAGATTTGGAGGGCGGGCGTTCTGCTATCAGGCACCATTACTATGGAACCAACTTCCAATCTGGGTTAAGGAGGCTGACACCACCTCCACCTTTAAAACTAAACTTAAAACCTTTCTGTTTAGTAAAGCTTATAGTTAGTGTTTAGTAAACCTCTAGCTGGTGTTGGTAAATCTCTAGGTAGTGTAAACTTTAGTGTGTTAGAGTCAGTAGTCATAGTCGCAGCTATAGAACAAAACTATAATAGTTAGTCTCAAATATAGCTTCGCGGTAGATATGCTGCTATAGGCTTATGCTGCAGGGGGGACCGACATGATCCGCTGGGCGGTGCCTCTCACCCTTCTTCTCCTCTCCTTTTCCCTGCCTCTCTTCTCCATTACCATTTTTATTTATTATAAATATCTCATAGCTATCATCTTTGTCCATCGTTCCTGTAGTTTCTTGTGCCGGCCCCCCTTTTTTCTCTTTTGTGTATGTTTGCAGGCCGGAGCCTCAGGAGCTGCGTTCTGGCCTGTGTTCCCGGCCCTCCCCCCCCTCTGGTCATCCCATTGCTTCTTCCACCTGCCTACGTGGATGTCTGCTGTTGCTGCTTCCGCCTGCCTGCACCCCCCCCCCCCCCCTCTGGTCATCCCGCTACTCATTCCACATGACTGTTGTGTGCTGCTGACGCCCCCCCCCCCCCCTCTGGTCATCCCAGCTGCTGCTTCCACATGACTGTTGTGTGCTGCTGACGCCCCCCCCCCCCACCTCTGGTCATCCCGCTGCTGCTTCCACCTGCCTGCTGTGTGCTGTCGACGTCCCTGACTCCCCCAGTCTGGCCTTCGGCAGGAGGGTCCCCCCTTATGAGCCTGGTCCTGCTCAAGGTTTCTTTTTCTTTTTCCTTTTCCTAAAGGGGAGTTTTTCCTTGCCACTGTTTGGCTTAAGGCTTTTCTCCCACTAAGGGAGTTTTTACCTGCCATTGTTTATATAATAATTGCTCGGGGGTTTATGTTTATGTTTATGTTTATGTTTATGTTCATGTTCTGGATCTCTGGAAAGCGTCCAGAGACAACATCTGTTGTATTAGACGCTATATAAATAAAATTGAATTGAAAATTGAATTGAATCATATAGTGCTGGATAACCGGGTACACATAATAAGAGACGACACAACTGTGTTCTTTGTTTGACTGGGAGAACTGGCACAGAGGAAGCCATCAGTCATTTATTGTGATGAGGTGATTAGCTTCACCTGGTGCACTGGTGTCAGCATGGGGCACATTCAAGAGCAGTAGAAGACATTCTGCAACAGTTTAACACCCCCACTTGATCTTATACTGACAACAAGATCCACAGTAACAATACATTTCACTTCAACCCAAACATAAAAAACACAAACTTATCCATCCTGACTCTTGTTACAGGTTTAGTTAATACATCTGCCACCATGTCAACAGTTGGGCAATATTCGATACAGATTTTCCCATCACTGAGAGCGGATCGAACAAAATTATATTTGATGTCGACATGCTTACATCTCTGACGCAGTACAGGATTTTTTGACAAAGCAATAGCACCCTGATTGTCCTCAAAAACTAACACTGGTGCATATTCCCTGCCACAGTCCATTCCATTCAACAGCTGTACGACATACATGCTTTCCTGAGTTGTTGCTGCCAGGGCCATGTACTCTGCCTCACATGTGGATAAAGCAACTGTGGGCTGTTTCCTTGACTTCCAGGAAATAACAGGCCCCGTCTCAGACAAATTCAAACAGTACCCAGTTGTACTTTTGCTGTTGTTCTGGTCTTCTGCCCAATCTGCATCACTATATGCCACAAGTTTAAGTTTTACATCACTTCTTTTGAAGCACAATTCCTGATTTACAGTTCCCTTCAAATATCTCAACACATGTTTTGCTGTTACCCAATGTTGTTCTTTTGGTTCAGACAGGTATTGTGACAGTTTGCTTACAATCCAACTTAGATCTGGTCTTGTACATATCATGACATAAAGCAAACTGCCAACAACCTCACGATATTTCTTTTGATCAACAGATTGACCCTCGTTGTCAAATTTCAGTTTGTTTTCACATGGAGTTAATCTAGGTTTACAGTTAATCATTTCAAACCTCTCCAAAATCTTTGTAATGTACCTTTTTTGACTCATTTTAATTTCACCTCCTCTTTGCACAAAACCAATACCCAAGAAATGTTTAAGTTCACCAAGATCTTTCATTTTAAATTTTGCTCCCACCATTTCTTTTACATTTTTCACAGTTTGATTGTCATCAGCAGCAATGATAAGGTCATCAACCCAGATTAACAATATGACCCTCTCATTTGCAGTCTGTCTACTATAAACACAATGGTCAGCCGGGTTTTGACTGTAACCATTTTCACATAGAAAATCATGAAGCATTTTGTTCCAATTTCGTCCCGACTGCTTCAGACCATACAATGATCTATTCAGTTTACAGACTAGTTTCTCACCCATCTCTGACTTGACCTCAAAACCATCAGGCTGCTCCATGTACACTTCACAATCAATAGGAGCATGCAGGTATGCAGTTTTAACATCCATCTGGTGCAATCCTAAGCCATGCTGCACTGCAAGCTGCATGACCAGACATGATCAGACTGTGCACGGATGTCATACTAGCAGTTGGAGAAAAGGTTTCATTATAATCAATCCCTGCAACTTGACTATAACCCTTTGCTACATACCTGGCTTTGTATGTTTTTGTCTCATCTGGATTTTCTTTTACAGTGTAAACCCATCTTCCCCCCACTGCATGTTTACCTTCTGGCAAAGTGGTTAGGGTGAATGTCTGATTTTCTTTCAGAGAGTCCATTTCATCTATCATAGCTTTAACCCACAAATGTGATTTTGGTGAGCTCATGGCTTCCTTCAAAGTTCGAGGTGCATAAATAATAATAATAATACATTTTATTTATATAGCGCTTTTCTGGGCACTCAAAGACGCTTTACATTAAAACAAAACACATAATACAAATTACAATTACACAGGACAGTACATAAGGACACAACATGAAACAGGACATTAATCCCACATTAAAAGCAGTTCTGTAAAGGTGAGTTTTGAGATGGGATTTGAATGCTGGGAGGTCAGTACAGTCACGGATGTTTTTGGGGAGGGAGTTCCAGAGGGTGGGTGCAGCGATGGAGAAGGCCCTGTCGCCCCAGGTCCGGTGCTTGGTTCTGACTGGAAGGGACAGGAGGTTGGCGTCAGAGGAGCGGAGGCTGCGGGAGGGAGTGTAGCGGTGGAGCAGGTCGGTGAGGTAGCAGGGGGCCTGGTTGTGGAGGGCTTTGTGGGTGAGGAGAAGGATTTTGAAGTGGACCCGTTGAGGGATGGGGAGCCAGTGGAGCTTCTGGAGGACTGGGGTGATGTGGTCTTTGGAGCGGGTGTGGGTGAGCAGGCGGGCGGCAGAGTTTTGAATGTATTGGAGTTTATTGAGGACCTTGGAAGTTGAACCGTAGAGGATGCTGTTGCAGTAGTCGAGTCTTGAGGTGATGAAGGCGTGGATCAAGGTTTCAGCGGTAGAGAAGGAGAGTGATGGACGGAGACGGGCAATATTTTTGAGGTGGAAGAAAGCAGTCCTTGTGATGTGGTTGACATGGTGTTGGAAGGAGAGGTTGTTGTCCAGGATAACTCCGAGGTTGCGGATGTGAGTGGAGGGAGACAGAATGGAGTTGTCCATGGTGAGGGTGAAGTTGTGAGCGGTTTTGGTGAGGGATTTTGGGCCGATGATGAGCATGTCCGATTTGTTGTAGTTGAGTTGGAGGAAGTTCGAGTGCATCCATGACTTGATTTCAGCGAGGCAGTTGGTCAGGGTAGAGTGGGTTGCAGAGGTGAGGGATTTGGTGGAGATGTACAGTTGGACGTCGTCGGCGTAGCAGTGGAAGTGGAGGCGGTGGCGGCGGATATGTTGCCAAGGAGGAGCATGTAGAGGATGAACAGTAGAGGACCAAGCACCGAACCCTGGGGGACGCCTTGTGACAGAGGGGCAGTGGAGGAGGAGCAGTTGTTGATGCTGATGAATTGATGTCTGTTGGTGAGATAGGATTTTAACCAGGAGAGGGCGGATCCGGTGATGTAGAGAGATGATTCCAGGCGGGAAAGGAGGATGGTGTGGCTGATGGTGTCGAAGGCTGCTGTGAGGTCCAGGAGAAGGAGAATGCTGAGGTTGCCGGAGTCGGAGGAGAGAAGGAGGTCATTGGTGACTTTGATGAGGGCTGTTTCTGTGCTGTGACGTGAGCGGAAACCAGATTGAAATGTTTCAAACAGATCATTGGAGGTGAGGTGGGTCTTGAGCTGAGTGGCGACGGCACGTTCCAGAATTTTTGACAGGAAAGGGAGGTTGGAAATGGGCCAGAAGTTGTTCATGGTGTCAGGGTTGAGTCCAGGTTTTTTGAGGATGGGGGTGACAGCCGCCAGTTTGAGGGTGTCCGGGACTGATCCAGAGCTGAAGGAGGAGTTGATGATGTTGATGATGAGTGGGGAGATGGCTGGGAGACAGTTTTTTATAAATGTGGATGGGATGGGGTCCAGAGCACAGGAAGAGGTTTTCATGCCCATCATGACTGTTGAAAGAGACGCTGAAGACATGGGAGAGAAGTGAGACAGGGGCTGAGTGGTGGAGGGGGGGGAAACAGGTGGGGAAGTGGAGGGGGTGGAGGAGGTAGTCAGGTTACTGTAGATGGTCTGGATTTTGGATTGAAAAAATGAGAGGAAGTCGTTGCACTTAGAGACTGTGAAGGAGTTGGAGATGTTGTCACTGGGTTTGAGAAGTTTGTTGATTGTGGAGAAGAGAGCCTTTGGGTTGGAGGAGTCGGAATGGATGATGTTGGAGAAGTAGGTGGAGCGAGCTGAGTTGAGGGCATCCTTGTATTGGTGGAGATGATCAGTGTAGGCGAGTTGATGAACAGTTAATCCGGATTTCTTGCAGAGTCGCTCGAGTTGACGTTTACGGGATTTCAGTTTGCGGAGTTCAGGGGTGTACCAGGGTACTGAGCGTGCGAAAGAGACTGTTTTGGTTTTGATGGGAGCCAGTTGATCAAGACAGGAGGAGAGTGTATGATTGTAGTAATCCACGAGGTCCAAGGGGTTGTCGGGTGACGGGGGAGGGGAGGCGGACATCTGAGTGGCAAGAGAGGCTGAGAGGGCAGAGGGGGAGATGGATCTGATGTTGCGGAAGGATATTTTGCATGCTTCTTTGGGAGTGGGGATGGGGATGTTGATGTCCATAATGATTGCCAGATGATCAGACACGTGGAGGTTGAGGCTGGAGAGCTGATTTATGGTGAGGCCGGTGGAGCAGACGAGATCGAGGGTGTGGCCGCGGGCGTGAGTGGGGAAGTCGACGTGTTGAGTGAAGTTGAGGCAGTGTAGCTGGTCCAGGAATTCAGCAGCAGGTTTGCAGTTAGCATCGTTGATGTGGAAGTTGAAGTCACCCAGGAGGAGAACAGAGGGAGAGATGGAGCAGAGCTGGGTCAGAAAATCCGAGAGATCCGAGAGAAAGGAGGGGTTTGGTTTGGGGGGGCGATAAATGACGGCGGTGACAAGAGGAGTGGGGCCAGGTAGTTTGAAGGCAGCGTGCTCAAATAACAGAATGACAGGAATGGGGATGGAGGTTGCTTTAATGTCCTTTCTGTATATTGCTGCAACACCGCCCCCCCGCCCCTCAGCACGAGCTTGTTCCATGTAGGTGAAGTTGGGGGGAGTGGCCTGATTTAGTGAGAAATAGTCCAGGGGTTTGTGCCAGGTTTCTGTTAAACAGAGGAAATCCAGATTATTGTCCGTTATAAATTCATTCAGCAGCAGGCTTTTGTTGTTGAGTGAGCGGGTGTTGAACAGAGCCAGTTTCAGGTGGTGTTGCTTGGTGATTGGCTGAGAGGACTGAGGAAGTGGACGGAGATTGGACAGATTCACATGCTGTTTGTTGTGGTGACGTAACGAAGTTGCAGGACGGCAGGAAGACCAGAAGGAAGGAATGGAGTTTGGCGATGTGAAGTTGTAGGAAAACATGCGTCCTGAGAGGCTGTGTGGAGGATGGTTTTGCCAGAGTGGACCAGGCGTCGGACGCGGGTGGTGGGCCGCGGCGGAGTGGAGCGGCGGCATGGTCCGGGTCGAGAGCGGTAGCTGGAAGCTAACGAGAGCTAGCGTCGAGGAGCGGAGGGTCCGGGTGTAGAGGAGCGACGAGAACCCCAGGAATATCCACAGGATTAGCCACAGCATGCTACATCCAGCAGGTAAGCTTGTTGAGGAGGAGGTGGTGGTGGCTGAGGACGGAAAACAGCGGTGACCAGTAACGAGTAATGGCAGAGTAGCGAGCAGCTAGCTAGTTGCTTTAGCCGGTAGTTCAGAGCAAAACTTACTCGCGAGGGCTCCAAGAGGAGCCCGCAGCGGAGAGAAGACAGTTGCGGTGTACACGGGAGAAGTTAAAAGTTGTATCAAAACTTTCCGGCAGAGGCCCAAATACTGGGCCTGCTGCGTTGGAAATGCTTCGGTAAGTTTGACGTGAGCGGGTGCCAGGGATACACAGACCACGGTTCTGCTGCGGTGTCAGGAGGACCAGATGTTCTGCTGCGGTCCTGCATCTGACATAACCCGGTAACAACAGTCAACAGTTAACCCTTGACCATCATCATCATCATCATCATCATCATCATCACATTTGATCTTGCATTCATAATCATTATAGTACTTAGGTGGTCTCCTCTCCCTCTTTGGATATCGGGCATTTTTAACACTCTCACCCTCACCTTTTTTTTTTTTTTTCTCTTTTGTGCATGTTTGCAGGCTGGAGCCTCGGGAGCTGCGTTCTGGTCTGTGTTCCCGGGCCCCCCCCCCCCCCCATCCCCGGTCATCCCGTTGCTGCTTCCACCTGCCTACGTGGATGTCTGCTGTTGCTGCTTCCGCCTGCCTGTATGTACAAATGCAAGTGGTGCGGTTGCTCTTTCATCTGGTTCTCTGTTCCTGCGCTGAGCAAATTTCCCTTGCATACAGACCTCACATTTCCGGTTCGGCTTATCCGATTCACCTTTAATTTTCATCCCTTCTGTGACACTTTCCAACTTCAACACATCATCATAATTACAGTGTCCCAAAATTTCATGCCATGTTTGCAAATCATAGCATCCATGACATCCATCATTACTGTCATCTATGGGCTCAGCAGTGTTTAAATAATACAGCCTATCATACACTTGAATCCCAAAAGTCATACCGTCTTTATGGATGAGCTCATTCTGTCCCTCCTTGAAGATGACTCCTCCTCTGGCGGTCGCTGCCTTGACAGAAAAGATGTCCTGGGGATATGATGGGACATATAATGCCCCCATCAACACCGTGTCCACTGCGCATCCTCTCCTGTTGATCAGACGAACCTTGGCCGCACCCCTCTTCAGTGCGACTCCGCTGGTCCTCACACCGTCCGCCAACTCCAGGATGTGCTTTTGCGGCTTGAAGTTCTCATCAAAGTCCTTGAACTTTGTGATGTCTGTCACGATGTGGGATGTGGCCCCTGTGTCGACCATAAGCCCTCTCTTCTGTGGTCTGCTGAAAGGGTCTCCATCCACCTGGCCCACCTTGAATGCAAACGTGTGGTCGTCCTCATCCACCGCCTGCTTGACCTTGTCTCTCCTCCTCCGCCTGCAGTTCACCTCTTTGTGAGTGGAGCTCTTACAAAAACTGCACCATTGTCTCTGTCCACTGCGCTGGCCCGCAGCTGGACACTCTATTGCTTTATGGCCCTTCTGGCCACAGCTGTAGCAGGTCATTCTCACGTCCCCGCCAGGTCTTCCTCTCACTCTCATGACGCTGTCCTCATCTGTAGACGCAGTCCTGAACTTTTCGGCTCTCATTGACAGTCTTTTGGAGGGATGTAAGTTCAGTATACAGATTTATCACACGGGGCTTCCCCTTGCCAGCGCAGTGGTCCCTCAGTATCTGGAGCGCTCTCCTTCCATCATCAGCCGCATCCCTCATCACAAGAGACAAACTCTTGTCGTCCAACAGCTGTATCAACTCAGCATACGCTTCTTTGTTTTTCCCGGCATCTTCTTCTGCACCATCCTCACCCTCATCTGGCTCATGGAGGATGGTTTTCTTGAGTCCGAGCAAACGTAGATGGCCGAGGAACTTAGTTTCCCATAACTCATAGTTTTTCTCGTCACCATCAAAGCATAAACGATTCCATCGGCTTCCAAACTCTTTCCTGGGCCCATAACCTGTTGGCGCAGCCATCATATAGCGCTGGATAACCGGGTACACATAATAAGAGACGACACAACTGTGTTCTTTGTTTGACTGGGAGAACTGGCACAGAGGAAGCCATCAGTCATTTATTGTGATGAGGTGATTAGCTTCACCTGGTGCACTGGTGTCAGCATGGGGCACATTCAAGAGCAGAGAGAACATCTACATCTAAATCCAGCTCGTGGTGTGTGGACTCTTAGGAGGATTTTATTTGTAAGTCATAGTGTTGAACATCATACTGGGTGATGAAAGTACCTTCACTGAAAAGCAGATGGTTTGAACTGCAGCTTTTAGGCAGCTTCAAGCAACGCTCTGTCAGTAGTGTGGGTTTGAGGTATGTAGTGCACGGACATATATGCGCTACTACTGCCACCCGACCAACATTTGCATCTTAACTCTTCTAATTTTTGATGAACATGAGCCAGAGTACAAAGGGAGCTGGCCACATTGATTTTGGCTCACAACAGGATATCTTCAGTGGAACATGAAACCTGTCCCAGATCTGCACAAGTCAGTTCCATAAGTTTTTTTTTTTTTTAATATGTCACATATATTTATTTTATTAATATATATATATATATATATATATATATATTTTTTTTTTTTAATATGTCACATATATTTATTTTATTAATATATATATATATATATATATATATACATATATATATATATATATATATATATATATATATATATATATATATATATATATATATATATATATCGGCAGGAGGGTCCCCCCTCCAGGAGGGTCCCCCCTTATGAGCCTGGTCCTGCTCAAGGTTTCTTCCCTCCTAAAGGGGAGTTTTTCCTTGCCACTGTTTGGCTTAAGGTTTTTCTCCCACTAGGGGAGTTTTTACCTGCCATTGTTTATGTAATAACTGCTCGGGGGTCATGTTCTGGGTATGGGTCTCTGTAAAGCGTCTAGAGACAACTCTGTTGTATTAGACGCTATATAAATAAAATTGAATTGAATTGAATTGAATATATATATATGTATATATATGACTGACGCTGACTGATACTTGGCTGTCAAACAACTAGGGGTGGGCAAAAATATTGATACGGCAATATATCGCGATACATAGTCTCCCGATACAATATCAATATTCAATGTATGTATCGCAATATATTTCCGTATCAATATTTTTGCCCACCCCTAGCTGCACTTTATTTTGTGATTTCAGTGTGGTTGAGACACTGCATTTTATTTTTGTCATTTTAAGTCAGGGGCAAGTAGCTGTAGCCTACTGTATTTGGTTTTGTTGGTTTTGGTTTTGTGGGTGAGACACTGCATTTTATTTTGAGTATTTTGTATCAATTCAATTCAATTCAATTTTATTTATATAGCGTCTAATACAACAGATGTTGTCTCTAGACGCTTTCCAGAGATCCAGAACATGAACATAAACATAAACATAAACCCCCGAGCAATTATTATATAAACAATGGCAGGTAAAAACTCCCATAATGGGAGAAAAGCCTTAAGCCAAACAGTGGCAAGGAAAAACTCCCCTTTAGGAGGGAAGAAACCTTGAGCAGGACCAGGCTCATAAGGGGGAACCCTCCTGCCGAAGGCCAGACTGGGGGAGTCAGGGACGTCAGCAGCACACAGCAGGCAGGTGGAAGCAGCAGCGGGATGACCGGGGGGGGGGGGGGGGTGCAGGCAGACATCCACGTAGGCAGGTGGAAGCAGCAACGGGATGACCGGGGATGGGGGGGGGGGGGGGGGGGCGGCAACACAGGCCAGAACGCAGCTCAGTATCTAAGAATAATGCACACACTGCACTTTTCATTGCGTTTCAGTGTGTTTTTTCATGCAAATATGTTGCATAATTAAAATGGAAAGTTTGAATTACATTGTTTTGACTCAGTCTGTCCAATGCATTATCACTATCATCTGATGTACATACAACTTGGATTTTAAGATGTGTAATGCTTTTTTAAATTTTTCGGTGAACTATGTAGAATATCGCGATATATCGGGATATATCGCATAATCGGGATATCGCAATTTGTATCGTATCGTGGCTCAAGTATCGTGATGCGTATCGTATCGTGAGGTCCTTCCCAATACCCACCCCTACAAACAACGTCCCTGACTCAGACCTACACATTGACGGCTTCGGGATTCCCTTACGCACGGACAGAGACAGTGACGTCACGCGGAACTCCCATGGAGGCGGAGTCTGTCTCTATGTCAACCGGAGATGGTGCAACAATATAACCATCAGAGAAAGAACTTGCACCCTCGACATTGAACTGCTTTCTGTGTCAGTACGTCCATTTTACCTCCCCAGAGAATTTCCCCAAATTTGTATTAGTGTGGTCTACATACACCCCAAAGCTAACACCAAAAATGCAGCACATGTGATCAGACAATCCACGGAGAGAATGCAGTCTCTGTGCCCAGATGCTCCTGTTTTTATTCTTGAGGATTTTAATCAGTGTAAATTGAGATCTACCCTGACCCATTTTTATCAGTATGTCACCTGTCCTACTCGTTTTAATAAGACACTTGATCTCTGCTACGGGTCCATCAAAGACGCTTTTAGATCATCCACCCTGCCCCCCCTTGGATCCGCAGACCACAACATCATACTGCTGGAGCCTGTCTACAAGACAGTGTTGAAAAGGGAGGCTGCCCAGTTTAAAACTGTGAAAGTGTGGTCCCCAGATGCTATCCAGTGTTTGCAGGGGTGCCTGGACTGTACTGACTGGTCTGTGTTTACTGAGCAGGATGGACCCCAGTGCTCTTCAAGTAGTATGGGCGTACACAAATTAACCTCTACCGTATGTGATTATATAACTTTCTGTGAAGAGACCTGCATCCCGACAAGGCAGGCTAAAATCTATCCAAACAAAAAGCCTTGGATAAATAAGTCCTTAAATGAAATAATAAGGAGAAAACATGATTTGTTTAAAAAGGGCAATGCTGAGGAGAACAGGGAAGCAAAAAGGCTAGTCAGAGCAGAAATTAAAAAAGCTAAACTCAACTACAAAGACACAATTGAACAGTGATTCAACAGTAAGGATTTAAAAAGTGTCTGGATGTCTCTGGAGGAAGTGTTGATCAGGCAAGGACTGGAACTCCCCCAACTCTCCCCCCCCCCCCCCCCCCCCCCCCCCCACTACCATATTGCCTGTTTTTAATCTTGATTTTAATGTTGAAGATGTTAGGATGTTATTTAGGAAAACCAAAATTAACAAAAGCCCAGGGGCCTCATTTATAAAAGAGTGCGCAGGATTCATAGTAAAAGTGCACGTAATGCCAAAAGCCGAAAATGGCAGGCGCAAAAAAAATCTGGATTTATAAAACCCTGTCCACGCACACTTGCACGCAATGTTCGCTTTATAAATCACAGTCCAGCTGGAAGGTTGCGCAGCTGAATTCGCCTCATATCCCGCCCTCTACACGCCCACTCCATACCATAAATGGGCAATGCAAAGTAGTATTTGCATATGAATGAGCCTGCTGAGCATGCGCAGTGGCTTCCTGCAGCCTGTTTGTGCGTCAGGATGAATGAGACGCATGATGAGACGTATCCAGCCACCGTGCCACTAAATTTCACGGAGACTGAGAGGGAGATGTTGTGGATGAGGTGGAGGACAGGGAAACCACATTATTTGGTGGTCACAGTAAAAGTATAAAAAGTATATAAATAGTATAAAATAAAGCGAGTGAGTGGCAGCACGCCGTTGCTGCCCGTGAGTGCCACAGCGCACTGGGGACAGGGGGGACATGTCCCCCCCACTTTTCAAAATCATATTTTTGTCCCCCCCACTTTTTACAGTTTTTTTACAGACATCCCCTGCAAAGGCGATGCGAAAACGGCACGGAGCCCCGCTCCCCTTCCTCCCCTCCCCTCTCCCCTCAGTGCTGCTCAAGGCTGATTTATGGTCCGCGTCACACCAACGCAGAGCCAACGGTGTAGGTGCGCGTCGCCGCGTACCCTACGGCGTAGGCTCTGCGTCGTTTTAACGCGGAACCATAATTTAGGCTTACGCCCGCGCGTAAGGGTTTATCGCGGGCGTAAAACTCATTAAATATAAAACAAAAATCAGTGTCCCTTTAGGGGCTCCGTAGAGCCCCTAAACGCTCTACGGAGCCCCTCATTTGTTCTGTCCTCAGTCACTCTCCAGTTGTCGCGGTGGGTGAAGTGCATTCCTGCAGCTCTCAGTAGTGAAGACTTTATGAGCTTCTTTAACAGTAAAATCACAAGAATTAGAGAAGAAATCAACCAGCCGGTTGTGGGCGTTTCTTCAGCTTTAGCGACTTCCCTAGGCTCTGACTTGACTCTAGACTGTTTTGATCCTGTAGACCTCCCTGAGCTGACCTCACTCGTTAATAGAGCTAAGTCAACCACATGTATGTTAGACCCCATCCCGACTCCACTATTCAAAAATGTTTTTTCTCTTATTGGTGCGACAATACCGGACCAAATCAACCTATCCCTAAGTTTAGGATATGTACCACAGGTTTTCAAAGTGGCAGTAATTAAACCTTTACTTAAAAAACCTTCTCTTGACCCAGACACCTTAGCTAATTATAGGCCAATTTCTAACCTTCCATTTGTATCTAAAATTCTGGAAAAGGCAGTTTCAAGCCAGTTATGTGACTATTTGTATAGAAATGATCTGTTTGAAGTCTTTCAGTCAGGGTTAAGAATGCATCAAAGCACAGAGACAGCACTGGTTCGAGTCACGAATGACCTCCTTATGGCCTCAGATAAGGGACTAGTGTCCATATTGGTTCTACTGGACCTCAGTGCTGCTTTTGACACTGTTGATCATGGCATTTTACTGCACAGGTTAGAGCATGTTGTTGGGATTAAAGGGACAGCTCTACGTTGGTTTAAATCATATCTATCTGACAGGTTCCAGTTTGTTCATGTACATGAGGTTTCTTCAGAACAGTCAAGGGTCTGTTATGGTGTTCCGCAGGGTTCAGTGCTAGGGCCAATCTTGTTCAGTTTATACATGCAGCCGTTGGGAAGTATAATCCAGAATCACGGCATACACTTTCATTGCTATGCTGATGATACGCAGCTCTATTTGTCTATGAAGCCGGATGAGACAGAACCATTGGTTAAACTTCAGGCATGTCTTAGGGACATCAAGGACTGGATGTCCAGAAATTTCTTGCTTCTAAATTCAGATAAAACAGAGGTTATCATTCTTGGTCCAGAGCATCTTAGGAAGGGATTAGATGGTGTTGCGATGGCTTCCAGTGCAACTGTGACAAACCTTGGTGTTGTTTTCGATCAGGATTTGTCGTTTAAACCATATGTTAATCAGGTTTGTAAAATAGCGTTTTTCCATCTCCGTAATATTGCAAAAATTAGGAAAATCCTCTCGCAGAGTGATGGCGAAAAACTAGTTCATGCGTTTGTATCTTCTAGACTGGATTACTGTAATGTGTTGTTAGCAGGATGTCCAAGTAATTTGCTGAATAGGCTCCAGCTGATCCAGAATGCAGCAGCACGAGTGCTGACAGGAATCAGCAGGAGAGACCACGTCTCTCCAGTGTTAGCGTCGCTCCATTGGCTACCTGTAAAATTCAGAATTCAATTTAAAATGTTATTACTTGCATATAAAGCCCAAAACGGCTTAGCTCCACAGTATTTACAAGATTTGATAGTGCCTTATGTTCCTGGCAGAGCTCTCCGCTCCCAGGGTGCAGGTTTACTCGTAGTTCCTAGAGTATCTAAATGTAGATTTGGAGGGCGGGCATTCTGCTATCAGGCACCATTACTTTGGAACCAACTTCCAATCTGGGTTAAGGAAGCTGACACCACCTCCACCTTTAAAACTAAACTTAAAACCTTTCTGTTTAGTAAAGCCTATAGTTAGTGTTTAGTAAACCTCTAGCTGGTGTTGGTAAATCTCTAGGTAGTGTAAACTCTAGTGTGTTAGAGTCAGTAGTCATAGTTGCAGCTATAGAACAAGATATATAATATATATATATATATATATATATATATATATATATATATATATATATATATATATATAAATATATATATATATATAATATATATATAATAGTTAGTCTCAAATATAGCTTCGCGGTAGATATGCTGCTATAGGCTTATGCTGCAGGGGGGCACCGACATGATCCGCTGGGCGGTGCCTCTCACCCTTCTTCTCCTCTCCTTTTCCCTGCCTCTCTTCTCCATTACCATTTTTATTTATTATAAATATCTCATAGCTATCATTTTTGTCCATCGTTCCTGTAGTTTCTTGTGCCGGCCCCCCTTTTTTCTCTTTTGTGCATGTTTGCAGGCTGGAGCCTTGGGAGCTGCGTTCTGGCCTGTGCTGTCTTTTATCTTTCATCACATATTCAAGTGCTCCTTAGAGCAGCAGACAGTCCCTGAACTGTGGAAAAGGTCGATAGTCGTGCCTGTGGCCAAAATTAAATCCCCAAAATCCGTCAATGACTACAGACCCATAGCCTTAACTTCTGATGATTCCTTTTTAAACTTAAATGTGACAAAGACCAAGGATATGTGCATAGATTTTAGGAGGAACCCAAATTTGGTATTTGTGTGTACTTTGTGTGCTGTGTCCTAGCTGTGTGAATGTGCTCTGTGTTTTTGTGCCTTTTATGTTCTATGTTGCTTGTTTTTATCCCCCCCCCTGTAAAGCGAATTTCCCCTCTGGGGGACAATAAAATGAAATTGATTTAATGGATTTGATTTATATATTATTATATATTTGATTTATGCCCCCTCCTTGAACCACCACCTTACTGTGGTGGAGGGGTTTGTGTGCCCGAGTGATCCTAGGAGCTATGTTGTCGGGGGCACTTATGCCCCTGGTAGGGTCTCCCATGGCAAACAGGTCCTGGGTGACGGGCCAGACTAAGAGCGGTTCACAAAGCCTATCATGAAGAGAAGACATCAGAGGGCCGCTACGACGCCCGGATCGGCGTTACCGGGGCCCCGCCCTGGAGCCAGGCCTGGGGTTGGGGCTCGCTGGCGAGCGCCTGGTGGCCGGGTCTTTGCCCGTGGGACCCGGCCGGGCTCAGCCGGAAACGGCGACGCGGGTCCGCCATCCCGTAGGCCCACCACCCGCAGGAAGGACAATGGCAGGCCGGTGCCTTGTGATCTGGGTAGCAGTCGAGGCGGGGTGCCTCGACAACCCAATCCCTGGACTAAAACCCTCACAGGGGGGACATGGAATGTCACCTCGCTGGGGGGGAAGGAGCCGGAGCTTGTGCGTGAGGTTGAGAGATACCGGCTAGAGAGAGTCGGGCTCACCTCCACACATAGCTTGGGCTCTGGAACCCAGCTCCTTGAAAGGGGCTGGACCCTCCACTACTCTGGAGTTGCCCAGGGTGAGAGGCGGCAGGCTGGTGTGGGCTTGGTTATAGCCCCCCAGCTCAGCCGCCATGTGTTGGAGTTCACCCCGGTGAACGAGAGGGTCGCTTCCCTGCGCCTTCGGGTCGGGGAAAGGTCCCTCACTGTTGTTTGTGCCTACGGTCCGAACAGCAGTGGGGAGTACCCGGCCTTCTTGGGGTCCCTGGGAGGAGTACTTGATAGTGCTCCAACTGGGGACTCCATTGTTCTACTGGGGGACTTCAACGCTCACGTGGGCAATGACAGTGATACCTGGAGAGGCGTGATTGGGAGGAACGGCCTCCCCGATCTGAACCCGAGCGGTGTTTTGTTGTTGGACTTCTGTGCTAGTCACAGTTTGTCCATAACGAACACCATGTTCAAGCATAAGGGTGTCCATCGGTGCACGTGGCACCAGGACACCCTAGGCCAGATCAATGATCGACTTTGTTGTTGTTTCATCTGACCTTCGGCCGCATGTCTTGGACACTCGGGTGAAGAGAGGGGCTGAGCTGTCAACTGATCACCACCTGGTGGTGAGTTGGATGCGCTGGCGGGGGAGGACAGACCGGGCAGACCCAAACGGATTGTGAGGGTCTGTTGGGAACGTCTAGCCGAACCCTCTGTCAGGGACATCTTCAACTCCCACCTCCGGGAGAGCTTCTCTCAGATGCCGGGGGAGGCGGGGGACATTGAGTCCGAGTGGACCATGTTCTCTGCCTCCATTGTCGACGCAGCGGCTCAAAGTTGTGGTCGCAAGGTCTCCGGTGCCTGTCGTGGCGGCAATCCTAGAACCCGGTGGTGGACACCGGAAGTACAGGATGCCGTCAGACTGAAGAAGGAGTCCTACCGGGGAGGCCATGGAGGAAGACTTTCAGTCGGCCTCGAGGAAATTCTGGAGGACCGTTCGGCGCCTCAGAAGGGGGAAGCAGTACTCTGCCGGCACCGTTTATGGTGTGGGTGGGGAGCTGTTGACTTCGACTGGGGACATCGTCGGACGGTGGAAGGAATACTTCGAGGATCTCCTCAACCCGACTGACATGCCTTCCACTGAGGAAGCAGAGAGTGTGGACTCTGGGGCGTGCTCATCCATCACCCGAGCCGAGGTCACTGAGGTAGTTCGTAAGCTCCTCGGTGGCAGGGCACCGGGGGTGGATGAGATTCGCCCTGAGTACCTCAAGTCTCTGGATGTCGTAGGGCTGTCTTGGCTGACACGCCTCTGCAACATCGCATGGAGGAAGGGGACAGTACCGCTGGAGTGGCAAACCGGGGTGGTGGTCCCTCTGTTTAAAAAGGGGGACCGGAGAGTGTGTTCCAACTACAGGGGGATCACACTTCTCAGCCTCCCCGGGAAAGTCTACTCCAGGGTACTGGAGAGGAGATTACAGCCGATAGTTGAACCTCGGATTCAGGAGGAACAATGCGGTTTTCGTCCCGGTCGCGGAACACTGGACCAGCTCTATACCCTCCGCAGGGTGCTCGAGGGTTCATGGGAATTTGCCCAACCAGTCTACATGTGCTTTGTGGATCTGGAGAAGGCATTTGACCATGTCCCTCGTGCCATCCCTCGTGGGGGGTGCTCAGTGAGTATGGAGTCCGGGGCCCTCTATTAAGGGCTGTCCGGTCTCTGTATGATCGGAGTAGGAGTCTGGTTCGCATTGCCGGCAGTAAGTCAGACTTGTTCCCGGTGCATGTTGGACTCCGGCAGGGCTGCCCTTTGTCACCGGTCCTGTTCATAATTTTTATGGACAGGATTTCTAGGCACAGCCAGGGGCCGGAGGGGTTCCGGTTTGGGAACCTCAGGATTTCATCTCTGCTTTTTGCAGATGATGTTGTCCTGTTGGCTTCATCGGACCGGGACCTTCAGCATGCGCTGGGGCGGTTTGCGGCCGAGTGCGACGTGGCAGGGATGAGAATCAGCACCTCCGAGACCGAGGCCATGGTTCTCCACCGGGAAAGGGTGGCGTGCCTTCTCCGGGTGGGTGGGGAAGTCCTGCCCCAGGTGGAGGAGTTCAAGTATCTTGGGATCTTGTTCACGAGTGAGGGAACGATGGAGCGGGAGATTGACAGACGGATCGGTGCAGCGTCCGCAGTTATGCGGTCGATGTACCGGACCGTCGTGGTGAAGAGGGAGCTGAGTCGAAAGGCGAAGCTCTCGATTTACCGGTCAATCTACGCACCTACCCTCACCTATGGTCATTAACTTTGGGTAGTGACCGAAAGGACAAGATCGCGGATACAAGCGGCCGAGATGAGTTTCCTCCGCAGGGTGGCTGGACGCTCCCTTAGAGATAGGGTGAGGAGTTCGGTTACCCGGGAGGAGCTCGGAGTCGAGCCGCTACTCCTTCACATTGAGAGGAGTCAGCTGAGGTGGCTTGGGCATCTGTACCGGATGCCTCCTGGACGCCTCCCTAGGGAGGTGTTCCAGGCATGTCCCACCGGGAGGAGACCCCGGGGCAGACCCAGGACACGCTGGAGAGACTATGTCTCTCGGCTGGCCTGGGAACGCCTCGGACTCCCCCCGGAGGAGCTGGAGGAAGTGTCTGGGGTGAAGGAAGTCTGGGCATCTCTGCTGAGGCTGCTGCCCCCGCGACCTGGGAACGGATAAAGCGTCGGACGATGGATGGATGGATGATTTATATATACACATACATATATATATACACATACATATATATATACACATACATATATATATACACATGCATATATATACACATATACTTTCTTTTTTTTGGGGGTGGGGGGGGCTGCTAATCCAGGACGCGAGAACATACATGGAGGCGCACATCGAGCCCTGGAAATCTGCAAGAAAGAAAAAAGCTGAAAAAAAAAACCAGACACGAAACAGACACGGAACAGGCAGAAACACGAGCAGCAACCGTCCCAGGTCCCAAGACCCAATCACAGCTAGGCTAAGCTACTGCGACTAAATAACTCCCAAAACTACAGAGCGAGCATGCAGGTGAACGGGCCGATGTGTGTGTGTGTGTGTGTGTGTGTGTGTGTGTGTGTGTGTGTGTGTGTGTGTGTGTGTGTGTGTGTGTGTGTGTGTGTGTGTGCGTGCGTGCGTGCGTGCGTGCGTGCGTGCGTGCGTGCGTGCGTGCGTGCGTGCGTGCGTGCGTGCGTGCGTGCGTGCGTGCGTGCGTGCGTGCGTGCGTGCGTGCGTGCGTGCGTGCGTGCGTGCGTGCGTGTGTGTGTATGTGTGTGTAATAATCCTATCAAAGCTCCACCTGAAGTGTATCTATAGTGGAGGAGGGGGAGTGCAACCCCGCCACTCGAGAGACCAGCCGACAGGAAGAACCTGGAACCCAGGCCACCAGCAACCCCACAGAGGGCGAGAAGAGGGCCTCCAGGACCAAAGGAGCGCCCGCCGCACGGGCAGCGGGGGGGATCGGAGACGGGCCCGGACAGAGGGAACCCCCCCAACAGGGCGACACCCGCGCGGGCCTGATGACGAAGGGCCCCAGACCCAAGCATCCCATCCATCCATCTGATTTCTATAATAATAATAATAATAATAATAATATAATATACTAACAATAATAGTAATAATAACCATCCTTGTTATAATAATAATAATAATAATAATAAATTACTACATTTTATTGCATACCGCATTCTCACCGACAAGGACACTCTTTCACTCACCGTTTCCCCCTCCTCGGGGGGGTCCAGCACCGCCAGGTGCCCCCCCCAGGCTGCACAGCGAGCCCCGCCAGGACCGGGCACCGCGACCACCCCCCCCCCCCCCCCCCAGGCCGACGAGAGAACGTGGGTGGAGTAGGCCCCTCTCCCTTGTGTTGAGTGCATGTGAATAATGCAATAAAAACAGGGAGGAGGAGGTCAGGGTATCATTTTTGACAATGACCTCCCCCTCCAAGATGTTAAGTATCCTTGTTAAGTGTATCTCTTAAATGTGCAGTGTCTAAGATGTTATTAAAATCGTGGGGCAGGGAGTACCGGGGCACGCGGGACAGTGTCCCCCACGCCCCGGATCCCCGGATCCCCCGACCCCTCGGACCTATGTGTGTGTGAGTCGTGTAGGGGGGGCAGGAGGGGGAGCGGAGGCCGAAGCCAGTAGGCAGGGCCAGTAGTATTGGCCCTGGTAGGCGCCCACGCTCCCCCGCCGGCCATCCAGGTTGACGGGGGCCGGCCCACCGAGCCGGGCCAGGGCGCCACCGCACCTCCATGAGTGCCCCCGGCGCGGTGGCGGTGGAAACGGCACAACATCCTTCCATTCACACTGAAGATATAAAACATAGACACCTGGGAATGACTCCCCCCGCCTGCCCGGGCCCCCCCGGCCAGGGGAGGCCCGCCCCCCCAGACCCGGCGACGACCCCTAATCCCCCCACTCCCCGCCCCCCAGGGGCCACCAGAGACCCGCACCCCAACCCCCCAAGCCGGCCCCCAACCCCAAGGGCTACGGGATCACATCCCCCCCGCCCCCACTAGGTAACGAAGCCTATAATCGGGGGAGAGAATGTAGTTCTGCCGAATGATGTAAAAACTCATGGTTGATAGCAAACTGAATATGAAATCAGGGCACTCCCGTAGTATGACAAGCTAGCGCCAGCTGCTTCTGCCCCTTCATACAAACCCCAATCAGGACATTTGGGTTTATATGGACAATGTAGTTGATAATAATATGGAGTACTTAATGTGCAATATCAACTGTATATTAACCACAGTATATAATAATAACATACTAACAATGTGCAATTTTCTTTTCTTCTTTTTTTACAAGCCCACATATAACTGCTTATACTGGTGGTAATACCTGCTATTATATGTCCCTGTTGTCTTTCTTTTTTTGTCTTGCTGCTGTAACAATTTCCCCATTGTGGGACAATAAAGGAAAATCTAATCTAATCTAATTAATATGTACTCTGACTTTTAGTTGTTGTGTTTGTTTTTTTTCTAATTGTTTCTTAATTATTTGTTAATGGGTTTGTTATTGTTATGGGCCATTCTACCGAATTGGTTCAAATTGCTGTCCCACTATGAAAATCATATTTAAAAAAATGTCAATTCAATTCAATTTTATTTATATAGCGTCTAAAAAAACAATAAAGTTGTTATAAAAGATATATATAAAAGACCTTATATACATACTAATATCATGTTGTGATCTATTTTATCACAAGACATAAATTGAGATACCATTAAATTTAATACATAAAAAATTGTCTTTTATATGTCACTTTCTATTGTCTCTTAAATTTCAATTCATGAAAAAAACATTTAAATGTTTTTCAAAATTTTCCTAAATATTTCATTTTAATAGATCTTTTGGATTTCTATTAGAGTAGTTGGAATTTTAGATTGATTTTGTAGATTTTTACAAAATTAAAATTTGTTATGCAAAAAATCCTTTCAGCATGTAGGGGGCTTGGTTTGAGCCACACCCCCAGAAGTTTTACCAAGAAGAGACACTTTGTTCCTGTTCATCAATGGCTACATGGTGAGTAGTTACCTTGCAACATTTTTAAGTACATGCCTTCCAAAATCTAAAAATGTGTGTGGTTTTAAGGACTGTCACTACCAAACACATACTTTCTGCAATTAAATAAGCACTTTTGATGCTTAATGTTGTGTTTTTTATATCTGTACACATGTTCAAAACTGTTTCTGGTAGCCATGTTGTGCTACCAGTTGAGTTATGCTAAAAACTAGCATAAAACATCAGTACCGAAACAGTCACTACCCGAAACATATGGTAAGATGGTTTCGGTAGTGACAATATGATGTTCATTTTTGATTACAACTAAAGCGAGGAAAGAAATAATATTTTAAACAAGGGATGTCTTTGAGGAGCAAAGGTGGGCACAGAATCCCACTTTGTTGTCAGATGCATGTGAAAATAATTGAAATGTTAAAGGGGACCTATTCTGAAAAACAGGTTTTCTCTTGCTTTAACAAGTGGTCTCCCCTCACCCTGCCAACTCAGAGAAGGAGGAAAGCAACCAAATTCTGCATTGTCTGTACAGCCGCTCGGATGAGCCGTCCTGTGTGATGTGACTTCTACGAGCCAATAAGATTCTGCTCCCGTTGTTACGTAACGACAGGAGCGATGCGTGAAACTACGCCCACAACTTACTCCGCCGGTTGGAGCTTCCGCCATTTTTTCGTAGCGGTGTACCGCGTCATTCAGGCAGCCAATCAGCACAGAGCCTCATTATCATAGCCCCGCCCACTCAGAATCCTGCATAGAGAAGGAGGTTAGAAACGGGGAAGATAAAGACATGGCTTAGAGACTGAATTTCTAATTTATTTAGCAAAAACAATCAAAAGCTTGTTTTTAAGACATTCAAGGCCTGTTTAAAATAGGTATTAGATTCCATAATAGGTCCCCTTTAAGAAATGAATTCTCATAGGATGATTGGAAGGTTTCTGCATCTTTAAGACAGTCAAAGAGTCTGGGGAAATATGTTAAAGAGCAGGCCAAATATAACACTGATATTGTATGTGAAGTCAAATTAGACTAAAGAAAGAGGTCTGATTCAGCCTCAGATATACTCTTGCATAATTGACAATGTGCTGCCACCACTGACAAGACAAAGCACACATTTAGCGCACCCATTTAGCCAGCCCACTGAAGCTTTCAGTTGCTCCCACGTCGTTGATCAGCGACCGTCACTGCACAAAAGATTGCCTACGTCAATATCTACTACCCCAAGTGGAAGAGGGAGCGCTCTCCAAGCTTGGTCTCAAAATTGAATTTTATGGATAGATAGATGGGAAAATGAAAACATTGATGTCAATGAGCTGCATGAATGTGACAAATATGTGATTTTATTTCACAATCAGTTGCATGCATGGGGGCATATTTTGTTTTGAGGACATTGGGTGTCGTGTACTGTACACAGTGTTCAGTTTGATGGTTTGAAAGCTGCCAAATTGGCAGCTGGAACATGAAGGATCATTGTTATGAATAGCTGTGGTTGTCTGGAGAAAAGTTGGACAATGTGGAAACTGCAGAAACCACCAGAACAGCAGGAAGGCCACAGTTGGTTATAGTCTCTTTCTCACATGCATTTTGAAAACAGTTGAATGGTTGTTGAATTTCTTTTTTTGGAGGCTGGCTTTACTTTGGAGAAATTGTTGTGATGTTTTCTTCTCTCCTGCAAAGATGCATGGCTGAATCAGGGCTGCACACATTTAGCGAGTGGCACTACACACTTTCATTCAAAGAGGGGTGAGGAGGTCGACACATGAAGCATGTGCAAGGAGTTGGGCTGTGCCATTTTATGTCAGCAACACATTCCACAAATAGTTGGCAAAAGAAACATTTATGGCACTTTTCCACTAGTACCTACTCTGCCCGACTCCACTCGCCTTGCCCTCGTTTCTATTCAATACCCAGATGAGAAGTAGGAGGTTGGAGTGAAGCTGCTGTGACCTATTTGATTGTGTATCTAAACAGAGAAGACAACAACACTAAAGATGTAGAACCTGGAGGAGATGATAGATTTGCTGCTGGGTCTGTGGCTTGTGTTCGATATAAAAATTAAAGTTAAAAATGAGAGAGAGAGAGAGAGAGAGAGAGAGAGAGAGAGAGAGAGAGAGAGAGAGAGAGAGAGAGAGAGAGAGAGAGAGAGAGAGAGAGAGAGAGAGAGAGAGAGAGAGAGAGAGAGAGAGAGAGAGAGAGAGAGAGAGAGAGAGAGAGAGAGAGAGAGAGAGAGAGAAGCTTCAAGAAGCAATGCTTTTTTTTGTTTGTTTGTTTGTCTCGGCACTGCTGGAAAGTCAGCTGGAGCCGTGAGCAGCTATGAAGAGACAGAGCTCCTGGTAGATCTGGTCGTTCCTTATCGCCCGTCTAGATCCCTTTTTAATTCTCTCCTCAGCACCAGGTTTATGAACATCTGCACCTCAGAGTTGGATCATGAAACAGACTTTTGCTGCCATTGCTGGTTGTATAAAATCGGGCGGCAGTAGCTCAGGTGGTAGAGCGGGTCGTCCATTGATCAGAAGGTCGGAGGTTCGAATCCCGCTCTATCCCAGTTGCTGTCGTAGTGTCCTTGGGCAAGACACCTTACCCAGCTTGCCCCGTGTGAATGTGTATGAATGTGTATGAATGTTGGTGGTGGTCGGAGGGGCCGTTAGGCGCGGAATGGCAGCCACGCTTCTGTCAGTCTGCCCCAGGGCAGCTGTGGCTACAAATGTAGCTTACCACCACCAGTGGGAATGTGTATGAATGAATAATGATCTAAGTGTAGCACTTTGAGATTCATTGAATGGAAAGTGCGTTACAAGTTAAATCCATTATTATTATTATTATTAAAATGAACAAGAAGCCGCGAGTCGCTCTTTCGCTGATTTCCTCCTCCTGACTGGCTCAACAGCACCCCCAAGGTTTAAAAGAAAGTTTATTTTTTTAAGTTTCTTTTCCATATAATAAATGCTTTTCTGACTTAGGTTCAAATCTAAACTTTTATGAAACAAGTAATAATGAGAAGTACCCTGAGCTTCCAGGTGAATTATTGAATCTCTATAAAGACAAATACAGATGAGCAACAGCACATGGCACATCAACCCGTGTTGTTATTTACTGAGCGGAAACTAAGAAACGCTGTTTTCTGTCTGGATGCAAGCAGTGCATGACAAAAAGTTTATTCTGGAGTCCGTTCCTCCCTCTCTCTCTCTGGCTCCATGTCTCCCCCTCCCTCTGTAACTGTCTGGAAGCTAATTGCAGTAATTAATTTGTGTGACTTACAGTTGCTCCCAGTTCCTGTTATAGCCTGGTCTGGGCATTACTGGAGTGTGAAATCAATTTTCCTGCTAATCACTGGAGGTGGTTGTCTGACGGCGGGCTCTGGGGAGCCGGTGGTTGCGAGAAGAAAAAAGCAGCACTTAATTCACTGCTCCTGTTCAAACAGGAGAATGAAGAGGGAAAAAGGAAAAATGGTGGAAAGAAGATGATGATTCTGTGATCAATAACTTCACCGACTGCTGTGGGTACATTGTAAGGATAATGCTCATAATGCTACAAATACTCCAGTGTTAATATGCTCCAATATGTAATATTGTGTACATCACAGTGGCATCACACAGAATGCAGTGCAGAATGCAATGCTCATCAGAACTTTCTACATCTCCTACAAACTGAAGAAAGACGTAGATCGTGGAAGTGCTTTAACCGATTGGCTTTGGTGGCCAAAGAAAAGTAAAGGGGAAAAAATGGCCAGAGGTGAATTTCAGAGCAAAAAAAACTGCTGCCTCATCCCTCAGACAGCAATCAAGAACTGTCTTCCATAAGCTGATACATCCTGATTGACGTCTCTGAGCTCTTTGCTCCTATGATGGACCAGATTCTTAGTTGGTCCAAGTGCTCTGAGACAACATATTCTCCCTCTATTAACTCCTCTGTCAGTAAAACCTTGTGAGCTTGTCAAAAACTTGGGTGTTATTTTAGATGCTGATCTTAACTTCCAGAAACACATAGCTAATGTCTCCAGAACTGCCTTCTATCATCTGAAAAGCTGGTTCATGCCTTTATATCCAGTAGATTAGATTATTGCAATGCACTTTTTGCAGGCCTAACAAAGCAAGTGTTACATAAACTCCAGCTTATTCAAAATGCTGCAGCAAGAATTCTAACAAAAACCAGGAGGTATGAACACATCACTCCTGTTTTGTCCTCTCTTCACTGGCTCCCTCCTACATGGTTGACATGCTGACTGAATACATTCCGTACAGATCCCTTAGATCATCAAATAAGAGTCTCCTAATCATTCCTAGAATTCACACTAGATCTGCTCATGGTGCTTTCAGTCACTACTACACTCTCTGGAATCCCTTGCCACAGGAACTAAGGTCTGCTCCAACAACCCTCTTTCAAAAGCAGACTAAAAACGTACCTTTTTGCACAGGCGTTTGACTAAACTCTACATGATTGGCTAAGTGATAGCACTTTTGTTTTCATGGAATTATTAGGGCCCGAGCACTTACAGTGCGAAGGCCCTATTGTATCTGTAGGAATTTTCCTTTTCCTTTTCCTTATTTTTTTTTCTTCTTCCAACGAAAGGAGGGCCTTTTTCCCCCCTAAATGTGCCCCAAAAGTCACCAAATTTTACACTTAAGCCAAAAATGGCGAAAAAGTTGATATTTAATGGTTGTCATTAATGGGCGTGGCCTAATGGCTCAACAGCGCCCCCTAGAAAACTTCGTCCCTCAAGCCCCACAATACGGTTTGACGTACATGCACGACAATCGGTACACACCTGTATCATGTCTAGGGATGGGAATTGATAAGATTTTTCCGATTCTGATTCCATTTTCGATTCTGCTTAATGATTCGATTCTTTATCAATTCTCTTATCGATTCTCATTTGGAAAAAAGGAGAACAAACAATTTTAGGATCAACTTTGTTTTATATCTTTGAACAAAAAAAGATAAGTGAGGTCTTAAGATGCCCCCAGCCCTGGGCTCCTCGATGGTGCCAGGGGGTCCCCACAAAATTATTTTATAATATAAAATATGTATTTAATATAAAATAATAATAAAATAAATATTCTTCTGTAGAAATTAATTAAATACAACCAATTATTTTGTGGCAATTACACAAGAATGTCCAGTAACATGTTCAACACCACAAACTTAGTCACTGCTGGTGACATTCATCTATTCTGGCCTGGGTCATACTCTTCCCTGCCTTGATGAAAGGAGAAGCTAGTGGTGACTGCTCTTTAACTTCTCCCATAGATGAGCTGACGAGCTGCAGCTGTGTCAGGAGCTCCGCTTTCCACCGGAGCGCGCAGCTCTTCTAAAGCATGATTTATGGTTCTGCGTTAAATCGACGCAGAGCCTACGGCGTAGGGTATGCCGTACAGTGCGTGTCGCCGCGTAACCTACGCCGTAGGCTCTGCGTTGGTGTAACGCGGAACTATAAATCAGCCTTACCACACTCCGGCTGACTCCGCGCTCCCAGCGCATCAGCCGGCCGAGTCCTAACAGTTTCCCCCCTTTGGTAAAATGTCCACATTGCAAGTATTGTCGCCCTGTTGTCATCCTTTTTGGTAAGATGTAACCAAACTTTCGAGCATTTATGCCGGTTTGTCTCCATGTTTTTGCGCATGTTGCGCAACGTGCTTGGTGACGTCATTCGCGCCCACTGGAATCGATAAGGGAATCGTTTGCAAAAAAGGCAAACTATTCCAAGGAATTGAAACACTGGGAACTCGATTCCCATCCCTAATCATGTCGCAACTTAAAGAAAAGTCTCTTGGCGCCATGGCCGAAACCGAACAGGAAGTCGGCCATTTTGAATTAATCGTGTAATTTTGGGGCAATTTGTGCCATTTCTTCAGCCGCTTCTTCGCCCGAACCGTAACGTGCACCCAGGGGTGTTATACATCAAAATGTGCGTCTCCATCCTGCGAATATGCACATTACTTTTTCTCAGTCAAAAGCGTTACCGGGGCGACGATAGACTCCAAAAAACACGCCCCCCCCATTCATCTGATTGGTCCATATTTGATAGTTCCTATTTTCTGCCATAACTTTTGAATGGTTTGACATAAAGACTTGTGGGTGGTGTCATCGGACATGGTTTTGAGTCCTTGAATATAATTGGTGCAAATTAGCCCCGCCCCTTCATCTGTTGATATTCGTCGATATCTGAAAGTTCCTACTTTCTGCCATAACTTTTGAATGGTTTGATGTAGAGAGTCCTGGGTGGTGTCCGCTAAATGTCCAGGCCTGAAGAATCTACATGCGAGTCATACAAGCTTCCACTGCAGCCTGAACATGCACAAGGGTGCGAGGGCCCGTTCATCGCTGCTTGCAGCTTTAATTGTTGTTATTGTTTTTTATTTTTCTCTTGACATCCTTTTGTCTGTTTCTGTTATTGTAACCCTGTAATTTTGTTTGTTTGTTTGTTTATGTATTTGAGCACATTGAGTCCATGCTTGTCATGTGACAAGGATTACTTAAAACTGTTGCACACCTTGATAAGTAAACTTGATAGAACTTGATAAAAAAAAAAAACATCAATGAAATCCTTCGTATCTTCAAAGCTAGAATATCCATTAAGTGTTGAGAGACAGCCTAAATAAATATAGGGATCATTGTCAATGATCAAATAATTGTATGTTTTATTTTTCCTCTTGATTTCGGATTGTAGCAAATTCAGAAATTACAAATGAAAATAAGATGTTATGATGTGAATAATATCACAATTTTCCAACAAATTAACTTTTAAGGTCCATTAGTTAACAACAAACTCTGGGGCCAACATGAAAAATGGATTGGACCCACAGCAGTGCAGGCAAGCTGCTTTGTAACACAACATTTCTATTTGGGAGTGAAGTTATCCACAAAGGACATTTTGATCAAATTTCCATTAAGTATGAAATCAGTCTGCAGCATAAAATCAGCCTCCCGGTGCACTGTGACTCTGAGGCTTTTCCACCAATCTAAAACGTGGAGAGGTTCAAACTGGGAAGGTCAGAGATAATGACTGTGAAACACTCCTAATCACGCTCTTTCAGACTTTCAGAAATATGAGCAGTGCCCTCAACAAAGCAGTTATTTAGGTTTAAAGCGCCAGAGAGCTCCTCTCCATCAGCAGCATGGGTTAGTACAGATCAGCCGTATCAAGACCTCAGCCTGGAAAATACGACCACCAACATGGCTCAGAAAATGCTCCCACAGTCAGATTTTAAAGTTGCATCATGAGTGAAAGCTGTTCATGGTTCCACAGCTGGATGGGCGTTTCAGACGGAGAGAAAGTGTTTCCTGAAAATACTATTGGGGTGATGTTTGGCTGAACAGAATATTGCTCTGCCATACCAGAGATCCCTGATGTACCATGACATTTCATTAGAAATGTGTTTCTCCCTCCTCCTCACTCTTCTCTTTCTGCAGGAGGAAAAGAGGGGGGGGGCTGTGAGAGGAGAGAGGAAAGCAGAGTGAGAATGGAGAAGGCCATAATGAAAGTAAAGACAAAGGGAGGAACAGAGGATGAAATAAATATGGGCTCCTTACTGCTGGAGGAAATGACCAGGTGACTCTGACGTGGCTGACCTTTATCTGTGTGTGTGCATCACTGCTTCCTGTTGCTAGAAAAAAGGTCAGAGTGACTGCGTTTTACTATGATCTACCAACAGGGTCCGTGTACACCAATGCTTCTCAAATAGTGGGGCGCGAGGCTCCGTCAAGGGGGGGCGCGTTGGACCTCGGGGAACATGCTTTTTTATTTAGATTTTTTTTCTGTCCTAGAATAAAATGCAATTGCACCTCCACTCCATTAGGGGGCAGTGGTGCTCTCATTGGCAGAGTGTGTGCTGGGAGCATTCACTCGGTGGTGTAGGGGTTTTGTTTGCGAGTATGAGTATGAAGTGTAGACACAAAGTGTAGCAGACTCTCAAGTGACACCATGAAAAAATATTTAACAGGTATGAGAAGACAGGAGAAGACCGGACCAAAACCCTCACAGAGGGGACATGGAATGTCACCTCGCTGGGGGGGAAGGAGCCGGAGCTTGTGCGTGAGGTTGAGAGTTACCGGCTAGAGATAGTCGGGCTCACCTCTACACATAGCTTGGGCTCTGGAACCCAGGTCCTTGAAAGGGGCTGGACCCTCCACTACTCTGGAGTTGCCCAGGGTGAGAGGCGGCGAGCTGGTGTGGGCTTGGTTATAGCCCCCCAGCTCAGTCACCATGTGTTGGAGTTCACCTTGGTGAACGAGAGGGTCGCTTTCGGGTCGGGAAAAGGTCTCTCACTGTTGTTTGTGCCTACGGGCCGAACAGCAGTGCAGAGTACCCGGCCTTCTTGGGGTCCCTGGGAGGGGTACTGGATAATGCTCCAACTGGGGACTCCATTGTTCTACTGGGGGACTTCAACGCTCACGTGGGCAATGACAGTGATACCTGGAGAGACGTGATTGGGAGGAACGGCCTCCCCGATCTGAACCTGAATGGTGTTTTGTTGTTGGACTTCTGTCCTAGTCACAGTTTGTCCATAACGAACACCATTTTCAAACATAAGGGTGTCCATCAGTGCACGTGGCACCAGGACACCCTAGGCCGGAGGTCAATGATCAACTTTGTTGTCGTTTCATCTGACCTTCGGCCGCATGTCTTGGACACTCGGGTGAATAGAGGGGCTGAGCTGTCAACTGATCACCATCTGGTGGTGAGTTGGATGCACTGGCGGAGGAGGAGGTTGGACAGACCGGGCAGACCCAAACGGATTGTGAGGGTCTGTTGGGAACGTCTGGCTGAGCCCTCTGTCAGGGATATCTTCAACTCTCACCTCCGAGAGAACTTCTCTCAGATCCCGGGGGAGGTGGGGGACATTGAGTCTGAGTGGACCATGTACTCGTGGCGGCAATCCTAGAACCCGGTGGTGGACACCGGAAGTACAGGATGCCGTCAGACTGAAGAAGGAGTCCTACCGGGCTATGATGGCCGGTGGGACTCCTGATGCAGTAGATGGGTACCGGCAGGCCAAGCGAGCCACGGCTCGGGCAGTCCTGGAGGCAAAAACCCGGGTCTGGGAGGAGTTCGGGGAGGCCATGGAGGAAGACTTTCGGTCGGTCTCGAGGAAATTCTGGAGGACCGTTCGGCGCCTCAGAAGGGGGAAGCAGTACTCTGCCGGCACCGTTTATGGTGTGGGTGGGGAGCTGTTGACCTCGACTGGGGACATCGTCGGACGGTGGAAGGAATACTTCGAGGATCTCCTCAACCCGACTGACATAACTTCCACTGAGGAAGCGGAGAGTGGGGACTCGGGGACGTGCTCATCCATCACCCAAGCTGAGGTCACTGAGGTAGTTCGTAAGCTCCTCAGTGGCAGGGCATCGGGGGTGGATGAGATTCGCCCTGAGTACCTCAAGTCTCTGGATGTCGTAGGGCTGTCTTGGTTGACACGCCTCTGCAACATTGCATGGAGGAAGGGGACAGTACCGCTGTAGTGGCAAACCAGGGTGGTGGTCCCTCTTTTTAAATAGGGGGACCGGAGAGTGTGTTCCAACTACAGGGGGATCACACTTCTCAGCCTCCCCGGGAAAGTCTACGCCAAGGTACTGGAGAGGAGAATACGGCCGATAGTTGAACCTCAGATTCAGGAGGAACAATGAGGTTTTCGTCCCGGTCGTGGAACACTGGACCAGCTCTATACCCTCCGCAGGGTGCTCGAGGGTTCGTGGGAATTTGCCCAACCAGTCTATATGTGTTTTGTGGATCTGGAGAAGGCATTTGACCGTGTCCCTCGTGCCATTCTGTGGGGGGTGCTCAGTGAATATGGAGTCCGGGGCCCTCTACTAAGGGCTGTCCGGTCTCTATATGATCGGAGCAGGAGTCTGGTTCGCATTGCCAGCAGTAGATCAGACTTGTTCCCGGTGCATGTTGGACTCCGGCAGGGCTGCCCTTTGTTCATTGACACGAGGAGTCTGGACACGTTAAACCCATGGGACTTAATAATCTGTTTTAGCTCCGTAGACAGATTCACCTGAATCTGTCCAGGGAGATGGTCCAGGGCAAACTCAGTACCTTCCATTGGACCCCCGGCAGATGGTGTTCTGACGTGAAATTTGTAAGTCTAAAGGACTGGTTGTTCCAGTGCCAAGTGTACACGTCCTTCAAACATCCAGAGAACGGTGTCTGCGGCAACCCTGGGTGAGCATGCATAGTAGCTAGACATAGAGTATGGGGTCCAGTCTGCCACAAAAGATCTTGAGGTTCTTCAACATACCACTCACATAGTGCCGTGTCTCCAGCAAAACATGGATCATGATATCTATTCTTAGTCATACAGGCAACCCCCTTATCTGTTATATCACAAGCTTTCAAATCATAAGTGGCATTAGTTACTGGGCTATACCAATCGCCTTCAAAAACCAGT
Source organism: Cololabis saira (assembly GCF_033807715.1). Taxonomy (NCBI): domain Eukaryota; kingdom Metazoa; phylum Chordata; class Actinopteri; order Beloniformes; family Belonidae; genus Cololabis; species Cololabis saira. The sequence continues at coordinate 203,112 of NC_084608.1, read as the reverse complement.
ACACATTATTGGCTATTATTGGCAAAACATAAAACTTACAGATTGGCACGACATCAGTCACATCCATCTGGACCCATTTAACTGTACAGGTAGCGTGGTTACAGACAGTTTTTTTCAGGATATATGCGGACCCAGAGAGTATTACTAATGTTAAACAGTCTCTTTAATTCGTTAGCATTGGGTGATGTAATCACTCTAATGAACTGTTCCTGCTGCAATCTAGCATGCACAGTTTGCAAACCACATCCAGTAGCACTGATAGCATTAGAAATGTTTACAAACACTTCACTAGACATATCAGACAATTCAACATTCCATTTCAGCATGTTCCAGATTATACTAGCAGTCTCTTTTTGTGTTACCACAGAAGACGGCATCCACTGTCCAAGAGAATGGACGGCGTTTGAGGCTGATTTCCCAGTATTTGATAACATGGTTCTGGTCATCTCCCCATCAATAGTGTTGGACACGCCTAGAACAGTGCCAGCTCCTCCAAGGAGGGTGTCATACCATGCTCCGTCGTGTGTGATGGCATGATGGTATGACTGGCATTTTCACAGTCCATACAACACTCGTGTGTGTCAGAGCCTCAGCTGAATTCTACAGGTGGTGATTATAGGGTCATCTGCTGGGCTGGTGTCGCTCTGACCTCTTCCCAGGGGTTGGTAATCCCGACACCAAGGGCAGCTAGGATGGTGAATCCGGCACCACCACCTCTCAGGCGGAACCCGTAGTTCAGAGCCATCTCCAGTTGGTCTGGTTCCAATCAGTAGTCTCCACCAGGTCATTCCTGCAGCATACAGAACTTCATAAAACACACAAGATTAGTTTTCACACAAATAACATTTGCTAACTGGGGTCGTCACCCAATTCTGCTCTCCAGTGAGAATCAGTCAAGTGGTCTTCGTACTTCCACCTTGCAGCCACAACAAAATCATCCAACTCTCTTTTGTTTTTTTTTCCTCTCAGAACAATTAAAAAGAAAAAAAAAATAGTTTTTTGGGTTGAGCACATCATCAAAAAATATACCTGTCCCCCCTTTCCTCATCTTCTTCAGAGCTTTCCCCCTCAGCTACGGACTCAGCCTCATAAAAAGCTTGAGTGGGTGGAGGTCGCTGCTCGAGCAGTCTCTCCAGCACCGACGTTAACTGAGACATGCCCAATCCTAGTCCAGTGCTCACACAGGAGACTTTAATCCCTTTTCTGCAAGCCAGTTCTCGCAGCTCACCCGTGGGTTTACCATCAATGTCACCAGAGGGGACTCCAGCTTTAATCAGAGTGCCCCAAACATCCTTTCTAGAGGGCCCCTGTCCTGTTTCCCTCCGGAATCGTTGAGGCTGCTGCCTCGGTGGGGATACGCCCCTCTGTGGGCGTGTTACTGCTCCCCAGTCAGCCAGACTGTCTAGATCTTTAATCATGGTTTTTACCACTGAGGCTGGCCTACCTGCAGTATTCAACATCAACGTCAACATCAGAGCTCGATATTGATCACCCCACTTCTCAGGATCCCACTGATCATAATCAGTACGGGCTACAAACGCTCGCACATGAGCTTCATCCATCCATTTTACACTCTTTATCAGCATGTTTCCACAGCACCACACACAGCCACATACGCCTCTGAACTCCCCCCAACGGAGAACGAAATGCTACCGGAATCTGTTTCAGCACACAAATCACAGTTTCAGGCGATCTATTAACAACCTCCGCTTCCCAGTATTCGGGGTGTCCCCCTCCATCCCGTAAGCTCTCGGCTTCACATTCCTTAGTCTTATCTTTACGCTTAAACATTTTTGCACCGCAGCCACTCAATAAAACATCAATCAGTTTTCTTTAATCCTGCCGACAACGCCAAATGTTTTGGGAGAAAATCACTTAAAGGCTTGAGAGTGGTCGGCTGCGCAAAAATGAATCACACACACACACACTCGCTTTTGCTATAATGATATATAAATACATTTATTAGCACAAGGAAAGCAAGCATTGCATAGAAGACTCACACACAATTGCTCTTTTGCTAGGATAACTGTGTCAAGTTATCCCCCACAAATGGCAGAGCAACAGACAATTACACAGGGCTAGGCCTTATAATTACTCTTACCTCCACACAGAAGGACTGGAGAGCCGAACAGTCCTGGCAGAGTAGCCAAAAAAGGACACAAAACATATTTTTCTCCCTTCAGTAATATGTATGTAATTTTATTTTAAGTATCATATGGTCAGCCAAAAATGTTTATAGTTTAATTAAGGATTTAATGTTACTTTTGAATTTCAGATGCACTTTAAATCTTTTCTGTTACAGTTAATAAATCGATTCTTTTTTGTAAGTTGGTCCATATTTCTTTTTTTATTCTCTTATACGTTAATAAGGACACAGTGTTATGCAGAGGTGTACTTCTAACAATTTTATAGACAAATGATACTATTTATAGTTGCGCGGGTGGGTGCTAGATGTATTCTTCTTCCTAGGGGGGGCATGACAGAAAATAATTGAGAAGCACTGGTGTACACCAAGGCGTTGTGCAAACAATTATAAACGTTGAAATGACACAAAAATCAGTTCCCACCACTTGGGGCAGCTGACTCCTGTTGTCCGTCTGATTCCAGACAAGGTGAGCGAGGTGCTTAACCTCACGCTGCTTCAACATGTGCATCGTACAGAAAAGTACTGCAATAGGGGGAAAACTATGTGTAAATGATGATGTGCTGAATGGATGTTTGTGTGAACTAGGGTTGCACGGTATACCGGTACCAGTATAGTACCTCGGTACTAGAGTTTTGAAAAACGGTACTATACCAGCATTTAAAAACAAACGGTACTTTTATATATTTTGTCTATGCAAACGAATTGGTAAATTGGAGCCTGTCTCTTTAAGCACAGCGAGGTCAGCGAGTGTGACGTAGTTGCAGAAGCAGAGCCGCCTCCCACTCCCACTCGCATGAGGAGGAGGAGAGAGAAACGAGCAAAATGGGGGCCCGAAGTACGGTGTGGAAATATTTTGGGTTCAAACCGAACGATAAGGGCGAGCCACTGAACCCAGATGCACCGCAGTGCAAGCGGTGCGACAAAGTGAGTCTCGCGAAAGGAGGCAACACTTCAAACTTGTTCAAACATTTAAAGGACAACCACGCGGACTTGTTATGCGACTTCAGTAAAGAACGACAGGTGATAACTTTGTTCACCAGTTCACTGCACTGTCATGTCAATGAAAGAAGTACAAAGCCTCTCCCAGCCCGTAGTAAACCTACAGTAGCCTACATACACAGAGTTAAAACATGTCCATGGTTAATAAATGCAATTTTTAAAATATTTTTAAACAATAAATTACATTAAAATATTTAAATAAATTCCACAGACTAGAATATAACTTTAATATATTTTTAATATATTTTAATATTATTTAATGTTTCATATCTATTATAAACCATTAATGCAATGAACTATATGAATGAATTATTATTATATTGAAACACACTTTGGTAAAACATTCCATTAGCCTACAATATCTAATCCTATCCTACTGTAGATGATAGAATGAGCCTCAATTTATTTTTCTAGTTATGCCCATTTAATGTTTCATGTGGCCTATAGTTTCAAAACACAAACCTTTTGAACAATGAAACAAGTAAAATAAAGCAATGGCATTCAAATTAAAATGACCATGTTAATTAAAATACTGTACCCCCTCCCTCCCCCAATTACAGAAGTCTAGTGCTCCTGGCTCAGAGAGGGTGACACCACCCACTCAGAAGCAACCTACTCTCCAAGATGTCTTTCAACAGCATATGAAGTACCCAAAGGACAGCAAAAATGCTAAAAGGCTCAACAGGGCAGTTGCAGAGTATATCTGTATGGATCAAGTGCCAATATATTCAGTAGAGAAAGCTGGGTTCAGAAACCTTGTACATAATTTGGACAAAAAGTATGACCTGCCGTCAAGGAATGTTTTCATGTATAATGAAATTCCCAAGATATATGACGAGACAAGGTCTATGATCAGTGCACAGCTAGCAGCAAAGCCATTCTTTGCCTGCACTACAGACCTCTGGACGAGCAGAACTGCAAGTGCATACATGCTTTGTGCTTTGGCCACAACCTGGATTTGGATTTTAGCGACAGATCGCGTGGCAAGCTCTCTGTCCCGACTCCGGAAGACCATCTCTGCCTTCTCCAGGTCCAATAAGATGACAACAATGATGAAAGAGAAACAGGCCTCTTTAAAGCTACCACAGCATAAACTAATTCATGATGAGCCCACCCGCTGGGGTTCCACCTATGACATGGTGGAACGATTCTGTGAGCAGCAACAAGCCGTCTCTGCAGTTCTGGCGGACAATAGAAAGAAGTGGCACCTGATGCCCAGAGACTCAGACATGACAACTCTGGAAACAGTGAGGGATGTCTTGGCTCAACTCAGTGAGTTCACAGATGCCCTAAGTGGAGAGAAGGAAGCAACTCTCTCATCAGTCCTGCCACTCATATGGAAGATAAGAACCTGCCTGGAAGATGAGGAAGGTGACAGTCCACTGACGCGGGAAATGAAGCACAATAGTAAAGAAGACTTTGAAAAGAGATATGATGAGTACAATCTGAAGATGACACTAAACATCGCCACATTCCTAGATCCAAGATTTGAAAATATGTTTGTTATTATGGAAGAAGAAGTTAAGAGAAAACTTCTCCTAAAAGTTAACACAGTTCATCTCCCTAGGGAGCCCAGCCAGAAACAAGAAGAGTCAGTGGATGACACAGGAGCAGCTACATCAAAGAAGAGGAGAAGTGACCTAAAGAGTTTGCTCTGCAATATCACCTCTGAAAAGAAGGGGGCAGATACTAGACAAGATTCTGCTACACCCATGACAACACCCGGTGATAAACTAGAAGGAGAGATGACTGATTATAGACAATTAAGAGACATCAGCCCTGCAGAGGACCCCCTGGTATGGTGGAAGCAACACCAGGTAGAGCTGCCCATCTTAGCTCAGTTTGCAAGACAGTATCTGTGTATTCCAGCATCAAGCTGTGCATCTGAACATGTCTTCAGCACATCTGGGAATATCTGCAGTCCAAGGCGTTCTAGACGGACCGAGGAAAATGTAGACATTCTTGTTTTCTTGGCTAGGAACCCGAAAAAGGAAAAACAGTGATAGCCCGCCAGCCACCCTAGGAGGAGTTTTTGCTGCTACAGTATTTTATTTAACATGGTGACTTTAATTTGAATGGCATTGCTTTATTTTAGTTGTTCTCACTGTTCTAAAGGTTTGAAAATTTGAATATCCCATGCCAATTATTAATTTTATTCATTGTTGTTATTGTTCCTAAAGTCTGCTTTAAAATAAAGGAAAATATTGACATTTGAGAGTGTTCCACCTTTTTACAAAAAGTATCGAAAAGTATCGAAATACATATTGGTATTGGTACTGGTATCGGTATCGAAACAGAAATTTGGTATTGTGACAACCCTAGTGTGAACAGGTGAAAAAAGGTTTGAGTTTAAAGCACTTGGAGGTCAAGAGCAGTCATCATGCCTGCTTTTAATGAGACAGTTAATGTTTCTCAAAAAGACTAAAAGCCCTGAATCAGAACAAGAGGGCATGCAATGGGAAATGTGAATAAAAAAGAAAAACAAGTATTTCTATATTTACTTATTTTGTTAACAAATTTGATTATTTTGATAGCAACAAACATGGAATGTATTGTGTTCATACTGTCGCAAAGAAATACAAGTCAAAGTAACAATACACTTCATATACAGCTGCCTCCCCCCATGTAACACAACATATTAAAGAATCAGTCTCAGACACCTGACTTGTTATTTTCATCCTGTTTGGAATCTGATCCTTTAAGACTCATTAGGTATGCTCTCTCACATGTTTCTAATGCTACTCACTGCACGATGGCGCAGCCATGTTGCTTGGCAATCTGACAGGAACACTCTTATCGTATGTCAATCAAAGTTAGCTGTGGCTACCAGCTGAAATATATGTGGAGCTGCCGGCGGATGTTTACAGAAGAATATACCATTTAACATGTTGACTCGATAGCGAAATCCAAAATTACTGTTGCCCTTAGCAGATGCTGGGTTAATAGTATTAACCCAGGATTAACTTAATACAGACGTTAGTTGCTTTTTTAAGCGTAGGAGCATAGGGAAGTGATAACGGCTAGCAATTGGCTGAGCCAACTGTCAATCATTCATTTTGAAAACATATGTATTGCTTTTATATACACTTTCCTCTAATGGTAGAAAATAAATTCACCGTCCTCAGACAGTGCGTTTACATGGGAAGTTTAATTCCTCTTTAATTCAGAATCAAAATGAAATCAGATGTAAAATGAGTAAAAATGACCATGTAAACACCTAATTCCCAATGAAAATGGCCATTCCGAATTAAACTTAATTCCGAAGTAAGTGGCTGGTCTATTCCGATTTTAAATCCGAATATAATAATTCCGCAAGCATGTGTACACTCATTCCACTTTAAATTAATCCCGGTCTTTCTTTCTGCTCGTTCCCTCGCCCGTCTGTCTCCATGATCTTATATTCCATGCTGGGCTGGTTTTCCTAACAAAGTTTCAAGATGGCAGAACGCAGTAAACGCTGGTCAAGAGCAGAGACCATTTATTTAATAAATAACTTGGAGGACCTGGAAATAATTAAAAGAACAGATGGAAGGAAACATAAAAATTGTGAGCTTTTCAAAGTTGTAAGTTTGTTTTTCTTCCGGTAGACGTAACGTCCGCCCCCCTATCCAATCAGAACCTTTCCAACCCCCAGACCTTAAGCGGAATTGGATAAAGCCGATCAAACGTGTTTTCCATGTAAACCTCAATTCAGAATTACTATTTCCATGTAAACTTGAAGGAAAATAGTTTAGTTTAATTCGGAATTATTAAATTTGGAATAATTAATTCAGAATTAAAAAAAACATCATGTAACCGTGGCCAGAGTGATAATTGGTGTGAAGTAAGAGACCGAAACGGCTTTTGGAACCAGACTGCAAATATGTTATCTCTGCTATAAAGTTGGACGTCTTAACAGGAGAGTCGCGGGACATTCACTGACTTGATGCAGCAGTCAGGCGAGGAACTGCCACCAATCTTAGTTCCGCAGCAGCCTCAACCCAGATGTTTGATGGTTGGCACTTGGTCCAAATCAGCCATACTGCCTCCCACAATGTGGATGATGCCGATACGAGCTCACATCAGGGGATAGGAGTTCAAATGTTCCTTCCTCTTATCTGGTGTAGCCAAGAAAGTATTTTCTCAGTCACTGTTTTGTAATATTCAGACATAAAAACTACTAAGATGTTTTCTAACATCAAAGATAGTAGTGGTAGCGGTACCACTACTATCGGTAGTGTACCGGCCCCCTGCTGGTGCGTATCTAGAGTTTTTGTCTGAATTTTCAGATTTCCTTTCTGGATTATTGATCAGTACAGATAAATTCATCATAGTGGGTGATTTTAATATTCATATGGATGTTGAAAGCGATAATCTTAAATTAGCCTTCGATTCTCTTCTAGAATCAATGGGTATCTCACAAAAAGTGGATAAACCGACGCACTGTTTTAATCATACTCTCGATCTCGTTCTCACCTACGGTGTTGAAACTGATGGTCTGTTGGTGTCACCTGTAAACTCCCTTTTATCCGACCATTACTTAATAACGTTTGAATTTAATCTTGTTGATGTTGAAGTGCAAAATAGGAGGTATTATTTTAGCAGATGTTTGTCTGATGAAGTTATTGTTAAATTTAGGGAGGCCATTGCTCATCTTACGACAGTGCGAAATAGTGATGTAGTCGAGGCCAGTGACCTGGGTTCTACCTCTACAGATGTTGATTTCCTTGCTAGTAACACTGCTGATCTGTTGCATTCAGCTTTAGATAAAGTTGCTCCTTTGAAAAGGAGGGTTTCTAGCCACAGGAGCTTAACTCCCTGGTATAATTCAGATATCCGCATGTTGAAACAAAACGTGTGTAAAATGGAAAGGAAGTGGTACTCTTGTAGGTCTGTAGACTCTCATCGTGAATGGAAAGATATTCTAATAGTATATAAAAAAGCCATTCGCAAAGCCAGAACAGCTTATTATTCAACGTTGATAGAGGATAACAAAAGTAAGTAAGTTTTCTGTTCAGCACTGTAGCCAGGCTGACAAAGAGTCACAACTCTGTTGAGCCGTGCATTGCTGCAGCTCTCAGTAGTGAGGACTTTATGAGCTTCTTTAACAGTAAAATCACGAGAATTAGAGAAGAAATCAACCAGCCGGTTGTGGGCGTTTCTTCAGCTTTAGCGACTTCCCTAGGCTCTGACTTATCTCTAGACTGTTTTGATCCTATAGACCTCCCTGAGCTGACCTCACTCGTTAATAGAGCTAAGTCTACCACATGTATGTCAGACCCCATCGCGACTCCACTATTCAAAAATGTTTTTTCTCTTATTGGTACGACAATACTGGACCAAATTAACCTATCCCTAAGTTTAGGATATGTACCACAGGTTTTCAAAGTCGCAGTAATTAAACCTTTACTTAAAAAACCTTCTCTTGACCCAGACACCTTAGCTAATTATAGACCAATTTCCAACCTTCCATTTGTGTGTAAAATTCTGGAAAAGGCAGTTTCAAGCCAGTTATGTGACTATTAGTATAGAAATGATCTGTTTGAAGTCTTTCAGTCAGGGTTCAGAATGCATCATAGCACAGAGACAGCACTGGTTCGAGTCACGAATGACCTCCTTATGGCCTCAGATAAGGGATTAGTGTCCATACTGGTTCTACTGGACCTCAGTGCTGCTTTTGACACTGTAGATCATGGCATTTTACTGCACAGGTTAGAGCATGTTGTTGGGATTAAAGGGACAGCTCTACGTTGGTTTAAATCATACCTATCTGACAGGTTCCAGTTTGTTCATGTACATGAGGTTTCTTCAGAACAGTCAAGGGTCTGTTATGGTGTTCCGCAGGGTTCAGTGCTAGGGCCAATCTTGTTCAGTTTATACATGCAGCCGTTGGGAAGTATAATCCAGAATCACGGCATACACTTTCATTGTTATGCTGATGATACGCAGCTCTACTTGTCTATGAAGCCGGATGAAACAGAACCGTTAGTTAAACTTCAGGCATGTCTTAGGGACATCAAGGACTGGATGGACTGGATTAAACTTAAAACATTTCTGTTTAGTAAAGCCTATAGTTAGTGTTTAGTAAACCTCTAGCTGGTGTTGGTAAATCTCTAGGTAGTGTAAACTTTAGTGTGTCAGAGTCGCTCCTGTGGTTTCTTGTGCTGGCCCCCCCTTCTCCTCCCTTTTCTCTCTTTTGTCCATGTTGCAGCATCCTTTGCCGGACACCGGAACCTGCAGGTGGTCGTGGGTGGCTTGTAGCTTGCATTACGGAGCACAAGTCTTTCCCCGACCCTGCACCCCAACCTGGGACTTGCTGATTGGGCCGGAGCTTCGGGAGCTGCGTGCTGGCCTGCGGTCCCCACCCCTGGTCATCCCGTTGCTGGCCCCCCCTTCTCCTCCCTTTTCTCTCTTTTGTCCTGCAGGTGGCCGTGGGTGGCTTGTAGCTTACATTACGGAGCACAAGTCTTTTCCTGACCCTGCACCCCAACCTGGGACTTGCTGATTGGGCCGGAGCTTCGGGAGCTGTGTGCTGGCCTGCGGTCCCCACCCCCGGTCATCCCGTTGCTGCTTCCACCTGCCTGCTGTGCTGTTGCCGTCCCTGACCCACCAGTCTGGCCCTCGGCAGGAGGGTCCCCCCTGATGAGCCTGGTCCTGCTCAAGGTTTCTTCCCTCCTAAAGGGGAGTTTTTCCTTGCCACTGTTTGGCTTAAGGTTTTTCTCCCACTAGGGGAGTTTTTGCCTGCCATTGTTTATGTAATAACTGCTCGGGGGTCATGTTCTGGGTATGGGTCTCTGTAAAGCGTCTAGAGACAACTCTGTTGTATTAGACGCTATATAAATAAAATTGAATTGAATTGAATTGAATTGAATTGATGTCCAGAAATTTCTTGCTTCTAAATTCAGATAAAACAGAGGTTATCATTCTTGGTCCAGAGCATCTTAGGAAGGGATTAGGTGGTGTTGCGATGGCTTCCAGTGCAACTGTGACAAACCTTGGTGTTATTTTCGATCAGGATTTGTCGTTTAAACCTATTGTCAATCAGGTTTGTAAAATAGCCTTTTTCCATCTCCGTAATATTGCAAAGATTAGGAAAATTCTCTCGCAGAGTGATGCAGAAAAACTAGTTCATGCGTTTGTATCTTCTAGACTAGATTACTGTAATGTGTTGTTAGCAGGATGTCCAAGTAATTTGCTGAATAGGCTCCAGCTGATCCAAAATGCAGCAGCACGAGTACTGACAGGAATTAGCAGGAGAGACCACGTCTATCCAGTGTTAGCGTCGCTCCATTGGTTACCCGTAAAATTCAGAATCCAATTTAAAATTTTATTACTTGCATATAAAGCCCAAAACGGCTTAGCTCCGCATTATTTGCAAGACCTGATAGTGCCTTATGTTCCTGTCAGAGCTCTCCGTTCTCAGAGTGCAGGTTTACTCGTAGTTCCTAGAGTATCTAAATGTAGATTTGGAGGGCGGGCGTTCTGCTATCAGGCACCACTACTATGGAACCAACTTCCAATCTGGGTTAAGGAGGCTGACACCACCTCCACCTTTAAAACTAAACTTAAAACATTTCTGTTTAGTAAAGCCTATAGTTAGTGTTTAGTAAACCTCTAGCTGGTGTTGGTAAATCTGTAGGTAGTGTAAACTTTAGTGTGTCAGAGTCGCTCCTGTAGTTTCTTGTGCTGGCCCCCTCTTCTCCTCCCTTTTCTCTCTTTTGTCCATGTTGCAGCATCCTTTGCCGGACACCGGAACCTGCAGGTGGCCGTGGGTGGCTTGTAGCTTGCATTACGGAGCACAAGTCTTTCCCTGACCCCTTCCCTTCAACCCTTCCCCGACCCTGCACCCCAACCTGGGACTTGCTGATTGGGCCGGAGCTTCGGGAGCTGCGTGCTGGCCTGCGGTCCCCACCCCTGGTCATCCCGTTGCTGCTTCCACCTGCCTGCTGTGCTGTTGCCGTCCCTGACCCACCAGTCTGGCCCTCGGCAGGAGGGTCCCCCCTTATGAGCCTGGTCCTGCTCAAGGTTTCTTCCCTCCTAAAGGGGAGTTTTTCCTTGCCACTGTTTGGCTTAAGGTTTTTCTCCCACCAGGGGAGTTTTTACCTGCCATTGTTTATGTAATAACTGCTCGGGGGTCATGTTCTGGGTATGGGTCTCTGGAAAGCGTCTAGAGACAACTCTGTTGTATTAGACGCTATATAAATAAAATTGAATTGAATTGAATTGAAAGACAAGCTGTTCCCCGTTTCCTGGGTTGCTATGGTAATGTGTTCTGTGAAAATGACATTGCTTGCACTGACCATTTAGTTGCAATCGATTGGCACTTATGTCAAATAGTTAAGGATTCCTAGTGAGGTCCGCCTGACTTGGTACATGCTGAATAATGATGCTAAAGAAAATTATTAAAGAAAGTGTACTGATGTGAAGTGTGAGGAGAGTGGGAATCTGCAGTTGACATTGCTAAAATAATATGAAATTGTAAAATAACTCTGTGAGAAAGTGAGCAACCCCTCCCCTTCTCACCCTCACCGGACATTTTTTTAATGTGTGTGGCAGAGTGGAGGATTGGGCGTGGTCTGCGGGGGAGCAGCACACAGGTGTGCCTGGTTCTGTTGATTGTGGCACACCTGTGTCCAATCAACCTCTCCACCCTGCCTGGGTTTATAAACAGCAGCTGAATACCAGAAAGGGGGGCTGCTGATTTGATGTAGCTTGCTGAGAGGCTATGCCCCTTTGTGCCATTTTTAGACTACAGATTTTGCCTTCACCTGTATGTCTTTGTGTTTTTTTACAATAAAAAGCCTTATTTTTTTGGCATTCTACGCTCTGCAAGGTTCTTTTTACACCTCATCACCCAGCTCCAGTTTTGCCTTGTCCCCTTATACGTGGGGAGACCGCTCTGGTTCCTCACATTTGGTGGCAGTGGTGGGATCTTTGGCGCCACCTGAAAACTGGAGAGAAGAGGTGGGAAGCGACGCCGTGGGTTTGGCGGAGTCTGGGAGACCCGGTGACCAGCATGAGTCTGGGAGACCCGGTGACCAGGAGGAGTCTGGGAGACCCGGTGACCAGGAGGAGTCTGGGAGACCCGGTGACCAGCAGGAGTCTGGGAGACCCGGTGACCAGCAGGAGTCTGGGAGACCCGGTGACCAGCAGGAGTCTGGGAGACCCGGTGACCAGCAGGAGTCTGGGAGACCCGGTGACCAGCAGGAGTCTGGGAGACCCGGTGACCAGCAGGAGGTCTGTAACCGGGAGGAGGCGTCCTCGGATACCGGGAGGAGGCGTCCTCGGATACCGGGAGGAGGCGTCCTCGGATACCGGGAGGAGGCGTCCTCGGATACCGGGAGGAGGCGTCCTCGGATACCGGGAGGAGGCGTCCTCGGATACCGGGAGGAAGCGTCCTCGGCAACTGGGAGGAAGCGTCCTCGGCAACTGGGAGGAAGCGGCCGGCAACCGGAGGAAATGGCCGTTTTCCTGTCTCGCAACGGGGTTGGCGAGACTCCAGAGGGGGAGGGAAGTGTGAGAAAGTGAGCAACCCCTCCCCTTCTCACCCTCACCGGACATTTTTTTAATGTGTGTGGCAGAGTGGAGGATTGGGCGTGGTCTGCGGGGGAGCAGCACACAGGTGTGCCTGGTTCTGTTGATTGTGGCACACCTGTGTCCAATCAACCTCTCCACCCTGCCTGGGTTTATAAACAGCAGCTGAATACCAGAAAGGGGGGCTGCTGATTTGATGTAGCTTGCTGAGAGGCTATGCCCCTTTGTGCCATTTTTAGACTACAGATTTTGCCTTCACCTGTATGTCTTTGTGTTTTTTTACAATAAAAAGCCATATTTTTTTGGCATTCTACGCTCTGCAAGGTTCTTTTTACACCTCATCACCCAGCTCCAGTTTTGCCTTGTCCCCTTATACGTGGGGAGACCGCTCTGGTTCCTCACAAACTCCTTTTGTTATGTCAGGAATAAAAAAGACACAAAAAGCAATGTGCAAAAAATGTGGAAAGAAATATCCTTCAGGCCATATCGAACACCCGAAGGGGCCTTTTAGGGCCCCTTGATGCCACTTTGACCACAGGTGTCTCTTGCTTCCCTCTAAATCACACCATCAATAGTTTTTTGCACTCTTTGGGCAGTCTCTTAGGGTGTGAGGAAAGAACACGGACACATGCACACACGGTGAGCCCTGAGGCCATTCTCTTGGTATGCAGACAGTGGATCTGGCTTTAAGAAGAGTTTTCACTCACCACCCTTAGGACCTGACTCAGCTGTGCTGCTCTCCAGACATGTGAGTGTGTGTCTCTCTGAGACTGCAAGCTGCAGGTCAGCAGCAAACACACCGTTCAGTCACATAGCTGCACGCTATGACCATCATGCAACACACAAACACATTTAGCCACATACAAACAATGTTGTTTCACTTGCCAGGGATCTGCTAATACTTAACGGCCTGCGCAAGCTTAAACTTAATGCTTGGTAATGGAGCATAAATTCTAGACTGAACTGACCGTTTTTTCCTTGTTACAATGGCCACGGTTACATGATGTTTTTTTAATTCGGAATTAATTATTCAGAATTAAATAATTCCGAATAAAGTATTTTCCTTCATGGTTTACATGGAAAACATGTTTGATCAGCTTTATCCAATTCCTCTCCAGGTCTGGGGGTTGGGAAGGTTCTGATTGGATAGGGGGGGACCGGAAGTTAAACTACCGGAAGAAAAACTAACTTAGCCGCTACAACTTTGAAAAGCTCACAATTTTGATGTTTCCTGTTTCCAGAGGTGGAAAAAGTACAAAAATATTGTACTTAAGTAAAAGTACAGATTTTCTGCTTGAAAATTACTTAAGTAAAAGTAAAAAGTACCCATTAAGAACATTACTTAAGTAAAAGTATAAAGGTACCTCAAATTAAATATAATAAAGTACCAAAAGTACATGGTGTAAAATGTACTAAAGTACAAAAATAAAAAGTACAAAGTACAAAGTACAAAATTAAAAGTACAAAATTCTTTTCAAAAGGATTGCAGAAAAATGAAGGACCCAACATTGTCATGCTGTCGAAAGTGGCTTTATTCAAAGAATTTGCTTACAACTCTAAATAATGGTGATATTATTCTGACCCCTTTAGCGTTTGTCTCCATTACCCCATTTTCATTTCTCCCTTTGCTCATCACTGCTGCTGTACCCCATCGGCCCCGCTGACACTGACAGTGACAGTGACTGACAGGTTAAGTTATTACATTAATCAAACCTATCGAAATCTTCATCCTCCGTTTCTGCATTCATCCGAGCCTGATCGTGCTGAGACCGGGAGAACTGATCAATGAGACCGGGAGAACTGATCAATGAGACCGGGAGAACTGATCAATGAGACCGGGAGAACTGAGCCTCTGCGGCGCAGATCCCCCGGGAGCTGCGGCTCCATCTCGGTATGGAGGCCGAGTCGCCCTGTCTGTGCTGTTCTCACGGCAATAGCCTACATTTTCATTTAATGTAAGACTTTAAATTGTAACGAGTAACGACGTGTCCAATTTTAAATATAGCGGATTAAAAGTACGATTTTTTCCTTGAAAATGTAACGAAGTAAAAGTAAAAGTACATAAAAATAAAAGTATCAATAAAAGTACAAATTCTCAAAAATCTTACTTAAGTACAGTAACGAAGTACTTGTACTTCGTTACTTTACACCACTGCCTGTTTCCATCTGTTCTTTTAATTATTTCCAGGTCCTTCAAGCTATTTATTAAATAAATGTTCTCTGCTCTTGACCAGCGTTTATTGCGTGCTGCCATCTTGAAACTTTGTTTGGAAAACCAGCCCAGTGGAATATAAGATCATGGAGACAGACGGGCGAGGGAACGAGCAGAAAGAAAGACCGGAATTAATTTAAAGAGGAATGAGTGGATACATGATCGTGGAATTATTCTATTCGGAGCCACTTACTTTGGAATTAAGTTTAATTCAGAATGGCCATTTTCATTCGGAATTAGGTGTTTACATGGTCATTTTTACTCATTTTAAATCGTATTTAATTTTAATTCTGAATTAAAGAGGACTTAAACTTCCCATGTAAACGACTGTGATCTGACTCACAATAACAGTCATACAATGTGCAAATACAGTGTTCTAGGATTAATCACACAATTTTACTTCTTGTGTCTTTATTAAGTATACCCCATTAAACATTACTAAAGAAAAAAGGTTAACACTAGTTGTACCTTTGGCCCTTCAGCAGCAGTGACTTTAAAGGAGAGCTTTCAGAAGCTCTTGATCTGGCCTGCAGCACATTCAGGAGGGATTTGGTCTTTGCAGGACTGCATTAGCACCGACAGATTCAGCTCTGAATGATTTGAAGAGGTATGGCGTGAAGGGCTCTCCAGTGGTCTCTCCACAGCACCTCTGGTCTGAGCTCGGACTCCTCTGCTCTTTTCCCATCAGCCTTGCTGATTACTGCACGCCTGAAGTTTCCACTTTTCCATTTTTCGGGTCTGTAGCAATTATTTTTCTTTCTTTAATTTAAAGGTATTGTGACATGAAAAACTAAATTTTCTTGATTTTTTGTGTTTTGTTGGGTGTCTTGACATCAATTACACCCAAAAAACAACAAACTTTTAACATTCAGTGTATTGTGTGCTTTCTGGGATTTTCCGCATAACTATGCAAAAACGGCGCATCTGGTTTGGTGGCGGGTCGTTACGTATAGACCCGCTAAATCACCGCCCCCTCCACCCAGCTCCCTGCCTCCTCTCCTCTCCAGCGCACCATAAAGGCTGATTTATGGTTCCGCGTTACACCGACGCAGAGCCTACGGCGTAGGGTTACGCGGCGACGCGCATCGTACGCTGAACCCTACGGCGTAGGGCTCTGCGTCGATTTAACGCGGAACCATAAATCAGGCTTAACACGGAGCTGTTTAGAGCCTCTTTTGTTCTCATCACCGGTACGGAGGACAACTGCTAAGAAGACCCGCGGCCACTGACTGGACTTAAGATAAGGGGACACTGCTGCTTGCATGCCTTTATTTTTATGATTGTTTCCGGTGGACTATGTCGTGTTATTAAATAACGCTCACGTGAGTCCAACTGTACTTTGCAAGGTGGATGGTGTTTATTCAGCCTTTCAGAGGATATCCTGTCCCCGTCTCTCTAGTCTCCGCGTGTGTAAACAAACATTCCCTGTCCCGTCGCGCACCGATGATGTCATCCGACATCGACTCTGTAGTCTTTTTTACAAAAACACTCACACCACATCTCCCCTTTCTAGAATCATTGGGTAGACTACCAATGATTCAACAGACCTTGAGGATTATTCTGCCTCGTGGTTGAAAGGTCTGCTCCTATCTGCACCCGTCCCAGACAATCAAGCACACACACAATATTGTAGCCTTACTGAACAATCCACTTAAAAATCAACAACTCAAACAACCATCTACACCGGTTCTAAACCCTGCAGCTGACTCAACATTTACAGTGTAATAACAATAACATATTTCCCCTTTTTTTTTTTTTTTTTTTTTTTCAACGTCTTTGAGTCTCTGCAATGTCTCTCAGTAAACAAAATTATAAGTCCAACCTAGTTGGTCTTACCACAGCCCTCCCAGACCTGGTTCTGAGCGTAGGAGTAGATGGCGGGTCTGGACGACTCTGCTGCGGCGGTTCAGGTGTCGGTTGGCCTGGAACGCCCCCTGGGGAAGGCTCCGCTGGAACAGGGCGACTCTGCTCTGGCGAGGCTCTCATGGGGATGAGATGACGACGGTTCCGTCTGATGGTCCCGTGGGGTCCCTCCACCAGGTACGATCGTGGGTTGGTGTGACTTCCGATGATGGCACCTGCTGTTCTTTGATCCGTGATCCACACGTCCTGTCCTGGGTCAAGTGTGTTGAGATGGCGGGCACGATGCCGCTGATTATAGCGTCGGGCGTCTTTTGTCCTCTTCTCACCTTCTTTCAGCATAACAGCTTCACGATCTGGAACAGCTGGGCTTAGCAAGGCAGGAAGAATGGGCACCGTTGTACGAAGCCTCCTCGCCATGAGAAGCTGAGCTGGACTAAACCCGTTCTCCAAAGGCGTAGTCCTGTAAGCGAGCAAAGCTCGATAGGGGTCGTCTGCTTTCTTCAGGAGGCTTTTCACCGTCTGAACCGCACGTTCAGCCTCTGCATTACCTTGAGGGTATCTTGGGCTGCTGGTGACATGGCGGAACCCATAGGATTCGGCAAACTCAGAGAAAGCCGCTCCTGAGAACTGTGGCCCCCCATCCGAAACGAGAAGGTCCGGAATCCCGTGACGTGCGTATATCGACTTAAGGTGGTGAATTACATCATTTGACTTAGTGGATGTCAGCAGCGCTATCTCCACATACCTTGACATGTAGTCCACAACCAGCAGGTAGGTCTTGCACCCGAGCATGAACAAATCCGCTCCTAGCTTCTCCCATGGCCTGCCTGGGTACGGTGATGGCATCAGTGGCTCTCTGTGGTTCTGCCTTTCCTTGCAGCATGTCCGGCAGTTAAGAACCAACTCGTTCAGCTGCTGGCTCAGCCCGGGCCACCACACTGACTGTCGCGCCCGCTGTCTGCACTTCACCACGCCTTGGTGGCCTTCGTGCAATTTGGCCAGAACATCATTTCTCATTGCTGAGGGGATGACGAGTCTCTGTCCCTTCAGCAGGACTCCATCATGGACTGTGAGGAAAGCCTGCTCTGCCTGATACAGCTTGAGTCCCGGCTCTTTGGGCCCGTTGACTGGCCAGCCTTCAGCGCACAGCTGCATCACACGTGCACACACACTGTCTCTCCGCAGCTGCTCCCTCAGCTCTTCCAGGTAGTCAGCGCTCACGGGTAGGTTCTCCATCACCATGTCCACATAGATGTTGGTATCTTCGAACAGCTCTTTGTCCGCAGGCGTCTCGTCCCTCTGAACTGGAGCTCGTGACAGCGTATCAGCTGTCCACAGGCACTTCCCTGACACATGAGTGATGGAGTAGGAATAGCGCATCAGTCGCATTCTGAAGCGTTGGATCCGAGGAGGTAGAGCATCCAATGACTGAGTCCCGAGGAGACTCAGGAGAGGCTTGTGGTCTGTCTCCATCTGGAAATGTTTCCCTATGAGGAAGTTGCGGAACCTCTCGCACGCCCACGTCAGCCCCAGAGCTTCCTTCTCCACTTGAGCGTATCTCTGCTCTGTAGGTGTGAGAGCCCGTGACATGTAGGCTACTGGCCTCCACCCCTCGTCCCATTTTTGAAGTAGTACTCCTCCCAGTCCGTACGATGACGCGTCTGCTGAGACCTTGCACTCTCTGTTGGCGTCATACATGGCTAGCACAGGCGTAGACGTCAACGCCCCCTTTAAGTCTTTAAAGGCGTGCACTTGGTCGATGCCCCACACCCAGCAGTTCTTTTTTGACAGGAGGTCCCGCAGAGGCTTGTCCCTCTCGGCTAGCCGCGGCACGAACCTCCCAAGTTGGTTCAGCATTCCGAGAAAACTCCTCAGCTCGGTTGCAGTTGTCGGCTCCCTCATCTTCGTGATGGCTTCTGTTTTTCTCGGATCAGGCTTGACCACATGGCCCAGAAAAGTCACCTCAGTCATTGACAGTTCACACTTATCGACATTCAAAGTCATGCCCGCCCGCTGAATCTTCTCCAGTGTAGCGTGCAGGCGGGCATCATGCTCCTCTTGAGTCCGGCCCCACACCAGCACATCGTCCATGTGGCAGACAACGCCCTCCAGCCCTTCAATGACCTCTGTCACCATGCGGTTCTGAAAGTGTTCAGGGGCGGATGATATCCCAAACGGCAGCCTCTTGAAGTAATAGCGCCCGAAGGGCGTGATGAAGGTTGTTAGTTTGGCCGAATCTGCTGTTAGGGGAATTTGCCAAAATCCCATATTGGCATCCAGCTTGCTAAAAATTCTAGCTCCAGCCAGCATTCCCAGCGTTTCTTCCACTGAAGGCAGGATATACTTCTCCCTGCACACAGAGTCATTGAGCTTGGTGAGATCGACACAAATGCGCACAGCTCCAGTCTTTTTAGGCACCACCACCATGCCGGCACACCAGTCCGTAGGCTCCTCAATTCTGCTTATAACATCGAGTTGTTCCATTCGGGACAGTTCTTGCTTGACTTTGTCCATCAGCGGCAACGGAATCCTCCTCGGTGTTTTTAAAGAGAATGGTTCAGCTCCTGGTCTCAGCTTGATGGCGTATGGCTGACGCACTTCTCCAAGCCCGGTGCATAGTTTTGGGTAGCTCTCCTTTAATGTCTCCATAGTGACGCTGTCTAGACGTGCCACCAGCCCCAGCCTACAGCTCACAGACCTGCCCAGCAAGGCAGTATGCACATGAAGAACAATGTAAACATCCTCCATCTCCTGCCTCTCACCTCTCCTCAGCAGCAGCCTGGCAACGCCCACCACCTCCAGCGGACTCCTTCCTGGTCTCAGCAGTGGCTTTGTCGCTTTCTTGAGTGTGGGAGGATTGTCGCTGTATATGCTTTTGAACACAGTGTGTGGCAAGACTGTGACATCGGCGCCCGTGTCGATTTTAAATTTGACACTGATCTCATTAATGTCACCTCATTAGCAGGACAGTCACGATATGAATGAGATGAAAATGAGATGAAAAGCTGCCACATTTTTGACACTGCGACTGTGCACATCTTTCATTGTTATGCTGCTGAGCATTGTGTGGCTTGTTTGTTTGGCTGTTTTCATAGCGAGACTTATTTTTAGCATATTTAGAATTGCTCTTGAACACTCTGTCGACAGATTTTGCATCACTTGCCATTAAACTGGTGTCCCCACGCAGACAAGACTGCTGACTCTTCACCTCTTCGCTCTGTCGTGCCATCTGTATGGCTTTTTCCAAGGTTAGATCTGCATCCAACTGCATGCGTTCAGACAGCGCCTTGTCCAGCATGCCAACAACAATTCTGTCTCTGATCAGTTCGTGGTGCAACGTGCCGTAGTTACAGTACTCTGACAGGGCATACAGTGAAGTGACGAACGAGTCCACGCTCTCTCCCTCCCTCTGATTGCGCATGTTAAACTTGGCACGTTCGTAGATAACGTTTTTCTTTACAACAAAAAAGTTCTGAAATCCCTCTCGCACTCCTTGGTATGTGCGTCGTTGTTGGTCAGACAGATTTAGTCCGAGCAGAATGTCATCAGCCTCGTCTCCCATGCAATAAATTAATGTGTTTACTTGGTTATCCTCGGAGCTTGATTGTAGGTTACTTGCCATGCGAAACCTTTCAAACCTCCGGATCCATTTGTCCCATTCCTTAGGCTTTGAAAAGTCAAAAGACTCCGGTGGCTGGATGTTAAAAGTGGCGCTCGGTCCGGCGGCGAGTCGCGGCGCTGCGTCGTCCCTCCGTGCACCCTCGTCGCCCGACATCCTCAAACGTCCTCAGGTACACTCCACGCTAACTACAGGACTTCTGACACCATGTCGTGTTATTAAATAACGCTCACGTGAGTCCAACTGTACTTTGCAAGGTGGATGGTGTTTATTCAGCCTTTCAGAGGATAGCCTGTCCCCGTCTCTCTAGTCTCCGCGTGTGTAAACAAACATTCCCTGTCCCGTCGCGCACCGATGATGTCATCCGACATCGACTCTGTAGTCTTTTCTACAAAAACACTCACACCACAGACTACTTCGCCCTGCTGCTTTTCCGTGCATGCTTTGCCTGTCGCTCCCGGCTTAACTCTCCGACGCCGCTGTTAGAAGTCCGTGACCGTGACCAGAGGACTCGACTTCCATTCGAGTCCTCTGGTCCCACGGACTTCATCCCCGGGCTGTAGTCGCCCTGTCTGGGCTGTGTTTGTGGTTCGGTGTGCGTGCGTGTGTGTGGAGACGCCGGCAGAAGCGTGTAGCAGGAGGAGGAGGAGGAGGTTGGGAGGAGGAGCGGCGCAATGATTGACAGGAAAGGGGGAAAAGGACCCGTCATAAAAAGCCAGGAATGGAGTACTGGAGTGAATTTTTTCTTGTTACACCCTTTTAGACACAGTTGAGGGATGTTGGCCAAGACTTTTAATAGTGTTAAAAGCATGTTAAAAATGATGTCACAATACCTTTAATCTCACGTAATTGAATTGTTATTTTATTTATTTAAGCGCAGCAGATTCCTCGATAAGTGTTCTTCCATGGATATCCTACCTGTTCAATGACTTGAGAGAATCACGTACAGAGATGTTTGCCAGTTTCAGTGATGCCTTTAGGCATTCAAATAATTCTCGTGGGATATTATTTACCACATTGAGGAATCTGGGTTGTGCCGTTATTATTTTATTTAATTTATTTAACCTTTATTTAACCAGTTGAGAACAGTTTCTCATTTACAATGACGACGTTTATGTTATGTTTATGTAATAATTGCTCGGGGGTTATATTCTGGATCTGGAAAGCGACTACAGCCAACTTCTATTGTCTTGTCACCTGTTCAGTTGTTACCTGTTTAGTTTAAATATTACTGACCCCTAGTGGTCAATGCTAGTATTATGTTATTTCTGTCAGTACTTTTCCACTCACTGTCAGTACTGTTCAATTAGTTACATACCAGGTGCTCATAAAGGCAGTGGACACCAAACAGTGTACATGTCAAGACGTTTTTCTCCTGATATAAGCCTTGAAGTGGATATGTCTGTAAGTAGATATGCAAAATATTGTTGATTTGAGAGCTTATATATAAAGATGGCTTCGTGTAAGCAAAAAGTTATTTTAATTTGTTTGATAAATGTTAGTTACTTATGCGATTTCCTTACTCTCCAATGTGGAGCCTGTGCTATGCTAAAACTGTGCATTGCCTATGTTGGCAGTAGCCTGTCTTATCACCTGTAAGGGAGAAGATTACAATTCATGTACATTTCATATTCGGTAGTTCATTGCTGTTTAGTACTTTATTTCATGTTGATAAGAAGATGCCACAATTTATAATGTTGTGATATTTCATTTGTATAATTTATGCAGTATATTGACACACATTTTGTACTGTACTGTATTTCAGCTTTACAGAAACGACAGTAAAGCCATACTCTTTGGAAGAAAACAGTTTGCTGGAGTTTGTTGTTAGCTATCTGTCAAGCTGTTGTCCGGGTACACGACCGCGAGGACGGAATATCTATTGAAACAGACGATATATAAATACAATGGAATTGAATAGAAACAAATCCTAGATCGCCGGTAGGAGTAAGTCTGTGTGGTTACTTATCTATATCTGGCCCTGTGATAGACTGGCAACCTGTTCAGGGTGTTGTCATGGAAAACCCCATCAAATGGTCATAATGTGTTCTTTCCAACTAGGTGAATAACTGGACTGAAACTGAGTGTCTAAGCGACAAAAAATAAGACTTGAGATGTGATCCCTAATTCAGTAGGCTATATTTAATTAAACAGTTGCATGCAAAAGGGTTAAAACATACATGAGGTGTCTCGATGCAGAATGACAATGAAACAGAGGAAGCACAATGATTTTAAGGCAAAAAGGATGATTCATTCTTACGATTCAAGTAGACAAAAACATCTTTAAGGTCAGTGTTAGTTCTTTTTCGAGCAGACTACCAGCTGTACAGTTAGCTGGGCCAAGGCCATCATTTTGTTGCTCTCAGCAGGTTTGGTTTAACCAAGTGGTCAAGGCTGAATTTTCCATCACAGGTGAACCCCTGCCTCTGCCCAAAAGAGAGCTGGGATAGACTCCAGCAGACCCCTGTGACCCTATGTTTGAATAAACTGATACAGAAAATGGACGGGTTGATACTATAGAAAGATCATTCCAAGATGTTAATACATTGTCTTCTTGCCACTGCCTATCCCAGGGTTTTAGATGTGTATGATTCAGTATGATGTAGTTATGATGTAGTGTCGGTTTTGTGATTCCCAATTAATTTCTTGCTTGAGAGCACGAAACAAACTTTTGTCTCTTTTTTCTCCAATTAAATCACTGAAGAAAATTTAGCTTCAGACATTTAAGAATTCACTTTGGAAAAAATCTTAATGAGGACATTGTCACTAGTGATAATGTAAAGCTGCCTTAATCCATTTGATTGAAAGCCCAATGAGTCAGTTGACAAGCTCATGGAAAGGAAACCTTTGGTCAGAGGCAAATCAGACATCCCTCTCCCAGGCCACGTCCTGCAGCTCTTCCAACCCGCACAAGACCGGAGAAATCTGGACCGCTCCATAGAGACAGAACTTGGCTCCTAGCCCAGGCACTGCACCTTTTCTGACTGAGAGCCACAGATGTGAAGGTGCTATATCTGTTTTTTGTTATCAGTGAATTCGTTTTTTCTAGATGTGGTAATTCTCTTCTAGAGGGCTCTGAACTACATTGGATTTGCTTGAAAGGTATTGTCCAAATATGTTGTGGTTAGTTAATTGGCTGCTTGTTTGATTACACAGACGTGTTATTTTATGTCCTGATGAGTTTTAATTCCTATTTCTGGTCATGTTTCCTGACGGTCGTTTTCTTTTGTAGTAAACTGCTTCATTGTATACAACATAGAGACATTGCAAAGACATTGACTAATAATCTTGGAGGATCAATTTAATGAATTCACGTGTCTGGCTGTTTATGAGCCATTGTCAAAAACCCAATGATGCTGAATACCTCCTTCACCCACCGCTTTAGGACAGAACAAATGAGGGGCTTCGTAGAGCTTTTAGGGGCTCCACGGAGCCCCTCATTTCTTCCCTAAAGGGACACAGATTTTTTTATATATATAATGAGTTTTACGCGCGCGTGAAACCTTTAGGAAACCTTTAGGCTTAGGTCTAAGCCTAAATTAGGGTCCCGCGTTAAAACGATGCAGAGCCTACGGCGTAGGGTACGCGGCGACGCGCACCTACGCCGTAGGCTCTGCGTTGGTGATGCGGAACCATAAACCCTTCCCTGAGCAGCTCTGAGGGGAGACGGGAGAGGAGGAGGGGGAGCGGGGGATGAAGCGGGGCTGCCGGGCCCTTCGCACAGGGTGTGATTTGCAGTTAATGGCTGATCCTACCGTTAGTTTTTAAACTATAAAAAGTGGGGGGGACAAAAACATGATTTTGAAAAGACGGGGGGACATGTGTCCCCCTGTTGCGCCGGGGCACTCACGGCGTTTAGCGCAGCAACGGCGTGCTGCCACTCACTCGCTGTATTTTATACTATTTATTTTTCTACTTTTACTGTGACCACAAAATAATGTGGTTTTCCTGTCCTCCACCTCATCCACAACATCTCGATCTCAGATCTCAGTGAAATTCAGTGGCACCGTGGTTCGACACATCTCATTCATCCTGAAGCCAAACAGGCTGCAGGAAGCCGCTGCGCATGCTCAGCAGGCTCATTCATATGCAAAACATACCATTTTTGGTATGAAGTGGGCGTGTAGAGGGCGGGATATGAGGCGGATTCACCTGCGCAACCTTCCAGCTGGACTGTGATTTATAAAGAGAACCTTACGTGGAAGTCTGCGTGCACGCGGTTTTATAGATCCGGATTTTTTTTTGCGCCCGCCATTTTCGGCTTTTGGGTGTACGTGCACTTTTAGTATGAATTCTACGCACTCCATTTTAAATGAGGCCCCAGAAGTCTTAGGAGGGAGTAGACAAGAGACTGAATTGCAGTTTAAATGGTACCATATATTTAGAAAATAGTAAATGACATACAACATTTATAGTGAAATTATATACAGTACATAGCTTATCATGTTCATGAATTGATCAATCAGATTTCATTCATTGCTCATAAATATATATATATCAATTGATCACTAATATGCATACATACAGGTTCAGACTGACACATTTATTTTAACCTCAACCACAGTTCCTCAGGTCTTAAATCAGGACCCCGATGCCCACCCACAGTTCATTAAACCCGTCTGGGTTTGAGCTTTAAGTCCAGGGGGAATATGAGTGACGGAATGTGAAGAAAGGGAATGTGTGGGTGTAGTAGCAGTGGGGGGGGGCAGCAAGAGGGGTGAGAGTCTTTCGTGGGCTACAGAGAGCCCCCTACCCGCCTGGCAGGAAGGATGCAGCTCTTCAGCAGTCTGTCAGTCTGTCTGCTCCTTAGCTCACCATCAATGAAAACCTTGGCCTGGAGAACAGGACCAGAAGTTGTCATAAATCTTAATATACATTAAATTAATTTCCTTATGCGCACAAAATTCAACAAAGTTGCATAATATAGTTGCAATATTATTACTCATCCAACTTGTTCATCAAAAAATAAATACCATATGGATTTACAACAAAGTTTAACAAAACATGGTACATATCATCAAATACCATCAATAAAGAAATCACATGACTTAAGTTACTTTAACCTTCGTTACAATAATATACTGTCAGCTAATCCATTCACTAAATAACGATTAGTTATAGTTGGAAAAGAATCAGGCATTCAAAGCTAACCGCGTCCACTCAAATGAATGGCGCTAAGCTAAAAGCTACAAACAAATCTAACGCACCAGTCCATGCGTCTGCTAATCACTCGGTCGTCACGGGTTTCAGCACGGTGGTTTCGGCCCGGCTCCTACAGTTGATATATTGTTTAGCCATCCATAGCAGCCCGTGATGACGTCGACTGACGTGACGTCACCACGTACTAAAAATATTTATAATATAATAAATATATTAATATAATATATATATATATATATATATATATATATATATATATATATATATATATACATATATATATATATATATATATATATATACATAATAAAAATGGGAATTTATCACCCGGGTTACATTGCACTCCCATCGAAACCTGTCAAAACAGATTCAGTTTTGAGAAGCTGCTGCCAGAGTGTTGTGCGTGATACTTCTCCTCAAGTCAAGGAGACATGTGATGGCACTGAAAAGCTCCGCAAGTGTCTTGGTGTCACGTCTGGCTTTGTTTCCATTTTCTGACAAGCACTTTGCATCTTACATGAATAGAAATCACGAAAACAATAACAGCAAAGATGTACACTCTAACAACAGAATCAGTCAGCAGTCTCAGGTGAGTGCTTCCTCTTGTTAAATGTGCATCAGAGGGTGGATTCGGTGCCCCGTAACACTCACTACATGTCCATTACCCAAGCATTTGGAGCTCTCCTCCTGTGTACTGGCTTTTGTTATGCATATGAGGACCATTATGTACAGGAAGTGAAAGTATTGGATGGGGAGTGGATTTTAATAATAGCCTTGCATGTTTGGCACAAGGGAGGGCTATTTCCTTGGAGGACAGTCTTCAGGATAATGCTTCCTCACTCCCCAACGCCTTATCCTCCCTTATCCCTCCTCCCCTGTTGCTCTATTATCTCATCCTTTCTCCACTTGATATTAAGACAACAGGGAGGATTATACCGAGAGACGGCAGGGAAAACAAAAAGCCATTTGGTTTGATGGAGGTTTGGTGGAGGGGTGGAAGTGGTGGGGGTTGTAGTAATACAGGGTGAAGTGCTTGACTCCAATCTCCACTTTTCTGTTATTTTTTTTCTCCTCAGTGTTCACATTATTTCTGTGAAAGATTACACATATAATCATTTATACATTTACTCATTTTCTGTCAAATGCTAAGATTTCAAGAATTTCTCACATTGAAGTATGTCTAGGAAATGTTCCCTGAGACTCTGCAGTAATAACCGAGAGTTAAATGGGCATCATTCTTTGCAAAACTGATCAGGTAGGAAATATTGCTACCATTTGGCTGTTTGAGACTGCAGCAGAGACTTGAATTTTATATTTGCCACAGTCAGATATGTGTAAAACATCTGAAAGGCTTGTAGAAGACAAGGTTCAACTGCCCCGTTAGTCAAAGATCAAAATTCTCAACTGAAGCAGAAATAATCAGTTTCATTTAAAATGTTAATATCCACGCTTTGCACAATTTTGGGGGAGAATTGCAATAATGGTGTGGTTATGAGGAAATGGCAAAATCTACACGTCTCACAGTGCTTTACAGTTGGTGTATGGTTTTTTTGTGCCAATGTGGGCCACGTTCAGTTTCCAAAAGACCCATGCATTATAACATAATCTCTCCAATTTAGTCAATTCAAAGGACAGCGTCCCAGAATTCTCATGGTTTGTTCTAGGGGTGGGGAAAAAAATCGATATTGCAATATATTCTTGCGCTCTCTGTCGCAATAAATAATTGATAAACTGGCGGCAAATATCGATATTTTATTACAACACACGTAATGGATTTACGCGGTTTTCACCACACTATTGTTCATGCACTTCAATTTGTCCAACTGTACAGTGTTTACATTTACAAGCCTAGGAGGCAGTGAGGTATTATGCAAAATTAAGTTACTTACTGACTTTTCAGTATTAGAAACAAAGCAGTGCACTGTCCTGGTTTATATACAACATGTTATTAATGTCCATGCACTTTAATTTGTCCAGCTGTACAGTGTTTGGATTACTATACTATACAAACTGCACTTTCTTTGTACATTATAATGAAGTTTTGGCATTGAATAAATGCATAACTACAGACGTTTTCCTTTTCATGAGTATTTTTTCTTCTTCAGTCACATATATCGTGATATATCTTTGAAAAAATTTCTTACAATATATTGAATATCGTAGATATGGTGTATCGTGATATTATCGTTATCGTGGGCCATATATCGCCAAGGTATTGAACCGTGAGTTACCCGTATCGTCCCACCCCTAGTTTGTTCTAGCGATTGGCTGCATCTAAAAAAGAAACACTTAGTAGCTCAGCACAATTATCAGAAGGAAATGCCCGTTGTCAAGGCGGTAGTGGAGGAAATAATTTTTTCCAGAGTAGCTGCAGTCTGTCCAAGGTCTTCAGCCAAATGAGCACCTTCATCAGCAGCTCGCTGCCTCTGAGTTCCTTCACAGACAGATCCAGGAAATCATTTGCTCACTGAGCCATCGGACTGTACAGTTCCTTTATTAGGTGGGAATCGGTGGGGGTGGGGGTGGTGCTGAGGTAAATATGTTCCTTTATTCATAGTCAAGGATTAGAGTGGTGTTGGGGGAAGTGCAGTTCACAGGTTTATTAGGCAAGGCAAGGCAAGTTTATTTATATAGCACAATTCAACACAAGGTAATTCAAAGTGCTTTACATCAACATTAAAAGCAGCAAGACATAATTAGACAGTAAATAACAAATAAAATGAAAAAAAATTATGAGAAAAGAAGATAAAAAGTTGCTGAAAACTAAGGGTAGTACCACAGGTATGCATCTCATTTGTGGTTTTCAGAAAGTATTTAATTTAAGAGTATGCTTAAATAACAAATAAAATTAAAGCTGCAAGCAGCGATGAACGGGCCCTCGCACTCACGGCTACCGCCCTCCATAAGCATATCAGAAATGACATCACCCACGACTTCCTATGTTAAACCATTCAAAAGTTATAGCAGAAAAAAGGACAACCAATCAGAAGAAGGGGCGGAGCTAATTCAGACCAATGAAGGTCAAGGACTCCATACAGAGTCTGATGACACCACCCACGACTCTCTATGTCAAACCATTCAAAAGTTATAGCAGAAAATCGGGACAACCTATCAGAAGAAGGGGCGGGGCTAATTAAGGCCAAAGAAGCTCAAGGACTCAATACAGAGTCAGATGACACCACCCACTACTCTCTATGTCAAAACATTCAAAAGTTATAGCAGGAAATAGGTACAACCAATCAGAAGAAAGGACGGGGCTAATTTTCACCAATTATGGTCAAGGACTCAATACCGAGTCCCATGACACCACCCACGACTCTTTATGTCAAACCTTTCAAAAGTTATGGCAGAGAAAAGTGTTCTAGGGGGCGCTGTTGAGCGAGTAGGCCACGCCCATTAATGCAAACCATGAAATATCAAATTTATCGCCAGGCCTGGCTTGCATCAAATATGGAGAACTATCAAATATGGACCAATCAGATGAAGGGGGGGGCGCGCCTTTTGGCGTCTAGCGTCGCCACGGTAACACTTTTGAAAGAGAAAAGTAATGCGCATAGTCGCAGGATGGAGACGCACATTTTGATGTATAACACACCTGGGTGCACGTTACGGTTCGGGCCGTATTAACTGCCGAAGGAATGGCATAAATTGCGCCAAAATTATACAATTAATTCAAAATGGCCGACTTCCTGTTCGGTTTCGGGCATGACGCCAAGAGACTTTTCTTTAAGTTGCGCCATGATACAGGTGTGTGCCGATTTTCGTGCATGTACGTCAAACCGTATCGTGGGGCTTGAGGCACAAAGTTTTCTAGGGGGCGCTGTTGAGCCATTTTGCCACGCCCATTAATGCAAACCATGAAATATCAAATTTATCGCCAGGCCTGGCTTGCATGCCAAATTTGGTGCCTTTTGGGGAACTATCAAATATGTACCAATCGGATGAAGGGGGGGCACGCTTTTTGGCGTCTACCGTCGCCACGGTAACCCTTTTGAAAGAGAAAAGTAATGCGTGTAGTCGCAGGATGGAGACGCACATTTTGATGTATAACACATCTGGGTTCACGATACGGTTCGGGCCGTATTAATTCTCGAAGGAATGGCATATATTGCTCCAAAATTACGCGATTAATTCAGAATGTTCAAAATGGCCGACATCCTGTTCGGTTTCGGCCATGGCGCCAAGAGACTTTTCTTTAAGTTGCGACATGATACAGGTTTGTACCGATTTTCGTTCATGTACGTCAAACCGTATTGTGGGGCTTGAGGCGCAACTTTTTTTCGGTCTGAACCAATCAGATGAAGGGTGGGCGCGCTTTTTGGCGTCTAGCGTCGCCACGGTAACACTTTTGAAAGAGAAAAGTAATGCGTGGTGTCGGAGGATGGAGACGCACATTTTGATGTATAACACACTTGGGTGCACGTTACGGTTCGGGCCGTATTAACTGCCAAAGGAATGGCATAAATTTCGCCAAAATGACACGATTAATTCAAAAATGCCGACATCCTGTTGGGTTTGGGCCATGGCGCCAAGAGACTTTTCTTTAAGTTGTGACATGATACAGGTGTGTACCGATTTTCGTGCATGTACGTCAAACCGTATCGTGGGGCTTGAGGCACAAACTTTTCCGGGGGGCGCTGTTGAGCCATTTTGCCACGCCCATTAATGCAAACCATTAAATATCAAATTTTTCGCCAGGCCTGTCTTGCGTGCAAAATTTGGTGACTTTTTGGGCACGTTTAGGGGGGCAAAAAGGCCTTCCTTTTGTCAGAAAAATAATAATAACGCGAAGAATTCCTACAGATACAATAGGGCCTTCGCACTGTAAGTGCTCGGGCCCTAATTATAAGAGAAGAAAAGAAAAGTTGTTAAAAAGCAAGGGCAGTAGAGTACAGCAGAGTACAGTATTTAATTTAGGAGTACGCTTCAGTAAACAGTAATGTTTTTATCCTGATTTAAAGGATCTACAGTTGGAGCAGACCTCAGGTCTACAGGAAGTTTGTTCCACCGGTGAGGAGCAGAATAACTGAACGCTGCCTCACCTTGCTTGGTTCTGGTTCTGGAACCACAACAAACCAGATCCAGATGAACCTCAGGGGTCTGGGAGCTTCATAGGAACTAACAGATCCAGATGAAGCTCAGGGGTCTGGGAGCTTCATAGGAACTAACAGATCCAGATGAACCTCAGGGGTCTGGGAGCTTCATAGGAACTAACAGATCCAGATGAACCTCAGGGGTCTGGGAGCTTCATAGGAACTAACAGATCCAGATGAACCTCAGGGGTCTGGGAGCTTCATAGGAACTAACAGATCCAGATGAACCTCAGGGGTCTGGGAGCTTCATAGGAACTAACAGATCCAGATGAAGCTCAGGGGTCTGGGAGCTTCATAGGAACTAACAGATCCAGATGAACCTCAGGGGTCTGGGAGCTTCATAGGAACTAACAGATCCAGCATGTATTTTGGTCCAAGACCATTCAGGTCTTTGTAGACCAGCAGTAAGATTTTAATTTCTATCCTTTGACTCACTGGAAGCCAGTGTAGTGATTTCATGACCGGTGTAATATGGTCCAGTTTCCTGGTGTAATATGGTCCAGTTTCCTGGTGTAATGTGGTCCAGTTTCCTGGTGTAATATGGTCCAGTTTCCTGGTGTAATATGGTCCAGTTTCCTGGTGTAATATGGTCCAGTTTCCTGGTGTAATATGGTCCAGTTTCCTGGTGTAATATGGTCCAGTTTCCTGGTGTAATGTGGTCCAGTTTCTTGGTCCAGTTTCCTGGTGTAATGTGGTCCAGTTTCCTGGTGTAATATGGTCCAGTTTCCTGGTGTAATATGGTCCAGTTTCCTGGTGTAATATGGTCCAGTTTCCTGGTGCAATATGGTCCAGTTTCCTGGTGTAATATGGTCCAGTTTCCTGGTGTAATGTGGTCCAGTTTCCTGGTGTAATGTGGTCCAGTTTCCTGGTGTAATGTGGTCCAGTTTCCTGGTGTAATATGGTCCAGTTTCCGGGTGTAATGTGGTCCAGTTTCCTGGTGTAATATGGTCCAGTTTCCTGGTGTAATATGGTCCAGTTTCCTGGTGTAATGTGGTCCAGTTTCCTGGTGTAATATGGTCCAGTTTCCTGGTGTAATGTGGTCCAGTTTCCTGGTGTAATGTGGTCCAGTTTCCTGGTGTAATATGGTCCAGTTTCCTGGTGTAATGTGGTCCAGTTTCCTGGTGTAATGTGGTCCAGTTTCCTGGTGTAATGTGGTCCAGTTTCCTGGTGTAATGTGGTCCAGTTTCCTGGTGTAATATGGTCCAGTTTCCTGGTGCAATATGGTCCAGTTTCCTGGTGTAATATGGTCCAGTTTCCTGGTGTAATGTGGTCCAGTTTCCTGGTGTAATGTGGTCCAGTTTCTTGGTCCAGTTTCCTGGTGTAATGTGGTCCAGTTTCCTGGTGTAATGTGGTCCAGTTTCCTGGTGTAATGTGGTCCAGTTTCTTGGTCCAGTTTCCTGGTGTAATATGGTCCAGTTTCCTGGTGTAATGTGGTCCAGTTTCCTGGTGTAATGTGGTCCAGTTTCCTGGTGTAATATGGTCCAGTTTCCTGGTGCAATATGGTCCAGTTTCCTGGTGTAATATGGTCCAGTTTCCTGGTGTAATGTGGTCCAGTTTCCTGGTGTAATGTGGTCCAGTTTCTTGGTCCAGTTTCCTGGTGTAATGTGGTCCAGTTTCCTGGTGTAATGTGGTCCAGTTTCCTGGTGTAATATGGTCCAGTTTCCTGGTGTAATATGGTCCAGTTTCCTGGTGTAATATGGTCCAGTTTCCTGGTGTAATGTGGTCCAGTTTCCTGGTGTAATGTGGTCCAGTTTCCTGGTGTAATATGGTCCAGTTTCCTGGTGTAATATGGTCCAGTTTCCTGGTGTAATGTGGTCCAGTTTCCTGGTGTAATATGGTCCAGTTTCCTGGTGTAATGTGGTCCAGTTTCCTGGTGTAATGTGGTCCAGTTTCCTGGTGTAATGTGGTCCAGTTTCCTGGTGTAATGTGGTCCAGTTTCCTGGTGTAATATGGTCCAGTTTCCTGGTGTAATATGGTCCAGTTTCCTGGTGTAATATGGTCCAGTTTCCTGGTGTAATGTGGTCCAGTTTCCTGGTGTAATGTGGTCCAGTTTCTTGGTCCAGTTTCCTGGTGTAATGTGGTCCAGTTTCCTGGTGTAATATGCTCCAGTTTCCTGGTGTTTGTAAGGACTCTGTCTCAGCGTTCTGGATCAGCTGCAGCTGCCTGATAGATTTCTTGTTAAGGCCTGTAAAGATGCCATTGCAATAATCAGAGCCGTTCTGGAGATTTGCGAGGCCCTGTGCGAAATGGCCGGGGGGAGGGTTTTCGGGTCATATCGGGTGTCTATATGCGCAATTTTAACTCTCCAATTAGCAAAATACTGGATACCTTCCCCTGCAGTAGCGGAGCGTGGGTCTCAGTACAGACGGGGCGGAGTATTCTCGATGGGCCCTTATGATAGTCATTTTAATGTTCAACAACACCTCATCCCACCCATCAAACAAAATGTATTCTCACTTTTATTGAGCAAAGCAAGCCTATAGGCCTATGCTGCAGAAAGCAGAGTAAAGTTAAAGTCACAAACTTGTTCAGAAGAACACACACACACACACACACACACACACACACACACACACACACACACACACACAGGCCTGACAGCTGTCAATCACATGGCGCTGAAAACTCAGATAGTCACGGACAGACTGAGTTCCATCTTTGATACAGCTTAAATACAAAAGAAAACATAACTGGTCTAAAATTACACAATCTATTTAGATAGATATAGACACAGCGGTCTATTAACATCATTTCTGAGCTCTATAATAGAGAATAGACTCGGCGGTCTAGTTGAAAACAACACAAGCACATTAAAATAGGCAGGTGGTCAAAGCTACCACAACATTCTGATAAAGAAATTATTTAAGAAGGTTAAACTGACTCACCATAGTTGACTCTTCCATAACCCAAAATAATCCAGGTAACGTGGAAAACGGGGTAACATTCAAAACTTTGTACATGCTTAGTCCTCTTTTAAAGTTTAGCGCTCATCTCCTTCATGGCCGCAAATTTGCCGAGTCGGCAAATTGCTGCAACTGTTAAGGCTGATTTATGGTTCCGCGTTACACCATCGCAGCGCCTACGGCGTAGTGTAAGCGGCGATGCACACGTACGGTGCGCGTCGCCGCGTACCTTACGGCGTATGCTCTGCGTCGATTTAACGCAGAACCATAAACTAGGCTTTACAGACAATCAGCGTTGGCTCACAGCTCTGATGCGTTCAGGACAGTTGTAAAGTAAGAATCAGCCTACACTGGCCGCACAATGTGTATTTTATCATTATTATAGCCTACAATTTACGATGGAACGTGACTGTTGATATTTATAAGGGGAAAAAAAACGTGAAAAAAAAACGGCCCACAGCGCGAGGCCCCTTGGGGTGCGAGGCCCCGTGCGGTCGCACGGTTCGCACACCCCTTGCGGCGGCTCTGGCAATAATCCAACCTACTGAAAATGAATGCATGAATAAGTTTTTCCATGTCTTGTTTAGACAGAAACCCCTTAATTCTAGCAATGTTTTTTCGGTGGTAATAGGCATATTTAGTGATTAAACTTTAGATGGCTGTTGAAGTTCAGGTCTGAGTCAATAATTACACTGGGATTTACAATAGAGGCTGTGGGGTTTGTCAGTCTTTCTACCACAGAAAACGGTGTCGAGCATTATTACTGTTTCTATCTATAATCTGAAAAATACGATTGCCTTGCATTCTTCAGTTTCTGGTTATAGTGGCGAAGACTCTTTATAAATTTTGTAATATACCTGGAGTTTGTTTTTGCGCCAACTGCGTTCTGCTTGTCTACATATCCTTCTCTGTGCTTTAACCAGTGTGGCGTTTCTCCAGGGTGACTTTTTCCTCCCGGACAGAACTTTGGTCTTAATTGGGGCGATAGAATCAATAACCGTCATAACGTTGGAACTGAAACTGTTAACAAGGTCATCAACTAGAACTGAAGGAAAGGTTGGTGATGGTGTAAAACCCTGGGTGAATAATGCACAGGTGTTATCATTTATATAACGCTTTCTGATTACCTCTGCTTCACCTTTCATAGGATTGGCAACGGTGGTCATTTTAAACAATACACAGTAGTGATCAGACAGAGCAACATCGTTCACCACAACCTCTGAGATATTAAGACCCTTGGAAATAATTAAATCTGAAACGTGTCCTCTGTTATGCGTTGAATCTGCGAAAATCCCAAAATTATCCAGAATATTTAAAAGTTCCTTAGCACACCTATCTTTGGGATTATCAACATGAATGTTAAAATCACCCACTAAAACAACACAATCAAAATCCATGCACATAATTGACAGTAGTTTCACACTCATCAAAAAACCTTGCATCATATTTGGGGGGTCTGTAGATGGTCACTAAGATTGCTCGACAGGGGGATTTTAACTGAATGGCAACAAATTCAAAGGAGTCAAATTGACCATAAGACATTTTTCTTGCATTGGAAGCTGTCCTTGAACAGAGTGGCAACTCTGCCTCCTCTCCTATGTATTCTTGCTTCACTAAAGAAACAATAATTCTGGGGTATTGACTCAATAAGAAATGCTGCACTATTATCCTGACTTAACCAAGTTAAATTAAAAACATAAAATCGAGGTTGCGCTCATTAATAAAATCATTGATTAAGAAAGATTTGCCAACCAGAGACCTGATATTTAAACGAGCTAAATGTAAATCCTTAACAGGAGACACCGGTGAGTTTCGAGGATGACACGCTATACTCAACAGATTGGCAGATTTAATTTAACTTTTTTCATTTCTCACCAGCTTGATACGTTTTCTGTTACCTATCATCACAGGGATAGAGAAAGCTGATTGAACTCCATGGGGCCCAGAGAGGGGGGGGGCGGTGACTTTTGGTTAGCCGCTGTTTCTGAGGTGGTGGTTTGGGAGGGATTGGGTGATGTGGGGGGTTAAATAAAGGATTTTGGCATGGTGTTAGCTGGATTCCAATGTTTACAAGGTTCTTCATCCTGTCAGTGAATTCCAGAAGTGGGGAGTCCTGACTGCCTGGAGAGAGAAAGCTGGGAGGGCTCTGGGGGGGTGAGGGTTGGGTCTCTTGTTGGGGCTTGGTGAGTCTCCCCTTGTTGGGCTGTTGGGGCGTGGGGAGACTCCCCCTGTTGGGGTGAGGATAAGGATGATGACTCTGCAGTTTCTCTCTGACTCTGTTCTCCGTGGCAGCACGGTGGTTAGTGGTTAGCACTGTTGCCTCACAGCAAGAAGGTTCCCGGTTCGACTCACAGGCCCAGCAGGTGGAGTTTGCATGTTCTCCCCGTGCTTGCTTGGGTTTCCTCCGGGTACTCCGGTGTCCTCCCATAGTCCAAAAACATGCATGCTAGGTAAATTGATCATTCTAAATTGCCCATGGGTGTGAGTGTGTCTGGTTGTTTGTGGGGACTGTGGGTGGAAACTAGCAATTCTGCTAAGACCTGGTGTATTTACACTGCTTAATGTAGTGTTCATGAATATGCATTGTCCCGTCTAAATAAACTTGAAACTTGGTCAGCCCTTATCTCAGCGTTCTCACCACAGTGTCGTCTTATCGGTTGTTTTGAAACGTCCTGCCTCTTGTTCTTGACGGGGGCTGCTTGTTTGTCACTTAGATGATTAAAAAATGTTGCTGCTTAGCAACTGTCCCCCTGGCTTGTTCAAACAGGAGCCACCTGCCTTAAAGAGATGTCTGCGACCCCAAAAGATGTTGAAATTGTCAATAAAATTCATTGAGCAGCACATGCATCTTTGAGCGATCTGTTTAGAATCATCAGCCTGCTGAATCTCTCATCTCTTTGCAGAATCGTCGGTACAGGTCCACTGAAAAACACCTCAGTATTTAAGCATCCAGCTTTGTTCATCAGATCAGTGAAGTCTTGCTTTAATACCTCCGATTGTTGCTTCACAACATCAAGGGCTCCTGTGGGGACAGAGGGACACGATCAGCGCTATTATATTATAAGTCTGATATGTGATTAAAGTATGACATGAATCTGGCTTCATTTCACCAACTCACCGTCTGCGTCGCCAGTTCCCCATATCTTCAAAATGCTTGTGCGCTAGGATCAAAGTTTGCGTAAAGATACCCACATTTTTCAGTTTTTTTTAAATCCCAACCTTTGCGTAGAAGGTGGCGTGCGCATCTTTCAAGCGCTGTTTTGCGCACGCAAGCTTTATAAATGAGGCCACTGGACTTTAGCAGATCTGCCACCATTTGTTCCACTGAAACCTGGCTCAGTGATCTCGTCTCGGACAGCGCTGTGCGGCTGCCAGGATTTCAGCTCATGCGAGCGGATCGCAGCAAGGAATTCTCAGGCAAGACAAACGGAGGTGGGATCTGTTTCTACCTTAACGACGGTTGGTGTACGGATGTTACAGTGTTGAAAGACTCTTGCAGCACCCTGTTGGTGAAAAGAAGCGGCCTGCTCACTCCTCAAGTTAAGAAGGAGACTTGAGCTCACTGCAGGGCCCTCCCGGGGTTGTTAGAGGGGAGCAATGCCCAGGACTTTCACTTATGGCACTTTTCCACTAGTATCGGCTCAGCCCGGCTCGGCTCGGCGCGGCTTTACACGGCTCCACACGTGTGTTTTCGCACTGCCAGGGGAGAAGTGGGGGGGTTGTGGTGAAGGTGCTGTGACGTACTCGATTGCGCAACACCTTTGTTCATGTCGGCGCAGATAAGAAATCAGCTGGAGCCGCGAGCGGCTGAGAAAAAAACAGCCCGTCTACATCGCTTTTTACATTTTTTCTCGACAGCCACCAGGTTTATGAACATCTGCACCTCAGAGTTGGATCACCAAACAGACGTTTTGCGCTTTATAATAAAATCGCCGCGAGCCGCGAGTCCCCTCGCTCTGACTCCCGCTTCCTGATTCAAACGTTTGACGGCTCCGCCCCCGACCAATCAGAGGCGCGGAGGGTGATGACGGCCCCGTCCCCCGACCAATCGGTGGCGAGGAGGGTGGTGACGTCAGAAATAGTCCCTGCTCAGCCCGCTTTCAGAACCTCACTGAAATGGTTACAGAAAAAAGTATCGACTTGGAGCGGCTCTACCCGTCTCAGCCCTAGTGCGAAAGTGCAAAACGGGTAGAACCGAGCTGAGGTGGTACTAGTGCAAAAGCGGCATTTGGTACAAGCACTGGGTGATAAAATGAGGAAAAAAATTGGGGTAAAAAAATATATTAAAAAAAAGAGAGACTCTTGCAGCCCTCACTTAGATACACTTTTTTTTATTCACCGCAAGAGTTTTCCTAATTTGTTCTGGTCGCTGTCTACATCCCACCGCATGCGTGTGTGACTGAAACTACTCACCTGCTGGCCGACCAGATAACGGACTTAGAGAAAAAACTCCCAAACTCACTGTTCATTGTTTTGGGGGATTTCAACAGAGAAAACCTCACAGACGAACTTTCTAAATACAGGCAGCATGTTACGTGCCCCACCAAGGACATGCAGACTCTGGACCATCAGTTTTCGTGTGTGCAGACTAAGAACTTCTGCACACACAACAACAACAAGCCCTGGTTCACATCGAACCTCAGGAAGCTGCGCCGAGCCAAGGAGGAGTTTCTTGTGCTGGCCCCCCCTTCTCCTCCTTTTCTCTCTTTTGTCCATGTTGCAGCATCCTTTGCCAGACACCGGAACCTGCAGGTGGTCGTGGGTGGCTTGTAGCTTGCATTACGGAGCACAAGTCTTTCCCTGACCCTGCACCCCAACCTGGGACTTGCTGATTGGGCCGGAGCTTCGGGAGCTGCGTGCTGGCCTGCGGTCCCCACCCCTGGTCATCCCGTTGCTGGCCCCCCTTCTCCTCCCTTTTCTCTCTCTGCAGGTGGTCGTGGGTGGCTTGTAGCTTGCATTACGGAGCACAAGTCTTTCCCTGACCCTGCACCCCAACCCGGGACTTGCTGATTGGGCCGGAGCTTCGGGAGCTGCGTGCTGGCCTGCGGTCCCCACCCCTGGTCATCCCGTTGCTGGCCCCCCTTCTCCTCCCTTTTCTCTCTCTGCAGGTGGTCGTGGGTGGCTTGTAGCTTGCATTACGGAGCACAAGTCTTTCCCTGACCCTGCACCCCAACCTGGGACTTGCTGATTTGGCCGGAGCTTCGGGAGCTGCGTGCTGGCCTGCGGTCCCCACCCCTGGTCATCCCGTTGCTGCTTCCACCTGCCTGCTGTGCTGTTGCCGTCCCTGACCCACCAGTCTGGCCCTCGGCAGGAGGGTCCCCCCTTATGAGCCTGGTCCTGCTCAAGGTTTCTTCCCTCCTAAAGGGGAGTTTTTCCTTGCCACTGTTTGGCTTAAGGTTTTTCTCCCACTAGGGGAGTTTTTACCTGCCATTGTTTATGTAATAACTGCTCGGGGGTCATGTTCTGGGTATGGGTCTCTGGAAAGCGTCTAGAGACAACTCTGTTGTATTAGACGCTATATAAATAAAATTGAATTGAATTGAATTGAGGAGGCCTACAGAAGCAGTGATCAAGCCCTGTTCAAGCAGGCCAGGAACACTGACAAGGGAGATCAGGAAAACAAAGAGGAGCTACGGAGAAAGACTGGAGAGTCGCCTCTCCGCCAACCCTAATCCTTTGACTATGGACTATGGTCCCCTGACTATGGTCTAGTTGGCGGAACCGGACCTCTAACTGACTGAGCCTCACCTCCAATCCTACGAATAAACTACACTTCAAACACTTACCGTCTTCGCTAAAGGAGGCAGAGGAATAGCTAAACATTTCACACACTGAGCAGCAAGGGGGAAAAACAGTGGGAGAAGAGGAGGCCATGCTAAGAGGCTAACAGAGGCTAACATACAGAAAATCTATCGGTGATTGGTGACAATGAAAGCTACGGAAAAGAAAAATGCGAGTGTTGAATTAAATACAGACGTTTACCAGATTATAGTTTTATTTTACCAGAAAGCAATCTAAGTTTAGACAAAAAAGTCTGGAGAAATCAGAGCCTGCAACGCCGTGCAACGGCATCAGACTGCAAACAGGAAGTGACACAATAGTTACCCAATCAGAAACCTCTGACACCACCTTAAGACTCTTGTCTCCTCGAGGAGGGCCTTAATGCCAGTCGTGAGGCATGGTTTGCCGTTAGCGAAACACTACTCTGTTCTGATGGGTATAGTATTCTCAGTGTCTTACTGTCAATGTCCTTCCCACGATTTTCTAAGACACAGCCCCCAGCAGTTGTCTCAAAGCAGTCTTTCAGAGCTTCCTCTTCCTCTTCATAGCAGTTTTTTCATTGTGGAAGTGATAGATGGTAGGTTGTGCACAAGTACATATACTGAACAGATAGAAGATGCACCAGACTGTGGTCAGACCTTTCCATAGGGGTGAGGTGTGAGGAGCTATAAAGTCTTTAATGTTTTATAAATAGGTTGAGTATTTTGTTCTCTTTAGCGTGACAAGTGACATAATGTTGGAGGGTGGAAAGAAATAACTGATGCAGAGGAGGGTCTGTGGTTGTTGTCAACCTGCTCTTGAATGAGAAGAGAACTTCACAAGCAATGTTAGCATTAGCAGAGAGAGAAATACGCTCGACCTAGAAAAATATATGATAATTTAGATCGGCCCCATCTAAATATAAATCTAAAACTAAACAGCTAAATGTTCAATTTCTTTGTTTTCAGTGTCAAAGCTGCTGTTTGACAGTGATGTCCAGGATAACACAATCCATCACATGGAAAGAGCCTTTTGCCTGCTTTCTTAAGGCTGGATTATGATTCTGCATTAAATCGACGCCGAGCGTGCGCCGCAGGTTGCGCCGCAATGAGCACCCTACGGCGCACGGCACGCCGTGCCTGACGTGCACCTCCTAAAAATTGTAACTATGCGTCAAGAGGTCGCAGACCCAACGCAGACCGAGAGGGCTGTGATTGGTTCGCTTGGTAGCAACACATTTCTGGTTCCGGTTCGTGAAGCAGTCGTGAACTTTCAGCACTCTTTTATTCGTGTGTGTGTGATTTTTTTGTTTTTGTTTTTTTGCACAATAGTTGTCCTTATCTCTTTGATTCACTGTGACCGGAAAAGACAGATAAACCATTCAGGAAAAGAACGCACCACCTAAGCGCTCGCGGGGGTTATTGCACCGCGGCGAAATGGAGTGACAGAGAAGTCCGGAGTGTTCACGACGACGTTACGGCAGCGGCGTGTGCTCTGCGTTGGTGAAGCACAGAACCATAATCCAGGCTTTACTGCTCTTCTTTGTCCTATCTTCACACAAACTGAAGTCCTTCCAGTGTTGGTACCTGGAGTTACAGCCGTTCCCCACGTCTCTGACCTCAAAATCCACTGTGACTGGATTCTGAGGTCAATGTCATTAGAAATTAAGTTTAAAGAAGTATCATGTGTGCACATTAACAAGGGTGTGTGGCAGACCCGAGTGTTCAGTAAAAGTCTTTATTAAAGCCAACCTCAAAGCAGCAATAGAGCAGAGTTCAGTCCTCAGGATCGGGGTAACACTCAGAGTGGCAGGAGCGAGAATACTAGAAAACAGCTGGTGTGAGCAATGAGTAGATCCGGAAGCCGGAACGCAGGAACTTGAACGCTGGTCAGTCAGAGGAATCGCCAGGCAGCCCAGGGAGCAGGCAAACAGAAACCAGAGACGCTCAGGCAGAACTTGTGGTTGGGGACAGAAGGCTGAGGTGATTACCAGGATAGAGACAGGCGAACAGGTCGGGGACAGGCAGGGTCAGCAACAGGTGATCAGTCCAAGGGTGAGTGCTGGAAAGACTTGCATAACACGAAGAAGCAACCTGGCAGTGACAGGCTGGGAGTAACTTCTGTCACTTATTGTTTCTGCATATAGTTCTAATTCTCCTTTACTTAGACTCACGTGTGTCATATGTCATGTTTCGTTTTTTTAACCTAAGCTTGTATTTAGCTTATTATATTATATAAGACCTGTTTAGGATCAAATTATTTATTTCCCTAATTCTGTAATTTTGGCACATTGCATTGCTTTGGTACTGACATGTAACTGAACACTGGACACAAGAGAAATGATAAATGGTTCAGCTGGATACTTCTGGGAGGAACACCCAGCGTAATCTCTGCATTTTAGTGGCATTGGAGTCATAAAGCCCAGTCAAACTTAAGTTTCTTTACTTAAGACATGGATTGCTATTAATTTGCTTTTATGTAATTATGTGCTAGTTTAACACTATTCATTCATGTTTATAGTATGCATATATATAATTTAATAATAGGTGTGGATAATCAGTGCAACTTCAACTGAAAAGCAAGTAGGAATCCTGCAGCACCTGCTTTTCTGCACCACTTACTTTATGAATGCAGCAGCAATGCACCCAAAAGCTGTTTACTAAGTATTATCCAACAACGCAAAGACGTAGAAGATACAGATGCACTTACTGTACAAATTCAGCTGTGGCAGTTGAATCTGGTGGAAAAGGAGCATTAGGAACATAAGACAGGAAGTGGATGAAATTAGACAGTGGAAAGAAAACTAATTGTATGCATTCAAGCAAAAACTCAGATTTCCAGTGGAGACATAATGACTTTTACTTTTCTTCTAATGAACAGTGTCATTCAAATCTTTTACTGACTCTTATTTGGCACATAATACTCTAAAAACATGAACGCTAGTGTGACATTAAGGGATTAGACCTGGAGTGACAGTAAGACTTTATTTCAGCACTACAAAGTAACTCCATGCTGGTCTGCTTGTAGCAAGATCCTATCCGGCCTAACATGCTGGTAATAGTCTTTCTTGTTCTTGATAACATTTTCACAATAGCAGACATAGCTGATGAGCAACTTTATTTTCTTTTTCTCACAATTTCCGTCAATCAAAACAAGTTGGCTGGGTCAAGAAAGCGGACAAACACCCCTGCAAATAAACCAACAGGAAGAACAGAAGACCGGCTGGCTGAGAAGCATCAAGTTTGATTATCCGACTCTTAGCACAGATGCCCTTTACCACTTCCCTGCCATTCATCTGCTCTGTTTTCTTAATGAAAACCAGCGACTGAGCTCCTTCCGGATCTATTTGTACGAGAGGAGCCCGAGCTGGCTCACGCTGATGCTGATCAATACCCTGCTGAGAAGACAAACAGAGCCCAAGACTCTAGGGGTTTAATAAGAGGGAATGGGACTGAGAGTAGCCTGAGCAGATGTGTGCTTTTAAAGCCCAGTAATGTTGGTAAAGAGAAAAAACACATGGAAACAAGAGGAGAGTGGATGAAGGGGGGAATGGAAAACTAGAGAGAGGATTATGGTTAAAAGGTGACAAATGGTCATTAAAAGTTGCTGGTTGTATTTGGGAGTTTGGAGGAGAGCGTGGCTGTTTTCAGTGGGAGTCA
This sequence comes from Cololabis saira, assembly GCF_033807715.1. Taxonomy (NCBI): domain Eukaryota; kingdom Metazoa; phylum Chordata; class Actinopteri; order Beloniformes; family Belonidae; genus Cololabis; species Cololabis saira. Next base: position 160,185 of record NC_084608.1, on the reverse strand, counting down.
TTTGAGTATGATGAGTTTAAAAAAAAACTGCTGCTAGCTGCTTACATTTAAAGATGAGTTACTTTGTAGACTAAATATATCCTTTTCCAGTGTGTTAACAGCTTAACACTACCATGATAACACAACTAAAAGCTATTCTGTTCTACTTTGGCTGCTGCTCCACATCACTTCAGGTTCTTCATGGCGGTGGGGCTCTGCATAGACATATATACGTGGACGCCCCATCGAGTGCCGAGTCGTACGTCAACGTCGCCGCCATATTAGATGTTCAAGACTGCGCTGTAAACTAATACAAGTAAATGGACTTATTTTCATAAAGCACCTTTCTACAAAGAAATGTACATTTTACGTCTCATTTATTCATCCAAACACGCACTAATATACTTGGGAAACAGTTAGGCACCAAATATAATATGTTTAATTTTCTCAGATGGCAAAAATAAGAACTTTATTGATCCCACATAGGAGTAATTCATGTTATATCAGCTATAGAGAACAAAACTATATATATCCCCCTCACAAAAATAAGAAAAATAGAGAAACATATTTTCTCATCAACAAAACATATTTATTTAATTAACAAAATAACATATTTGAACCATTTTTCAGACAATAAAATAACATGTTTTGCTCTTACTTACTTTTTGGCGTCTAGCGTCGCCACGGTAACGCTTTTGAAAGAGAAAAGTAATGCGCGTTGTCGCAGGATGGAGATGAACATTTTGATGTATAACACACCTGGGTGCACGTTACGGTTCGGGCTGAATTAACTGCCGAAGAAATGGCATAAATTGCGTCAAAATTACGCGATTAATTCAAAATGTTCAAAATGGCTGACTTCCTGTTTGGTTTCGGCCATAGCGCCAAGAGACTTTTCTTTAAGTTGTGACATGATACAGTTGTGTACCGATTTTCGTGCATGTACGTCAAACCATATTGTGGGGCTTGAGGCACAAAGTTTTCTAGGGGGCGCTGTTGAGCCATTAGGCCACGCCCATTAATGCAAACCATTAAATATCAAAATTTTTGCCAGGCCTGGCTTGCGTGCAAAATTTGGTGACTTTTGGGGCACGTTTAGGGTGAAAAAAGGCCCTCATTTTGTCGGAAAAATAAAAACGAGAAAAATAAAAACGAGTAAAAAAAAAAAAGAATTCCTACAGATACAATACGGCCTTCGCAATGTAAGTGCCCGGGCCCTAAGTAAACTTCCCATGTAAACGCACTGAATGTCTGTTCCATTCTGCCATATAACAGGTTCAGAAATCCAGTCTGGAGGTAATAATGCAAGGCTAAATTTCTTGAGGACAAAAAAAGGAAATATGGGGTTAGACATTTACTTACTGTTTGACTGTGAATTTAACGTGCATGTCTAATTTAAGATGAGAATAACCCAGAGATTCTTTGTTATTTTCTGTGGGTTAGGCAGGAGTCAGGGAGTGTTCATGGGAGTCTATAAGTGTATAAAAAGCACCGCACAGGTATTTCTGTCTGGTCGCAGCTCTTCCACTGAAGATCGGTTCTGGGTCGCTACTAAGATATTCACGACAAAATAGGAGGCAGAAGTCATGAACCTAACCCTTTTACCCATATTGACCGTGCCAAATTTTGTAGCTGACTTGTACGGACTTCTGACAAGATGGCAGATGTTTAGGTCTTAATGATGTGACTGCTTCAGGTCTTTGTGGGGTGTACCTCTCTGGAAATCAGAGAGGCATACGACTGCAGACTCAACACAAAATCAAATATGCTTCCTAAGGCAGATTTAGAGCCGTGATGGAATTTAAAGCCACACTTGAAATCCTCCCTGCAGCATTTATGGCATAAAAAAGCTTTTTAGTATAAGCAGGCACTTTCCTTGGAGTCGTTTGAACCTCTCTGCTTTGACGGTCAAACATACATTAATAGTTTAAAATTTGAATATAGGACAGCCATGATTATAATACTGACTATTTGTCTGTCCTCACAATTTTGAATCCTGTGTACCCAAAACAGCTCTCTTAAGCTCTTGGAGTTTAACGTAGGTAAATGTTTTTATGTGTTACTCTGAAACCATAAATTACACCAAATCAGACATCACTTTGTTTCTCCGTCTTTTTGTAAATATTGGAGCAATTCTTGTCAGTGTTTGGCCTTGTCCTGGGATGTTTCTGAGGGTGTCTCGGTAAAGACAGATTTAAAAGTTACAGGAATAACATGTCTTAACAGAATGAGTGGTTACCTGAGTTGGTTGAGCAGGGCCCCGTATCCAGAAGCTATTGCTCCTGTGCAGGCGGCGCAGGTTCCAATCTCGGCCTGTCACCCTTCTCTGCGTCTTCCCCCCTCTCGCTACCCAAGCTTCCTGTCTAACCACCTTCAAATTAAAGGTTGCTAGAGCCACAAAAAACCTTTGAAAGGTAAAAGCATAAATGGGTCTTTATAATTACATATATTTTGACCAATTTGGCGCCCGCATCCATCACCTACTTACATACGCTTACAAAAGAAATCCAATAGAACTGTTTTCACCATTGTGTTTAATTTATACGGTCATGTCACCCAGTTCACAAGCTAAACAAATTACAAATAAATACAAAATTCTCTGAAATACAATATAAATATACTTTCCATGAAATAAAAATCCTGTAAAGTGAATAAGTAATGATAATAGTAAGAAGTTACAAATGCAATCAACATCAAACTATTATGAAAAACACGTTTTCTCTTGCTTTAATATATATAAAGTGGTCTCCCCTCAGCAACTCAGAGAAGGAGGAAAGCAACCAGATTGTGCAGTGTCTGTACAGCCGCCCGGATGATCGTCCAGTCTGATGTGGATCTACGAGACAATAAGATTCTGCTCCCCAAAGTTACGTAACGACGGGAGCGATGCGTGAAACCACTAACAACTAACTCCGCCGGCCGGAGCTTCCGCCATTTTTCCGTAGCGGTGTATCGCGTCATTCAGGCAGCCAATCAGCACAGAGCCTCATTATCTTAGCCCCACCCACTCAGAATCCTGCATAGATAATGAGGTTAAAGAATGGGAAGATAAAGACATGGATCAGAGGCTGAATTTCTCATTTATTTAGCAAAAACAATCAATAGCTTGTTTTTAAGACATAAAAAGTCGTATAAATATATACTGTATATATATATATATATATATATATATATATATAAATATATATATATATATATATATATATATATATATATATATATATATATATATATATAATAATACATTTTATTTATATAGCGCTTTTCAGGACACTCAAAGACGCTTTACATTAAAACAAAACACATAATACAATTTACAATTACACAGGACAGTACATAAGGACACAAGATGAGACAGGACATTAATCACACATTAAAAGCAGTTCTGTAAAGGTGAGTTTTGAGATGGGATTTGAATGCTGGGAGGTCTGTACAGTCACGGATGTTTTTGGGGAGGGAGTTCCAGAGGGTGGGTGCAGCGATGGAGAAGGCCCTGTCGCCCCAGGTCCGGTGCTTGGTTCTGACTGGAAGGGACAGGAGGTTGGCGTCAGAGGAGCGGAGGCTGCGGGAGGGAGTGTAGCGGTGGAGCAGGTCGGTGAGGTAGCAGGGGGCCTGGTTGTGGAGGGCTTTGTGGGTGAGGAGAAGGATTTTGAAGTGGACCCGTTGAGGGATGGGGAGCCAGTGGAGCTTCTGGAGGACGGGGGTGATGTGATCTCTAGAGCGGGTGTGGGTGAGCAGGCGGGCGGCAGAGTTTTGAATGTATTGGAGTTTATTGAGGACCTTGGAAGTTGAACCGTAGAGGATGCTGTTGCAGTAGTCGAGTCTTGAGGTGATGAAGGCGTGGATCAAGGTTTCAGCGGTAGAGAAGGAGAGTGATGGACGGAGACGGGCAATATTTTTGAGGTGGAAGAAAGCAGTCCTTGTGATGTGGTTGACATGGTGTTGGAAGGAGAGGTTGTTGTCCAGGATAACTCCGAGGTTGTGGATGTGAGTGGAGGGAGACAGAATGGAGTTGTCCATGGTGAGGGTGAAGTTGTGAGCGGTTTTGGTGAGGGATTTTGGGCCAATGATGAGCATGTCCGATTTGTTGTAGTTGAGTTGGAGGAAGTTCGAGTGCATCCATGATTTGATTTCAGCGAGGCAGTTGGTCAGGGTAGAGTGGGTTGCAGAGGTGAGGGATTTGGTGGAGATGTACAGTTGGACGTCGTCGGCGTAGCAGTGGAAGTGGAGGCGGTGGCGGCGGATGATGTTGCCAAGGGGGAGCATGTAGAGGATGAAGAGTAGAAGACCAAGCACCGAACCCTGGGGGACGCCTTGTGACAGAGGGGCAGTGGAGGAGGAGCAGTTGTTGATGCTGATGAATTGATGTCTGTTGGTGAGATAGGATTTTAACCAGGAGAGGGCGGATCCGGTGATGTAGAGAGATGATTCCAGGCGGGAAAGGAGGATGGTGTGACTGATGGTGTCGAAGGCTGCTGTGAGGTCCAGGAGAAGGAGAATGCTGAGGTTGCCGGAGTCGGAGGAGAGAAGGAGGTCATTGGTGACTTTGATGAGGGCTGTTTCTGTGCTGTGACGTGAGCGGAAACAGATTGAAATGTTTCAAACAGATCATTGGAGGTGAGGTGGGTCTTGAGCTGAGTGGCGACGGCACGTTCCAGAATTTTTGACAGGAAAGGGAGGTTGGAAATGGGCCGGAAGTTGTTCATGGTGTCAGGGTTGAGTCCAGGTTTTTTGAGGATGGGTGTGACAGCTGCCAGTTTTAATAGCAAAAACAAGTGAGTTTTTTGTGGTGCCCCGTGGAGGCCGTGGCACGCTTAGCAATTGCCTGTAGTGCCTAGCAGACTGGACCCAGACTGGACCCAGACTGGATCCAGCGCTGTGTCCTGACCATGAATAAGGAGCAGTGCAGGAAGTTTATCGAGCATTTCACAGGAAGCCGGTGACGAGAAGCTGAGGAGGGAGAAAAGTCATCTATTCCCATCATCCTCATCAGAACCTTCTCTGAAGCATTCTGGATCTTCTGGACATGGCTCAGGGTGATATTGGGACTGCTCACCAATAACTTTACATTGAGTGCGTTTACATGGGAAGTTTGATTCCTCTTTAATTCAGAATTAAAATTAAATCCGATTTAAAATGAGTAAAAATGACAATGTAAACACCTAATTTAGAATGAAAATGGCCATTTTGAATTAAACTTAATTCCCAAGTAAGTGGCTGGTTTATTCTGATTTTAAATCTGATCATGTATCCACTCATTCCTCTTTAAATTAATTCTGGTCTTTCTTTCTGCTCGTTCCCTCGCCCGTCTGTCTCCATGATCTTATATTCCACTGGGCTGGTTTTCCAAACAAAGTTTCAAGATGCAGCAGCAGTAAACGCTGGTCAAGAGCAGAGACCATTTATTTAGTAAATAGAAATCATTAAAAGAACAGATGGAAACAGGAAACATCAAAATTGTGAGCTTTTCAAAGTTGTAGCGACTAATGGCGCTTTCCCACTAGCATCTGCTCAGCGCGGCTCGGCTCGGGACGGCTCGTCACGCCTCTACCCGTTTTGTCCCTGTTTGTCCCCCCCCCCCCCCCAGGTGAGAAGTGGGGGGGTTGGGGTGAAGCTGCTGTGACGTACTCGATTGTGCAACCCCTTTGTTCATGTCGGCACTGATCAGAAATCAGCTGGAGCCGCGAGCGGCTGAGAGTAAAACAGAGCTCCTGGTGGATCTGGTCGTTTCTCATCACCCGTCTACATCCCTTTTTTAATTCTCTCCTCAGCACCAGGTTTATGAACATCTGCACCTCAGAGTTGGATCACCAAACAGACGTTTGCGCTTTATAATAAAATCACTGCGAGCCGCGACTCCCTCTTCCTGGTTCAAACGTCTGACGGCCCCGCCCCCCGACCAATCAGTGGGAGGAGGGTGGTGACGTCAGAAATAGTCCCGGCTCAGCCCGGTTAGAACCTCGGCAGAATGGTTACAGAAAAAGTATCTGCTTGGAGCGGCTCTACCCGGGTAGAAGCGAGCTGAGTAGGTACCAGTGGAAAAGCGCCATAAATTAGTTCTTCTTCCGGTAGTTTAACTTCCGGTACCCCCCTATCCAATCAGAACCTTCCTAACCCCCACACCTGGAGAGGAATTGGAGAAAGACCATCAAACGTGTTTTCCATGTAAACCTCAATTCAGAATTACTATTTCCATGTAAACTAGAAGGAAAATACTTTAATTTGGAATTATTTAATTCGGATAATTAATTCCGAATTAAAAAACATCACGTAACCGTGGCCATTGACAGGAACAAACTAAAAGGAGATGACGATGATGATTGTTGTACGGCGTAGCTGGACGTCTGTGGGTGGTGAGCAGCATTGGGAGCAGCAGCTTCCCTCTTCACTCATTCGTGACAGCAAAGGAACAAACGTGACGGACACTGACAGTTCTGACCATTTTATCATTCCTCACACTCACAGTTGTATCAATTGGTGGGAGAAAAAATACTGCAGCAGCTGTTAGGAGTTGCATTTGTATTTACGGAGCATCAGCTGAATGCAGCTGCAACAATAGACAGGTTGGCTGCGGATTGTCTCAGTTTTATGGAGCTTTAATTGCTTTTTGGCTTCAGCGGCGGGAGAGCTTGTTTGCCCTGTGGGTGTACAGTGGAGATTAGTGCTCCCACGGGGCTTCAGGTACATCAACTTTTAGAGTTGGGGGATATTATGAACATTTCAAATAGAATCTTTAGAGGATAACAGGAAAGACAACAGTAAGAGGGATGATCCTTCAGCCCTGCAGGTCCCCTGGAGAGGGTTAGGGCACAAAGCTTGTGATATGGCATGAGATTAAATGTAAAAGAAAAAGAAAGAGATCTTGGCAGCGCCATTAAAGGTTCAATCAGTGTGTGTGCCTTATGGGTGCACCAATTAAACTCAGACTTTTGTCTGTTTAGAGGAAAAGAAAGAGGGATAATTGATCGGAAAAGACTCGAGCCATAAGCTAGAGCCGAAGCCGAATGACTGAAACACACACACACACACACACGCGCGCACTCGCACACACACACGCGCACGCACACACACACACAGACTTATGAAATAAGTCCTCTATCAATCAGGTTTGGAAAACAATAATCTGACTTCCTGAGATGACACCAGGATTGCAGGGTCTGCTGGAGTGAGTGAATGAAACAAGATGACTTTGTGTGTTTCTTATTTTGAATGAAATACTGAACAAAATGCAAACACAATTTGCAAACGTATGCCGAGCCTTGCTGCATTCCCACTGGTCTGTTAGTGTATTATCCGTCTGTGAAGCACTTTGCTAGTAGGACTATGTAGCCCATCTCGTGTGTTCTGTCTGCTTCAACCTGCATTACTTCAGGGAGGGATAAAATGCCCCAAAAAGATCCGTGCTTCCCCGGGGAAATGGGCGTCCAAGTCGCAGACAAATGAAAAACTCTGACCTGAGAAAACCCTGCCCTCACATCCGTCTGAAAACATAGGAGCTATTCAGAGAACTGTGACATCACAGAGCACAATAATCCTAATCTTTTTCTCTGCTCAACTTGCCATCAAACCGATTCTCCTGCATCTCAGAAGTGAGGTGTGGCAGGGTGGAGGACCTGTGCCCAATCAATGACTACGTCTACATGCAGTCAAAATTCAGGTTATTGCTAATATTCCGGTTACTGAAACATTGGGAATATTCCGTTTACATGGTAATTAATCATTCAGGATATCTGGATCAAACCAGCGACGCACGGAGAACATCATGACGTTATTCCCGTCATTTCTGCTTCTTCTTCCTGTATCTAAATTCAAAACAAATGCTGCTTCGCACAACTTTTCTCTCACCTTCTTGTAAATCTTCTATCCCGGTACTTTCTACCGTCTACAAATGCAGAAATGTTCATATCCTTCATTACATTTATGAAGTGATTAGTCTCCTCCTGGTCTTGTGTTTCTCCGTGTTTATAAGAACTTCCTGGACTCAAAAGACCAGGATTCCTTGTGAACAGAGCATGTGCAGAAAACAACTTCCTGTTCCGTTTGATGGGGATATTCTGTTTGGTGTTTACATGACCCAATATTCAGGTTTTAAAGGAGTAACCCAGGGGTCATATTCGGGTTTTTAAAAACCGGAATATGAGCAAATTCAGGTTATTCAAAGGGGTTATTGGTGTTTACATGGCCGTGTAAATTTGGGTTATTGCCAATATTCGTGTTTTAAAAGGGTTATTGATGCATGGAAACACAGTCATTCTCTCCACCCTGCCTGGCTACTTAAAGAGCGGCTGCACCAGCAGAGGTTTCTGCACAGAGGGAGGACACAGAGCGGCGGAGTGTACGGATACACGTTGCGCTCTGTGTAAATAAAGATTGAGAATTTCTTCACGAAACCCTGTGTCCTCTTTTCCTGTCGGTTGACCCTGAGTAGCTGGAGCTTGCTACATGAGGGTACGCCGCCGCTGCTGCGGTGAACGGCCTTTTTCATTGTTATGGGAACCAGATCAACTTGTCTAAAAAGGGCCAGGTATGTTGACTCTAGCGGATGAATTTCCTGTTTCTGGGGGTTTGTTCTGCTTTTTTACCAGTGCAGTTCGGCCTTTGCCTTCACTACCGGTTTTGGATAATGAATAAGGATGGTCCAGTAGCTTTTTAGTCTGTAAGCCGGCCACATTCAAAGATAATCAGGCCACAAGCGCTCAAATGCTCTGTGTATTATTACGGGGAATGTGATCGTACCTGACCCAGACTGAAACCCGCGTTGGACTCCCTGCAGGTTACATGATGTTTTTTAATTCGGAATTATTTAATTCCGAATTAAACTATTTTCCTTCGAGTTTACATGGAAATAGTAATTACAAATTGAGGTTTGCATGGAAAATGCCGTTTGATCGGCTTTCTCCAATTCCTCAACAGGTCTGGGGGTTGGGAAGGTTCTGATTGGATAGGGGGGGACCGGAAGTTAAACTACCGGAAGAAAAACAAACTTAGCCAGAGCTCACAATGTTGATGTTTCCTGTTTCCATCTGTTCTTTTAATGATTTCTATTTATTAAATAAATGGTCTCTGCTCTTGACCAGCGTTTACTGCTGCTGCATCTTGAAACTTTGTTTGGAAAACCAGCCCAGCGTGGAATATAAGATCATGGAGACAGACGGGGGAGGGAACGAGCAGAAAGACAGACCAGGATTAATTTAAAGAGGAATGAGTGGATACATGATCGCGGAATTATTTTATTCGGATTTAAAATCAGAATAAACCAGCCACTTACTTCGGAATTAAGATTAATTCAGAATGGGCATTTTCATTTAGAATTAGGTGTTTACATGGTAATTTTTACTCATTTTAAATCGGATTTAATTTTAATTCTGTATTAAAGAGGAATTAAACTTCCCATGTAAACACACTCCATGTCAAAGACTTAACCCCCCCCCAACTTTGTCCTCTTTTCTGTTCTTAAGACATTTGTTTAAACTGAAGTTGCATTTGCGTGTGAGGGAGTTTTTAATAAATACTCCTGCTTGTATCTACGTGCTGGCACGAGCTGCACCATCGCGGTCACCGCTGCTCGTGAGACAACAATCATAGACTCACTGTATTTAACTATGGGCTAGCGTTTAGCAGGTGCAGCCGTGTGTGCAGCAGCTTCCCGTCATGTCCAGACAGACAGCATGACCTCGTTCATCCTCGCTCCATCTTTCCCTCCATCCAAATAATCACACATTTTCCACCTGTATGAGCAGCTGGTTTTCCCTCCCTGTGTGTCTGCTGTAGCATAAAACCAGGAACTGTAAAACCAATGTAAAACTCATTCACCAATTGTAGTCACCCACAGGGGTGTGAGAAATGCAAGCTGACAAGTAAGACATGCACATTACGTTTGATCTTAGCTGATAAAGTACGATGCAACAATGCTGAATGAAAATGATATCAATTATTTGCACTCGTAATTTGACTGTGCTATTATTCAAGTACTTCTTTGTCGTAAAATGACATTTAAGCAGGCTATAAGAAATGACTCTGATCAGGTAAACATGTGGAAGAGACGGACATCATACGTCATCTGAAAGAAAACAACTTAGTGTTCAACTGTCACGTTTATTTCACCACCTTTTCAGAAGTATCTGTAACACAAATTTGTCTGCAGGGAATTATGATGCACACACACACACACACACACACACAAAGTAGGCTACATGTGTGTGATGCGCGTGTGAAGGAACAAACATGTGATGACACCCGGTTCTTTGTTCCTTCACTGTCCGCATGACCGCGGCTTCATTGCAACACCAAGCGTCCAGGGTTATTTAAAGAAGTCCAATTAAACATAATGCTCGACATAATCTCTCCATACTCTCATTAACTTGTGTCTGCAGAGAGGCGGGCGAGACCTCCCACGCCTCTGACGCGGCAGCCACTCGGCTGCTCCGCGGCTGCTCCGCGGTGCACCAGCAGCCTCTGGTGGCCGGGCGCAACATAGACAACACAACGCATCCAGTTTTTTTTTTTTACACTTTGATAGTGATATCAAGCTTTATTTGCAAACCTTGCAAGATCTTATGCATCCAAAAGCCTTAAGGATTCTGAACAGTCCCAATGTTTTAGGAAACCTTTTGAGTTGGTTGCAACCCCAAATTCTTTCTTTTCTTCATTTTTTTTTTATCATTTCTTTGTTTATTTTTTGTTCTGTGTGCATTTGGTTGAATTAATTTCATGGGTACTGTTTGATCTGACCACTGTGCTGCAAAATGTACATTATATATTTACACATTCAATAAAGTTATGTTTAAAAGAAAAAAAGAACATGTGGCAGTACTTTCTTGTCATGTGCACCCAGTGATGTACACAGTTCACTTCATATTCAACAAAGTAAAGCTACCTTGATGCCATATAATGAAACTACATAGTTAACACAATAACATCATTTTTTTGAAAGTTACCAATAATTGTTGTCTTCACTTACACTGGCTAACAGCATGAACATGAATAAGACTTTGCTACTGAACTGGAAAAAAGACAAAGGGAGGAAAACGTTCTGAAATACAAAGCAGAGGATAGAAGATGATTTCAAAAGCATTCTTTTGGTACAAAAGGCTCCATTGTTCACCTTGTTTGGTCCAATGTTTCCTACTGATATTGCATTTGTAAGGCAAGTTGGATGTGTAATGCTGATGGGATTCACTGCGGTCAAGCAGGAACCTTCAGGTTACTAATCTGCTCGGCTAAAGCTGGATCCACTGAATATTTGATCTCAGAATTTGATCAACAGAAAGTATAAAACATATTCAATGTTGAAAGTGATACATTTTTACAATTTCATGACAAATATTAGCTGATTTTGCATCTCCCAGTACATATCTTTAAAAACGGTGGGAAATAGGCATAGGCAAATCATGAACACTCATTGACCTCTTTGATTGACCTCCTAGACACAAAAAAAACTATTTTTTGTTATATTTTAAATTCTTTATAAGGAAAGTTTCTAAAGATTTTCCACCAAACTTGACTGTACTCATTGAAATCCAACCCTGTACTGTAACAGACCAGGCTTTCATGTGAATATCAAATTTCTTCATCAAAAATGAATTATTTCCTCTGAAAAAGACAAACCTACAAATCAAGGTAGCCCTCATTTAAATGTGAAACATGGAGGGGAGTAATGCAGCAGCAGCGCAGCTCAGCAGGAAAATGACATTAATGAATGCCACAGACATCAGTGAGCGAGTGTGAAAAGTTGGCCGAGGAACACAAAATGCCTTCGTCCTTCCACCTCAGAGCGTCGTCATCAGCACAGCACTGAGGCGACTGGCTGTCGGTAAAATCACCTTTGTCCACATACATGCATCCCCAGATCTGCAGGGTAACTGAATCACAACAATCTGCGTCTGTTACAGGACAGCAGAAAGATATAATGTTTATCGTTTAATACTTAAATGACAAATCCTGATGGAAAACAACACCAAGGTTTCTCACAGTTGCACTGGAAGCCATCGCAACACCATCTAATCCCTTCCTAAGATGCTCTGGACCAAGAATGATAACCTTTGTTTTATCTGAATTTAGAAGCAAGAAATTTCTGGACATCCAGTCCTTGATGTCCCTAAGACATGCCTGAAGTTTAACTAACGGTTCTGTTTCATCCGGCTTCATAGACAAATAGAGCTGCGTATCATCAGCATAACAATGAAAGTGTATGCCGTGATTCTGGATTATACTTCCCAATGGCTGCATGTATAAACTAAACAAGATTGGCCCTAGCACTGAACCCTGCGGAACACCATAACAGACCCTTGACTGTTCTGAAGAAACCTCATGTACATGAACAAACTGGAACCTGTCAGATAGGTATGATTTAAACCAACGTAGAGCTGTCCCTTTAATCCCAACAACATGCTCTAACCTGTGCAGTAAAATGCCATGATCTATAGTGTCAAAAGCAGCACTGAGGTCCAGTAGAACCAGTATGGACACTAATCCCTTATCTGAGGTCCAGTAGAACCAGTATGAGGTCCAGTAGAACCAGTATGGACACTAATCCCTTATCTGAGGTCCAGTAGAACCAGTATGAGGTCCAGTAGAACCAGTATGGAAACTAATCCCTTATCTGAGGTCCAGTAGAACCAGTATGGAAACTAATCCCTTATCTGAGGTCCAGTAGAACCAGTATGAGGTCCAGTAGAACCAGTATGGACACTAATCCCTTATCTGAGGTCCAGTAGAACCAGTATGAGGTCCAGTAGAACCAGTATGGATACTAATCCCTTATCTGAGGTCCAGTAGAACCAGTATGGACACTAGTCCCTTATCTGAGGTCCAGTAGAACCAGTATGGATACTAATCCCTTATCTGAGGTCCAGTAGAACCAGTATGGACACTAATCCCTTATCTGAGGTCCAGTAGAACCAGTATGAGGTCCAGTAGAACCAGTATGGACACTAATCCCTTATCTGAGGTCCAGTAGAACCAGTATGGACACTAACCCCTTATCTGAGGTCCAGTAGAACCAGTATGGACACTAATCCCTTATCTGAGGTCCAGTAGAACCAGTATGAGGTCCAGTAGAACCAGTATGGACACTAATCCCTTATCTGAGGTCCAGTAGAACCAGTATGGACACTAATCCCTTATCTGAGGTCCAGTAGAACCAGTATGGACACTAATCCCTTATCTGAGGTCCAGTAGAACCAGTATGGACACTAATCCCTTATCTGAGGTCCAGTAGAACCAGTATGGACACTAATCCCCTATCTGAGGTCCAGTAGAACCAGTATGGACACTAATCCCTTATCTGAGGTCCAGTAGAACCAGTATGGACACTAATCCCTTATCTGAGGTCCAGTAGAACCAGTATGGATACTAATCCCTTATCTGAGGTCCAGTAGAACCAGTATGGACACTAATCCCTTATCTGAGGTCCAGTAGAACCAGTATGGACACTAATCCCTTATCTGAGGTCCAGTAGAACCAGTATGGACACTAATCCCTTATCTGAGGTCCAGTAGAACCAGTATGGACACTAACCCCCTATCTGAGGCCATAAGAAGGTCATTCGTAGGGATGGGAATTGATAAGATTTTTCCGATTCTGATTCCATTTTCGATTCTGCTTAATGATTCGATTCTTTATCGATTCTCTTATCGATTCTCATTTGGAAAAAAGGAGAACAAACAATTTTAGGATCAACTTTGTTTTATATCTTTGAACAAAAAAATATAAGTGAGGTCTTAAGATGCCCCCAGCCCTGGGCTCCTCGATGGTGCCAGGGGGTCCCCACAAAATTATTTTATAATATAAAATATGTATTTAATATAAAAAAATAATAATAAAATAAATATTCTTCTGTAGAATTAACTAAATAGCCTACAACAAATTATTATTATAAGAATGTCCAGTAACATGTTTAACGCCACAAACTTAGTCACTGCTGGTGACATTCATCTATTCTGGCCTGACGCTCTTCCCTGCCTTGATGAAAGGAGAAGCTGCGGCTTTAACTTCTCCCATAGATGAGCTGACGAGCTGCAGCTGTGTCAGGAGCGTCCGGCGTCCGGCATCGTCTCACGCTCCGGCTGACTCCGCGCTCCCAGCGCACCAGCCGGCCTGACAGTTTCCCCCCTTTGTTGAAATGTCCGCATTGCAAGAATTGTCGCCCTGTTGTCATCCTTTTTGGTAAAATGTAACCAAACTTTCGAGCGTTTATGCCGCTTTGTCCCCGTGTTTTCCTGCTGGGCGCGAATGCGCACGTTGCGTAACGTGCTTGGTGACGTCATTCGCGGCCACTGGAATCGATAAGGGAATTGTTTGTGAAAAAGGCAAACGATTCCAAGGAATTGAAACACTGGGAACCGGTTCTCAACAAGACCCGGTTCTCGATTCCCATCCCTACTCATTGGTGACTCGAACCAGTGCTGTCTCTGTGCTATGATGCATTCTGAACCCTGACTGAAAGACTTCAAACAGATCATTTCTATACAAATAGTCACATAACTGGCTTGAAACTGCCTTTTCCAGAATTTTAGACACAAATGGAAGGTTGGAAATTGGTCTATAATTAGCTAAGGTGTCTGGGTCAAGAGAAGGTTTTTTAAGTAAAGGTTTAATTACTGCGACTTTGAAAACCTGTGGTACATATCCTAAACTTAGGGATAAGTTAATTTGGTCCAGTATTGTCGTACCAATAAGAGAAAAAATATGTTTGAATAGTCGAGTCGGGATGGGGTCTAACATACATGTGGTTGACTTAGCTCTATTAACGAGTGAAGTCAGCTCAGGGAGGTCTATAGGATCAAAACAGTCTAGAGTCAAGTCAGAGCCTAGGGAAGTCGCTAAAGCTGAAGAAACGCCCACAACCGGCTGGTTGATTTCTTCTCTAATTCTCGCGATTTTACTGTTGAAGAAGCCCATAAAGTCCTCACTACTGAGAGCTGCAGGAATGCACGGCTCAACAGAGTTGTGACTCTTTGTCAGCCTGGCTACAGTGCTGAACAGAAAACGTGGGTTACTTTTGTTATCCTCTATCAACGTTGAATAATAAGCTGTTCTGGCTTTGCGAATGGCTTTTTTATATACTATGAAAAAGAAATGAAAAAACTTCAACCCGAAGACCAGCTGATTCTCCAAACTTGGAACGCGCTTCCTGTCACATACCACACACTGCAGCGTGTGAGTATTTCTGTATTGACCATGTTTGGATCTACGTATGCATATGAGCAGTCATTCTCACATCTTAAAGGGGACCTATTATAGCATCTAATACCTATTTTAAACAGGCCTTGAATGTCTTAAAAACAAGCTTTTGATTGTTTTTTATAAATAAATTAGAAATTCAGTCTCTAAACCATGTCTTTATCTTCCCCGTTTCTAACCTCATTATCTATGCAGGATTCTGAGTGGGCGGGGCTATGATAATGAGGCTCTGTGCTGATTGGCTGCCTGAATGAATACACTGCTACGACGAAATGGTGGAAGCTCCGGCCGGCGGAGTTAGTTGTGGGCGTGGTTTCACGCATCGGAGGCCAACCGATGTAAATCGCTCCTGTCGTTACATAACGACGGGAGCAGAATCTGAACGGCTCGTAGAAGTCACATGACACTGGGCGGCTCATCAGGGCGGCTGTACAGACACTGCAGAATTTGGTTGCTTTCCTCCTTCTCTGAGTTGGCAGGCTGAGGGGAGACCACTTTATATATGTTAAAGCAAGAAAAAAACAGTTTTTCATAATAGGTCTCCTTTAAAAACATCAAGTCCAACCTACGATCACGTTTGATGGATGAAAGCCTCAACGCCAACCAGACTACAAAGACATCAGCAAATCCATGCAGCACCAGAAGTCGCATTAATGGTGAGTATTATAACAACATTATTTAAAAGAATAAATTCAGAGGCTTATTAATTAATCTTCTTATTACTTATTACTTATTACTCTTCCCTCACCCACTTCCACAACCAGGCCCCCTCCTACCTTACCGACCTACTCCACCGCCACACTCCCTCCCGCAGTCTCCCATCCTCCCATGCCAACCTCCTGCCTCCACCACTCAGAACCAAGCACCGGACCTGGGGCACCGGACCTGGGCCACCGGACCTGGGGCACCGGACCTGGGAGACCGGACCTGGGCCACCGGACCTGGGGCACCGGACCTGGGAGACCGGACCTGGGCCACCGGACCTGGGGCACCGGACCTGGGCCACCGGACCTGGGGCACCGGACCTGGGCCACCGGACCTGGGAGATCGGTCCTGGGCCACCGGACCTGGGGCACCGGACCTGGGAGACCGGACCTGGGCCACCGGACCTGGGCCACCGGACCTGGGCCACCGGACCTGGGCCACCGGACCTGGGCCACCGGACCTGGGCCACCGGACCTGGGAGACCGGACCTGGGCCACCGGACCTGGGCCACCGGACCTGGGCCACCGGACCTGGGAGACCGGACCTGGGCCACCGGACCTGGGCCACCGGGCCTGGCCTGGGGTGACAGAGCTGTCTCCATATCTGCACCCCCCCCTGGAACTCTCTCCCTGCTCACAGCACAGACTTACCCACTTTCAAATCGCATCTCAAAACTCACCTCTTCAGAACAGCTTTTGTCATTTGTTTCTTATCCTTTATCTCTTTATCTTTTTTTTATCCTGTGGTTTTGAATTTTGAATTTTATTGATCTCGATGTTTTATCCTTGTGTCTGAAGCGTCTTTGATTTTTAAAAAGCGCTCTATAAATAAAATTGATTATTATTAAGGCCCTATTGTATCTGTAGGAATTTTTTTTTTTTTGGCAATTTATGCCATTTCTTCGGCTGCTTCTTCGCCCGAACCGTAACGTGCACCCAGGTTTGTTATAGGCTACATGAAAATGTGCGTCTCGATCCTGCGGCGATGCGCATTACTTTTCTCATTCAAAAGTGTTACCGTGGCGACGCTAGACTCAAAAAAGCGCGCCCCCCCTTCATCTGATTGGTCCATATAGATAAAACTTTGTGCCTCAAGCCCCACAATACGGTTTGACGTACATGCACGAAAATCCATACACACCTGTATCATGTCGCAAATTAAAGAAAAGTCTCTTGGCGCCATGGCCGAAACAGAACAGGAAGTTGGCCATTTTGAATTAATCGTGTCATTTTGGTGCAATTTCTGCCATTTCTTCGGCCGCTTCTTCGCCCGAACCGTAACGTGCACCCAGGTGTGTTATACATCAAAATGTGCGTCTCGATCCTGCAACGATGCGCATTACTTTTCTCAGTCAAAAGCGTTACCGTGGCGAACTAGATGCCAAAAAGCGCGCCCCCCTTTCATCTGATTGGTCCATACAGATAAAACTTCGTGCCTGAAGCCCCACAATACGGTTTGACGCCATCAAATGTGGCAGAAAGTGGAAGCCCCAGCAAGCTGTGATGGAAGCAGAGTCCCACTGGAAACACCAGGAAATTGTGGGCGTGGTATGCCAGGGACGCCTGGGCCTTGGACACTACAGCAAGAAGAGGTGGAGCAGAGCTGATGCCAGAGCCAAAGGAGGTCTCATGGTACAAAGAGTCTGTGAGGCAGCAGAGGAGGGCCGCCAGGTGAAAGCGGTTGGACTTGCCTCTCAGGGTCGATGGACGCAGTGGGACCAGGCACAGGAGCGACCGCTGTCTTGGAAGGAACTGTGGCAAACTGACCAAGGGAAGTTTAGCTTTCTCTTACGCTTGGGGACTGACCTGTTGCCAACACCAAGCAACCTGAAGATATGGGGCATTGCGGAAGACCCATCCTGCAATCAGTGTGGAGCAGCCTCCTGTACACTGAACCACATCTTGACTGGTTGTCCAAAGGCGTTGGCAGAAGGACGCTACAGATGGAGGCACGACAAGGTCCTCACAGAAATCGCCAAATGGGTGGAACAGCAGCAAGTCAAAGCCAACAACAAGCAGGCCTAACAGCCCAAAGCCATAACCTTTGTGAGGGAAGGGGACATGGTTCGTAAGACCAACAAGGCGGCACACAACCCATCTTTTATCTTGCAACGCGCCTCCGTTTGGGAGCTGAGCGTGGACCTGAAGAGGAAGCTTGTCTTCCTACAGGACGTGGCAGTGATACCGCTCCGACCAGACATGGTCCTGCTATCCAGGAGCACGAAAATCATCATAGTTGCTGAGCTCACGGTGCCCTGGGAAGAGAGGCTAGCCACGTCCCATCAACTGAAAAAAGCCAAATACCAGGACCTGATTGACGAAGCGGTTTTGAAAGGGTGGCACGCAATCATATTCCCCATTGAAGTCGGCTGCCGTGGGTTCCTAGCAAAATCGGTGCGCTACTTTCTCCAGAGGGTTGAACAGCTGAAGAAAGCCACCAGGGACATAGCCGCAGCAGCCGAGTCCAGCTCAAGATGGCTGTGGCTGAAGAGGGCCCACAGTTGGAACCCTTCTGCAGGTGAAGGCTAGTCAGTCTTTGCTGCCCCACTCAGGCGAGGTGTACAGGTTAAGGGGTGAAACACCTGTGAACCTGAGATCCCTGCTGACAATGCGGAAGGGTTTCCAACAATGTGGATGCTCCGAGGAATACCATCTTGGAAGATCTTGATGAAGCAGCTTGGCCCCCTGCAGGGGCAGGTTGCCCAGTCCTACCTCCTGCAGGGCTTTGAACTAGGACCCAACACCTTTGGGGTAGCTTCAGCTTCCTACCCCCCGTGCAGATCCCGACACCTCGGAAGTTGGTTCAAACAGACTTGAATCACGAAAGCACCCTATGGGGTGATTTGGAGGTCTGTGACAGTCATGCCAAATGTCTGATAATGACATTTGGCCCGATTCACATCCGACTGTAAATTACTTTTTGTCTCTCGCCTGATTCGTGTATTCCTGCATCTTGTTGTATAAGAATCTGATTACAACATCACTCGAGGTCAGCATTTCTACCAGACCTCTGGTCTGTATAGACGTGCTCACCGCCGGCTCAATAAAACCTCATAAAAAACCACAAAGCGGACTTCTGAACTGGTTTGATAAATTCCACAACAATTTGGTGCTTGTGACCCGGATAACAATAGACTTTCGATGGGAACTCCTTTTTCCAGACCAACGACACAACCAGCGACTTCTATCTAAATTAAATCAGGTAAGGGATCCATTTAAAAAATCCCAAATTATTGTTTCTGGGCTGTTGTCGAAAGTCTGTGAACTGGAGTGCCAGAGAAAGTTGACGTTATCCTGAAATTTAGGTAAGTCCGCTGTGTGGTTGTGAAGGTTAATTTTATTATTTTGTGTTATTGGGAACGTTATTGTAGAGATGTTTTTTAGGAATGCTGGCAATTTCATAACACTTGAATTTGATTGTGTTGTGAGAATGTTCTGCTTCTCCTGCCTTAAGAATCTGACTCGCTCTTCTAAAAAAAAAAGGTTTAATATCTCGGGTAACATTAAAGAGAGAAATGGCGCCATGGTTGGTCTGAGTACCAATAAAAAGATAGTCCAGGGGGACTATTCTTATGCATGCAGGACGTGGGGTCCGTAAGTGTTGGAACACTGATATATATGTGAGAAATAGACATACTGTATGTAGAGGAACTGTTCTTTATTTTATAAGTGGGGATGACACGCTCTCCCAAATGGAGTATATTTCATTTCTGCAAGAATCGACTCGCTCTTCTTTGCATCAACAGTAATGATTTATATGCTCAGGTAGACTGATAGTTGGAAAGTTTTTGGGAAGTTTTTCAGTTCTTTAAATACATGTATGGTAATCACGGTACCGATAGTTTTATTTGTTAGTTTTGTTTCTTACTTAGTTAGTATTAAATTGTTAAAATAACTAAAAAGCACTTCAAACTCCCTCAGATTTTTGGAGGGATGAAAGTAGACGCCGTAATGCAGAATCCCAAATAGCTTCGCTTACTGATCTAAATAAAAAGCTGATGGCTCAACTACAAGGATTTAAAAACACAACGCAGACGAAAATGAAATTAGAGAACCAGTTAAATGATAAAATCAAAACCTTTATCCGGTGAAACTGATTAAAGAATCAAATGACGATGACACTTCTGATTACGACTGGATTTTACAAAAATCCAAGATCTGTTGCCTACAAAATTTGGAGCAAAATAATGGTAAGAGATTTAAAATTAATAAACAAAATGGCTAGAGGAAACAGCGGTTAAACTAACTTTGCCACATGATTTGAAAAGTAAAGTACTTGATGCGCAAAATACTTGATGCTTGTAGAATTCCCTTTTAATCCCACAGCTGTTGCCAAAATCACACCAGAGCAAGCTCAGACTTTTTTTCACAGTATTTATTGCCTTAACAGTTCAAAGGGAAAATTGATAATCCCAGGGAACGTTATGCTAAAACAATTTTGACAGCAAAAGAGAATTGTGGTCTGTCACGAGATCAGATTGATGGATTCCCTCCAGGGTACATGCAAAATATATATTTGCTAATTGCCCTCCACAAAGGCTAGGCCTGGATAACGCAAAAAAAAAAAAAGAATCTGAAATGTATGAAAATACTAATGTGTTTTTCAAAAGTGTTTCCTACACAGGTTGAGCGCTGAGAGGAGGCGCAGAGGAAACAGCCAATGATCGGCTCCCATTGGGGTGAGCCAAATCAGAGCATCCCAATTTACATAATCTTATCCTGCCTATGGTAACTTCATCATGTAAGTGCATGGAAATCTGTCTGTGGCCTACTATAACGTCTCTGAATGCATGTATAACTAATCTCTAACTAGAGGTGTCAAGTAACGAAGTACAAATACCTCATTACCTTACTTAAGTAGAACTTTTGTGTATGCTTCACTGGAGTAATTATTTTTCAGACGGTTTTTACTTTTACTCCTTACATTTTCACGCAATTATCTTTACTTTTTACTCCTTACGTTTTAAAAACAGCCTTACTCTATTTCATTTCGGCCTTTAAAAAAAACTATCCAGTTAAATTGTGCCATCCGGATAGAGTGAATTTGGTTGTGGTTGGATGAGAAGTATAAACATATTTGGTTTGTACGTGTCTGGTCTCTGAAACACATGTTAATGCTCAATAATGCACATATATGGTTCTTTAATATATTTGCATTATACTAAGATGCATTCATTTTCAATGGCTTTTAGCCTTAATGGTTTTTCCCCGCTTATATTACTTTTACTTTTATACTTTAAGTACTTTTGAAACCAGTACTTTATACTTTTACTTGAAAAAAAAAAAAAAAAAAAAAAAAAAAAATTTTGAGTTGATACTTCAACTTCTACAGGAGTATTTTTTTTAACTCTAATATCTATACTTCTACCTGAGTAATGAATGTGAATACTTTTGACACCTCTGTCTTTAACACTCGTCCTGACCTTTCCTGTTTTCCTCACTGACAGCTCTGCTTATAAAAATGGAATACCATACGCAGGTTATACAATTTGTGATAATTCTTAATTGTTGAAAGCGCCCTCCTCCTCCAGCTCCACCCAAGTAGATGAAACTATATATACTGATCAAAAGGTAAAACTGTTACAATCTATACAGATTCCAGATATGCTTTTGGTTGTGTATATTGTATTTTATAGATTTTATATATCGTGGGCGAACCAAGGATTTTTATCATCCTCGGAGAGACCCGTTAAATGTGGTTAATTGATTGGTGAACTATTACAAGCCTGTCAACTACCTTCATCTATTGCTTTGTTAAATGTGAAGCCCACACCCAGTCCAACCCTGTTTTCACTAGGAAATGCTTCAGCTGACCATGCAGCAAAAGAAACTGCCAAATTTGGCTTACCTGTCTATGTAAAACTTTGCCCTTCTATACCCGCTAACGACCTGGTTTCTCCTAATGATGTAGCTCTCCTACAAGAAGACTACTGAGGTGAAGGAAAAACGGATTGTAGCATTCCCATGGTTGTAAAAATGTAAATAATTTGTGGGTCAGCAACGACGGCCGCGTTGTGAAACCCACATCCTTGTACGCGTAAATAGCATGCATGTCGCATAGCTGATCACAGTTAGCAATCACAGATGAGCAAAAGGGGGAATGTGTCAGATAGTGTTGAAAGACTGATAAGCTCCAAGATTTGCATCCTATAAAAATATTGCAAACATTATCAACACTTCCCCCCACCGTGACTTTTTTGAAGCTCTGCAAATAGACATTATGTGAGGGATATGAAATTATTCTTGTATGAAAATGTTCATGTATGAAAATGTTTTTGTATGTGCAGAGAATTTTAAACTGGACTTAAATGGACAATGTTGACACCTGTTAACACCCATTAGGAAGCACAAAACTCACGCCTCATGAAAGGATTATGGGTAGACCTATGACCATACCAAGCAATTCAGTTCTGTATATATGAAGAAGATGGACTTCCATGCCATGGATGAATCCATGATATCATTCTGTTGTACTCTAAACTTCTGCTGTTCAGTCAATCCACAGAAAAGTAAAAGCTGTCCAGTCTCTTCTTAGTGGCAAACCATGCCACAACCCGGAGACTGGGTTTGTGTCGGAGAGGGCCTCGGTGGTCCAGGGCTCAGCACGTCCTGCACCACCGACACTCAAGGGTGGGGGGCGCTGGCCTGGTTCCACGCGTCCCACTGCGGGAGCATAGCTCCTCGACCATGCACCGGAGACCGGCCGATTCCTTCTTCTTTCTGTGGTAAAGGGAAAGCCCAGCTCCAACACCCAGGACCTCCACGACTGGTGGAGGAGCGGAGGAGCGGAGGAGCAGAGGAGCAGCACAGGCCCCGCAGACCCCCACAAGCGAGACAATTATGGTGTAGCATCGAGATGTGACTCCACATACTCTCCTTCTGAAGAACCGCTTGTTAAGCCTAAAACAAGCCAAAAACCACTGCCCGATTCCATTGAGGATTCGGCAAGGACCGCAACAGGGGGCATGCCGATGCTCTCACGGGAGATGGCTGCTCTAGGGATGATGGCCTTGCGGAATCGTGCTACATTGGACTACTTACTAGCTTCTCAAGGGGAACTTGTACTGTCATTAAAACTGAATGTTGTACATTTATACCCGCAATGCCACAGTCCAAGAAATAACGCATCACTTGAAAGACATTGCTAAAACGTTACATACAACTGTCGCAACTAGTTTTTTGATTGCTTTAAAGAACAGTTAGGACACGTTGGTTACTTGATATTTGAATTTGTTTTGTTGGCTTGTTGTTATTTGACTTCTGATCACATGTTTAAGGTTCACTTGCAAAATATGTATCACTACTCCACTGTAATTCAACAAAAAGAAAAAAAAAAAAAAAAAAAAAAAGAAATTGTGAATTGATGAAGCAGCTTGGCCCCCTGCAGGGGCAGGTTGCCCAGTCCTACCTCCTGCACGGCTTTGAACTAGGACCCAACACCTTTGGGTCCCGGCTCCCGGCTCGCGTTGTGCTGGCGGAAGCAGCACAACGCGGAAGCAGCACAACGCGGAAGCAGCACAACGCGGAAGCAGCACAACGCGGAAGCAGCGCAGCGTTTGACAGCGTGGGAAAACGCTGAGAAAATTCTCACCTCTACTGCCGAGCTTACCGGATTGCTTACCGGATACCTTCTCACCTCACCGGGCCCTTTACTGGGCCCGCGCCGGTAAGTGCCTGTTCCTCAGGCTGTCCTTAAAGGATACAGTCATACCTCTCCTGAAACCTCAACGCTGTGGACCACACACCTTGCTGCCGGAGCTCTTTTTTCTGTTCTCCCCAGCTACACAATGCCAGCCCTGCCGTGTGAGGAAAACAAACTCCTCACACGAGCTAACAAAAGGATCACCGACCTGGAGGATGATGTCAGACGACTCTCCGAAGATCTGAAGCAGAAGGAATCCCTGCTCTCCAGCGTCATGGAGGTGGCGGCCGGGCAGTCCAGGAAGATCTCAGAACTGAGCGCGGCTCTCCTGGATACAGCCGTGTGGGATCCTTCCACCTGTCCACGGCCCTCCTCCTGCTCCACACCGAACCGCGAACCACCCTGGTCTGAAGTGGTGGTTCGCGGCCGCAAGAAGCACTCAGGCGGGGCCGCCTCTCCTCCTCCGCCGCTGAGCCTCTCCAACCGCTACACGGCTTTGTCGCCGGATGAAAATCCGGTCCATCCGGCTGATGTCCCGCAACCTGCGGTTTCAGCTCTACACCCGACGACAGCGCCGGCCGACACCACAGCCCCTCCACCGTCAGCTGGCGACACCCAGGAGCCCCAGCGACGCTCAACCTCATCCCGGCCGACGACCTCCTCCTCTGCCCGGCGGGAAATCCTGAGGGAGGCGGTGCTCCGGCGCTCCGGGGGCCCTCCTCGTCCTCGTCCGGAGCCGGCAGGAAATCCCCGTTCCTCGTCTGATGCCGCGGCCACAGCCTCACCACCTCACCCGTCTACCCGGGCACCCAGCGGGGACCCTGCATCCTCCAACCGTGAGTCCCCACAACCTTCTTCTCCTCGCCCCCTCTTCTCCCCAACCGCACTGATCGTGGGAGACTCAATATCCCGGAACATTAGGTTCTTCAACGCAGCCACGCATTGCTTCCCTGGAGCCACAGTCCCGGTGATTCTAGGGAAACTCCCCGCTCTGCTACAGTCTGCTCCATCCACCATTGCTCGCGTCATTGTCCATGTGGGATCCAATGATTGCTCCAAACCGCGCTCTGAGCTTTTAAAAAATGATTTTAATGAGCTGTTCACCTTCCTTAAAAACTGTGGGAAGTCCATTTTTATCAGCGGCCCGCTTCCAACGCTGTCCCGCGGAGCAATGCGCTTCAGCAGGCTGCTCTATCTGAACTCTTGGCTTCAGAACACCTGCAGGGCTCTTAACATTGGTTTTATCGACAATTTTAATCTTTTCTGGAATCGTCCCTCCTTTTACAGACCCGACGGACTTCACCCAAATAGGCTGGGGGGCCGCGTGCTGGCTGCAAACATTCAGCACGCGGTTCTGTCGGCTCCACGGGAGTGACTATTTTCTGGCCACACCCACACTCCCAGCTCTGGCCCGGAGTCTTCCTCTTCACCTGTGGAGCCAGCCGCTCACAGCACTGCCCCCCTCTCCAGCTTCCCCCACAGGTCACAGTCATCATTGCCACCCCCACCAGATAATTCTTCCATAAAACCAGCTACATCTGGCGCCACCCACACACCAGATCCTCAACCAATTCATCCCCTGGTCACCGCCCGTTTTCCCCGTCAGATCCACAGACCGACTGGTTTTAACAGAGACAATCTTGTTTTTATCAACCCGGTACGTTGTGGTCGTGAGCGCACGTCCAACACAGACATTAACTTGGCTGTGTTGAACGTGCGCTCTCTTTTAAACAAAACCTTTATTTTAAATGATCTTATTGTGCATCATAAACTTGATGGTATTCTTTTAACAGAGACATGGCTTGGCACGGACGCTGCATTTTCCCTCATCCAGGCTTCTCCACCAAATTTTAATTTTTTATTTACTACACGGGGTGTTAGAAAGGGAGGCGGCACAGCTTCAATTTTTAAAAACATATTAGCTACAAAGGAGGTCCCTTTTAACAACTACTCCTCATTTGAACACCTTGCCTTTGTTTTTAGCAGTCCTCCTATTCTTTGTTTAACTGTTTATAGACCACCCCATCACTCCACTGTTTTTATCAGTGAATTTTCAGAGCTTTTATCAATCATACATACCACTTACAACAGAATTTTAATAACTGGTGATTTTAATCTACACATTGACAATACCTCCGACCCACTGTCGAGAGAATTTTTAAACCTTTTAAACTGCATGGATTTTACCCAACATGTCACACAGCCGACTCATAACAGAGGACACACCCTGGACCTAGTCATAACCTATGGCCTGTCCACCGGTGTGTCCTCTGTTGTCGATCTGGCTGTGTCTGACCATTACTGCGTGTTTTTTAACGTCACCAGTCTTAATCATCAGGAAGCCTCGATGAGAACGGTGAGGAAACGCTACCTAACTCCTGAAGTGGCTGCAAATTTTATTGAGATTTTACAGAGCACTCCTGCTGATGTTTTACCTGCATCATGTGATTTTATTGTTGATAATTTTAACAGGAAACTAGAATCCACTCTGAACTCAGTTGCTCCACTTTTAACAAAAACCATAAAAACTAAGCCTACACCCCCATGGAGAACTGAGGAAGTCAAAAAATCAAAAAGAAAATGCAGGAGTGCTGAGAGAAGGTGGAGAAAAAGCAAACTTACAATACATTATCAGATATTTCGTGATCAACTCAAATCCTACAATAAAACCGTCAAACAAGCAAGAATTGCCCATTTCTCAAAACTCATTACAGACAATAAAAACAATTCTAAATTTCTTTTCTCCACCTTCGATCTTTTAACCAATGTACATTTTAAGAATTCCTCACAACCACCAACAGACAATCTTTGTGAGGATTTTGCAGACCACTTCAGAAGTAAAATTGACAACATTAGGTCCAGTCTTTTACCACATCAAAATGTCATTTTTAACACATCTGGACAGTTGCTTTTACCCGAGGAAACACTGGAGAGTTTTGCCCTGGTTGATGCGAGGACACTTGGTCGAGTTTTCTCCCAGGTAAACCCAACAACCTGCCTTTTAGATCCCATTCCCACATCACTTTTAAAGACATTTTATGAATTCTTTGAGGAACATATTTTAAATATAGTAAATTACTCTCTTCAGACGGGTGTCTTCCCTGCCGCCTTTAAAATGGCGGTGGTGAAGCCCCTTCTGAAGAAGAGTAATTTAGATCACAGCATTTTTAATAACTACAGACCTGTATCCAACTTACCCTTTTTAAGTAAGATTTTAGAAAAGCTGGTTTTTAACCAAGTAAATTATTTTTTAATAAGAAACAATATTTCAGAGAAATTTCAGTCTGGCTTTAGGATGAACCACAGCACCGAGACAGCCCTTTTAAAGATTTTAAATGACATCAGGTGCAATTTAGATAACCGCAAACTGACAGTCTTGGTTCTACTGGATCTTAGTGCCGCCTTCGATACAGTAGACCATCACATTTTATTAAACAGACTGAAGCACCTGGTGGGCCTCTCTGGTACTGTTTTTAACTGGTTCCGCTCCTATCTCACAGATCGATCTTTCTTTGTAAGTTTGGATACATGTTCCTCCAGAATGCATGAAATTAAGTGTGGGGTCCCCCAAGGGTCAATTTTAGGTCCGCTTCTTTTTAACCTTTACATGCTTCCCTTGGGGGACGTCATCAGGAGACACGGCATCAGCTTCCACAGTTACGCTGACGACACACAGCTGTACATCGCCGTGTCTCCTGATGACACAGGGCCACTTGACGCCATTTTTAACTGTATTTTAGATATTAAGTCATGGATGGCAGATAATTTCCTACAGCTCAACCAGGACAAAACAGAGGTTTTAGTTATTGGTCCTGAAGGCCGGAGAGAGAAACTTTTACCAAAACTACAAGATTTTAAACCTTCGCAACGTGTAAAGAACCTGGGTGTTATTTTTGACTCTGAGCTCACTTTTATTCCACACATAAAGAATATCACGAAAATAGGTTTTTACCATCTTAAGAACATAGCCAGAGTCCGCCCGTTTCTCTCTCAGGCCAGCACGGAGGTGCTGATGCATGCTTTTATCTCATGTCGTTTAGATTATTGTAATGCCCTGCTCTCTGGTCTTCCTAAAAAGAGTATTAAGAACTTACAATTACTACAGAATTCAGCCGCTCGCGTGCTGACGAGGACCAGAGGGCGGGAGCACATTACACCTGTTTTAAAATCGCTGCATTGGCTCCCCGTGCGCTTCAGGATCGATTTTAAGGTTCTTTTACTGGTTTTTAAGTGTCTTAACGGTCTTGGGCCATCTTATTTATCTGATCTGCTTTTACTGTATCAACCCTCACGGACCCTGAGGTCCTCTGGTACCGGCCTTTTAACCATTCCCCGAACCGCGACCAAAACCCACGGTGAGGCTGCATTCAGCCATTATGGCCCCTCTTTATGGAACAGCCTGCCAGAGAACCTCAGGGCCGCAGAGAATGTTGATATTTTTAAAAGGAGGCTCAAGACACACCTTTTTAGTTTGGCTTTTATCTGATCTCATTTACCTAGTGTTTTTAGCTATGTATTGTGTGTACTTCTTTAGCTCTTTTATCATCTCTAAAACTTTAATCCATTTTAGTGACTTTTTACTTTATGTTATTTATTATTCATCTTAAGTTTTATATATATTTCTCTAAAATTTTACACTTTTAGGCATTTCTTACTTTCTTTTAATCTTTTAGTTTTTAGCTCCAGTGTTTCCTCAGGGGGGTCGTTCACACTGGGAGGTGTGCCTGCTCCGCCCATGGGGGTGTCGTCATGGGGATCCCTCAGGCCTGGGTAGCTGGGGGGGGGCTCCACCTTCTGTGTGGGGTCTGCCCCGGTCTGTCCGGGTTGGGGGGGTCTCTGTGGGGATGCTTCTGGTGGTCGTGGTCGGTGATGCCTCTCGGTGTGGACGGCCACCCATAGGTAGTGTTTTCCTCACCTGGATCGTTAGTGCTAAGCCATGTCACAAGTCCACTTATTGTGTGTGTGTGTGTGTGGGTGTGGGCGTGTGAGTGTGTGCACAGGTATATGAGTGTGAGTGAGTGTGTGTGTACGCGTGGGGGGTGGGGTCGTATGGAATGTTTTAAATTGTGTTTTTTATTGTTATTTTATTCTGCATGTAAAGCACCATGTGTTGCATTTTATATTGTATGATTTGGCGCTATACAAATAAATAAAGTTTAAGTTTGGGGTAGCTTCAGCTTCCTACCCCCCGTGCAGATCCCGACACCTCGGAAGTTGGTTCAAACAGACTTGAATCACGAAAGCACCCTATGGGGTGATTTGGAGGTCTGTGACAGTCATGCCAAATGTCTGATAATGACATTTGGCCCGATTCACATCCGACTTAAATTACTTTTTGTCTCTCGCCTGATTCGTGTATTCCTGCATCTTGTTGTATAAGAATCTGATTACAACATCACTCGAGGTCAGCATTTCTACCAGACCTCTGGTCTGTGTAGACGTGCTCACCGCCGGCTCAATAAAACCTCATAAAAAACCACAAAGCGGACTTCTGAACTGGTTTGATAAATTCCACAACAATCTGCATCACCAGAGTTAGTGTAGTTCCTGCAGTTACAGCTTGTGGCAAAGCATTTCTGATGTTTACTTCACCCTACATGCACGAAAATTGGTACACACCTGTATCATGTCGCAACTTAAAGAAAAGTCTCTTGGCGCCATGGCCAAAACTGAACAGGAAGTCGGCCATTTTGAATTAATCGTGTAATTTTGACGCAACTTATGCCATTTCTTCGGCCGCTTCTTCGCCCGAACCGTAACGTGCACCCAGGTGTGTTATTCGTGCGACGATGGGCATTACTTTTCTCAGTCCAAAGTGTTACCGTGGCGACGATAGACGCCAAAAAGCACGCCCCCCCTTCATCTGGTTGGTCCATATTTGATAGTTCCAACTTTCTGCCATAACTTTTGAATGGTTTGACATTAAGGGCCCGATTTACTAAAGGTTTGCGTGTGTAAAAACGTGTGCAAACTTGACAGCACCCGCGAACCAAAGTGCCAGCTGATCTACTAACAGCGTGCAAAGATGACTGCGTCTCTGAAATGCGCAAAATTGCACACGCAATTCAGTTAGTACTTTTGCCCTGATGAATAATCAATATGGGGCGTACCCGGCAGAAATCCTAAATACTGGGAGGGGAAGATGCAAATTGCTCCATTTACCACGCGCAATGAGATTTACCAAGCCTGAAAGTAATTGCGCGTATTGTGATTGCATCTGTATTTAATACGTTCGAAAGGAAGGTGCTAATCTGCAGCTGCCGTTATTGTGGCAAGGAGGCGACATCCAAAATCAAAGAATACGCAGAGAGAGAGTCTTTATTCTGCTGCATGCTATTTTAAAAATGGTTGCACAAGTTTTATTAAAGGCCACTTTTTCTTTAGTTCTTTTCTTTTCTGCCTTCTATCTTGCCACCTTCTCTTATTGTGCCCCCCTCCACTCGCCCACAAGCAGGCCAAGCCTTTGTGCCAAAACTTTGTATTTTATTGATTATTTATCTTATTGAACGTGAAATCATCCTTCGTAAATTACATTTAATTAAAACCCGTGCTTATTAATCACAAAACACAGGTTAAACATCATGACCAAATCCGCTCCGACCCGCTGTGTCAGGATCAGCGCAGAGACTGCAGCTTCGCCTGAATTATGGTTCTGCGTTAAATCGACGGCGTAGCCGACGGCGTATAGGGTCGCGGTGGGGTGTGCGTCGCCGCGTACCCTACGCCGTCGGTTCTGCGTTGGTGTGACGCGGAACCATAAATCAGCCTTTAGTGTGCGCTCTGTGCGCTGTTCTGAACACTTCTCTTCTTTCGGCCATATGATGGTCCCGTCTGTCACACATTTACTGTCAGTGTTTGCTATATAATATATAATATTTGCAATATACTGTGGACATCTGAATAAAAACTTAACTCATAAATAGATGAATCAAAGCGCTCTCCAGCTCTGTGTCTGATTGTCTTTTTCTCCTCAGATCATGCCGAGCACCGCCTGGTCACGCAAACCCGACCAATTCAATATTAAAATCAAATTCAGTCCTGTGGCCCGTTTTTCTATTTCGTATTTTTGATCTGTGCCTAAAATTGAAATATGAAAAACCAGACGTTTTTCCGTTTTTTGTTTTACCAACTGCATTTATTCTATCGCAGGTTTTCTCCGGTATTGCGTTTCTTTAATGTTTAAATTTCTTTGCTATAGTTCATGAATGTGTTTATTTGCCTCTTCCACTAATATCTCTAACTCCAACTCGTCAAATTTCATTTTGCGCTTGTGACTTGTGACTGTGCATTCCATCCAGACTCCATGGCGCAAAGTTTGCGCTCGCAAACCTTAAGAAACGCAACACCTCATTTAAATACTGCTGTTTGCACCTGTTATCAATTGCGCACGCAATCTTAGTTGATCACCCACAAACCACGCAACAACAGCACGCGCAAACCTTTTCAGTGCACACGCAATGTAGTACTCTTTATTTAGGATCTTAGTAAATCGGGCCCTAAGACTCGTGGGTGGTGTCATCTGACTCAGTATTGAGTACTTTACCTTCATTGGCATTAATTAGCCCCGTCCCTTCATCTGATTGGTCGATATGTGATAGTTCCTATTTTCTGGAGACTGTCTGGAGAGATCAGAGCACAGACACTGTGCAACGGCAACAGACTGCAAACACCAGGAAGTGACGCGATGCGTGACGCAATACGTTACCCAATCAGCAAGGATGGATATTGCTAAGATCCGTGTACACACCAAACCAAAATGTAAAACCAAGGTGTAATATCTCCCAGCACCCTGCTTTATTTAGCTAAATCTGTCTCAAACAAAGAAAATAAGTACAAAGGAGGACAGCATGACAACGACCCGAAACACACAGCCAGGGCAACTAAGGAGTGGCTCCGTAAGAAGCATTTCAAGGTCCTGGAGTGGCCTAGCCAGTCTCCAGACCTGAACCCAATAGAAAATCTTTGGAGGGAGCTGAAAGTCCGTATTGCCCAGCGACAGCCCCGAAACCTGAAGGATCTGGAGAAGATCTGTATGGAGGAGTGGGCCAAAATCCCTGCTGCAGTGTGTGCAAACCTGGTCAAGAACTACAGGAAACGTCTGATCTCTGTAATTGCAAACAAAGGTTTCTGTACCAAATATTAAGTTCTGTTTTTCTGATGTATCAAATACTTATGTCATGCAATAAAATGCAAATGAATTACTTAAAAATCATACAATGTGATTTTCTGGATTTTTTTTTAGATTCTGTCACTCACAGTTGAAGAGTACCTATGATAAAAATTACAGACTTCTACATGCTTTTCAAGTGGGAAAACCTGCAAAATCGGCAGTGTCTCAAATACTTGTTCTCCCCACTGTAAGTTGCGGAAAAAAGATGGATTCCTGAGGGGTATTCCAGGAAGCAGGTTCAACAAATTCCGAGTTTAAAACTGAACTCCGAGTTGACTTATCCAGAGAAAGGAAACTCAGAGTTTTCGGTTCCAGAACAGCGGATATGAATAAGTTCAATCAACTCTGAGTTTGTTAAGCTCGAGTTAAAAAGCCATCATCAGTAGAGCCCTGATTCAACGATTCACCATGGCAACCGGCGACAACAAAAGATCCACATACTTTTTTTTTTTTTTTTAACTTTATTTAACATTTCAATTTACAAAATCCCTTTGAGGAAACATTAGTTTGTATCTGAAGATCCACATACTTCACGCCACTGGAGTTAGAAGTGTTAATACGTGCGTATGGCAAGTATGAGAGAATATTTCGGGGAACAAAAACCAGTTGCAGCAGCAAAGGAGAGAATTGACGTGGGAGAGAGTTGCTGCAGTCAATGTGACAACAAACAATTGCATATTGGCTGAGCTCCAATAAGATCAATATTCCGACGAGTAAACTAAAGCAGCATTAAATCTGAGGAATAAGGATGTCTAAGAAGAAACAAAACACGCACAAAAACGGCCAGCCACTAGACTCGGCGTCTGAAGAGGAAGGCGAGGAAGGTTTCTCACAAATTCTGAGAGAAATCAGAGAATTCCGCCTTGAAACAACTCGTAACTTCGAAGTGGTGAAGAAGGATGTAACCGAGATAAAGAAAAAAATCAAAGAGCTGGACAGTAGGATGAATGAAGCGGAGTCGAGGATTGCGGAGAAGGAGGACCAGGAAATCATGTTGTCTAAGGTACTGATTCAAACTCTACGTGTTCAGAAAGATCTGATGGAGAGATGTGAAGACTTTGAGGGCCGATCACGAAGAAAGAATCTGAGAATATATGCAGTACCTGAAAAGTTAGAGGGAAGCGACATGATTGGGTTTGTGGAAAAAGTGTTTCGCCACACGCTGAACATTGAGGGGGAAATCCCCATTGAAAGAGTGCACCGCTCTGGACAGCTGATTCAGCGCAACAACAAACCCAGGTCCATCCTAGTGCGCTTCCAAAGCTACAAGATGAGGCAGACGGTGCTCAGTGCTGCTTGGGCAAAGAAAGAGATAAAACTGGAAGATAACACCCGCATCTACTTTGACGAAGACTTCACTAATAAAGTGTTCCAGGAGAGAGCAAAGTACAGGGATGTCAGAAAGCAACTGAAGGAGAGAGGGATAAAGACACGTGTGCTTTTTCCGGCAAGGCTGAAGATAAGTGAGGCTGGGGGAAAAGTAAGAGTGTTTCGCGACCCCCGACACGCAGCAGAGGAGCTGCACGACTATGGAGTTGCCATGGAGACGACGCCCAGAGAGCCCGACCTGGAGTCCATGCTGAAGGCCTCCGGGTGGGAGACAGCGCCCAGCAGGAGAGCAAACCCGGCAAAGGAGATGTTGGTAGGAGTCAAAGAACTGTTGGATGCTATTAAAAAGCACGAAGAAGGTGATGAAGAGGACGAGGAGGAAGAAGATGAAGAGCAGGCGCGAGGGAAAACAAAGAGGATTCGGAGAGGAGACCACCAGAAAGTGACTTCATGAGAAAGGTATGGACAGATCAACAAAATTATAACAAGGACAGTAGACTAAAGGGGATTCCCTGTGTAACAGCCATAAAATGTCGTTTCGTTTTTCTCTGGTGTTTTTTTTTTTTTTTTGTTATTTATTTTTATTTTTTCTTCATCGTAAATGACTGAGTTACCAGGAAATCAAATAGTTATCAGACCACAAAGCGTATGATTTTGAATATCAGGTAGATCCGGAGTGTCACGTGTTTAATAACTTTATTGACACTTGTAAATATTATTCTGATGATGAGCTAAATGATAAAATTGTAAACAATAATACATTCTCGCTCATACATTTTAATTCAAGAAGCTTGTATGCAAACTTTACCAAAATTAAAGAGTATCTGAATAAATTGAAAGGAAAATGTAAGTCAATTGCATTATCAGAGACATGGATGAAGAAGGAAAGAGGTACTGAGTTTTATCTTGATGGTTATGATTTACATTATATAAATAGAGATAACAAGATCGGAGGGGGAGTGGCTTTTTTTGTTGATAAAGAATTGAGATGCAAAGTAATTCAAAATATGTCAATTGTTAAAGAAAATTTTATGGAATGTATAACTGTGGAAATTGATTTAGAAAAGTGCAGAAATATTGTGGTAACTTGCGTATATAGAACTCCAGGGTCGAATGTAGACATTTTTGTAAACAGTCTAGAAGAAATAATAAGTAAGGTAAGCGAAAACAAGACTTATATGATCTGTGGAGATGTGAATATCGATCTACTTTGTGCAACAAGACATAAAGCAACATCCGATTTTTTGGATACACTATACAGCAGAGGCTTCTACGCCCTAATCACTAAGCCTAGTAGAATTACATCATCTAGTGCTACTCTGATTGACAATATATTTTTGAATGTCACAGAGAATAATATCAGTTGTGGGTTAGTAGTCAATGACATCAGCGACCACTTACCAGTGTTTGTAATATATGATTGTCACATAAAGAGTAAGGTAAAGGAAAACTGTTACAGATATGCAAGGGTAAGATCGGAGGAGGCTATACTTAAATTTAGAAATGATTTACAAAAAGAAGAATGGAATGAGGTTTACACAGAGGGAGTAAATGATGCATATGATTCTTTTTTTAAATGTTTCATATCACATTACAATAAACATTGTCCAATAATTCAGTTTAAGAATAAAGGTAGTAACAACAAAAAACCTTGGATTACCAAAGGCTTACAAAATGCTTGCAAAAAGAAAAATACACTGTATAGAGATTTTATTAAGTTTAGAACTTATGATGCAGAAAATAAGTACAAATGGTATAAAAATAAGTTAACAACAATAATGAGACAGGCCAAAAAGGAGTATTATAATAAATTATTAAACGAAAATAAAGATAATTTGAAAGGTTCATGGAGGATCTTGAATGAGGTAATGGGGAATAAATCAACTCCAACAGTCATGCCAAATTATTTTGTTAATGAAAATCAACAAATTAAAGACATGAACCAAATTGCCAATGAATTCAACTCTTACTTTGTAAATATTGGACCAAATCTAACTAAAACTATCTCAACACAAAAGCAACACCCAGAGGGTAAAAAGAGAATGGGTGTTACAATCGATGTACTTAGGTGGGGTGAGTGAGAATGAAATAATATCCATCATAGCCAAAACAAAGAGTAAGACATCAACAGATAGTGATGGGATAGATATGTGAAACAAACTATTGACTGTATAATTAAACCTTTAAGTTATATATTTAATCTTTCTTTCAGTACAGGTGTTTTTCCAGAAAGTATGAAAATGGCAAAAGTTATTCCTTTGTTTAAGTCTGAGGACAAACACGAATTTAATAACTACAGACCAGTATCAGTACTCTCACAATTTTTGAAAGTCCTTGAAAAATTATTTGTACAGAAGTTAGATTTATTTTTGGAAAAGAATCACTTGCTGAATGAGAGTCAGTATGGGTTTGGAACTAACCGATCCACAGCAATGGCAATAACGAAAATAATGGAAGAAATAACAACAGCATTTGATAACAAAAAATATACAATTGGGGTTTTTATCGATTTAAAAAAGGCGTTTGATACAATAAATCATGACATTTTAATTTCAAAACTACATAATTATGGTGTGAGAGGAATTGCTTTGGATTGGTTAAGTAGTTATTTACAAAATAGAAAACAATATGTTCAGCTGGAGGGTTCTAAATCTGAATGTCTGAGGACAGTATGTGGAGTCCCACAAGGATCCGTTTTGGGACCTAAACTTTTTATTTTATACATTAATGATATTTGTGAAGTTTCGAAGACAGTTTGTCTTATTTGCTGATGATACTCATTTTTTTTGTTCTGGGGATGATTTGGGGCATATAATAATAATAATAATAATAATAATTAAAGCTGCAAGCAGCGATGAACGGGCCCTCGCACTCACGGCCACCGCCCCCCATAAGCATATCAGAAACGACACCACCCACGATTTCCTATGTCAAACCATTCAAAAGTTATAGCAGAAAAAAGGGACAACCAATCAGAAGAAGGGGCAGGGCTAATTCAGGCCAATGAAGGTCAAGGACTCCATAAAGAATCTGATGACACCACCCACGACTCTCTATGTCAAACGATTCAAAAGTTACAGCAGAAAATTGGGACAACCAATCAGAAGAAGGGGCGGGGCTAATTAAGGCCAAAGAAGCTCAAGGACTCATTACAGAGTCCCATGACACCACCCACAACTCTCTATGTCAAAACATTCAAATGTTATAGCAGGAAATAGGGACAACCAATCAGAAGAAGGGGCGGGGCTAATTTTCACCAATTATGGTCAAGGACTCAATACCGAGTCCCATGACACCACCCACGACTCTTTATGTCAAACCATTCAAAAGTTATGGCAGAGAAAAGTATTCTAGGGGGCGCTGTTGAGCCATTTTGCCACGCCCATTAATGCAAACCATGAAATATCAAATGTATCACCAGGCCTGGCTTGCATGCAAAATTTGGTGGCTTTTGGAGAACTATCAAATATGAACCAATCAGATTAAGGGGACGCGCGCTTTTTCGCGTCTAGCGTCGCCACGGTAACACTTTTGAAAGAGAAAAGTAATGCGCGTAGTCGCAAGATGGAGATGCACATTTTGAGGTATAACACACCTGGGTGCACGTTACGGTTCAGGCCGTATTAATTGCCGAAGGAATGGCATAAATTGCACCAAAATTACACAATTAATTCAAAATGGCCGACTTCCGGTTCGGTTTCGGCCATGGCTCCAAGAGACTTTTCTTTAAGTTGCGACATGATACAGGTGTGTACCGATTTTCGTGCATGTATGTCAAACCGTATTGTGGGGCTTGAGGCACAAAGTTTTCTAGGGGGTGCTGTTGAGCCATTTTGCCACACCCATTAATGCAAACCATGAAATATCAAATTTATCGCCAGGCCTGGCTTGCATGCCAAATTTGGTACCTTTTGGGGAACTATCAAATATGGATCAATCAGATGAAGGGGGGGCGCGCTTTTTGGCGTCTAGCATCGCCACGGAAACACTTTTGAAAGAGAAAAGTAATGCGCCTAGTCGCAGGATGGAGACGCACATTTTGATGTATAACACATCTGGGTTCACGATACGGTTCGGACTGAATTAATTCTCGAAGGAATGGCATATATTGCTCCAAAATTACACGATTAATTCAGAATGTTCAAAATGGCCGACTTCCTGTTCAGTTTCGGCCATGGCGACAAGAGACTTTTCTTTAAGTTGCGACATGATACAGGTGTGTACCGGTTTTCGTTCATGTACGTCAAAGCGTATTATGGGGCTGAACCAATCAGATGAAGGGTGGGCACGCTTTTTGGCATCTAGCGTCGCCACGGTAAAGCTTTTGAAAGAGAAAAGTAATGCGTGGTGTCGGAAGATGGAGACGCACATTTTGATGTATAACACACTTGGGGGCACGTTACGGTTCGGGCTGAATTAACTGCCGAAGGAATGGCATAAATTTCGCCAAAATGACACGATTAATTCAAAATGGCCGACATCCTG
Organism: Cololabis saira; assembly: GCF_033807715.1. Classification (NCBI taxonomy): domain Eukaryota; kingdom Metazoa; phylum Chordata; class Actinopteri; order Beloniformes; family Belonidae; genus Cololabis; species Cololabis saira. The sequence continues at coordinate 122,693 of NC_084608.1, read as the reverse complement.
TCCGGTTTCGGGCATGACGCCAGGAGACTTTTCTTTAAGTTGCCCCATGATACAGGTGTGTACCGATTTTCGTGCATGTACGTCAAACCGTATCTTGGGGCTTGAGGCACAAAGTTTTCAAGGGGGCGCTGTTGAGCCATTTTACCACGCCCATTAATGCAAACCATTAAATATCAAATTTTTCGCCAGGCCTGACTTGGGTGCAAAATTTGGTGACTTTTTGGGAACGTTTAGGGGGGCAAAAAGGCCTTCCTTTTGTCAGGAAAATAATAATAAAAATTCCTGCAAATACAATAGGGCCTTCGCACTGCAAGTGCTCGGGCCCTAATAATAAGCTTTATTTGTATAGCACCTTTCCAAACACAGTTACAAGGTGCTTTTACAAAGCAGAATTAAAAGGCAGAATCCAATAAAATGACAAAAATATAAAAACATAAGAGCATAGAAATACAATAAAACATTAGAAAATAATAACATTGGATATTACAGAGTACATTATTAGATGTTAAGTAAAAGCACATTTAAAAAAGTGTGTTTTTAAAAGAGATTTAAAAATGGACAGAGATGTGGCTCGCCTGATCTCCTCCGGCAGGTCATTCCAGAGCGACGGGGCCCTGATAGCAAAGGCCCGGTCGCCCTTAGTTTTTAGTCGAGATCTTGGAATCTTTAATAGGGACCCGCCGGAGGATCTCAGGCTACACCTTGGCTCGTATGGGACTAAGCAGTCTTTGATGTACTCAGGGGCCAGTCCCATCCGGACCTTAAAAGTGATCATTAAAATCTTAAAATCAATTCTAAAACGCACAGGTAGCCAGTGTAATGAAGCTAAAATCTGGGTTATGTGTACTCTTTTATTTGAATTTGTGAGGAGTCTGGCAGCAGAATTTTGGATAAGCTGAAGTCTGGAGAGATTATGTTTGCTTAGGCAGGAGTAGAGTGAGTTACAGTAATCCAAACGGGATGTGATGAATGCATGAATGACAATTTCCAGGTTCTTGGGAGACAGAAAGGACCGGATTTTGGAGATTCTGCGTAGTTGAATGAAACAAGACTGGACAGTTGCTTTAACATGCTGATTAAAGTTGAGATTACTGTCGAAGATGATACCAAGATTTCTGCAGCTGGGGGTAATACTGGTGGAGAATAAGCCAAGTTGTGGTGAGATGTGACTGTGTGTGGTGTCTGGGCCTATGATAATGACTTCGGATTTGTCCGGGTTCAATTGAAGGAAGTTATTAGACAGCCAGGTTTGTACTTCATTTAGGCATGCTTTGAGAGTGTGTAGTTGATGGTTGATGGTAGGGTCGAAAGAGAAATAAAGCTGTGTGTCATCTGCGTAAAAATGGAAACTAATATTGTGTCTGTGGATTATGTGACCTAGAGGTAACATTTAGAGTGAGAAGAGCAGCGGGCCAAGGACTGACCCCTGAGGTACTCCACAAGACAGAGATGCTGTGGAAGATCTGCAGTCACCAATAGCAACATTAAAAATCCTATTGTGGAGATATGAGTAAAACCAGTCTAAAACAATGCCAGAGACGCCAACCCAGTTCTTGAGACGTTCCAATAAAATCATGTGATCTACGGTATCAAAAGCTGCAGTGAGATCTAAAAGGATTAAAATAGATGAATGGCCAGAGTCAGCTGCTAAAAGGAGATCATTGAGCACTTTGAGGAGTGCAGTCTCTGTGCTATGGCCCGTTCTAAAGCCAGACTGGAATTTTTCAAATAGGCCATTTCCGGTCATAAATGAGATCACCTGTTCTGCAACAATTTTTTCTAAAATCTTGTCCAGGAATGGAAGTTTGGAAATGGGACGAAAGTTGTTCAGGATGGTGGGGTCTAATGAGGGTTTTTTGAGCAGTGGTTGTACTAGTGCAATCTTGAAGTGGTCTGGGACTATGCCTGATGAGAGGGAGGAGTTGATTATGGTTAAAATAGAAGGACAGACTAAGTGCAGGACTTCTTTAAGGAAGCGGGTGGGGATGATATCGAGAGGACAGGATGTGGGCTTCATGTTGGAGATGATTTTGCCAAGATGTTCTATTGAGACAGGGTGAAACAAATTTAAAGAGCACAATAGATTAATAGGTGGTTCGAGTGTTACAAGAGGCAGTGGGGTGATTTGATTTCTTATTACACTGATTTTGTTAAAAAATAAAGATAAAAATTCCTCGCATGTCTCCGTAGACGGCTCAATCACAGTGGGCGGGGCATCTGTAGCACGGCTGATAATATTAAAAAGCACTCTGGTATTATGCTGGTTTTTCTCAATAATATCGCCAAAATAGTTTGCTCGAGCATTTTTAATTTTCAAATTAAAATCTTTCATTAAGACTTTTAGACTGTCAAAGTGGACAGTTAATCGTGTGGCCTTCCATTTCCGTTCAGCTTGACGGCAGATTCTCTTTAATGAGCGAATTTCCTCATTTATCCAGGGTTGAGAGGTATTTTTAGGCTTTTTGGTTTTAAAAGGTGCAACTCTGTCTAGGATGTTTGAGCAGGTGCTGTTAAAACCATTTAAAATATCGTTAGTGTTCATTAAAGAGCAAATTTGGAACTCAGAGGAAGCAAATTCTTGACAGAATATGGAGGCAGAGGTTGAATTAAAAATGCGGGAGCGTGTCTGACTTTCATGTTGGGTTGAGGTAATGGGCAGGGTAGTGTTAAATAAAATACAATTATGATCAGTAACCCCAACATCAACACAGAGCGTGTTGTTTACAGTAATTCCAGTATATAAAACAAGATCTAATGTGTGGCCTTTGATGTGAGTAGGACCAGTAGGAGCCAGAGACAAAGTAAAAGATTCCACCAGATTTAAAAACTCATTTGCTAAAAAATTCTCAGGGCAACAAATATGCACATTAAAATCACCTACAATTAGAATATTATCAAATTTAGGGATAGCAATTGACAATGATTCTGAGAATTCTGTGATAAAACCGGTTGTAGATTTAGGTGGTCTATAAATAAGAATACAGAGGGTCCGTGTGCTACCTGAAACAGTGAAAATATTTTCAGCATATTGCTGAAAATATCACCAATGAAATGGTTAAACTTAAAAGTTGGTTTGACGAAAATAAGCTTTTGTTAAATCTGAAAAAAACTAAATTTATGGTTTTTACAAATCGAAAAAAGGATGAAATTGCACTTTCATTTGCAGGAGAGAGCATTGAGAGAGTGTCTGTGTTTAGGTTTTTGGGTATTATTTTAGACGACAAGCTGACATGGAAAAACCATATAGCATATGTAAAAGCCAAGGTGGCGAAGAGTATATATATTTTGAATAAGGTTAAGTTTATTTTGAATACTAACACACTAAGAACTCTGTATTGTACATTTATTTTGCCATATCTAAATGATTGTGTGGAAGTGTGGGGTAATACCTATGTAAGTAACATCTCTCCTCTGTTTGTGCTACAGAAAAGAGCAGTGAGAGTCATTCACAGGGTCGGCTTCAGAGAACCATCAAACAGATTGTTTGTTTCGGCAGGTTTGTTGAAAATGGCGGATATAGTTGAACTTCAAACTTTAAAAATAATGTTCAAAGCAAAAAATAGATCGTTACCAGAACAGCTACAAAATGTGTTCAGATTGGAGGATGAAGACAACAGACTTAAACATGATTTCAAACTTACTTTTGCAAGGCTAAACATAAAACAAAGGTGTATTTCTGTTACAGGTGTAAAATTATGGCATGGACAAAGCAAGGAACTGAAAAGTTGCACAAGTTTGTACCAGCTTAAGAAAATGTTTAAAAAAGAGAAGATAAGTGTCTACAAAAAAGAAGAAGGAGAAAGAGAAAAAAATAGATAGAAGAGTGGTATTTGTGTTTGTTTTCTTGTTTATATATGTATAGATAGATTGGTGTTCAGCAAGTCAATGTAATGGTATTAACAGAGAGGGGCAGGTATCATAAGTTTTCTTCTTCCTGCTCCTTTTCTTCATGGTGATAATGTGTACTTCTTGGAATTTTGTACAACATTGTTAAGAAGATATACCATGAATGGAATAAATGAAATGAAATGAAATGAAATTAAATGTGTAAGTTTGAATGCAGTATTCATTTAACATTTAAGCCAGGGGTCTCCAACTCCGGTCCTGGAGAGACCTATCCAGCATGTTTTAGGTGTCTCCCTGCATGAACACACCTGATTCTAATCAATGGTCGTCATTAACTTGTCATCAAGGTCCGGACAGTTCTGTTGCTGACACAGCTCCTTGTATCATGGTGTGCTGAAGCAGGGAAAGGGATCTAAAACATGCTGCATAGGTGCTCTCCAGGACCAGGGTTGGAGACCCCTGATTTAAGCACACTGTCTTATAATATTACAGATGAAAACAGTGGTGGAATGGTATTGAATGACATTTTATTGTCATTTAGATCAGGGGCAGCTGCCACACCTCAGCTTCAGGGGAAAATGTTAATGTTTTTTTTAATTTTTTTTATACATTGATGGAATTACTCTGTGTCTATTTGTATTGATTTATCCTATTACTTAATACATATAAAATAACTACAAATGCATATCAGAACAACATGATGGATTTCACTAGTTATTATCTTTCCCAACACTTGTACCCCCTCATATCTTGAAATGTGATGTCCCAGCGTCCCTGAAGACAGTGGTTGCTATCAATCTGGTTTTTAGCGCGCTCTGCAGTGTTACTAACTTACAAAATGAAAAGGAAGCAGACAACCACGCAATTTAAAAAAAAAAAAAGAAAGAAGGCAAGTGATGGTCCAATGTTGCCCCAGCAGCAGAAGATATTAACGAGGCTGTAGCCACTGATGGATTAATTATGCAAGTTCATTTTAAGGTAAGATATCAAATCCCCCTACCCTCTTATAAATCTGTTTAAGGGAAATATTTGACTTTTTTTTTTTTACTCTCTCTCTCTCTCTCTTCTGCTCCTCCCTCTCCTTTTTGCATTTGGACTTTAACTGTTTGAAGTTAAACTGGGATGTCCCTGTGATATTGTTGCACTGACATTGTGAATAAAATACGTTGCGTTTGTTAGATACGCTTTTTCTGCTCTCTCTGACGCTTGCCCCATTGGCTGAATTGAGGCCACTGAGGGAGGAGACAGAGAGAAACTCAGGCTTTATTGAAGTAAACCTGCTAGCGAGCAGGTTAGGTTCAGAGGCTCAGTTGCCGTAGTAACTGACTCAGAGTTTGAGTTAAATCGCTTTCTGGAACTGAAAACTCCGGATTTCCCTCATCTCAGGCTTAACAAACTCAGACTTTTCACTAAACCCGCTTCGTGGAATACCCCTCTGAATGAAATTGGAGTCAACAACTTTGATGAAGCCGAGAGCTTCATCATGCATCTCCCCGGGGATGTATTCAGTCCCCCTCCAATTTGGCATTCAACTCTTATCACGCTACTGGGAGCCATGACCCACTGACTTTTGCGGTGTGGTCGACTGGCAAATGGAGATGGAGATGGATAGGTCTCGTCTGTCTGCTGGTGTTGTCTAATAAGCGCGCTGATAAACAGTGAGCAGGAGGATCAGAGCCAAGGCCTTCTATAATTACTTCTTCAATAATCATCCTATTTCACCCAGCGTCCCAGATCAATTTTACAAGAAGAAGCCTGGTGACTTACCAAGTCTCTTAATCTTACTTGATCTGAGGAAGCCACTGCATGTAAAGGCATGGCTGAGAAGTGCCGGAAAGCTTCGAGGAGGGAAGGAGAGAGGGAATATGTTGGTCCAAAGGTTCCATACATCCATCAGACCTCAAGTATGTCTGAGCTAATGCCCTCACCGTCAAAATTAAAGAACTGTGTGCTGAAACACAACCCAAATGTAGTTAATGCGAGCCAGTCAGGTGAGTGCTGAACAAAACCTTTATACAAAAGTCCAGACAGAAGTGCTGCAGAGCTATAAGAATATTATTAGGGCCCGAGCACCTTCAGTGCGATGGCCCTATTGTATCTGTAGGAATTTTTTTTCTTTCTTTCTTTCTTTCTTTCTTTCTTTCTTTCTTTCTTTCTTTCTTTCTTTCTTTCTTTCTTTCTTTCTTTCTTTCTTTCTTTCTTTCTTTCTTTCTTTCTTTCTTTCTTTCTTCTGACGAAAGGAGGGCCTTTTTGCCCCCCTAAACGTGCCCAAAAAGTCACCAAATTTTGCATGCAAGCCAGGCCTGGCGAAAAATTTGATATTTAATGGTTTGCATTAATGGGTGTGGCCTAATGGCTCAACAGCGCCCCCTAGAAAACTTTGTGCCTCAAGCCCCACGATACGATTTGACATACATGCACGAAAATCGGTACACACCTGTATCATGGCGCAACTTAAAGAAAAGTCTCTTGGCGTCATGCCCGAAACCGAACAGGATGTCGGCCATTTTGAATTAGTCTTGTCATTTTGGCGAAATTTATGCCATTCCTTCGGCAGTTAATACGGCCCGAACCGTAACGTGCCCCCACGTACGTGTTATACATCAAAATGTGCGTCTCCATCCTCCGACACCACGCATTACTTTTCTCTTTCAAAAGCGTTACCGTGGCGACGCTATAAGCCAAAAAAGCCCGCCCACCCTTCATCTGATTGGTTCAGACAGAAAAAACTTTGCGCCTCAAGCCCCATAATACGGTTTGACGTACATGAACGAAAATCGGTACACATCCTGCGACTACGCGCATTACTTTTCTCTTTCAAAAGTGTTACCGTGGCGACGCTAGACGCCAAAAAGCGCGCCCCCCTTCATCTGATTGGTCCATATTTGATAGTTCCCCAAAAGTCACCAAATTTTGCAAGCCAGGCCTGGCGATAAATTTGATATTTCATGGTTTGCATTAATGGGCGTGGCAAAATGGCTCAACAGCGCCCCCTAGAATACTTTTCTCTGCCATAACTTTGGAAAGGTTTTACATAAAGAGTCGTGGGTGGTGTCATGGGACTCGGTATTGAGTCCTTGACCATAATTGGTGAAAATTAGCCCCGCCCCTTCTTCTGATTGGTTGTCCCATTTCTCTGCCATAACTTTTGAATGGTTTGACATAGAGATTTCTGGGTGGTGTCATTGGACGCTGTATTGAGTCCTTGACCTTCATTGGCCTGAATTAGCCCCGCCCCTTCTTCTGATTGGTTGTCCCTATTTTCTGCTATAACTTTTGAATGGTTTCACATAGAGAGTTGTGGGCGGTGTCATGGGACTCTGTAATGAGTCCTTGAGCTTATTTGGCCTTAATTAGCCCCGCCCCTTCTTCTGATTGGTTGTCCCGATTTTCTGCTATATCTTTTGAATGGTTTGACATAGAGAGTCGTGGGTGGTGTCATTTCTGATATGCTTATGGGGGGCGGTGGCCATGAGTGCGAGGGCCCGTTCATCGCTGCTTGCAGCTTCAATTGTATTTACAACGCTAGAAGACGAATATTATTGCATTGACAGTAAAAAAATCCACCCAAAGTATCTTTATGGTTTAGTGATCTGACGCAATTCATACAGTTGGAGAAGATAAAATATACTCTCAGGGGGTCCAGGGACATGTTTCTCTCCGTCTGGGATCCGGTGTTACTGTATATCAGTAAACTTAGAACTGTGCCCACTTAGATACATAGGCATAGCAGCCACTTACACTGGTATTTTAAGATGTGATTAAATCCATATGAATCGTGTTTTGTTTAGTGCACAGCTTCAATGTTGATAGGCCATATTTTCCTTTTTATTTATGTGCATGTTAACTTGCTCTATTCATCGTTGGTCTATGTTGTTTTATTTGTTTTTGTTTTTTTCATTCAATTTTACAATTGTGTTGGTTAGGTGTCCAACCTGTTCAGGGGATGGGAGGGCAGGGGTGTTGAAATATAAAAATGAGCATTGTAATCCTTTTGTGTCAGTATCCATGTGCTGTGCATGTGCTCAATAATAAATAAAATTCCATCCATCTATCGTCCGCCGCTTTATCCGTTCCCGGGTCGCGGGGGCAGCAGCCTCAGCAGAGATGCCCAGACTTCCTTCACCCCAGACACTTCCTCCAGCTCCTCCGGGGGGAATCCGAGGCGTTCCCAGGCCAGCCGAGAGACATAGTCTCTCTAGCGTGTCCTGGGTCTGCCCCGGGGTCTCCTCCCGGTGGGACATGCCTGGAACACCTCCATAGGGAGGCGTCCAGGAGGCATCCGGTACAGATGCCCAAGCCACCTCAGCTGACTCCTCTCAATGTGAAGGAGCAGCGGCTACTGTGATTATCTGTCCCCCAAAACTGTGGAGTGTGTATGGAGGTGAGTGAGCGGGTGTGTATGTCTGTGTAACTGTGTGTGTGTAAAGTCAAAATTATGTTCTACCTGAACTGTAACTTGTAACGGGCTGGTCTAAGGGGTGCCAGTCAGAGTCACGTCTGACAAATAAAAATAACTTTCAACTCAAAAATAAACAGACCTTCAACCCGTACAACAATATGTGATAGTGCTCCAAAATAACCAACATACAATAAATAAGCAATTATTCAGACAAGACACAAGTTTCCGTTTGTTTCTTTGTATTTCAGTCCATTCCATATAATCCCGGAATTCCGGTCATTCCATTCCCGATCCCCGACTGTGTATTCCAGTATACAAAATTTAGATCCGGTCCGGGTTTTACCACGGATCCCCACCCTACGGGCAACCAGGAAACAGTGTCAGGTAAACACACCACACGGAGAAATGATTTTAAAGACATAATAAAACAAGACACTGTACCTCCCGTCAGCAAAGTCTGGTCAGTCTGGGGGACAGAGCAGTCATGGAGCTTGGAACTCTGTGGATTTCAGTAAGGCTTATTTTTACCGTGGGTTATAATTGAAAGATGCTCGTAACTGCTAGATGCTCAGGAGGTTCTTAACGTGGGCTTCAATGCACAATGGCTTTAAGGACAAGGACTTCCCGTAGCAGGTAAGCGCAATCAATAATAGTTGTGTCAATACTAGTTGTGTCTTTGGCTGTGTTTCACCGCAGGTCTGACAAGAGTGGATGGGTGTGTTTTGAAGTAATTTGCAGGGGTGTTGGCGTGTGCTCATTGGTTGCATGGAGAGGGGTGTGAACGGCTGGATTATTTAATGACGTCAGATCAGCTGGGTCGCTACAAACTACAGTGGAGGATGGAGGGCACAACCCCGCCACCCGAGAGACCAGAAGACGACAAGGAAGAAACCCGAACCCGGGCCACCAGCAGCCACACGGAGGACCAGAAGAGGACGGGAGGAAACTCCCCACCAGCAAGCCCCGCCCCCTCCCAGTGGTGACGGAGGGAAGCCCCGCCCCCTCCCAACAGGCAACAGAGGGAAGCCCCGGGCAGAGCCCCCATGACCACGGGAGGAGGTGACCTACAGTGATGGACCAGGACCCAGCCGAGCACCAGCCACCCGACATTTGCAGTTCATGCTGGCAAGAGGTCCTCACCCTCCAGGCCCACAACCCCCACCCGGCGAGAGGCCAGCCCGCCCGGAGAGACGGAGCCACCCCGACCGTCGACGCCGACGGGTGCACCTGCTCCTACGAAAGCGGGCCCCCCAGAACCAAAGGAACGCCCAGCTGCAAGGGCAGTCGGGAGGACCAGAGACGGGCCCGGAGAGAGGGAACCCCCCGACAAGGCGACACCCGTGTGGGCCCGACAACTGAGGGCCCCCAACCCAGGCATGCCCATACACAAACTTTAACTATAAATAAAAAATAAATACAAAATAGAAAGGCATTGCCTATTAAGCTGTAGACTGAAAGTTTAACTTCACTTAAGACAGACTATGTCACCTCACTTGGGAATGGAAAGATTCTTTTGAAAAATCCCCCTCAGATGCAACACTGGTCCCAGGGACACGCAGATATCACTTTGCCATGTGAGCCAAAAGAGGATAGTCCACCACCCCCCTACCAGACCAGAGGATTGTCCTTCAATCCTGCAGGTCTCATTGCCCTGTACCTTTTTGATCTCGTCTCCTGCCTGTTCTGCTAGAGTTTTCTGTTCTCTTTTCTCCTCACTTGGTTTATATACACTATATATCGATACATTTCCCCAAGGAGAGACTCCAAGGCGCTGGATTGCTTGGGGTTAGGTGCAGGAGGTTGGGGTTCCACCTTTTCCTCCATTCCATCAGCTTCATCATCAGCATTATTTTGCTGTGTGAGAAGGTAGAGAGCATGTGTATTGTATACAGTGGTGTGTGTGTTGCTCCTGAAGACGTGCTGGTGACTATGGTGTGTGTGTGTGTGTGTGTGTGTGTGTGTGTGTGTGTGTGTGTGTGTGTGTGTGTGTGTGTGTGTGTGTGTGTGTGCGTGCGTGCGTGCGTGCGTGCGTGCGTGCGTGCGTGCGTGCGTGCGTGCGTGCGTGCGTGCGTGCGTGCGTGCGTGCGTGCGTGCGTGCGTGCGTGCGTGCGTGCGTGCGTGCGTGCGTGCGTGCGTGCGTGCGTGCGTGCGTGCGTGCGTGCGTGCGTGCGTGCGTGCGTGCGTGCGTGCGTGCGTGCGTGCGTGCGTGCGTGCGTGCGTGCGTGCGTGCGTGCGTGCGTGCGTGCGTGCGTGCGTGCGTGCGTGCGTGCGTGTGTTTGTGTTTGTGAGATAGAAAGAGATTGGCTTGGATTTTTCCACAGGGCTTCTTTTTTTTACTTACATTACATGCTTATTCCTCCATAACAGCCACTGATTCAGTCTGGAGTCTGGAAAAGGTGCTCTCTCGCTCCTCCTTACTCAGGAATGGCAGGGCTTCCACAGCGTGGATCAACAGCTGAGGCAATTCAATTCAATTCAATTTTATTTATATAGCGTCTAATACAACAAAAGTTGTCTCCAGACGCTTTCCAGAGACCCAGAACATGACCCCCGAGCAATTATTACATAAACAATGGCAGGTAAAAACTCCCCTAGTGGGAGAAAAACCTTAAGCCAAACAGTGGCAAAAAACTCCCCTTTAGGAGGAAGAAACCTGGACCAGGACCTGGATCATAAGGGGGGACCCTCCTGCTGAAGGCCAGACTGGGGGGTCGGGGACGTCAACAGCACACAGCAGGCAGGTGGAAGCAGCAGCGGGATGACCAGAGGGGGGGCAGCAAGCAGGTGGAAGCAGCAACGGGATGACCGGGGGTGGGGACCGGAGACCAGCACGCATCTCTCGAAGCTCCGGCCCAATCAGCAAGCCCCAGGTTCGGTTCAGGGTCGGGGAAAAGTTGAGTTGGGGCAGGGCCAGGGAGAGGATTCTTGACGGACAAATCTCTCCCCCGCCTGACCGGGCCGTTACCCTGCCCCTCTCACTCCCACGCAACATGCAGCTTGTCCCTCTGGTTCACATATCTGACTGAATTTTAAATTTTATACATTTAAACTAATTTATACCATCATAAGTAGCCTGGTTAAAAAAAATATAGACAAACAAATCATGTTTTTAAAAAAACTCCCTTAGTGGGAGAAAACCCTTAAAGGAGATTGAGGCAGGATTTATGAAAAAAATGAGTATACGTTTTAAGTTTTCTAGTAATAATGTCAGATGAAGCGTTCCAAACCAAAACGAATGAGTCCTCTAGTGTATCTCTCCGTTGCCTTGAACAGGCTGTGTGCTGCAAAATGTGCTGCAATTCGGACTCCGAATTTCCCGCGCTGGGCGGCGGATGTGACGTCACATGACGCTGCATGCACGTTCTCCGTTCTCCCGTGCCGGCTTCGCTGTTGGCTGCAGTACCCCCGACGGCCGTCGTGGTGAAGGGTGGCGCTAATGAGTGTCATTTCTTAAAAGGAGCCTCATGATTCTTTAAGCCAAACAGTGACAAGGAAAAACTCCCCTTTAGGAGGGAAGAAACCTTGAGCAGGACCAGGCTCATAAGGGGGGGCCCTCCTGCCAGAGGCCAGCTGGGTAGAGCAGGAAAAAGTCGGCCTCACATGCCTCAAAATAGAGTTGCCAATTATCAAGGTCAGTTCCCAGCGGGTTTGTCGCTGAGTGGGGAAAAACGGTTATAGACGTGAAGCGAGTGGTGGTGTTCCGTGCGCCTCCTCCGAACCGTCACCCAGGATTACTGGCCAGTCAGGGCCAGGGTCAGGGTCAGGGATTACCGGATTATGGTTTAGTTGGCAGAAAAGGACCTCTAACTCACTGATCCTCGCCTCCAATCTTATGAATAAACGACACTTAAGACACTCACCGTCCTCGCTAAACATTTCACACACTGAGCAGTAAGATGTAGAAATGCTGGGAGAAGAGGAGTCCATGCTAAGAGGCTAACAGACAGAAAATATACTGGTGATTGGGGACAATGAAAGTTACAGAAGAGAAAATGTGCAAGTGCTCAATGAAAAACAGAAGTTTACCAGATAGAGACCAAAAAAGTTTGAAGGAATCAGTGCCCGCAACACCATGCAAATGGCAACAGACTGCAAACAACGAACAGGAAATGATGCAACAAAAACAGCACAAATGTGTCTCTTCTTGTCTAACATGAGCATCTTCACCTCACAGTAAAATGTGACTAAAACTAAGACAATGTTTGAAGGGTTTGATGAGCAAAAACACTAAAGTACAACGTAAGTGCCGTAGTTCAGGCACTTCTCCCTCTCCTCTCCTGAGGCAAACTGTGACTTAATTTCTAGTGGGCTGACAGTGCGACAAATCTTTCGTCGATTAGGAGGTTGAAGTGGAGAAGAGCCGGTGAATTGATCTGTTTGAGCTGCATCTTAGGTTCAGTCATCAAAAGAGTTTCAGACTTGTTTCAATTCTGAAAGAAGGATCAGTAATTCTCCTCCTTAATAAGAGGATACTGCAGCCCATATGTTGTGCCACACAGGTTAGCTTGGCTGTCCAGTTATCGAAGATTATTGATAATTTTATTCAAGAATTATTAATAATTAATAAAGTCGACTATTTATCAAATTGAATGATCAAAATGATAATTCTCGTAGGGGCACCACCCTGGGCCTTAACCAGGGAAATGATAACTTTTAACAGCAGAAAATCAGTCTCAGGGATTAGGATTATTCTGCAGAACAGTAAATTTTACTATCACTTACAGAATAACAATTGAAGGCGTGCAGTTCGAGCACTGACTCTGTTCAAACAATCAATGTGACCAAAATTGCATGAAACAACACAAACCACTCATTAAAAATCAATCAGAATCTTTTACATACGGGTCTCAAAGCAGATGTAAATAAATACCCAAAATAAATCCTGATGGCACACTACGATAAACATCAAACTATTAACTAACAAGAAAAACAACAACAATAAAATGAAACTTAAACGTTAAATGCATGGACGGTAAAAGGAATCAAAGCAATAATAAACATAATATCAAGAACATCTACAGTTCAAAACATGGCTGCCCAAGATGGCTGCGGTATTTTAAAGATGGCGGAGCCCCCTTTGGGCCACGTGCGATCAGACCAGATGGCAAACACAGCAGTAATCTCAGTTCGGAACACAGATTTAGCTCTGAAACGCTCCAAGTTACTGATAACCAGGGCTCACGACCAGAGCTTTATAACAGTGTTGAGATATGAAAGAGTCTCTACATTTCTTTCCACTTCTGTCTTTGTTTCAGAAGTTCAAATCTTTGGTTACGGACAGAAAGACCACTACCATCGAGAGTTATGAAATATAGCGTCTCTCCCAAGCCAAACAGAAGAGAATTCTACTTAATATCATGGAACACATGCATATTAGACAGTCTATAAAAACAGTTCAGTCTGTGCTGGGTTCTGTTGGAGGTCACACTAACATCTCACTTCTGACTTGTGTGTGCAGAGTCTTTAGTGATGGACATCGTGTGGTGTTATTTTGTGGTTACTGATATGGATGCGGACACTAGGGTGCTTGGACCTGTACAACATCAACAGGACATTAAGGGCTTTCATCAAACACGCTACGGGGCTAGAAGATATAGAAGTTGCCATAGATCAGGGGTCTGCAACCCAAAATATTGAAAGAGCCATATTGAACCAAAAACACAAACAACAAATATGTCTCGAGCCGCAAAAAATGAAGTCTTTTATCAGCCTTAGAATGAATGCAACACATGCTGCATGTTTCTATATTAGTTATAACTGGGGAAGATTTTTTTTTCATTATGCACTTCGAGAAAAAATTTGAAATGTCGAGAAAAAAGTCGAAATGTCGAGAAAAAAGTCGAAATGTCGAGAAAAAAGTCGAAATGTTGAGAAAAAAGTCAAAATTTTGAGAAAGAAAGAAAAGAAAAAAAAACAGAAAAAAGGAAAAAAAAGAAAAAAAAGAAGAAAAAAAGAAAGAAAAAAAAAAGGTCAAACATTTTTGAAAAAGCTCCAGGAGCCACTAGGGCGGCGCTAAAGAGCTGCATGCAGCTCTGGAGCCGCAGGTTGCCGACCCCTGCCATAGACTTAACACCACATGCTTTCTTCCATATGCCAATATCTTTAGCCAAACCACTGCAAAGCGTCTTTATGGATACCGATCCCAAAGTGGAGCAATCAAGGGCTTCTACAATAATCGATTTCTTTGATTGAGATAATTACTCGATATGGAATTGAAGCATGAATGCGTCATATGAAACCACATAAAAGCCACAGACAATCTCAGGTCTTTTTTAGCTCGGTAGTAAAGGATCATTTTTTACTGTAATGCCCCGTGCAGAAACTGCTGGGGGTAACTTTCATTGTCTGCTACATTGACTGAAGATCAGCATCACAGGTGGGTGGTATTCATACCTGCCAACACTCCCGATTTAAGCGGGAGTCTCCCGATTTTCAACCATTTCTCCCGCCCTGCTCCCGATTTGTAATTTCTCCCGTTTATCTCCCGATTTTAAAGTGAAATGAGTCAATGGTGTTTCACGTGTCGGGGTTCCTGCATGGATGTATTATATTAACGGGTTCCTGACAAACCTGGCAACCCAACCCAAAAGCACTGCCTACGTCCAAGCTCCGCCCCATGGAGCTGCTGCGATACGTCAATGTCGCCGCCACATTGGATGTGACAAGACTGCGCTGTAAACTAATACCAGTGAATGGACTTATTTTCATAAAGCGCCTTTCTACTAAGAAATTTACGTTTTACGTCTCATTTATTCATTCACACACGCACTAATATACTTGGGAAACAGTTAGGCACCAAATATAATATGTTTAATTTTCTCAGATGGCAAAAATAAGAACTTTATTGATCCCACAGTAATTCATGTTATATCAGCTATAGAGAACAAGGTAGTGCCGAAAAACAATATATCCCCCCTCACAAAAACAAGAAAAATAGAGAAATATATTCTCTCATCAGCAAAGCATTACATAAACATATTTTAAAAATTTCAAGTTACAAAATAACATATTTGAACCATTTTTCAGATTTTTTCAGTTATTTTATTGTTTGGAAAATGGTTAAAATATGTTATTTTGTTAAATATTCGTTTTGTTTGAGAAAATGCTTTGAAAAAAAGCTGAGGGAAGAATTGGAATCTGTCATCACTGATGAAGGCAATGGTCTGCATCCCTCACAGCAATGCAAGCTCAGAGAGCTCATTCAGCATGGTGGAAAAGATCCTCACAGAAAACACAATGAGTATGGATAATTCTAATCTTTGCGCACTCCTTTCTTGCAAGATAAACCATACCAGCCCTGGCCACAAGTATGTTCCTCCAAGAAAGTGATTGAAGCTGCAAAGTCTGACACCTACAATTACAACAGGTCCTTGGGTGACAAAGGGAACCTGGAAAATTCTACAAATATTGTATTTTATTGTTATTAATACTAAACTTAATTGGCTCCAAGAAGGCTGTAGAATCATTTTGGGAGGTACATTTTAGCACATTTCATTGTAGCTATGGATTTAAAGCTCATTAAAAGTCGCCTTGTTTATATCAGGGTGGGGATGTTGTGAGTGGAGCATTCCAACCGCTACCCCAGAAAATCTCCCTATTTTTCACAGCCCAATGTTGGCAGGTATGGTGGTATTAGCACCATTGCTTTGCAGCTAAAGACTCCTGGATCAAACCAACTTTACAACAGTTCTGAAGTTGTGCGATCAGCCCCCTTCTCTACATGACTGACATCAAGGTGTAGAAAAGGCAAGGCAAGCCAAGGCCAGTTTATTTGTATAGCACAATTCAACACAAGGTGATTCAAAGTGCTTTACATCAACATTAAAAGCGTTTAATTTGTTAAAAAGTAAGGGCAGTAGAGTACAGCAGCTACATCTCATTCTTACAATGGCAAGAATTACGTTTCTATCCGGTTAAAACGTACAAAGACCGGGTCAAATACAGTATTACAAAAGTAATCTGTGCCGATTCGTACGGTGAATGAGACCAATTTGACAATTCTACGTCCCAATGCTTGCCAGTATTTAATTTAAGAGTCGCTTCAGTAAACCGTAGCCTAATGTTTTTAGGCCTGATTTAAAGGAGCTGACAGTTGGAGCAGACCTCAGGTCTACAGGAAGTTTGTTCCACCGGTGAGGAGCAGAATAAGATGACCTAAGGGGTCTGGGAAAAACCCGCTGTACAACGTTTACCACTGGCAGATTGAAAACGTGGCTAATTTCAAGATGACTTAGCCGTGCTTAGAAGAGGCTAGCGCTGGAGCACTAATTATAGCAGCTCAGGAACTGAAAATAAAGCTATAGAGACCTGGGTCTAACACACCACAGTGGTACAGGCTGGGCAAAGTTGACCCTGAAACAATACAGCAGACAACAGCAGGCCATAAGATGCACAAAGGTCGATATAGCACACTGTCAAGCAGTGCTTCATTTGTAAATCATAAGGTGCCGGAAGGCAAAGTGCATATGAAAGCGCAGGGATGACGAGACGGGCACAGGTCCCGGAACGCATACAGAAAACGGTGTTATGAGAATAATTTACAATTATTTTAGGTAGTGATGCACCGAATGTTCGGTAACCGAAATTGTTCGTCCGAAAATAGCGGTGTTCGGTGGAATAAGTGGGGAAAAAAACGAACAATTAATAATGGCACGTTTAGATGACGCAATCAAACAGCAAACAGCTGGAGTGAGCGGCGTGCAGCGTTAAATGTCAAAGCGTCAGCATGTCAGATCATTACTTGGATGTGGGGAAAAAGCAGAGGACACGAGAAATGATCCAGGCTTGGTGATGGAGACGTACATGACGCACAGTAGAGAAAAGAGCCCGTACTACCGATGCGGTGGAGAACCCTCACTGTCTGATATGACGAGATCCTCCAAGAAAATAACCCAGATTTTTACAATTATTATACAAGGCTTCAAATTGCGGAGATCAGCCCCACCGCGACCCGATTAACTGGATTTGAACGGGAAAAAATGAAAAAGGATTATGAGAAAAAATACAATAAGTACAGTAGGGACAAATTGTGACTGGCGGGTATTTTACTGCACATTTATTTGATTTATGCAATGATGAAAAAATTGGCAAAATAAATGAAAAACTGCGAAGAACCATTGTTCGGTATTATTCGGTATTCAGTATTTATTATTATTTTTGGTTTTGGTTTTGGCCACAAATTTTCATTTTGGTGCATCACTAATTTTAGGCTATATTCTGCACTGCATTCACTTGAGAGAAAAAAAATCTGCTCTGTTTTTCTGAATTAACGAGATAATTATATCAGAATTCTGAGAACATTTTTAATGAAAAAAAAAAATCACTTTCCGTCTGAACAACCACAAAGTCCTGAGGTGCCTGCGTAAAGTCGACAAACTAATAACAATCCCATAACTTAAAGACAAGAGTATATCCCAATGTTTCAAACCAAAAGCAAAATGAAACTGGATTAAACTGGACAGGAACATGTTTGCTTCCATGAAATCCAGCTCTCAAGTGAATGACAGCTTCTTGCAAATTGTGAGGTATCTGGTTAATTCAGGAAAACAGAGCAGATTTTTTTTTTCATTAAAACTTTTCTCAGATTTCTGAGATAATTATCTCATTAATTCAGAAAAACAGAGCAGATTTTTTTTTTCATTAAAACTTTTCTCAGATTTCTGAGATAATTATCTTATTAATTCAGAAAAACAGCTGATTTTTTTTCATTAAAACTTTTCTCAGATTTCTGAGATAATTATCTCATTAATTCAGAAAAACAGCAGAATTATTTTTTTTCATTAAAACTTTTCTCGGAATTCTGAGATATTTAACTCTTTAAGTCAGAAAAACAGAGCAGATTTTTTTTAATTAAAAATGTTCTCTGAGTTCTGAGATAATTATCTTGTTAATTCAGAAAAACAGAACAGATTTTTTTTCTCAAGTTAACGCTTCCTTATAAGACATTAAAAAAGACATTAAAAAAAAAGTTCAGAGCTTACAATAAATAACACAAATCTTACATTATTATTATTATTTAAAGATTGGCAGTATGCTTACCATATTTAGTTGTCCAAAACACCCCACATCACGACCATGTCCGATTTCTCCTCCTCCTCTCTGTTTGGGGTTTCCCTGCGTGTGTCTGTGGCAGTTCTGTGTCCTTTGGCCACCCACGACCTCGCGTTTGGGACTGGATTGAATTTAGCCAGGGGGGGTCCAACAAGATTTAGGAAGAGTAAAGATGATATGGTGGATGTGAGCAGAGAGGCACGGTTAGGAGTGCAAATCAAGTTCATCTGAGAAAATCCGCGCTCACATTCAGCACTTGCTATAGGAATACTGTTGACAGCAACAAGTAACTCCATCAGTTCATCAGGGATGTCTTTTCCATCTGAGTCTCTGTACTTTCTGTAGGCCCGTATGACTGCGCAATGTTAAAGCGCTGACACAGCGACTCAATCTCCGTCTCTCCATAGAGCGCCCGTGCGCCCTCGGGCCAGTACTGCGCGTAAAGCACCTTCAACTCCCCAATGAACTTGTTCAATTTAATTCAATTCAATTCAATTTTATTTATATAGCGTCTAATACAACAAAAGTTGTCTCCAGACGCTTTCCAGAGACCCAGAACATGAACATAAACCCCCAAGCAATTATTACATAAACAATGGCAGGTAAAAACTCCCCTAGTGGGAGAAAAACCTTAAGCCAAACAGTGGCAAGAAAAACTCCCCTTTAGGTGGGAAGAAACCTGGACCAGGCTCATAAGGGGGGACCCTCCTGCCGAGGGCCAGACTGGGGGGTCGGGGACGTCGGCGGCACACAGCAGGCAGGTGGAAGCAGCAACGGGATGACCAGAGGGGGTGGGGACCGCAGGCAGGTGGAAGCAGCAACGGGATGACCGGGGGTGGGCACCGCAGGCAGGTGGAAGCAGCAGCGGGATGACCGGGGGTGGGGACCGCAGGCCAGCACGGAGCTCCCGAAGCTCCGGCCCAATCAGCAAGCCCCAGGTTAGATTCAGGGTCGGGGAAAGGTTGAGAAGGGGCAGGGCCAGGGAGATGAGTCTTGACGGACAAATCTCTCCCCCGCCTGACCGGGCCGTTGCCCTGCCCCTCTCACTCCCACGCTGCAGGTTCCGGTGTTGTGCATTCACTTGCTATATCCAGTTTTATCTGGCAACCGGCCTCCTTGAGATAACATACGGTCCTCCAAGTTCTTAGCCAGAGTTAGGAAAAACTGCTGCGGGTCGAGGGTTTTGTTGCTTGATCTCCTGACTTTTCTCTCCCTTTTGTTCTGCAGACTGATGCCTCGAACAGAGGGCTGGGGGACGTTTTGTCCCAGCAGCTGGAGGGGATGGACCGCCCCGTGCTATACATCAGCCGCAAGCTGTCGGAGAGGGAGGGGCGGTATAGCACGGTGGAGAAGGAGTGCCTCGCCATTCGGTGGGCGGTCGGGTCCCTGCTACTACCTGCTGGGACGCCCATTCACCCTCTGGTCGGATCATGCTCCCCTCCAGTGGCTCCACCGCATGAAAGATACCAAGGGGCGGATCACACGTTGGTATCTGGCTTTACAGCCCCCCCTGCAGCTCTGCTGAAGGTGCTGATGCACGTGTGCCTCGGAAAGAGAAGAAAAAAACGAAACGTCTCTTTCTCTCCACTTGGTGCTACAGTTTTATTTTAGGTATCCAAGAATATTTTATTGATTGCCTGGCGTCCGATGACCACAAATTTTATTTTTGTTTATTGTTTGCAGTCTTACAAAATAAAAGAACTGGAGAGAAATACAAAAAATAAAACTGAGGACCAAAAGAGAAGAAATCCTCAAACAAAATAATTTCTTCAGCCTCTCCTTTCTTCAGAATGTTAGCTATCTGTCTAGTTGTACAAGCTGAAACGTACTGCGAGGACAGAATAAACACTGTAATATAGCATACGTTACGTGTGCTGACGTTAACAAGCTAGCAGCGAGACATTTAATCATTATGGAAAGGCTACGTGATTAAAAAAAGAACAATATTTATTTATTATTTTTATAGAAATTATATGCATGCTTTATGGTTCTGTACACCGGTACAGAGGTTCTGGAAGGAGATTTGTGAGGATTTATCCACATGGATCAACTACAGAATCCCAGTGTGCCCCACGGTATGTATATTAGGTCACCTGGGAGACACTCAAATAGAACCTGATTGGACACACCGGGTTCTCACTGCCTTATGTATCGCAAAGAAAACCATTCTAGTAAATTGGAAAAAAAATCCAGTTTATGTATCAATCATTTTAGGAATCTTTTATCAGACCATATTAGTAGTGAGATAATGTCTGCCTCCACTGAACAACATTCGGCTGAATTGCACTCTCTGTGGTCCCCGATTATTGGCTTCGTTAACTAGTGGGGGCGGGGGGGTGGTGATCTCGTAGCCCTTGGGGTTGGGGGTCGGCTTGGGGGGTCTGGGGCGCCGGCCTCTGGTAGCCCCTGGGGGGCGGTGGGGGGGGCCGTGGGGCCCTGTCCCTGGCTGGTGGGGGCCTTGGGGGCCTGTGGGGGGGGGTTGCCTCATGGCGGTGGGGTGGCTGGGGGGGCTCGGGCGGGGGGCTGTGGCTTGGGCGTCTCCGGGTCTCCCGGGGGGGGCTGGGCTGTGGACGTGGGGGCCCCACTCGGAGGGCCCGGCCCTGCCTGGGTGGGGGGTGGCTGTCTGCGCTGGGGGGGCATTGCTGCCTTGGTCCTCCGTCGCTGGGCAGGGGCCGAGTGCCCCTGCGGATGTGGGGACTCCGTGACCCTTGGGGTGTCCGCCGGGGTGGCCTCGGGGGGGGGTGGCGCCGGGTCCGGGGATCAGGCCTCCCCTGACCGGGGGGTGCACGGGCGGGCGCGGCGGCGGGGTGAGCCATTCCCAGGTGTCTATGTCTTATGTTGTCAGTATGAATGGGAGGATGTTGGACCGTTTCCCCCTCCGTCTGGGGGCTCCGGCGGCGCCGGGGGCGCCCGTGGAGGTACGGTGGGGCCCTGGCCCGGCTCGGAGGGCCGGCCCCCGTCTACTGGATGGCCGGTGGGGGGGCGCGGGTGTCTTATCAGGGCCGGCTTTGCTGGTCCTGCTTCCTGGCTTCGGCCTCCGCTCCCCCTCCTTCCCCCCCTACACGATTCATACGCACATAGGCGAAGGGCAGGGGGTCCGGGTCGTGGGGGGCATTGTCCCGCGTGGCCCGGCACTCCCCGCCTCACGGTTTTAACAGCAAAATAGACACTGCACATTCAACACTTAATAAATACATTTGACAAGGACACGTAGTTCGGGAGGGGGCGGGTCGGTGTCAAATCGATACTTGGCCCTCCCCCTCCCTGTTTTTATGGCATTAATCACATGCACTCAACACCAGGGGCGGGAGGGGGTCCCACATCACCCGCGTTCCCTCACCGGCCTGGGATAGGTGGGTCGGGGTACCCGGGCCCGGCGGGGCTCGCCGTGCAGCCTGGGGCGCCTTCTGGCGGTGCTGGACCCCCCCGGGGAGGGGGAAACGGTGCGTGATTGTGTGTCTGTGTCGGTGAGAATGCGGTATGGAAGGGTCCTGCCATGGAGGATTTGAGCTTCCATTGGCAGGACATCAAAACTTAATAATTTATCAATATTATATTATACAAAGATGGTTATTATTATTATTATTATTATTATTATTATTATTATTATTATGTATAGTATATCATATTATTATTAGTATAGATATCGGATAGGTGAAAGGATGAATGAATGGGATGCCTGGGTCTGGGGCCCTCCGTTGTCGGGCCTGCACGTGTGTCCCCTTGTTGGGGGGTTCCCTCTCTCCGGGCCCGTCTCCGGTCCCCCCCGCTGCCTCTGCGGCGGGGCGCCCCTCTGGTCTTGGAGGGCCACTTTCGTGGGGGGCGGGTGTGCCTGCCCGCGTCGGCGGCCGGGGCGGCTCTGTCTCTCCGGGCGGGCTGGCCCTCTGCCGGGTGGGGGTCGTTGGCCTGAAGGGTGAGGGCCTCCTGGCCGCGTGTCCGGCCCGGACCGGGTGGCCGGGGATTGCCTGGGTCGCGGTCCGCTGCCGCAGGGTCCCTGGCTGCTTCTTCCCGCGCCGTGGGGGCCCCGCCCGCGGACCCCCTCGGCCGCTGCCGGGGGACGGGGGGGGGGGCTCGCAGGCGGTGGGTTGCCTCCCTCCTGCTTCTCCCCTCTGTGGGGTTGCTGGTGGCCTGGGTTCCGGGCTCTTCCGTGTCGGCCTCTGGTCTCGCGGGTGGCGGGGTTGCTCCCCCCCCTCCCCCACTATAGATACACTTCAGGTAGAGCTTTGTTTGGTTTATTACACACACACACACACACACACACACACACACACACACACACACACACACACACACACACACACACACACACACACACACACACACACACATGCATGATCATATACATACACACACACACACACATAGACATACACACTGGCTTGTTCACCTGCATGCTGGCTCTCTAGTTTTTGGGGTTAGGTAGCGGTAGCGGTAGCTTAGCTCAGACTGCCATCAGATCTCAAGATTTAGGTCGATTGCTGTTGTTGTTTTGGTTGGCTCCGTGCCGGTTTCGTGTTTTGTTTGTGGTTTTTTGTTGCAGATTTCCAGTGCGTGTTTCCATGTGTTCCTGCTTCCTGGATTGGCAGTGGATGTCGTCACCCCCGCCCCCCCCCCCAAAAAAAAAATCACTGGGTTTGTATGTGTATATTTATGTATGTGTACGCATATGTATGCGTATATATATGTATATATATTAAATATAGTAATAATGCACATGTGTATGCTTTTGGTTTCTCCCGTCATGGTATCAATCATTAATATGTGTGCAGACAAGGGAGAAAGAAAAAAAAAAAAAAAAAAAACAATAACAACACCTGTTTATGTTTTGTTTTATTTTAGGTATCCAAGAATATTTTATTGATTGCCTGGCGTCCGATGACCAAAAAAAAACGCAATTACAGGTCTCTAATTGAAGGGCCGAACTATCTCAGCTCCGGATGGGTCGGGCAAATTCTGCACCGCCATTTAGATGAGAATCGTGTCATTTTGAGGGGATCAGTGAGACACTCGCAGTCCATCCACTGTCGCCATGATGTGGACGTAACAGTGAGAAGGGAGGATGGCCAAGTTGTGCAAGTTAGTTGTAACTGCATGGCGAGCAGAGGGCGCTGCTGCAGCCACACCGCAGCTCTCCTCTACAAGGTGAGGGAGGCTGTCAGGCAGGGGCTGACTGGGATGTCCTGCATGGACCAGCTGTGTGCATGGAATAAGTCAACATGGAAAAATGTGGTACCAGACACAGTAACAAACATGCAGGGTCCTTCTGAAGCACCCAATACAAGTTTAAAAGTAGCATCAGAAAGATTCATGAATGATGCACAAGTCATACATCATCTTACCTCACCTGAGATGGCTGGCTTGGCCAGAATCCCTGGAACTATTTTAAATCACCTGTTGACTGCCACGCCACAGATGAGTGCAGAGACTAATGAACTTCCCAAAGATCATAAACATTGTGCTGAGCAAAAATGCAAACTGCAATTTAGTGTTTGAAAATATATGTCAAATGTGATAAAGATATGAGGGATCACATCAAAGAAAAAACAAAGGGCCAGAATTGTCATTTCTGGCAACACCAAAGAAAAATTAGAATAACAAGTAGCGAAGCATCAAAAGTGCCAAAGAAAAGAGACCCAGTCAATTGGATTGAAAGAAAACTAAATGGCAAGTTCATTGGAAACGAAGCAACTAAATATGGTCAAACATGTGAGCCTTTGGCCAGAAAATGGTTGGAGGATAACACAGGGAAAAACAGTGGTGACTACAGGTCTCATTGTGGATGAGGAAGAGAACTGGCTCGGTGCCAGCCTCGACGGACTCATTGACTCAGAGACAATACTGGAGATAAAGTGTCCTACTCAGAAAAAACTGGAGGCACACAATAGCAGCCTGGTACAAATGATCCAATCAAATAAATATGATGTAAGACACATCAATGGATCATATGTTCTGAGAGAGGCTGGACTGGGTTACTACTGTCAAGTACAAGTTGCAATGCATTGTGCAAAGAAAACAAAATGCAAATTCTTGGTAT
This sequence comes from Cololabis saira, assembly GCF_033807715.1. Lineage (NCBI taxonomy): Eukaryota > Metazoa > Chordata > Actinopteri > Beloniformes > Belonidae > Cololabis > Cololabis saira. Next base: position 98,361 of record NC_084608.1, on the reverse strand, counting down.
GGAGCCCCACTGAACACATCATTGTGGATGTTCCTTACAACAGGGAGTGGACAAAGGAAAAAATCTCCCACCTGAGGAAGGTTTACTTTGAACATGTCCTACCAGCAATAGCTACAAGAATAACACATGGGGTAATGAAAGTTTGTGGACTCAAGTAGTTTTACTCTGACTTTATAGTGGACTGCAGTGAATACAGAGCTGTAATTACAATGTTAATTGAATTGGAGGAAAAAAGGAAAACAATCTGTGAGAAAATGAACTAAGAAAAATATACTGTGAGAACAAGGACAAAATGATTGTAAGCAAAATGACAAATATTACTTTTGACACAAGGACAACATGTTTTACCCTACCAGGGATTACATTACTCAAAATGTTGAAACATTTTAACCTTCTAATTGCACGTTCCACATGGATTCTGACATTGGCCAGGCGGAGCATCTCTGTAACTTGATGCTCTGGGAGTTCTTTACAGCCACGTGTAAATGCTGGAAGAGCCAAAGTTACTCCTGGAGGCAGTTCATCCGTGATTGTAAATCCACGATCTGCCAAAATCTGATCACCGGGAATCAAATGGTCAACAAAACCACAGTTCTTTGTGATAAAAATATCACTGGCTCTGCCACCGAACAGTTTTGACACAAACATCACATAACCATTGGGGGCTATGCAATATAGAATTTTGTAGGTGTTATGATGTTTGTAGTTGCTGTAGGTTTGTAATCGTTTCCTGAGGTTCTTCGGCCGTTGTACAAATATTTCTGTGCAGTCTATGATGCATGTCGCTTCTGGATAGTTTTCACTAAAACACTGAGGTCTTATTCTTTTCAGAGTATCTTGAAATAACTTAGCAATAACTTTTTCTCTCATGAACTTTGCAAGTACTGGTCTCCACGTTGTGAAGATCTCACAGGCTGTGCTCAAGATCAAACCAAGACGAAGCCTCATTAGAACTAATAATAGTTGTTCATGGACTGCCAACTTCATACTTTTGGCTGTGGGAGAAAAGCAATGATGGTGTACAAAAGTTGCCAAAAACTGTCAATACCTAGGCCAGTGAAAAACTTTGAGCCTCTGTCATCCAGATCATAAGCTGACACTGAAGGTGCAGGATCAGTTTGTGTAGCACTGTCTTTTGTTGTCTTGAAGGAACAATAGTTATGATCTGTAGTATCTGGCCACTGAATGCCAACATCACATTTCTGCAGAGGTTGAGGGTTTTCCAAATTGGTGACATTAATTTCAGCTCCAGAATCCATTCCTTCATGTTCGTCATGTGATGTGTTGTCTGTTAAGGGCTCATGATGTCTTCTCTTTGGGGGTGGTCTTCCAGATGACAGCGCTGCTTTCTGAGGAAGCACATGGAAACAGAAAAATCTTTGAAAAACAGTCAAATACAAAACCAACATATTGGAGAGCAAATCAATTTGAATCTCTTAAATTTTTTATTGTGGAGGCAATTAATAAAACTGTTAGTTATTCAGAGAAAAATGTACACAAAAAACGTACACAATATCCCATATGCAATGAAGGGTATGGGTGTTCCTTCGTTGGTCTGCCATCAGGGAAGTGTATTCCACACACCATATAATTATTATGTAAAATATTGGTCACGACATTACTGCAGTGACCAAAATAACAAAAAACATAATTAAAATACTCTTTTTAAATAAATAATTTCAGCATTTTTTAATCAAGCTTCTTTATGAATCAGAGTTATCATCATTTTCATATCAATCATTTTAAATGTAATTCATTTCATTAGTGATCAGATAGGAACAAAAAAACAACAACACTAAACCCAACTATTAGAAAAATGTCGGACCAGATATCAGATAATCAGCTGATAATCACTGGACTTAATCACTGGACTTACAGTCGACAGTTGTCCAAGATGCGCCAAATTTCAAGATTTCAAGAAGATCTCCGACTCCGACAAATGACGTTAAATCTTTATAAAAAAAACATGAAATTCTTGTTATCTGCTCTGTAGATTAATAGCCTATATGTATATTATTATTTTATTTTATAATTTTTCTTTTTACTTTTTTATATCTTTTTTTTTTTTTTTTTTTTTTTTTTGTTCTTTTTTTTTTTTTTTTTACCTTGTCTGCACACATATTATTGATTGATACCATGACGGTAGAAACCAAAAGTGTATATATGTGCATTATTACTATATTTAATATATATACATATATATACGCACACATATGCGTACACATACATAAATATACACATACAAACCCAGTGTTTTTTTTTTGTTTTTTTTTTGGGGGGGGGGGGGGGGTGACGACATCCACTGCCAATCCAGGAAGCAGGAACACACGGAGACACACGTCAATCACTGGAAATCTGCAACAAAAAACCACAAACAAAGCACGAAACCGGCACGGAGCCAACCAAAACAATAACAGCAATCGACCTAAATCTTGAGATCTGATCGCAGTCTGAGCTAAGCTATCGCTACCGCTACCTAAACCCAAAAACTAGAGAGCCAGCATGCAGGTGAACAAGCCAGTGTGTATGTCTATGTGTGTGTGTGTGTGTGTGTATGTATATGATCATGCGTGTGTGTGTGTGTGTGTGTGTGTGTGTGTGTGTGTGTGTGTGTGTGTGTGTGTGTGTGTATGCATGTGACTAAGTGACTATATGTGTGTGTGTGTGTGTGTGTGTGTGTGTGTGTGTGTGTGTGTGTGTGTGTGTGTGTGTGTGTGTGTGTGTGTGTGTGTGTGTGTGTGTGATAAACCAAACAAAGCTCCACCTGAAGTGTATCTATAGTGGGGGAGGGGGGGGAGCAACCCCGCCACCCGCGAGACCAGAGGCCGACACGGAAGAGCCCGGAACCCAGGGCACCGGCAACCCCACAGAGGGGAGAAGTAGGAGGGAGGCAACCCACCGCCTGCGAGGCGCCCCCACCCCCGGCAGCGGCCGAGGGGGCCCGCGGGCGGGGCCCCCACGGCGCGGGAAGAAGCAGCCAGGGACCCTGCGGCGGCGGACCACGACCCAGGCAATCCCCGGCCACCCGGTCCGGGCCGGACACGCGGCCAGGAGGCCCTCACCCTTCAGGCCAACGACCCCCACCCGGCAGGGGGCCAGCCTGCCCGGAGAGACATGGGCAGGCGCACCCGTCCCCCACGAAAGTGGCCCTCCAAGACCAGAGGGGCGCCCCGCCGCAGAGGCAGCGGGGGGGACCGGAGACGGGCCCGGAGAGAGGGAACCCCCCAACAAGGCGACACCCGTGCAGGCCCGACAACGGAGGGCCCCAGACCCAGGCATCCCATTCATTCATCCATTCACCTATCCGATACCTATACTAATAATAATATAATATACTATACATAATAATAATACTACTAATAATACTACTAATATTAATAATAACCATCTTTGTATAATATAATATTCATAAATTATTAAGTTTTGATGTCCTGCCAATGGAGGCTCAAATCCTCCATGGCAGGACCCTTCCATACCGCATTCTCACCGACACAGACATACAATCACGCACCGTTTCCCCCTCCCCGGGGGGGTCCAGCACCGCCAGAAGGCACCCCAGGCTGCACGGCGGGCCCCGCCAGGCCCGGGTAACCCGACCCACCTGTCCCAGGCCGGTGAGGGAACGCGGGTGATGTGGGACCCCCTCCCGCCCCTGGTGTTGAGTGCGTGTGATTAATGCCATAAAAACAGGGAGGGGGGAGGGCCAAGTATCGATTGACACCGACCCCCCCCCCCCCTCCCGAACTACGTGTCCTTGTCAAATGTATTTATTAAGTGTTGAATGTGCAGTGTCTATTTTGCTGTTAAAACCGTGAGGCGGGGAGTGCCGGGCCACGCGGGACGGTGCCCCCCACGACCCGGACCCCCCGCCCTTTGCCTATGTGCGTATGAATCGTGTAGGGGGGGAAAGAGGGGGGGCGGAGGCCGAAGCCAGGAAACAGGACCAGCAAAGCCGGCCCTGATAAGACACCCGCGTCCCCCCACCGGCCATCCAGTAGACGGGGGGCGGCCCTCCGAGCCGGGCCAGGGCCCCACCGTACCTCCACGTGCGAGAGGTACCGGATCTGCCCAAATAAGTCCCGGAACATAGGCAGACCAAAACCAAATTAACCCCTGCTGTCAAGCAACAGCAACACCAAGAAGAAGGACAGGAAGATCGAAAAAAACAATCAGTTTAGTTTAGTTTAGTTTAGTTTAGAGTTTATTTACAAATAATTAAAAAACACAAATACAGATATTAATCAATCGAGGTTTGTAAAATGGGACTCCCCAGAAGCTACTGTAGCTTATGAATAGGGACCCAGTCACACAGCAGAACAACTATAAAATAGACAATTTCCTCGCAGAAATTTCGAGAGTGCCACGGCGGGCTGCTGCACATTTGGGTAACACTTTACAATAAGGGTCCCTTAATTAACGTTAGTTAATGCATTATTAAGCATTAATTAACAGTTTAATAATAGTTAAATAACCATTATTATGTATTACTTAACATTAATTAGCATATTAGTTAATGCATTAATAAACAGTTAATTAATGCCTACTGCTCAGAGTTAATTAATACATTAGTAAGCATTAATAAACGTTACATGATGTAATTATTTATCCTTATGTATGCATTACTTAGTATTAAGTAATACATTAGTTAATACATAAGTAAAACGTTAATAATGTCCCTAGTAATCATTTACTAATGGTGTTTATTTGGAGTGAATATGCATTAAGTAACAGCTACCTAATACATCTACTAATCATTCACTAATGGTGTACATGTTTACGGGATGGGCATTATTAAACAACTATTTAGAGTCTTAAGTAATCATTTCCTAATGGTGCTGTGTATGTTATCAGGTAGCTTACCTGACCTTATGAACGGTAACCTGACATAAACCTTAATAAATGTATAGGAGTGGCTCATAACCATTACTTAACCATTAGTAAAGGCTTGCTGGACCCTTATTGTAAAGTGTAACACATTTATCCCTTAGGTAACACATTATTAATGCTTAACTGCCTCATAACCATTACTTAACCATTAGTAAAGGCTTGCTGGACCCTTATTGTAAAGTGTAACACATTTATCCCTTAGGTAACACATTATTAATGCTTAACTGCCTCATAAGCATTACTTAACCATAATTAACCATTAGTAAAGGCTTGCTGGACCCTTATTGTAAAGTGTAACACATTTATCTCTTAAGTAACACATTATTAATGCTTAACTGCCTCATAAGCATTACTTAACCATAATTAACCATTAGTAAAGGCTTGCTGGACCCTTATTGTAAAGTGTAACACATTTATCTCTTAAGTAACACATTATTAATGCTTAACTGCCTCATAAGCATTACTTAACCATAATTAACCATTAGTAAAGGCTTGCTGGACCCTTATTGTAAAGTGTAACACATTTATCTCTTAAGTAACACATTATTAATGCTTAACTGCCTCATAAGCATTACTTGACCATAATTAACCATTAGTAAAGGCTTGCTGGACCCTTATTGTAAAGTGTAACACATTTATCCCTTAGGTAACACATTATTAATGCTTAACTGACTCATAAGCATTACTTAACCATAATTAACCATTAGTAAATTAAGCAATCACATATAAAGAAGTTTACACTTTTTATTTAAAACAAAATAAAACAGATTTTAAAAGATAACATTTGTTATATGTATACAACATATATATATACACATCTGTGATAACAGATACGTAACAACAATTCTCACAGAGGAGATCTTTGAACAAACATTATTTAGTAACATAATACAATAACACAGTATGATAGGCTACCCTCTGTTTATCCTCCCTGGAAATGTCTGCTCCCTTTTGACATGATGAGCTATGAGTGGCACCAGTTCCCTCCTCCCCCTCTTCTCCACCAAGCGAAGCACCGGCTTCCCTGGATGTCTTCGCCCTGGCCGCCTCCGCGTGCTTTGCACCCCCAGCATCCCGAACACCCACTTCCTCCGCTTCCAGCCCCCAGTCATCCTGCCCCTTCCATACTGTGTTTTGGGGGAAATGACAGAACAAGAAACAAGATTATTAACCTTGTGTCAGATACATTTATAATGTTAGCAGGAATAAAGTTGACAAATCTGATTAGACAAAGTAGAATGCAAGATTTCCATGGAATGGATGATTACTATAGCCAAATTTAAGAGTTTCTATAGGAATGATTCTGTCCCATTCTGTTTTTCATCACTATAAGCATGAACATTATAAATGATGGGCTGCTGTTTCAACTTGGCTTCTGTCGATCGGCAATCCAATCGTTTCACTGCGATTGAGAAGACAATCAACAATGTTTTTTTTTCTTGCCGATGTTATAAAACATACACATATGCTGCTACAGCTGTGTAGCGCCACACCCATTGTGCTCTGGCTCAGCTGATCGACACTCAGACAGCAGTTAGATCTTGCAGTTTTAAACTCTTTTTATACACACAAAGTACAGCCAAATACCAGGCTAAAAAATACAGTATAGGTCTCTACATGTGGATGGTGGACCAGAGCATGTGAGGGAAACAGAGCAGGTGAGAATTTTCTTGCTCCTTGCTCACAGACCTGTCCAAAAAAGCAGCGTTGTACACTTAAACCCAAACCTGGCATCGTCAGATTCCAGTATGAGTTCTGTTTCAGGTCTCTTCCCTCCCACAGTTTGAATAATAATTTAATCAATTACATACTTTTCGATAACAAACAGATCCAGCTAGAAAACAAGCTGGTTGTGGGTCAGGTATGGGTGGCCCTGGAGCTAAATTGGAGCGGGATGGAGCAGGAGCGCTGGTACAACTTTTAAAATAAAAATCTGCACCCTGCTCCCTGCTGGAGGCCACATATTTGCACTTCGCCACCAACTTTTACTGTTGCGCTTGTATTTGGTGCCTTTTGCATCTTCAATTGGTAAATGTCTTTGACATAACATTTAAACTCTTCTTTCTAAACATATTTCTGATAATTGCACATGATTTTGTAATGTTTTACCTCAAAATTCTGATCAAATGTTACATATTGAATCTTTGAATATACTAATTAATTTTTCCACATTGGTGATGTGGTTATAACTAGTCTCGTTTCCAAACTCTAATATTTCAAAATGATTGTCTGGGGATGTTCCGCCTCAATTTTGTAAAAATAGGCGGGTGTCTGGGTGGAAACGTTTTGTGAGTTTTAAAAAAAACAGTGTTGCAAAACCAACCAACAGTCTTTTAGGGTGGGCCTTTCGTTGCTAACATTGCTGACGTTTCTGGTAAGGTGTGTGCAAAGCAGAGCTAACCAAGCATTGGTTGAGGACGAAAGACTAACACAGATTTTCATTTAATTTCATTTACTTGTTCTGCCCATGGAAACATTCAAATTGTACCAAAGGAAATAGCAAACAATTGCATCTTTATCCATGTTCAGAAAGGAGCAGGAAAAAGAAAACTCTTATTTAACCTTTTTACCTATTTTACCTTTTCAAGGAAGCTGGTTGCAACCAGCGGTAGCACTTTTACAAAATCCTGCACTAACTTCCCCAGACATTCAAGTCTTGTCCAGTCTCGACCTGAACGTTGGGCATCACAAGACTAAGTCATAATTAGCAGCCTAACAATGTGTAGCAGTTAATATAAAAAGTTACTTTTCTTTTATGTCTGAAGTGACTCATCTATCACCACGAAATGCTCCTTCCCCCAATTCTCTGTCCTTCTCTATGATGCAGCCTCTCCATCGCTGTCACGCAGACCTCCCTTAGTTGCTTTGCCATTCTTGAAAGGGTTCTTGAGGATGCAGCAATGTTGTCCATCATGAAATCAAGCTGGCGAATAATAATAATAATTAAAGCTGCAAGCAGCGATGAACGGGCCCTCACACTCACGGCCACCGCCCCCCATAAGCATATCAGAAAAGACACCACCCACGACTTCCTATGTCAAACCGTTCAAAAGTTATAGCAGAAAAAAGGGACAACCAATCAGAAGAAGGGGCGGGGCTAATTCAGGCCAATGAAGGTCAAGGACTCCATACAGAATCTGATGACACCACCCAGGACTCTCTATGTCAAACCATTCCAATGTTATAGCAGAAAATCGGGACAACCAATCAGAAGAAGGGGCGGGGCTAATTAAGGCCAACGAAGCTTAAGGACTCATTACAGAGTCCCATGACCCCACCCACAACTTCCTATGTTAAACCATTCAAAAGTTATGGCAGATAAAAGTATTCTAGGGGGCGCTGTTGAGCCGTTAGGCAACGCCCATTAATGCAAACCATGAAATATCAAATTTATCGCCAAGTCTGGCTTGCATGCAAAATTTGGTGACTTTTGGAGACCTATCAAATATGGACCAATCACATGAAGGGGGGGCGCGCCTTTTGGCGTCTAGCGTCGCCACGGTAACACTTTTGAAAGAGAAAAGTAATGCGTGGTGTTGCAGCATGTAGACGCACATTTTGATGTATAACACATCTGGGTGCACGTTACGGTTCGGGCTGAATTAACTGCCGAAGGAATGGCATAAATTTCGCCAAAATGACACAATTTATTCAAAATGGCCGACATCCTGTTCGGTTTCGGCCATGGCTCCAAGAGACTTTTCTTTAAGTTGTTCCATAATACAGGTGTGTAGCGATTTTCGTGCATGTACATCAAACCGTATTGTGGGGCTTGAGGCACAAAGTTTTCCGGGGGGCGCTGTTGAGAAATTTTGCCACGCCCATTAATGCAAACCATGAAATATCAAATTTATCGCCAGGCCTGTCTTACATGCCAAATTTGGTGCCTTTTGGGGAACTATCAAATATGGACCAATCAGATGAAGGGGGGGTGCGCTTGTTGGCGACTAGCGTCGCCACGGTAACACATTTCAGAGAGAAAAGTAATGCGTGTAGTCGCAGGATGGAGACACACATTTTGATGTATAACACATCTGGGTTCACAATACGGTTCGGGCTGAATTAACTCTCGAAGGAATGGCATATATTGCTCCAAAATTACGCAATTAATTCAGAATGTTCAAAATGGCCGACTTCCTGTTCGGTTTCGGCCATGGCGCCAAGAGACTTTTCTTTTAGTTGCGACATGATACAGGAGTGTACCAATTTTCGTTCATGTACGTCAAACCGTATTATGGGGCTTGAGGCGCAAAGTTTTTTCTGTCTGAACCAACCAGATGAAGGGTGGGCGCGCTTTTTGGCGTCTAGCGTCGCCACGGTAACGCTTTTGAAAGAGAAAAGTAATGCGTGGTGTCGGAGGATGGAGACGAACATTTTGATGTATAACACACCTCGGTGCACGTTACGGTTCGGGCTGAATTAACTGCCGAAGGAATGGCATAAATTGCGCCAAAGTGACACGATTAATTCAAAATGGCCAACTTCCTGTTCGGTTTCGGGCATGACGCCAAGAGACTTTTCTTTAAGTTGTCCCATGATACAGGTGTGTACCGATTTTCGTGCATGTACGTCAAACCGTATCGTGGGGCTTGAGGCACAAAGTTTTCAAGGGGGCGCTGTTGAGCCATTTTGCCACGCCCATTAATGCAAACCATTAAATATCAAATTTTTCGCCAGGCCTGACTTGGGTGCAAAATTTGGTGACTTTTTGGGCATGTTAAGGGGGGCAAAAAGGCCATCACTTTGTCAGAAGAAAAAAAAAAATAATAATTAAAGCTGCAAGCAGCGATGAACGGGCCCTCGCACTCACGGCCACCGCCCCCCATAAGCATATCAGAAATGACACCACCCACGACTCTCTATGTCAAACCATTCAAAAGTTATAGCAGAAAAAAGGAACAACCAATCAGAAGAAGGGGCGGGGCTAATTCAGGCCAATGAAGGTCAAGGACTCCATACAGAGTCTGATGACACCACCCACGACTCTCTATGTCAAACCATTCAAAAGTTATGGCAGAAAATCGGGACAACCAATCAGAAGAAGGGGCGGGGCTAATTCAGGCCAATGAAGGTCAAGGACTCAATACCGAGTCCCATGACACCACCCACGACTCTTTATGTCAAACCATTCAAAAGTTATGGCAGAGAAAAGTATTCTAGGGGGCGCTGTTGAGCCGTTAGGCAACGCCCATTAATGCAAACCATGAAATATCAAATGTATCGCCAGGCCTGGCTTGCATGCAAAATTTGGTGACTTTTGGAGAACTATCAAATATGGACCAATCAGATGAAGGGGACGAGCGCTTTTTCGCGTCTAGCGTCGCCACGGTAACACTTTTGAAAGAGAGAAGTAATGTGCGTCGTAACAGGACAGAGACGAACATTTTGATGTAAAAAAAACACAAAAATTGCTGACAAAAATTTCGGCATATTGCCAGGCTTGAACTCCCAACCTCTGGCACCAAAGACCGCAATAATATGGCTGACCTAAGTCTCAGCTATTCCTTTCATTTGACCTACTGGCTTAGGACAGACCAACATAGCGATAAAATGTCTGGAACTTTTTTTTCCTAATTTTTTAAATATTTGTAAGTTATAAATATTAGTAAAACCCTACTATTTTAATTATTACTTTTTCTGTAACCATTCTGCCAAGGTTGTAACCGGGCTGAGCCGGGAATATTTCTGAGGTCACCACATTACAGGGAACTGATTGGTCGGGGGGCGGGGCCGTCATCACCCTACTCGCCACTGATTGGTCGGGGGGCGGGGCCGTCATCACCATACTCGCCACTGATTGGTCGGGGGGCGGGGCCGTCATCACCCTACTCGCCACTGATTGGTCAGGGGTCGGGCCGGTAGATGTTTGAATCAGGAAGCGGGAGTCAGCGCGAGAGCGACTGGCGGCTCGCGGCGATTTTATTATAAAAAAAGGACAACCAATCAGAAGAAGGGGCGGGGCTAATTCAGGCCAATGAAGGTCAAGGACTCCATAAAGAATCTGATGACACCACCCACGACTCTCTATGTCAAACCATTCAAAAGTTATAGCAGAAAATCGGGACAACCAATCAGAAGAAGGGGCGGGGCTAATTAAGGCCAACGAAGCTTAAGGACTCATTACAGAGTCCCATGACACCACCCACGACTCTCTATGTGAAACCATTCAAAAGTTATGGCAGAGAAAAGTATTCTAGGGGGCGCTGTTGAGCCGTTAGGCCACGCCCATTAATGCAAACCATGAAATATCAAATGTATCGCCAGGCCTGGCTTGCATGCCAAATTTGGTGACTTTTGGAGAACTATCAAATATGGACCAATCAGATGAAGGGTGGGTGCGCTTTTTCGCGTCTAGCATCGCCACAGTAACACTTTTGAAAGAGAAAAGTAATGCGTGTAGTCGCACGATGGAGACGCACATTTTGGTGTATAACACACCTGGGTGCACGTTACGGTTCGGGCTGAATTAACTGCCGAAGGAATGGCATAAATTGCGCCAAAATTACACAATTAATTCAAAATGGCTGACTTCCTGTTCGGTTTCGGCCATGGCTCCAAGAGACTTTTCTTTAAGTTGCGACATGATACAGGTGTGTACCGATTTCCGTGCATGTACGTCAAACCGTATTGTGGGGCTTGAGGCACAAAGTTTTCCGGGGGGCGCTGTTGAACCATTTTGCCACGCCCATTAATGCAAACCATGAAATATCAAATTTATCGCCAGGCCTGGCTTGCATGCCAAATTTGGTGCCTTTTGGGGAACTATCAAATATGGACCAATCAGATGAAGGGGGGGTGCGCTTGTTGGCGTCTAGCGTCGCCACAGTAACACTTTTGAAAGAGAAAAGTAATGCGTGTAGTCGCAGGATGGAGACGCACATTTTGATGTATAACACATCTGGGTTCACGATACGGTTCGGGCTGAATTAACTCTCGAAGGAATGGCATATATTGCTCCAAAATTACGCAATTAATTCAGAATGTTCAAAATGGCCGACTTCCTGTTCGGTTTCGGCCATGGCGCCAAGAGACTTTTCTTTTAGTTGCGACATGATAAAGGTGTGTACCGATTTTCGTTCAAGTACGTCAAACCGTATTATGGGGCTTGAGGCACAAAGTTTTTTCTGTTGAACCAATCAGATGAAGGGTGGGCGCGTTCTTTGGCGTCTAGCGCCGCCACGGTAACGCTTTTGAAAGAGAAAAGTAATGCGTGTTGTCGCAGGATGGAGACGCACATTTTGATGTATAACACACTTGGGGGCACGTTACGGTTCGGGCTGAATTAACTTTCGAAGGAATGGCATAAATTTTGCCAAAATGACACGATTAATTCAAAATGGCTGACTTCCTGTTCGGTTTCGGGCATGACGCCAAGAGACTTTTCCTTCAGTTGCGCCATGATACAGGTGTGTACCGATTTTCGTGCATGTACGTCAAACCGTATCGTGGGGCTTGAGGCACAAAGTTTTCAAGGGGGCGCTGTTGAGCCATTTTACCACGCCCATTAATGCAAACCATTAAATATCAAATTTTTCGCCAGGCCTGACTTCCATGCAAAATTTGGTGACTTTTTAGGCATGTTAAGGGGGGCAAAAAGGCCATCACTTTGTCAGAAGAAAAATAATAATAATAATTAAAGCTGCAAGCAGCGATGAACGGGCCCTCGCACTCACGGCCGCCGCCCCCCATAAGCATATCAGAAACGACACCACCCACGACTTCCTATGTCAAACCATTCAAAAGTTATAGCAGAAAAAAGGGACAACCAATCACAAGAAGGGGCGGGGCTAATTCAGGCCAATGAAGGTCAAGGACTCCATACAGAGTCTGATGACACCACCCACGACTCTCCATGTCAAACCATTCAAAAGTTATAGCAGGAAATAGGGACAACCAATCAAAAGAAGGGGCGGGGCTAATTTTCACCAATTATGGTCAAGGACTCAATACCGAGTCCCATGACACCACCCATGACTCTTTATGTCAAACCATTCAAAAGTTATGGCAGAGAAAAGTTTTCCGGGGGGCGCTGTTGAGCCATTTTGCCACGCCCATTAATGCAAACCATGAAATATCAAATTTATCACCAGGCCTGGCTTGCATGCAAAATTTGGTGACTTTTGGAGAACTATCAAATATGGACCAATCAGATTAAGGGGGCACGCTTTTTGGCGTCTAGCATCGCCACGGTAACACTTTTGAAAGAGAAAAGTAATGCGCGTAGTCGCAAGATGGAGACGCACATTTTGAGGTATATCACACCTGGATGCACGTTACGGTTCGGGCCGTATTAATTGCCGAAGGAATGGCATTAATTGCGCCAAAATTACACAATTAATTCAAAATGGCCGACTTCCTGTTCAATTTCGGCCATGGCGCCAAGAGACTTTTCTTTAAGTTGCGACATGATACAGGTGTGTACCGATTTTCGTTCATGTACGTCAAACCGTATTGTGGGGCTTGAGGCACAAAGTTTTTTCCCTCTGAACCAATCAGATGAAGGGTGGGCGCACTTTTTGGTGTCTAGCGTTGCCGCGGTAACGCTTTTAAATGAGAAAAGTAATGTGCGTCGTTGCAGGACAGGGACGCACATATTGATGTAGAAAAAAAAAAAATTGCTGACAAAAAAGTCTGGATACTGCGGGAATCGAACTCTGCTCTCTGACTCCAAAGACGGGAACGCTCTGGCTGAGCTAAGACTCAGCTTCTCATTTCAATTTGACCTACTGACTTAGGAGAGACCAACATATCGATATTTAGTAATGTAAGTCTGGAGCTGTTTTTTCTAATTTTTTTAAATATTTGTAAGTTATAAATATTAGTAAAACCCTACTATTTTAATTATTACTTTTTCTGTAACCATTCTGCCAAGGTTGTAACCGGGCTGAGCTGGGAATATTTCTGACGTCACCACATTACAGGGAGCTGATTGGTCGGGGGGCGGGGCCGTCATCACCCTACTCGCCACTGATTGGTCGGGGGGCGGGGCCGTCATCACCCTACTCGTCACCGATTGGTCGGGGGGCGGGGCCGTCATCACCCTCCGCGCCACTGATTGGTCGGGAGGCGGGGCCGTCATCACCCTACTCGCCACCGATTGGTCGGGGGGCGGGGCCGGCAGACGTTTGAATCAGGAAGCGGGAGTCAGCGCGAGAGCGACTGGCGGCTCGTGGCGATTTTATTATAAAAAAGGGACAACCAATCAGAAGAAGGGGCGGGGCTAATTCAGGCCAAAGAAGCTCAAGGACTCATTGCAGAGTCCCTTGACACCACCTACGACTTCCTATGTCAAACCATTCAAAGTTTATAGCAGAAAAAAGGGACAACCAATCAGAAGAAGGGGCGGGGCTAATTCAGGCCAATGAAGGTCAAGGACTCCATACAGAATCTGATGACACCACCCACGACTCTCTATGTCAAACCATTCAAAAGTTATGGCAGAGAAAAGTATTCAAGGTGGCGCTGTTGAGCCGTTAGGCCACGCCCATTAATGCAAACCATGAAATATAAAATTTATCACCAGGCCTGGCTTGCATGCAAAATTTGGTGACTTTTGGAGAACTATCAAATATGGACCAATCACATGAAGGGGGGGCGCGCCTTTTGGCGTCTAGCGTCGCCACGGTAACACTTTTGAAAGAGAAAAGTAATGCGTGGTGTCGCAGGATGGAGACGCACATTTTGATGTATAACACACCTGGGTGCACGATACGGTTCGGGCTGAATTAACTCTCGAAGGAATGGCATAAATTTCGCCAAAATGACACAATTTATTCAAAATGGCCGACATCCTGTTCGGTTTTGGCCATGGCTCCAAGAGACTTTTCTTTAAGTTGTGCCATGATACAGGTGTGTAGCGATTTTCGTGCATGTACGTCAAACCGTATTGTGGGGCTTGAGGCACAAAGTTTTCCGGGGGGCGCTGTTGAGCCGTTAGGCCACGCCCATTAATGCAAACCATGAAATATCAAATTTATCGCCAGGCCTGGCTTGCATGCCAAATTTGGTGCCTTTTGGGGAACTATCAAATATGGACCAATCAGATGAAGGGGGGGTGCGCTTGTTGGCGTCTAGCGTCGCCACGGTAACACTTTCGAAAGAGAAAAGTAATGCGTGTAGTCGCAGGATGGAGACGCACATTTTGATGTATAACACACCTGGGTTCACGATACGGTTCGGGCTGAATTAACTCTCGAAGAATGGTATATATTGCTCCAAAATTACGCAATTAATTCAGAATGTTCAAAATGGCCGACTTCCTGTTCGGTTTCGGCCATGGCGCCAAGAGACTTTTCTTTTAGTTGCGACATGATACAGATGTGTACCAATTTTCGTTCATGTACGTCAAACCGTATTATGGGGCTTGAGGCGCAAAGTTTTTTCTGTCTGAACCAACCAGATGAAGGGTGGGCGCGCTTTTTGGCGTCTAGCGTCGCCACGGTAACGCTTTTGAAAGAGAAAAGTAATGCGTGTGGTCGCAGGAGGGAGACGCACATTTTGATGTATAACACACCTGGGTGCACGTTACGGTTCGGGCTGAATTAACTGCCGAAGGAATGGCATAAATTGCGCCAAAGTGACACGATTAATTCAAAATGGCCGACTTCCTGTTCGGTTTCGGGCATGACGGCAAGAGACTTTTCTTTAAGTTGTCCCATGATACAGGTGTGTACCGATTTTCGTGCATGTACGTCAAACCGTATCGTGGGGCTTGAGGCACAAAGTTTTCAAGGGGGCGCTGTTGAGCCATTTTGCCACGCCCATTAATGCAAACCATTAAATATCAAATTTTTCGCCAGGCCTGACTTGGGTGCAAAATTTGGTGACTTTTTGGGCATGTTAAGGGGGGCAAAAAGGCCTTCACTTTGTCAGAAGAAAAATAATAATAATAATTAAAGCTGCAAGCAGCGATGAACGGGCCCTCGCACTCACGTCCACCGCCCCCCATAAGCATATCAGAAATGACAGCAGCCACGACTTCCTATGTCAAACCATTCAAAAGTTATAGCAGAAAAAAGGGACAACCAATCAGAAGAAGGGGCGGGGCTAATTCTGGCCAATGAAGGTCAAGGACTCCATACAGAATCTTATGACACCACCCACGACTCTCTATGTCAAACCATTCCAAAGTTATAGCAGAAAATCGGGACAACCAATCAGAAGAAGGGGCGGGGCTAATTAAGGCCAACGAAGCTTAAGGACTCATTACAGAGTCCCATGACACCACCCACAACTCTCTATGTCAAACCATTCAAAAGTTATGGCAGATAAAAGTATTCTAGGGGGCGCTGTTGAACCGTTAGCCACGCCCATTAATTGCAAACCATGAAATATCAAATTTATTGCCAAGCCTGGCTTGCATGCAAAATTTGGTGACTTTTGGAGAACTATCAAATATGGACCAATCACATGAAGGGGGGGCCCGCCTTTTGGCGTCTAGCGTCGCCACGGTAACACTTTTGAAAGAGAAAAGTAATGCGTGTTGTCACAGGACGGAGACGCACATTTTGATGTATAACACACCTGGGTGCACATTACGGTTCGGGCTGAATTAACTGCCGAAGGAATGGCATAAATTTCGCCAAAATGACACAATTTATTCAAAATGGCCGACATCCTGTTCGGTTTCGGCCATGGCTCCAAGAGACTTTTCTTTAAGTTGTGCCATGATACAGGTGTGTAGCGATTTTCGTGCATGTACGTCAAACCTTATTGTGGGGCTTAGGCACAAAGTTTTTTGGGGGGCGCTGTTGAGCCATTTTGCCACGCCCATTAATGCAAACCATGAAATATCAAATTTATCGCCAGGCCTGGCTTGCATGCCAAATTTGGTGCCTTTTGGGGAACTATCAAATATGGACCAATCAGATGAAGGGGGGGTGCGCTTGTTGGCGTCTAGCGTCGCCACGGTAACACTTTTGAAAGAGAAAAGTAATGCGTGTAGTCGCAGGATGGAGACGCACATTTTGATGTATAACACACCTGGGTGCACGTTACGGTTCGGGCTGAATTAACTGCCGAAGGAATGGCATAAATTGCGCCAAAGTGACACGATTAATTCAAAATGGCCGACTTCCTGTTCGGTTTCGGGCATGACGCCAAGAGACTTTTCTTTAAGTTGTCCCATGATACAGGTGTGTACCGATTTTTGTGCATGTACGTCAAACCGTATCGTGGGGCTTGAGGCACAAAGTTTTCAAGGGGGCGCTGTTGAGCCATATTACCACGCCCATTAATGCAAACCATTAAATATCAAATTTTTCGCCAGGCCTGACTTGGGTGCAAAATTTGGTGACTTTTTGGGGATGTTAAGGGGGGCAAAAAGGCCATCACTTTGTCAGAAGAAAAAAAAAATAATAATAATAATAAAAATTCCTGCAAATACAATAGGGCCTTCGCACTGCAAGTGCTCGGGCCCTAATAATAATAATAATTAAAGCTGCAAGCAGCGATGAACGGGCCCTCGCACTCACGGCCGCCGCCCCCCATAAGCATATCAGAAATGACACCACCCACGACTTCCTATGTCAAACCATTCAAAAGTTATAGCAGAAAAAAGGGACAACCAATCACAAGAAGGGGCGGGGCTAATTCAGGCCAATGAAGGTCAAGGACTCCATACAGAGTCTGATGACACCACCCACGACTCTCCATGTCAAACCATTCAAAAGTTATAGCAGGAAATAGGGACAACCAATTTAAAGAAGGGGCGGGGCTAATTTTCACCAATTATTTTCAAGGACTCAATACCGAGTCCCATGACACCACCCATGACTCTTTATGTCAAACCATTCAAAAGTTATGGCAGAGAAAAGTTTTCCGGGGGGTGCTGTTGAGCCATTTTGCCACGCCCATTAATGCAAACCATGA
Organism: Cololabis saira; assembly: GCF_033807715.1. Lineage (NCBI taxonomy): Eukaryota > Metazoa > Chordata > Actinopteri > Beloniformes > Belonidae > Cololabis > Cololabis saira. The sequence goes on along the minus strand of NC_084608.1, from coordinate 80,604 downwards.
AATATCAAATTTATCACCAGGCCTGGCTTGCATGCAAAATTTGGTGACTTTTGGAGAACTATCAAATATGGACCAATCAGATTAAGGGGGCACGCTTTTTGGCGTCTAGCATCGCCACGGTAACACTTTTGAAAGAGAAAAGTAATGCGCGTAGTCGCAAGATGGAGACGCACATTTTGAGGTATAAGTCACCTGGATGCACGTTACGGTTCGGGCCGTATTAATTGCCGAAGGAATGGCATTAATTGCGCCAAAATTACACAATTAATTCAAAATGGCCGACTTCCTGTTCAATTTCGGCCATGGCGCCAAGAGACTTTTCTTTAAGTTGCGACATGATACAGGTGTGTACCGATTTTCGTTCATGTACGTCAAACCGTATTATGGGGCTTGAGGCTCAAAGTTTTTTCCCTCTGAACCAATCAGATGAAGGGTGGGCGCACTTTTTGGTGTCTAGCGTTGCCGCGGTAACGCTTTTAAATGAGAAAAGTAATGTGCGTCGTTGCAGGACAGGGACGCACATATTGATGTAGAAAAAAAAAATTGCTGACAAAAAAGTCTGAATACTGCGGGAATCGAACTCTGATCTCTGACTCCAAAGACGGGAACGATCTGGCTGAGCTAAGACTCAGCTTCTCATTTCTATTTGACCTACTGACTTAGGAGAGACCAACATATCGATATTTAGTAATGTAAGTCTGGAGCTGTTTTTTCTAATTTTTTTAAATATTTGTAAGTTATAAATATTAGTAAAACCCTACTATTTTAATTATTACTTTTTCTGTAACCATTCTGCCAAGGTTGTAACCGGGCTGAGCTGGGAATATTTCTGACGTCACCACATTACAGGGAGCTGATTGGTCGGGGGGCGGGGCCGTCATCACCCTACTCGCCACTGATTGGTCGGGGGGCGGGGCCGTCATCACCCTACTCGCCACCGATTGGTCGGGGGGCGGGGCCGGCAGACGTTTGAATCAGGAAGCGGGAGTCAGCGCGAGAGCGACTGGCGGCTCGTGGCGATTTTATTATAAAAAAGGGACAACCAATCAGAAGAAGGGGCGGGGCTAATTCAGGCCAAAGAAGCTCAAGGACTCATTGCAGAGTAGCTTGACACCACCTACGACTTCCTATGTCAAACCATTCAAAGTTTATAGCAGAAAAAAGGGACAACCAATCAGAAGAAGGGGCGGGGCTAATTAAGGCCAACGAAGCTTAAGGACTCATTACAGAGTCCCATGACACCACCCACAACTTCCTATGTCAAACCATTCAAAAGTTATGGCAGATAAATGTATTCTAGGGGGCGCTGTTGAGCCGTCAGGCCACGCCCATTAATGCAAACCATGAAATATCAAATGTATCGCCAAGTCTGGCTTGTATGCAAAATTTGGTGACTTTTGGAGAACTATCAAATATGGACCAATCAGATGAAGGGGGGCGCGCCTTTTAGCGTTTAGCGTCGCCACGGTAACACTTTTGAAAGAGAAAATTAATGCGTGGTGTCGCAGGATGTAGACACACATTTTGATGTATAACACACCTGGGTGCACGTTACGGTTCGGGCTGAATTAACTGCCGAAGGAATGGCATAAATTTCGCCAAAATGACACAATTTATTCAAAATGGCCGACATCCTGTTCGGTTTCGGCCATGGCGCCAAGAGACTTTTCTTTAAGTTGTGCCATGATACAGGTGTGTAGCGATTTTCGTGCATGTACGTCAAACCGTATTGTGGGGCTTGAGGCACAAAGTTTTCCGGGGGGCGCTGTTGAGCCATTTTGCCATGCCCATTAATGCAAACCATGAAATATCAAATTTATCGCCAGGCCTGGCTTGCGTGCCAAATTTGGTGCCTTTTGGGGAACTATCAAATATGGACCAATCAGATGAAGGGGGAGTGCGCTTGTTGGCGTCTAGCGTCGCCACGGTAAAACTTTTCAAAGAGAAAAGTAATGCGTGTAGTCGCAGGATGGAGACGCACATTTTGATGTATAACACATCTGGGTTCACGATACGGTTCGGGCTGAATTAACTCTCGAAGGAATGGCATATATTGCTCCAAAATTACACAATTAATTCAGAATGTTCAAAATGGCCGACTTCCTGTTCGGTTTCGGCCATGGCGCGAAGAGACTTTTCTTTTAGTTGCGACATGATACAGGTGTGTACCGATTTTCGTTTATGTACGTCAAACCGTATTATGGGGCTTGAGGCACAAAGTTTTTTCTGTCGAACCAATCAGATGAACGGTGGGCGCGCTTTTTGGCATCTAGCGCCGCCACGGTAACGCTTTTGAAAGAGAAAAGTAATGCGTGTTGTCGCAGGATGGAAACGCACATTTTGACGTATAACACACTTGGGGGCACGTTACGGTTCGGGCTGAATTAACTTTCGAAGGAATGGCATAAATTTCGCCAAAATGACACGACTAATTCAAAATGGCCGACTTCCTGTTCGGTTTTGGGCATGACCCCAAGAGACTTTTCTTTAAGTTGTCCCTTGATACAGGTGTGTACCGATTTTCGTGCATGTACGTCAAACCGTATCGTGGGGCTTGAGGCACAAAGTTTTCAAGGGGGCGCTGTTGAGCCATTTTGCTACGCCCATTAATGCAAACCATTAAATATCAAATTTTTCGCCAGGCCTGACTTGGGTGCAAAATTTGGTGACTTTTTGGGCATGTTAAGGGGGGCAAAAAGGCCATCACTTTGTCAGAAGAAAAATAATAATAATAATTAAAGCTGCAAGCAGCGATGAACGGGCCCTCGCACTCACGGCCACCGCCCCCCATAAGCATATCAGAAAAGACACCACCCACGACTTCCTATGTCAAACCATTCAAAAGTTATAGCAGAAAAAAGGGACAACCAATCAGAAGAAGGGGCGGGGCTAATTCAGGCCAATGAAGGTCAAGGACACAATACAGCATCTGATGACACCATCCACGACTCTTTATGTCAAACCATTCCAAAGTTATAGCAGAAAATCGGGACAACCAATCAGAAGAAGGGGCGGGGCTAATTAAGGCCAACGAAGCTTAAGAACTCATTACAGAGTCCCATGATAACACCTACGACTCCCTATGTCAAACCATTAAAAAGTTATAGCAGAAAAAAAGGACAACCAATCAGAAGAAGGGGCGGGGCTAATTCAGGCCAATGAAGTTCAAGGACTCCATAAAGAATCTGATGACACCACCCAGGACTCTCTATGTCAAACCATTCCAATGTTATAGCAGAAAATCGGGACAACCAATCAGAAGAAGGGGTGGGGCTAATTAAGGCCAACGAAGCTTAAGGACTCATTACAGAGTCCCATGACACCACCCACAACTTCCTATGTCAAACCATTCAAAAGTTATGGCAGATAAAAGTATTCTAGGGGGCGCTGTTGAGCCGTTAGGCCACGCCCATTAATGCAAACCATGAAATATCAAATTTATCGCCAAGTCTGGCTTGCATGCAAAATTTGGTGACTATCAAATATGGACCAATCAGATGAAGGGGGGGCGCGCCTTTTGGCGTCTAGCGTCGCCACGGTAACACTTTTGAAAGAGAAAAGTAATGCGTGTAGTCGCAGGATGTAGACGCACATTTTGATGTATAACACACCTGGGTGCACGTTACGGTTCGGGCTGAATTAACTGCCGAAGGAATGGCATACATTTCGCCAAAATGACACAATTTATTCAAATGGCCGACATCCTGTTCGGTTTCGGCCATGGCTCCAAGAGACTTTTCTTTAAGTTGTGCCATGATACAGGTGTGTAGCGATTTTCGTGCATGTACGTCAAACCGTATTGTGGGGCTTGAGGCACAAAGTTTTCTGGGGGGCGCTGTTGAGCCATTTTGCCACGCCCATTAATGCAAACCATGAAATATCAAATTTATCGCCAGGCCTGGCTTGCATGCCAAATATGGTGCCTTTTGGGGAACTATCAAATATGGACCAATCAGATGAAGGGGGGGTGCGCTTGTTGGCGTCTAGCGTCGCCACAGTAACACTTTTGAAAGAGAAAAGTAATGCGTGTAGTCGCAGGATGGAGACGCACATTTTGATGTATAACACATCTGGGTTCACAATACGGTTCGGGCTGAATTAATTCTCGAAGGAATGGCATATATTGCTCCAAAATTACGCAATTAATTCAGAATGTTCAAAATGGCCGACTTCCTGTTCGGTTTCGGCCATGGCGCCAAGAGACTTTTCTTTTAGTTGCGACATGATACAGGAGTGTACCAATTTTCGTGCATGTACGTCAAACCGTATTATGGGGCTTGAGGCGCAAAGTTTTTTCTGTCTGAACCAACCAGATGAAGGGTGGGCACGCTTTTTGGCGTCTAGCGTCGCCACGGTAATGCTTTTGGAAGAGAAAAGTAATGCGTGTGGTCGCAGGAGGGAGACGCACTTTTTGATGTATAATACACCTGGGTGCACGTTACGGTTCGGGCTGAATTAACTGCCGAAGGAATGGCATAAATTGCGCCAAAGTGACACGATTAATTCAAAATGGCCGACTTCCTGTTCGGTTTCGGGCATGACGGCAAGAGACTTTTCTTTAAGTTGTCCCATGATACAGGTGTGTACCGATTTTCGTGCATGTACGTCAAACCATATCGTGGGGCTTGAGGCACAAAGTTTTCAAGGGGGCGCTGTTGAGCCATTTTGCCACGCCCAAAATGCAAACCATTAAATATCAAATTTTTCGCCAGGCCTGACTTGGGTGCAAAATTTGGTGACTTTTTGGGCATGTTAAGGGGGGCAAAAAGGCCATCACTTTGTCAGAAGAAAAATAATAATAATAATTAAAGCTGCAAGCAGCGATGAACGGGCCCTCGCACTCACGGCCACCGCCCCCCATAAGCATATCAGAAACGACACCACCCACGACTTCCTATGTCAAACCATTCAAAAGTTATAGCAGAAAAAAGGGACAACCAATCAGAAGAAGGGGTGGGGCTAATTCAGGCCAATGAAGGTCAAGGACTCCATACAGAATCTGATGACACCACCCACGACTCTCTATGTCAAACCATTCCAAAGTTATAGCAGAAAATCGGGACAACCAATCAGAAGAAGGGGCGGGGCTAATTTGCACCAATTATGGTCAAGGACTCAATACCGAGTCCGATGACACCACCCACGACTCTATGTCAAACCATTCAAAAGTTATAGCAGAAAAAAGTATTCTAGGGGGCGCTGTTGAGCCATTAGGCCACGCCCATTCATGCAAACCATGAAATATCAAATTTATCACCAGGCCTGGCTTGGTGCAAAATTTGGTGACTTTTGGAGAACTATCAAATATGGACCAATCAGATGAAGGGGGCGCACTTTTTGGCGTCGAGTGTTGCCACGTTAACGCTTTTGAATGAGAAAAGTAATGCGCGTCGTCGCAGGAAGGAGACGCACATGTTGATGTAAAAAAAAAACATAAATTGCTGACAATAATCTTTGCATTGAGCTGGGATCGATCCCACGATCTCCCACACGAAAGACGGCGACATTAACGCTGAGCCACGAATCAGCTTGGCTATTTTCTGACTGACTGACTTAGGAGATACCAACATAGCGATGTAATCTGAGTCCCGAATTGTTTTTTCGTAATTTTTAAAATATTTGTAAGATATAAATATTAGTAAAACCCCACTATTTGTTCTTATGTGAATAGCATGTTCCAGTCTTTACTTCCTAGACACACACACTGCATGGAAGGGAGCGTTTGATTTATTGTTCACGTAACATTACTTTTATTTTTTCACAACCAAACCACGCACTTTATTTATGTCATTTGCACCGGGCAAGGACAAAAAATAAATGATTCCACCAAAATTCCAGAGATTTTTGTGGTTGGCTGACACATTACCATCATATTTCAAATATGTCAAACCATTCAAAAGTTATAGTCAGAAAATATGGACAACCAATAAGAAGAAGGGGCGGGGCTAATTCAGGCCAACGAAGCTTAAGAACTCATTACAGAGTCCCTTTACACCACCCACGACTTCCTATGTCAAACCATTAAAAAGTTATAGCAGAAAAAAGGGACAACCAATCAGAAGAAGGGGCGGGGCTAATTCAGGCCAATGAAGGTCAAGGACTCCATAAAGAATCTGATGACACCACCCACGACTTCTTATGTCAAACCATTCAAAAGTTATGGCAGAGAAAAGTTTTCTAGGGGGCGCTGTTGAGCCGTTAGGCCACGCCCATTAATGCAAACCATGAAATATCACATTTATCACCAAGTCTGGCTTGCATGCAAAATTTGGTGACTTTTGGGAAACTATCAAATATGGACCAATCAGATGAAGGGGGGGCGCGCTTTTTGGCGTCTAGCGTCGCCACGGTAACACTTTTGAAAGAGAAAAGTAATGCGCATAGTCGCAGGATGGAGACGCACATTTTGATGTATAACACATCTGGGTTCACGATACGGTTCGGTCCGTATTAATTCTCGAAGGAATGGCATATATTGCTCCAAAATTACGTGATTAATTAAGAATGTTCAAAATGGCCGACTTCCTGTTCGGTTTAGGCCATGGCGCCAAGAGACTTTTCTTTAAGTAGCGACATGATAAAGATGTGTACCGATTTTCGTTCATGTACGTCAAACCGTATTCTGGGGCTTGAGGCGCAAAGTTTTTTCTGTCTGAACCAATCAGATAATGGGTGGGCGCGCTTTTTGGCGTCTAGCGTCGCCACGGTAACGCTTTTGAGAGAGAAAAGTAATGCGTGGTGTCGGAGGATGGAGACGCACATTTTGATGTATAACACACATGGGGGCTCGTTACGGTTCGGGCCGTATTAACTGCCGAAGGAATGGCATAAATTTCGCCAAAATGACACGATTAATTCAAAATGGCCGACATCCTGTTCGGTTTCGGGCATGACTCCAGGAGACTTTTCTTTAAGTTGTGCAATGATACAGGTGTGTACTGATTTTCGTGCATGTAGGTCAAACCGTATCGTGGGGCTTGAGGCACAAAGTTTTCCGGGGGGCGCTGTTGAGCCATTTTGCCACGCCCATTAATGCAAACCATAAAATATCAAATTTTTCGCCAGGCCTGGTTTGCGTGCAAAATTTGGTGACTTTTTGGGCACGTTTAGGGGGGCAAAAAGGCCTTCCTTTCGTCAGAAAAATAATAATAATAATAATTAAAGCTGCAAGCAGCGATGAACGGGCCCTCGCACTCACGGCCACCGCCCCCCCATAAGCATATCAGAAATGACACCACCCAAGACTTCCTGTGTCAAACCATTCAAAAGTTATAGCAGAAAAAAGGGACAACCAATCAGAAGAAGGGGCGGGGCTAATTCAGGCCAATGAAGGTCAATGACTCATTACAGAGTCTGATGACACCACCCACAACTTCCTATGTCAAACCATTCAAAAGTTATAGCAGAAAAAAGGGACAACCAATCAGAAGAAGGGGCGGGGCTAATTCAGGCCAATGAAGGTCAAGGACTCCATACAGAATCTGATGACACCACCCACGACTCTCTATGTCAAACCATTCCAAAGTTATAGCAGAAAATCGGGACAACCAATCAGAAGAAGGGGCGGGGCTAATTAAGGCCAACGAAGCTTAAGGACTCATTACAGAATCCCATGACACCACCCACAACTTCCTATGTCAAACCATTCAAAAGTTATGGCAGAGAAAAGTATTCTAGGGGGCGCTGTTGAGCCGTTAGGCCATGCCCATTAATGCAAACCATGAAATATCAAATTTATCGCCAAGTCTGTCTTGCATGCAAAATTTGGTGACTTTTGGAGAACTATCAAATATGGACCAATCAGATTTCAAAATGGCCGACTTCCTGTTCGGTTTCGGCCATGGCGCCAAGAGACTTTTCTTTAAGTTGCGCCATGATACAGGTGTGTACCGATTGTGGTGCATGTACGTCAAACCGTATCGTGGGGCTTGAGGCACAAAGTTTTCAAGGGGGCGCTGTTGAGCCATTTTGCCACGGCCATTAATACAAACCATGAAATATAAATTTATCGCCAGGCCTGCCTTGCATGCAAAATTTGGTGACTTTTGGGGAACTATCAAATATGGACCAATCAAATGAAGGGTGGCACGCTTTTTGGCGTCTAGCGTCGCCACGGTAACACTTTTGAAAGAGAAAAGTAATGCGCGTAGTCGCAGGATAGAGACGCACATTTTGATGTATAACACATCTGGGTTCATGATACGGTTCGGGCCGTATTAATTCTCGAAGGAATGGCATATATTGCTCCAAAATTACGTGATTCATTCAGAATGTTCAAAATGGCCGACTTCCTGTTCGGTTTCGACCATGGTGCCAAGAGACTTTTCTGTAAGTTGCAACATGATACAAGTGTGTACCGACTTTCGTTCATGTACGTCAAACCGTGTTATGGGGCTTGAGGCGCAAAGTTTTTTCTGTCGGAACCAATCAGATTAAGGGTGGGCTGGCTTTTTGGCGTCTAGCGTCGCCACGGTAATGCTTTTGAAAGAGAAAAGTAATGCGTGGTGTCAGAGGATGGAGACGCACATTTTGATGTATAACACACCTGGGTGCACGTTACGGTTCGGGCCGTATTAACTGCCGAAGGAATGGCATAAATTTCGCCAAAATGACACAACTAATTCAAAATGGCCGACATCCTGTTCGGTTTCGGGCATGACGCCAAGAGACTTTTCTTTAAGTTACGTCATGATACAGGCGTGTACCGATTTTCGTGCATGTACGTCAAACCGTATCGTGGGGCTTGAGGCACAAAGTTTTCTAGGGGGCGCTGTTGAGCCATTTTGCCACGCCCATTAATGCAAACCATTAAATATCAAATTTTTCACCAGGCCTGGCTTGGGTGCAAAATTTGGTGACTTTTTGGGCACGTTTAGGGGGGCAAAAAGGCCCTCCTTTCGTCAGAAAAATAATAAGAATAATAAAAAAAATACAAATAATTCCTACAGATACAATAGGGCCTTCGCACTGAAGGTGCTCGGGCCCTAAAAATTCCTGCAAATACAATAGGGCCTTCGCACTGCAAGTGCTCGGGCCCTAATAAAAATTCCTGCAAATACAATAGGGCCTTCGCACTGCAAGTGCTCGGGCCCTAATAATAATTAAAGCTGCAAGCAGCGATGAACGGGCCCTCGCACTCACGGCCACCGCCCCCATAAGCATATCAGAAATGACACCACCCACGACCTCCTATGTCAAACCATTCAAAAGATATAGCAGAAAAAAGGGACAACCAATCAGAAGAAGGGGCGGGGCTAATTCAGGCCAATGAAGGTCAAGGACTCCATACAGAATCTGATGACACCACCCATGACTCTTTATGTCAAACCATTCAAAAGTTATGGCAGAGAAAAGTTTTCCGGGGGGTGGTGTTGAGCCATTTTGCCACGCATTAATGCAAACCATGAAATATCAAATTTATCACCAGGCCTGGCTTGCATGCAAAATTTGGTGACTTTTGGAGAACTATCAAATATGGACCAATCAGATTAAGGGGGCACGCTTTTTGGCGTCTAGCATCGCCACGGTAACACTTTTGAAAGAGAAAAGTAATGCCCGTAGTCGCAAGATGGAGACGCACATTTTGAGGTATAAGTCACCTGGATGCACGTTACGGTTCGGGCCGTATTAATTGCCGAAGGAATGGCATTAATTGCGCCAAAATTACACAATTAATTCAAAATGGCCGACTTCCTGTTCAATTTCGGCCATGGCGCCAAGAGACTTTTCTTTAAGTTGCGACATGATACAGGTGTGTACCGATTTTCGTTCATGTACGTCAAACCGTATTATGGGGCTTGAGGCTCAAAGTTTTTTCCCTCTGAACCAATCAGATGAAGGGTGGGCGCACTTTTTGGTGTCTACCGTTGCCGCGGTAACGCTTTTAAATGAGAAAAGTAATGTGCGTCGTTGCAGGACAGGGACGCACATATTGATGTAGAAAAAAAAAATTGCTGACAAAAAAGTCTGGATACTGCGGGAATCGAACTCTGATATCTGACTCCAAAGACGGGAACGCTCTGGCTGAGCTAAGACGCAGCTTCTCATTTCTACTTGACCTACTGACTTAGGAGAGACCAACATATCGATATTTAGTAATGTAAGTCTGGAGCTGTTTTTTCTAATTTTTTTAAATATTTGTAAGTTATAAATATTAGTAAAACCCTACTATTTTAATTATTACTTTTTCTGTAACCATTCTGCCAAGGTTGTAACCGGGCTTAGCTGGGAATATTTCTGACGTCACCACATTACAGGGAGCTGATTGGTCGGGGGGCGGGGCCGTCATCACCCTACTCGCCACCGATTGGTCGGGGGGCGGGGCCGTCATCACCCTCCGCGCCACTGATTGGTCGGGAGGCGGGGCCGTCATCACCCTACTCGCCACCGATTGGTCGGGGGGCGGGGCCGGCAGACGTTTGAATCAGGAAGCGGGAGTCAGCGCGAGAGCGACTGGCGGCTCTTGGCGATTTTATTATAAAAAAGGGACAACCAATCAGAAGAAGGGGCGGGGCTAATTCAGGCCAAAGAAGCTCAAGGACTCATTGCAGAGTCCCTTGACACCACCTACGACTTCCTATGTCAAACCATTCAAAGTTTATAGCAGAAAAAAGGGACAACCAATCAGAAGAAGGGGCGGGGCTAATTCAGGCCAATGAAGGTCAAGGACTCCATACAGAATCTGATGACACCACCCACGAATCTCTATGTAAAACCATTCAAAAGTTATGGCAGAGAAAAGTATTCAAGGTGGCGCTGTTGAGCCGTTAGGCCACGCCCATTAATGCAAACCATGAAATATAAAATTTATCACCAGGCCTGGCTTGCATGCAAAATTTGGTGACTTTTGGAGAACTATCAAATATGGACCAATCACATGAAGGGGGGGCGCGCCTTTTGGCGTCTAGCGTCGCCACGGTAACACTTTTGAAAGAGAAAAGTAATGCGTGGTGTCGCAGGATGTAGACGCACATTTTGATGTATAACACACCTGGGTGCACGATACGGTTCGGGCTGAATTAACTCTCGAAGGAATGGCATAGATTTCGCCAAAATGACACAATTTATTCAAAATAGCCGACATCCTGTTCGGTTTTGGCCATGGCTCCAAGAGACTTTTCTTTAAGTTGTGCCATGATACAGGTGTGTAGCAATTTTCGTGCATGTACGTCAAACCGTATTGTGGGGCTTGAGGCACAAAGTTTTCCGGGGGGCGCTGTTGAGCCATTTTGCCACGCCCATTAATGCAAACCATGAAATATCAAATTTATCACCAGGCCTGGCTTGCATGCCAAATTTGGTGCCTTTTGGGGAACTATCAAATATGGACCAATCAGATGAAGGGGGGGTGCGCTTGTTGGCGTCTAGCGTCGCCACGGTAACACTTTCGAAAGAGAAAAGTAATGCGTGTAGTCGCAGGATGGAGACGCACATTTTGATGTATAACACATCTGGGTTCACGATACGGTTCGGGCTGAATTAACTCTCGAAGAATGGCATATATTGCTCCAAAATTACGCAATTAATTCAGAATGTTCAAAATGGCCGACTTCCTGTTCGGTTTCGGCCATGGCGCCAAGAGACTTTTCTTTTAGTTGCGACATGATGCAGGAGTGTACCAATTTTCGTTCATGTACGTCAAACCGTATTATGGGGCTTGAGGCGCAAAGTTTTTTCTGTCTGAACCAACCAGATGAAGGGTGGGCGCGCTTTTTGGCGTCTAGCGTCGCCACGGTAACGCTTTTGAAAGAGAAAAGTAATGCGTGTGGTCGCAGGAGGGAGACGCACATTTTGATGTATAACACACCTGGGTGCACGTTACGGTTCGGGCTGAATTAACTGCCGAAGGAATGGCATAAATTGCGCCAAAGTGACACGATTAATTCAAAATGGCCGACTTCCTGTTCGGTTTCGGGCATGACGGCAAGAGACTTTTCTTTAAGTTGTCCCATGATACAGGTGTGTACCGATTTTCGTGCATGTACGTCAAACCGTATCGTGGGGCTTGAGGCACAAAGTTTTCAAGGGGGCGCTGTTGAGCCATTTTGCCACGCCCATTAATGCAAACCATTAAATATCAAATTTTTCGCCAGGCCTGACTTGGGTGCAAAATTTGGTGACTTTTTGGGCATGTTAAGGGGGGCAAAAAGGCCATCACTTTGTCAGAAGAAAAATAATAATAATAATTAAAGCTGCAAGCAGCAATGAACGGGCCCTCGCACTCACGTCAACCGCCCCCCATAAGCATATCAGAAATGACACCACCCACGACTTCCTATGTCAAACCCTTCAAAAGTTATAGCAGAAAAAAGGGACGACCTGTCAGAAGAAGGGGCGGGGCTAATTCAGGGCAAAGAAGATCAAGGACTCATTACAGAGTCCCATGACACCACCCACGACTCTCTATGTCAAAACATTCAAAAGTTATAGCAGAAAATAGGGACAACCAATCAGAAAAAGGGACTGGGCTAATTGTCACCAATTATGGTCAAGGACTCAATGCCGAGTCCCATGACACCACCCACGACTCTCTATGTCAAACCTTTCAAAAGTTATGGCAGAAAAAAGTATTCTAGGGGGCGCTGTTGAGCCGTGAGGACACGCCCATTAATGCAAACCATGAAAAAAAAAATCAGATCACTCAAATGAACGACGATCATACAGTACAGCTGTATCTCATGGTCCAGAATGTATGATATTATATTAATCTATTATACCATATTATATTACATGTTGTTATTTCATATTAGCGTACCCAGTAATATAGCATATTGTATTATTGCATTGTATGTTGCTTCATTTCATATATTTTTGACTGTATTATATTGTAAAATTATATATCATAGCGATTGCATTATTATATAATTTCAATTTATAACACTAATATACAATTCCTCACACACACACTCCTTCCAAATGTTTCTTTTTTTTCTCCATTATGACAATTGTATGCTGTCATCCGTTATGTTTTTTGTTTTTAAGCTTGTTATGTCTGTTATTCAAACATATTAATACATTCATTAATATGCTATACTGTATTTTGTATTGTGTATATTGTGTGTGTGTGTGTGTGTGTGTGTGTGTGTGTGTGTGTGTGTGTGTGTGTGTGTGTATATATATATATATATATATATATATATATATGTGTGTGTGTGTGTGTGTGTGTATACCTGAAGTGTGACTACCTGCAGAACGTATTTTAGCATGAAAGCTTGCATATTTAACGTACATCAAGCATCCTGTATCATAGCTACATGTCTGCCGTTTGTAACAAAGCAAACCGCGTGAAAATCGGTTGAAAATCAAGTGAGTTATAGTTATTTTACTTATGCAGACACCTCCTTCCACAATAGAAGTGAACGCTCTAGAGTTAAAGCGATACCGATCCAAGATGGCGGCCACGCCCGACGTTCTCAGGCAGTCACTGCGGCGCCTCGACCAAGATGGCGGCCGCGCTGAACATCAGCCCCTCCCCCCGCGGGAGCTGCGCGCGCAAACTCCACTCAAATTCAAAAGTTATGGCAGAAAATCGGGACAACCAATCAGAAGAAGGGGAAAGAGAAAAGTAATGTGCGTCGTCACAGGACAGAGACGAACATTTTGATGTAAAAAAAACACAAAAATTGCTGACAAAAATTTTAGCATATCAAGCCAGGCTTGAACTCTCGACCTCTGGCAGCAAAGACCGCAATAATCTGGCTGGGCTAAGTCTCAGCTATTACCTTTTATTTGACCTACTGGCTTAGGACAGACAAACATAGCGATAAAATGTCTGGAACTTTTTTTTCCTAATTTTTTAAATATTTGTAAGTTATAAATATTAGTAAAACCCTACTATTTAAATTATTACTTTTTCTGTAACCATTCTGCCAAGGTTGTAACCGGGCTGAGCCGGGAATATTTCTGAAGTCACCACATTACAGGGAGCTGATTGGTCGGGGGGCGGGGCCGTCATCACCCTACTCGCCACTGATTGGTCGGGGGGCGGGGCCGTCATCACCCTGCTCGCCACTGATTGGTCGGGGGGCGGGGCCGCCATCACCCTACTCGCCACTGATTGGTCAGGGGGCGGGGCCGGCAGAATCAGGAAGCGGGAGTCAGCGCGAGAGCGACTGGCGGCTCGCGGCAATTTTATTATAAAAAAAGGACAACCAATCAGAAGAAGGGGCGGGGCTAATTCAGGCCAATGAAGTTCAAGGACTCCATAAAGAATCGGATGACACCACCCACGACTCTCTATGTCAAACCATTCAAAAGTTATAGCAGAAAATCGGGACAACCAATCAGAAGAAGGGGCGGGGCTAATTAAGGCCAACGAAGCTTAAGGACTCATTACAGAGTCCCATGACACCACCCACGACTCTCTATGTGAAACCATTCAAAAGTTATGGCAGAGAAAAGTATTCTAGGGGGCGCTGTTGAGCCGTTAGGCCACGCCCATTAATGCAAACCATGAAATATCACATTTATCGCCAGGCCTGGCTTGCATGCAAATTTTGGTGACTTTTGGAGAACTATCAAATATGGACCAATCAGATGAAGGGTGGGTGCGCTTTTTTGCGTCTAGCGTCGCCACGGTAACACTTTTGAAAGAGAAAAGTAATGCGTGGTGTCGCACGATGGAGACGCACATTTTGGTGTATAACACACCTGGGTGCACGTTACGGTTCGGGCTGAATTAACTGCCGAAGGAATGGCATAAATTGTGCCAAAATTACACAATTAATTCAAAATGGCTGACTTCCTGTTCGGTTTCGGCCATGGCTCCAAGAGACTTTTCTTTAAGTTGCGACATGATACAGGTGTGTACCGATTTTCGTGCATGTACGTCAAACCGTATTGTGGGGCTTGAGGCACAAAGTTTTCCGGGGGGCGCTGTTGAGCCATTTTGCCACGCCCATTAATGCAAACCATGAAATATCAAATTTATCGCCAGGCCTGGCTTGCATGCCAAATTTGGTGCCTTTTGGGGAACTATCAAATATGGACCAATCAGATGAAGGGGGGGTGCGCTTGTTGGCGTCTAGCATCGCCACGGTAACACTTTCGAAAGAGAAAAGTAATGCGTGTAGTCGCAGGATGGAGACGCACATTTTGATGTATAACACATCTGGGTTCACGATACGGTTCGGGCTGAATTAACTCTCGAAGGAATGGCATATATTGCTCCAAAATTACGCAATTAATTCAGAATGTTCAAAATGGCCGACTTCCTGTTCGGTTTCGGCCATGGCGCCAAGAGACTTTTCTTTTAGTTGCGACATGATACAGGTGTGTACCGATTTTCGTTCATGTACGTCAAACCGTATTATGGGGCTTGAGGCACAAAGTTTTTTCTGTTGAACCAATCAGATGAAGGGTGGGCGCGCTTTTTGGCGTCTAGCGCCGCCACGGTAACGCTTTTGAAAGAGAAAAGTAATGCGTGTTGTCGCAGGATGGAGACGCACATTTTGATGTATAACACACTTGGGGGCACGTTACGGTTCGGGCTGAATTAACTTTCGAAGGAATGGCATAAATTTCGCCAAAATGACACGACTAATTCAAAATGGCCGACATCCTGTTCGGTTTCGGGCATGACCCCAAGAGACTTTTGTTTAAGTTGTCCCATGATACAGGTGTGTACCGATTTTCGTGCATGTACGTCAAACCGTATCGTGGGGCTTGAGGCACAAAGTTTTCAAGGGGGCGCTGTTGAGCCATTTTGCCACGCCCATTAATGCAAACCTTTAAATATCAAATTTTTCGCCAGGCCTGACTAGGGTGCAAAATTTGGTGACTTTTTGGGCATGTTAAGGGGGGCAAAAAGGCCTTCACTTTGTCAGGAAAATAATAATAATAATAATAATAAAAATTCCTGCAAATACAATAGGGCCTTCGCTCTGAAGGTGCTCGGGCCCTAATTAAAGCTGCAAGCAGCGATGAACGGGCCCTCGCACTCACGTCCACCGCCCCCCATAAGCATATCAGAAATGACAGCAGCCACGACTTCCTATGTCAAACCATTCAAAAGTTATAGCAGAAAAAAGGGACAACCAATCAGAAGAAGGGGCGGGGCTAATTCTGGCCAATGAAGGTCAAGGACTCCATACAGAATCTTATGACACCACCCACGACTCTCTATGTCAAACCATTCCAAAGTTATAGCAGAAAATCGGGACAACCAATCAGAAGAAGGGGCGGGGCTAATTAAGGCCAACGAAGCTTAAGGACTCATTACAGAGTCCCATGACACCACCCACAACTCTCTATGTCAAACCATTCAAAAGTTATGGCAGATAAAAGTATTCTAGGGGGCGCTGTTGAACCGTTAGCCACGCCCATTAATTGCAAACCATGAAATATCAAATTTATTGCCAAGCCTGGCTTGCATGCAAAATTTGGTGACTTTTGGAGAACTATCAAATATGGACCAATCACATGAAGGGGGGGCCCGCCTTTTGGCGTCTAGCGTCGCCACGGTAACACTTTTGAAAGAGAAAAGTAATGCGTGTTGTCACAGGACGGAGACGCACATTTTGATGTATAACACACCTGGGTGCACATTACGGTTCGGGCTGAATTAACTGCCGAAGGAATGGCATAAATTTCGCCAAAATGACACAATTTATTCAAAATGGCCGACATCCTGTTCGGTTTCGGCCATGGCTCCAAGAGACTTTTCTTTAAGTTGTGCCATGATACAGGTGTGTAGCGATTTTCGTGCATGTACGTCAAACCTTATTGTGGGGCTTAGGCACAAAGTTTTTTGGGGGGCGCTGTTGAGCCATTTTGCCACGCCCATTAATGCAAACCATGAAATATCAAATTTATCGCCAGGCCTGGCTTGCATGCCAAATTTGGTGCCTTTTGGGGAACTATCAAATATGGACCAATCAGATGAAGGGGGGGTGCGCTTGTTGGCGTCTAGCGTCGCCACGGTAACACTTTTGAAAGAGAAAAGTAATGCGTGTAGTCGCAGGATGGAGACGCACATTTTGATGTATAACACACCTGGGTGCACGTTACGGTTCGGGCTGAATTAACTGCCGAAGGAATGGCATAAATTGCGCCAAAGTGACACGATTAATTCAAAATGGCCGACTTCCTGTTCGGTTTCGGGCATGACGCCAAGAGACTTTTCTTTAAGTTGTCCCATGATACAGGTGTGTACCGATTTTTGTGCATGTACGTCAAACCGTATCGTGGGGCTTGAGGCACAAAGTTTTCAAGGGGGCGCTGTTGAGCCATATTACCACGCCCATTAATGCAAACCATTAAATATCAAATTTTTCGCCAGGCCTGACTTGGGTGCAAAATTTGGTGACTTTTTGGGGATGTTAAGGGGGGCAAAAAGGCCATCACTTTGTCAGAAGAAAAAAAAAAATAATAATAATAATTAAAGCTGCAAGCAGCGATGAACGGGCCCTCGCACTCACGGCCACCGCCCCCATAAGCATAACAGAAATGACACCACCCAAGACTTCCTATGTCAAACCATTCAAAAGATATAGCAGAAAAAAGGGACAACAAATCAGAAGAAGGGGGGGGGGGGGTTAATTCAGGCCAATGAAGGTCAAGGACTCATTACAGAGTCCCATGACACCACCCACGACTCTCTATGTCAAAACATTTAAATGTTATAGCAGGAAATAGGGACAACCAATCAGAAGAAGGGGCGGGGCTAATTTTCACCAATTATGGTCAAGGACTCAATACCAAGTCCCATGACACAACCCACGACTCTCCATGTCAAACCATTCAAAAGTTATGGCAGAGAAAAGTTTTCTAGGGGGCGCTGTTGAGCCGTTAGGCCACGCCCATTAATGCAAACCATAAAATATCAAATTTATCGCCAGGCCTGGCTTGCATGCAAAATTTGGTGACTTTTGGAGAACTATCAAATATGGACCAATCAGATGAAGGGGACGCGCGCTTTTTGGCATCTAGCGTCGCCACGGTAACACTTTTGAAAGAGAAAAGTAATGCGCGTAGTCGCAGGATAGAGACGCACATTTTGATGTATAACACACCTGGGTGCACGTTACGGTTCGGGCCGTATTAATTGCCGAAGGAATGGCATAAATTGCGCCAAAATTACACAATAAATTAAAAATGGGTGACTTCCTGTTGGGTTTGGGCCATGGCTCCAAGAGACTTTTCTTTAAGTTGTCCCATGATACAGGTGTGTACCGATTTTCGTGCATATACGTCAAACCGTATTGTGTGGCTTGAGGCACAAAGTTTTCTGGGGGGCGCTGTTGAGCCGTTAGGCCACGCCCATTAATGTAAACCATAAAATATCAAATTTTTCGCCAGGCCTGCCTTGCATGCAAAATTTGGTGACTTTTGGGGAACTATCAAATATGGACCAATCAGATGAAGGGGGGCGCGCTTTTTGCCGTCTAGCGTCGCCACATTAACACTTTTGAAAGAGAAAAGTAATGCGCGTAGTCGCAGGATAGAGACGCACATTTTGATGTATAACACATCTGGGTGCACGTTACGGTTCGGGCCGTATTAATTCTCGAAGGAATGGCTCATATTGCTCCAAAATTACGCGATTAATTCAGAATGTTTAAAATGGCCGACTTCCTGTTTGGTTTCGGCCACGGTGCCAAGAGACTTTTCTTTAAGTTGCGACATGATACAGGTGTGTACCGATTTTCGTTCATGTACGTCACACCGTATTCTGGGGCTTGAGGCGCAAAGTTTTTTCGGTCTGAACCAACCAGATGAAGGGTGGGCGCGCTTTTTGGCGTCTAGCGTCGCCACGGTAACGCTTTTGAAAGAGAAAAGTAATGCGTGTTGTCGCAGGATGGAGACGCACATTTTGATGTATAACACACTTGGGGGCACGTTACGGTTCGGGCCGTATTAACTGCCGAAGGAATGGCATCAATTGTGCCAAAGTGACACGATTAATTCCAAATGGCTGACTTCCTGTTCGGTTTCGGCCATGTCGCCAAGAGACTTTTCTTCAAGTTGTGTACTGATACAGGTGTGTAGCGATTTTCGTGCATGTACGTCAAACCGTATCGTGGGGCTTGAGTCACAAAGTTTTCCGGGGGGCGCTGTTGAGCCATTTTGCCACGCCCATTAATGTAAACCATTAAATATCAAATTTTTCGCCAGACCTGGCTTGCATGCAAAATTTGGTGACTTTTTGGGAACGTTTAGGGGGGCAAAAAGGCCATCCTTTCGTCAGAAGAAAAAGAAAAAGAAAAAAAATTCCTACAGATACAATAGGGCCTTCGCACTGAAGGTGCTCGGGCCCTAATAATAATAATAAAAATTCCTGCAAATACAATAGGGCCTTCGCACTGCAAGTGCTCGGGCCCTAATAATAATAAAAATTCCTGCAAATACAATAGGGCCTTCGCACTGCAAGTGCTCGGGCCCTAATAAAAATTCCTGCAAATACAATAGGGCCTTCGCACTGAAGGTGCTCGGGCCCTAATAATAAAAATTCCTGCAAATACAATAGGGCCTTCGCACTGCAAGTGCTCGGGCCCTAATAAAAATCCCTGCAAATACAATAGGGCCTTCGCACTGCAAGTGCTCGGGCCCTAATAATAAAAATTCCTGCAAATACAATAGGGCCTTCGCACTGCAAGTGCTCGGGCCCTAATAATTAAAGCTGCAAGCAGCGATGAACGGGCCCTCGCACTCACGGCCACCGCCCCCCATAAGCATATCAGAAAAGACACCACCCACGACTTCCTATGTCAAACCGTTCCAATGTTATAGCAGAAAATCGGGACAACCAATCAGAAGAAGGGGCGGGGCTAATTAAGGCCAACGAAGCTTAAGGACTCATTACAGAGTCCCATGACACCACCCACAACTTCCTATGTTAAACCATTCAAAAGTTATGGCAGATAAAAGTATTCTAGGGGGCGCTGTTGAGCCGTTAGGCAACGCCCATTAATGCAAACCATGAAATATCAAATTTATCGCCAAGTCTGGCTTGCATGCAAAATTTGGTGACTTTTGGAGACATATCAAATATGGACCAATCACATGAAGGGGGGGCGCGCCTTTTGGCGTCTAGCGTCGCCACGGTAACACTTTTGAAAGAGAAAAGTAATGCGTGGTGTTGCAGGATGTAGACGCACATTTTGATGTATAACACATCTGTGTGCACGTTACGGTTCGGGCTGAATTAACTGCCGAAGGAATGGCATAAATTTCGCCAAAATGACACAATTTATTCAAAATGGCCGACATCCTGTTCGGTTTCGGCCATGGCTCCAAGAGACTTTTCTTTAAGTTGTTCCATAATACAGGTGTGTAGCGATTTTCGTGCATGTACATCAAACCGTATTGTGGGGCTTGAGGCACAAAGTTTTCCGGGGGGCGCTGTTGAGCCATTTTGCCACGCCCATTAATGCAAACCATGAAATATCAAATTTATCGCCAGGCCTGTCTTACATGCCAAATTTGGTGCCTTTTGGGGAACTATCAAATATGGACCAATCAGATGAAGGGGGGGTGCGCTTGTTGGCGACTAGCGTCGCCACGGTAACACATTTCAGAGAGAAAAGTAATGCGTGTAGTCGCAGGATGGAGACACACATTTTGATGTATAACACATCTGGGTTCACGATACGGTTCGGGCTGAATTAACTCTCGAATGAATGGCATATATTGCTCCAAAATTACGCAATTAATTCAGAATGTTCAAAATGGCCGACTTCCTGTTCGGTTTCGGCCATGGCGCCAAGAGACTTTTCTTTTAGTTGCGACATGATACAGGAGTGTACCAATTTTCGTTCATGTACGTCAAACCGTATAATGGGGCTTGAGGCGCAAAGTTTTTTCTGTCTGAACTAACCAGATGAAGGGTGGGCGCGCTTTTTGGCGTCTAGCGTCGCCACGGTAACGCTTTTGAAAGAGAAAAGTAATGCGTGGTGTCGGAGGATGGAGACGAACATTTTGATGTATAACACACCTCGGTGCACGTTACGGTTCGGGCTGAATTAACTGCCGAAGGAATGGCATAAATTTCGCCAAAATGACACAATTTATTCAAAATGGCCGACATCCTGTTCGGTTTCGGCCATGGCTCCAAGAGACTTTTCTTTAAGTTGTTCCATAATACAGGTGTGTAGCGATTTTCGTGCATGTACATCAAACCGTATTGTGGGGCTTGAGGCACAAAGTTTTCCGGGGGGCGCTGTTGAGCCATTTTGCCACGCCCATTAATGCAAACCATGAAATATCAAATTTTTCGCCAGGCCTGACTTGGGTGCAAAATTTGGTGACTTTTTGGGCATGTTAAGGGGGGCAAAAAGGCCATCACTTTGTCAGAAGAAAAAAAAAAATAATAATAATAATAATAATTAAAGCTGCAAGCAGCAATGAACGGGCCCTCGCACTCACGGCCACCGCCCCCCCATAAGCATATCAGAAACGACACCACCCACGACTTCCTATGTCAAACCATTCAAAAGTTATAGCAGAAAAAAGGGACAACCAATCAGAAGAAGAGGCGGGGCTAATTCTGGCCAATGAAAGTCAAGGACTCCATAAATAATCTGATGACACCACCCAGGACTCTCTATGTCAAACCATTCCAATGTTATAGCAGAAAATCGGGACAACCAATCAGAAGAAGAGGCGGGGCTAATTAAGGCCAACGAAGCTCAAGGACTCCATACAGAGTCCCATGACACCACCCACAACTTCCTATGTCAAACCATTCAAAAGTTATGGCAGATAAAAGTATTCTAGGGGGCGCTGTTGAGCCGTTAGGCAACACCCATTAATGTAAACCATGAAATATCAAATTTATCGCCAAGTCTGGCTTGCATGCAAAATTTGGTGACTTTTGGAGAACTATCAAATATGGACCAATCACATGAAGGGGGGGCGCGCCTTTTGGCGTTTAGCGTCGCCACGGTAACACTTTTGAAAGAGAAAAGTAATGCGTGGTGTCGCAGGATGTAGACGCACATTTTGATGTATAACACACTTGGGTGCACGTTACGGTTCGGGCTGAATTAACTGCCGAAGGAATGGCATAAATTTCGCCAAAATGTCACAATTTATTCAAAATGGCCGACATCCTGTTCGGTTTCGGCCATGGCTCCAAGAGACTTTTCTTTAAGTTGTGCCATGATACGGGTGTGTAGCGATTCTCGTGCATGTACGTCAAACCGTATTGTGGGGCTTGAGGCACAAAGTTTTCCGGGGGGCGCTGTTGAGCCATTTTGCCACGCCCATTAATGCAAACCATGAAATATCAAATTTATCGCCAGGCCTGGCTTGCATGCCAAATTTGGTGCCTTTTGGGGAACTATCAAATATGGACCAATCAGATGATGGGGGGGTGCGCTTGTTGGCGTCTAGCGTCGCCACGGTAACACTTTTCAAAGAGAAAAGTAATGCGCGTAGTCGCAGGATGGAGACGCACATTTTGATGTATAACACATCTGGGTTCACGATACGGTTCGGGCTGAATTAACTCTCGAAGGAATGGCATATATTGCTCCAAAATTACGCAATTAATTCAGAATGTTCAAAATGGCCGACTTCCTGTTCGGTTTCGGCCATGGCACCAAGAGACTTTTCTTTTA
This sequence comes from Cololabis saira, assembly GCF_033807715.1. NCBI lineage: Eukaryota > Metazoa > Chordata > Actinopteri > Beloniformes > Belonidae > Cololabis > Cololabis saira. The sequence continues at coordinate 58,045 of NC_084608.1, read as the reverse complement.
GTTGCGACATGATACAGGTCTGTACCTATTTTCGTTCATGTACGTCAAATCGTATTATGGGGCTTGAGGCACAAAGTTTTTTCTGTCGAACCAATCAGATGAAGGGTGGGCGTGCTTTTTGGCGTCTAGCGCCGCCACGGTAACGCTTTTGAAAGAGAAAAGTAATGCGTGTTGTCGCAGGATGGAGACGCACATTTTGATGTATAACACACTTGGGGGCACGTTACGGTTCGGGCTGAATTAACTTTCGAAGGAATGGCATGAATTTCGCCAAAATGACACGACTAATTCAAAATGGCCGACTTCCTGTTCGGTTTCGGGCATGACCCCAAGAGACTTTTCTTTCAGTTGCGACATGATACAGGTGTGTACCGATTTTCGTGCATGTACGTCAAACCGTATCGTGGGGCTTGAGGCACAAAGTTTTCAAGGGGGCGCTGTTGAGCCATTTTGCCACGCCCATTAATGCAAACCATTAAATATCAAATTTTTCGCCAGGCCTGACTTGGGTGCAAAATTTGGTGACTTTTTGGGCATGTTAAGGGGGGCAAAAAGGCCATCACTTTGTCAGAAGAAAAAAAAAAATAATAATAATTAAAGCTGCAAGCAGCGATGAACGGGCCCTCGCACTCACGTCCACCGCCCCCCATAAGCATATCAGAAATGACACCACCCACGACTCTCTATGTCAACCCATTCAAAAGTTATAGCAGAAAAAAGGAACAACCAATCAGAGGAAGGGGCGGGGCTAATTCAGGCCAATGAAGGTCAAGGACTCATTACAGAGTCCCATGACACCACCCACAACTTCCTATGTCAAACCATTCAAAAGTTATGGCAGAGAAAAGTATTCTAGGGGGCGCTGTTGAGCCGTTAGGCCACGCCCATTAATGCAAACCAATAAATATCAAATGTATCACCAGGCCTGGCTTGCATGCAAAATTTGGTGACTTTTGGAGAACTATCAAATATGGACCAATCAGATGAAGGGGACGAGCGCTTTTTCACGTCTAGCGTCGCCACGGTAACACTTTTGAAAGAGAAAAGTAATGTGCGTCGTCGCAGGAAAGAGACGCACATCTTGATGTAAAAAAAACACAAAATTTGCTTACAAAAATTTCAGCATCCTGCCAGGCTCGAACTCCCAACCACCGGCACCAAAGATCGCAATGATCTGGTTGAGCTATATCTCAGCTGATACCTCACTTTGACTTACTGGCTTAGGAGAGACCAAGATAGCGATATAATGTCTGGAACCTTTTTTTCCTAATTTTTTAAATATTTAAAGGTATAAATATTAGTAAAACACTACTATTGTATTATTACTTTTTCTGTAACCATTCTACCGCGCTTCTAACCGGGCTGAGCACGGGACTATTTCTAACGTCACCACATTACAACAGCTGATTGGTCGGGGGGCGGGGCCGTCATCACCCTACTCGCCACTGATTGGTCGGGGGGCGGGGCCGTCATCACCCTACTCGCCACTGATTGGTCGGGGGGCGGGGCCGGCAGACGTTTGAATCAGGAAGCGGGAGTCAAACCATTAAAAAGTTATAGCAGAAAAAAGGGACAACAAATCAGAAGAAGGGGCGGGGCTAATTAAGGCCAACGAAGCTTAAGGACTCATTACTGAGTCCCATGACACCACCCACAACTTCCTATGTCAAACCATTCAAAAGTTATGGCAGATAAAAGTATTCTAGGGGGGCGCTGTTGAGCCGTTAGGCCACGCCCATTAATGCAAACCATGAAATATCAAATGTATCGCCAAGTCTGACTTGCATGCAAAATTTGATTACTTTTGGAGAACTATCAAATATGGACCAATCACATGAAGGGGGGGCGCGCCTTTTGGCGTCTAGCGTCGCCACGGTAACACTTTTGAAAGAGAAAAGTAATGCGTGTAGTCCCAGGATGGAGACGCACATCTTGATGTAAAAAAAACACAAAATTTGCTTACAAAATTTTCAGCATCCTGCCAGGCTCGAACTCACAACCACCGGCACCAAAGACCGCAATGATCTGGTTGAGCTATATCTCAGCTGATACCTCACTTTGACTTACTGGATTAGGACAGACCAAGATAGCGATATTATGTCTGGAACTTTTTTTTCCTAATTTTTTAAATATTTGTAAGGTATAAATATTAGTAAAACACTACTATTTTATTATTACTTTTTCTGTAACCATTCAACCGAGGTTCTAACCGGGCTGAGCACGGGACTGTTTCTAACGTCACCACATTACAACAGCTGATTGGTCGGGGGGCGGGGCCGTCATCACCCTACTCGCCACTGATTGGTCGGGGGGCGGGGCCGTCATCACCCTACTCGCCACTGATTGGTCGGGGGGCGGGGCCGGCAGACGTTTGAATCAGGAAGCGGGAGTCAAACCATTAAAAAGTTATAGCAGAAAAAAGGGACAACCAATCAGAAGAAGGGGCGGGGCTAATTCAGGCCAACGAAGCTTAAGGACTCATTACTGAGTCCCATGACACCACCCAACACTTCCTATGTCAAACCATTCAAAAGTTATGGCAGATAAAAGTATTCTAGGGGGCGCTGTTGAGCCGTTAGGCCACGCCCATTAATGCAAACCATGAAATATCAAATATATCGCCAAGTCTGACTTGCATGCAAAATTTGATCACTTTTGGAGAACTATCAAATATGGACCAATCAGATGAAGGGGGGGCGCGCCTTTTGGCGTCTAGCGTCGCCACGGTAACACTTTTGAAAGAGAAAAGTAATGCGTGTAGTCCCAGGATGGAGACGCACATTTTGATGTATAACACACCTGGGTGCACATTACGGTTCGGGCCGTATTAATTGCCGAAGGAATGGCATAAATTGCGCCAAAATTACACAATTAATTCAAAATGGCCGACTTCCTGTTCGGTTTCGGCCATGGCTCCAAGAGACTTTTCTTGAAGTTGTGCCATGATACAGGTGTGTAGCGATTTTCGTGCATGTACGTCAAACCGTATCGTGGAGCTTGAGGCACAAAGTTTTCCGGGGGGCGCTGTTGAGCCATTTTGCCACGCCCATTAATGTAAACCATAAAATATCAAATTTACCGCCAGGCCTGGCTTGCATGCCAAATTTGGTGCCTTTTGGGGAACTATCAAATATGGACCAATCAGATGAAGCGGGGGTGCGCTTGTGGGCGTCTAGCGTCGCCACGGTAACACTTTTGAAAGAGAAAAGTAATGCGTGTAGTCGCAGGATGGAGACGCACATTTTGATGTATAACACATCTGGGTGCACGATACGGTTCGGGCCGTATTAATTCTCGAAGGAATGGCATATATTGCTCCAAAATTACGCGATTAATTCAGAATGTTCAAAATGGCCGACTTCCTGTTCGGTTTCGGCCATGGCGCCAAGAGACTTTTCTTTAAGTTGCGACATGATACAGGTGTGTACCGATTTTCGTTCATGTACGTCAAAGCGTATTATGGGGCTTGAGGCGCAAAGTTTTTTCGGTCTGAACCAATCAGATGAAGGGTGGGCGCGCTTTTTGTTGTCTAGCGTCGCCACGGTAACGCTTTTGAAAGAGAAAAGTAATGCGTGGTGTCGGAGGATGGAGACGCACATTTTGATGTATAACACACTTGGGGGCACGTTACGGTTCGGGCCGTATTAACTGCCGAAGGAAGGGCATAAATTGCGCCAAAATTACACAATTAATTCAAAATGGCCGACTTCCTGTTCGGTTTCGGGCATGGCTCCAAGAGACTTTTCTTGAAGTTGTGCCATGATACAGGTGTGTAGCGATTTTCGTGCATGTACGTCAAACCGTATCGTGGGGCTTGAGGCACAAAGTTTTCAAGGGGGCGCTGTTGAGCCATTTTGCCACGCCCATTAATGCAAACCATTAAATATCAAATTTTTCGCCAGGCCTGCCTTGCATGCAAAATTTGGTGACTTTTTGGGCACGTTTAGGCGGGCAAAAAGGCCCTCCTTTCGTCAGAAAAATAATAATAATAATAATAATAATAACGCGAAGAATTCCTACAGATACAATAGGGCCTTCGCACTGAAGGTGCTCGGGCCCTAATAATAATAAAAATTCCTGCAAATACAATAGGGCCTTCGCACTGCAAGTGCTCGGGCCCTAATAAAAATTCCTGCAAATACAATAGGGCCTTCGCACTGCAAGTGCTCGGGCCCTAATAATAATTAAAGCTGCAAGCAGCGATGAACGGGCCCTCGCACTCACGGCCACCGCCCCCCATAAGCATATCAGAAATGACACCACCCACGACTTCCTATGTCAAACCATTCAAAAGTTATAGCAGAAAAAAGGGACAACCAATCAGAAGAAGGGGCGAGGCTAATTCAGGCCAATGAAGGTCAAGGACTCCATACAAAATCTGATGACACCACCCACGACTTTCTATGTCAAACCATTCAAAAGTTATAGCAGAAAATCGGGACAACCAATCAGAAGAAGGGGCGGGGCTAATGAAGTCCAACGAAGCTTAAGAACTCATTACAGAGTCCCATGACACCACCCACGACTTCCTATGTCAAACCATTAAAACGTTATAGCAGAAAAAAGGGACAACCAATCAGAAGAAGGGGCGGGCTAATTCAGGCCAATGGAGGTCAAGGACTCCATAAAGAATCTGATGGCACCACCCACGACTCTCTATGTCAAACCATTCCAAAGTTATAGCAGAAAATCGGGACAACCAATCAGAAAAAGGGGCGGGGCTAATTAAGGCCAACGAAGCTTAAGGACTCATTACAGAGTCCCATGACACCACCCACAACTTCCTATGTCAAACAATTAAAAAGTTATAGCAGAAAAAAGGGACAACCAATCAGAAGAAGGGGCGGGGCTAATTCAGGCCAACGAAGCTTAAGGACTCATTACAGAGTCCCATGACACCACCCACAACTTCCTATGTCAAACCATTCAAAAGTTATGGCAGAGAAAAGTATTCTAGGGGGCGTTGTTGAGCCGTTAGGCCACGCCCATTAATGCAAACCATGAAATATCAAATGTATCACCAGGCCTGGCTTGCATGCAAAATTTGGTGACTTTTGGAGAACTATCAAATATGGACCAATCAGATGAAGGTGGGGTGCACTTGTTGGCGTCTAGCGTCGCCACGGTAACGCTTTTGAAAGAGAAAAGTAATGCGTGGTGTCGCAGGATGGAGACGCACATTTTGATGTATAACACACTTGGGTGCACGTTACGGTTCGGGCTGAATTAACTGCCGAAGGAATGGCATAAATTTCGCCAAAATGACACAATTTATTCAAAATGGCCGACATCCTGTTCGGTTTCGGCCATGGCTCCAAGAGACTTTTCTTTAAGTTGTTCCATAATACAGGTGTGTAGCGATTTTCGTGCATGTACGTCAAACCGTATTGTGGGGCTTGAGGCACAAAGTTTTCCGGGGGGCGCTGTTGAGCCATTTTGCCACGCCCATTAATGCAAACCATTAAATATCAAATTTTTCGCCAGGCCTGACTTGGGTGCAAAATTTGGTGACTTTTTGGGCATGTTAAGGGGGGCAAAAAGGCCATCACTTTGTCAGAAGAAAAAAAAAAAAAATAATAATAATAATAAAAATTCCTGCAAATACAATAGGGCCTTCGCACTGCAAGTGCTCGGGCCCTAATAATAAAAATTCCTGCAAATACAATAGGGCCTTCGCACTGCAAGTGCTCGGGCCCTAATAAAAATTCCTGCAAATACAATAGGGCCTTCGCACTGAAGGTGCTCGGGCCCTAATAATAATAATAATAATAATTAAAGCTGCAAGCAGCGATGAACGGGCCCTCGCACTCACGTCCACCGCCCCCCATAAGCATATCAGAAATGACAGCAGCCACGACTTCCTATGTCAAACCATTCAAAAGTTATAGCAGAAAAAAGGGACAACCAATCAGAAGAAGGGGCGGGGCTAATTCTGGCCAATGAAGGTCAAGGACTCCATACAGAATCTTATGACACCACCCACGACTCTCTATGTCAAACCATTCCAAAGTTATAGCAGAAAATCGGGACAACCAATCAGAAGAAGGGGCGGGGCTAATTAAGGCCAACGAAGCTTAAGGACTCATTACAGAGTCCCATGACACCACCCACAACTCTCTATGTCAAACCATTCAAAAGTTATGGCAGATAAAAGTATTCTAGGGGGCGCTGTTGAACCGTTAGCCACGCCCATTAATTGCAAACCATGAAATATCAAATTTATTGCCAAGCCTGGCTTGCATGCAAAATTTGGTGACTTTTGGAGAACTATCAAATATGGACCAATCACATGAAGGGGGGGCCCGCCTTTTGGCGTCTAGCGTCGCCACGGTAACACTTTTGAAAGAGAAAAGTAATGCGTGTTGTCACAGGACGGAGACGCACATTTTGATGTATAACACACCTGGGTGCACATTACGGTTCGGGCTGAATTAACTGCCGAAGGAATGGCATAAATTTCGCCAAAATGACACAATTTATTCAAAATGGCCGACATCCTGTTCGGTTTCGGCCATGGCTCCAAGAGACTTTTCTTTAAGTTGTGCCATGATACAGGTGTGTAGCGATTTTCGTGCATGTACGTCAAACCTTATTGTGGGGCTTAGGCACAAAGTTTTTTGGGGGGCGCTGTTGAGCCATTTTGCCACGCCCATTAATGCAAACCATGAAATATCAAATTTATCGCCAGGCCTGGCTTGCATGCCAAATTTGGTGCCTTTTGGGGAACTATCAAATATGGACCAATCAGATGAAGGGGGGGTGCGCTTGTTGGCGTCTAGCGTCGCCACGGTAACACTTTTGAAAGAGAAAAGTAATGCGTGTAGTCGCAGGATGGAGACGCACATTTTGATGTATAACACACCTGGGTGCACGTTACGGTTCGGGCTGAATTAACTGCCGAAGGAATGGCATAAATTGCGCCAAAGTGACACGATTAATTCAAAATGGCCGACTTCCTGTTCGGTTTCGGGCATGACGCCAAGAGACTTTTCTTTAAGTTGTCCCATGATACAGGTGTGTACCGATTTTTGTGCATGTACGTCAAACCGTATCGTGGGGCTTGAGGCACAAAGTTTTCAAGGGGGCGCTGTTGAGCCATATTACCACGCCCATTAATGCAAACCATTAAATATCAAATTTTTCGCCAGGCCTGACTTGGGTGCAAAATTTGGTGACTTTTTGGGGATGTTAAGGGGGGCAAAAAGGCCATCACTTTGTCAGAAGAAAAAAAAAAATAATAATAATTAAAGCTGCAAGCAGCGATGAACGGGCCCTCGCACTCACGGCCACCGCCCCCCTTAAGCATATCAGAAATGACACCACCCACAACTTCCTATGTCAAACCATTCAAAAGTTATAGCAGAAAAAAGGGACAACCAATCAGAAGAAGGGGCGGGGCTAATTCAGGCCAATGAAGGTCAAGGACTCCATACAGAATCTGATGACACCACCCACGACTTCCTATGTCAAACAATTAAAATGTTATAGCAGAAAATCGGGACAACCAATCAGAAGAAGGGGCGGGGCTAATTAAGGCCAACGAAGCTTAAGAACTCTTTACAGAGTCCCATGATACCACCCACGACTCCCTATGTCAAACCATTAAAAAGTTATAGAAGAAAAAAGGGACAACCAATCAGAAGAAGGGGCGGGGCTAATTCTGGCCAATGAAGGTCAAGGACTCCATACAGAATCTGATGACACCACCCAGGACTCTCTATGTCAAACCATTCCAATGTTATAGCAGAAAATCGGGACAACCAATCAGAAGAAGGGGCGGGGCTAATTAAGGCCAACGAAGCTTAAGGACTCATTACAGAGTCCCATGACACCACCCACAACTTCCTATGTAAAACCATTCAAAAGTTATGGCAGATAAAAGTATTCTAGGGGGCGCTGTTGAGCCGTTAGGCCACGCCCATTAATGCAAACCATGAAATATAAAATTTATTGCCAAGTCTGGCTTGCATGCAAAATTTTGTGACTTTTGGAGAACTATCAAATATGGACCAATCACATGAAGGGGGGCGCGCCTTTTGGCGTCTAGCGTCGCCACGGTAACACTTTTGAAAGAGAAAAGTAATGCGTGTAGTCGCAGGATGTAGACGCACATTTTGATGTATAACACACCTGGGTGCACGTTACGGTTCGGGCTGAATTAACTGCCGAAGGAATGGCATAAATTTCGCCAAAATGACACGATTAATTCAAAATGGCCGACTTCCTGTTCGGTTTCGGGCATGACGGCAAGAGACTTTTCTTTAAGTTGTCCCATGATACAGGTGTGTACCGATTTTCGTGCATGTACGTCAAACCGTATCGTGGGGCTTGAGGCACAAAGTTTTCAAGGGGGCGCTGTTGAGCCATTTTGCCACGCCCATTAATGCAAACCATGAAATATCAAATTTTTCGCCAGTCCTGACTTGGGTGCAAAATTTGGTGACTTTTTGGGCATGTTAAGGGGTCCAAAAAGGCCATCACTTTGTCAGAAGAAAAATAATAATAAAAATTCCTGCAAATACAATAGGGCCTTCGCACTGCAAGTGCTCGGGCCCTAATAATAAAAATTCCTGCAAATACAATAGGGCCTTCGCACTGCAAGTGCTCGGGCCCTAATAATAATAATAATAATAATAATAATGATACTGACCAAAAAAGTTATCCCACAATGTTAGCCAAAGTTACCTACCATTCAAATCGGTCCATCTTTTTCTTCAGCTTCATTTTGTGATGACACCGGTTGCACTTGACTTTCCATCTCAGTATTTTTTTCTTTTGGAGCCATTCAATTAGTTTGAGGTGTTTGTGTTTTTTTTGCCTTCTGTCAGCTCACTCAACTTGTTTGCTAACTTTAACCCACGCATGCCGTGTGCTCCTAAAATGAAACGTGCAGCTTGGTAAATGGCTATCCTGTTAAAATTACTGTCCGTCCTGCCAGAACATTCTGCTCCTCCTACAAGGCAGTTACACCCAGGTTACACCGCGATAACTCCTGCGTTCTGGTGCGCGCCAATGCTGCGTTCATGACACCTCAGAACTCTGGGTTTCCCCATTGAAAACTCCCATTTCTGTCTTCAAAGCGTTCCAGACATTGACATTAGACATTGTTGTGTGATGTCAGAAAACTGATTCTCCAAGAAGACTCTGAATTTCCCGAGTAGGAGCACCAATATTAGTCCTTAGTTAAAAGCCTTAGTTCCGAATTGGCCTGAACGCCGCACGCCGCACTTTTTTCTTTGCGCGCACTGACCGCGGCCCCATCTACAGAAGCGTCTCAAGATGGATGAGCTCGGAGTCTCACCTCGCAGGACCAGGCTAACCACGCAGAAGAAAAAAGCGGAAAAGGGAAATTCATCTGGAAAACATGGTAAGATTAATCTAACTACGTTAAACTGTTAGCTCTTAATGTTAACTTTATGACACTTTTTTTGAAAAGTTCACAATTCAAGTTGTCATAACAAATACATAATTCTGACAAAATGTAAACTTTGCAAAAAGATGCTGCATATTTGACTCAGTAACACTTGAATAATGGAGAAGAAGAAGTTTACGTCGGTAAATTTGAAAGACTGACTTCTCAGTCATGTAACTGAAAGGGTGTGTGTAGAAGCTAATACACCTTGTGGAGGCTGACACGTTTTTAAACGAAAGACCCCAACTAAACACGGAGCGGGATGGATGAGACGTCACTGAAACTTGATGTGATGAATCTCTGCTGCCCCTGCTAGTTTTGGGGGGGTCACCAGACATAAAACCTGTTTTCTCTGTATTTTGAAGGTAGAGGCTTAGATTTATTAGGAATTCGTCTGAAAAAAATTATAATAGGTAAGAATTACAGTACATCAAAAATATGTGGTTATAATAGGGAGTCAATGGGGCAAATTTGGACATGAAGGTAAAGAGAGTAAGTTTTTTTTAAATGAACTCTCATTGTTCCAAAAATAATAATGCATCAAAATAAATGTTATCAATTATTGACATAGTCAATGCTGTAATATATTTCACTTACCTAATTTTTGAAAATATTGCATATTTTGTGATTTTCCTATTGAAAAAATCAGGAGTTGTAAAAATAATATTTAAAGATTATAATTAACTTTATATCTATGGCTAGGTCTGAAGTTGTTGAAAAGATTTTATGTGGTGAAAGTGAAAATAAATATGTATTGCATTTTTATTGCACTTTTATGAGATGGTAGTCAATGAGGCAAATTTGGACTATGGGTAAAAAGTGTATATTAATTTTAAGGGATGCTCGAGGGTTAAAGAATGATGGGTGTGTATGCTGTGGGTGCGAAAGTTGTGTCATAGCTGTGTTTGTTGTTGTAGGTGTTTGTATACAATAAGCAATCAAACTGATGTAATCAACTATCAATCCTTGCATCCATAGCTTTGACATGTCTCAAGGAGGCTCAACAGTCCAGAAGAGAAGACAGTGATGATGAAGCGATGAGGGGATCTGAGATGCAGCATGACAGTGAAGACGACAGTGAGGATGACTCTGAATCCAGCTCTGAATCCAGCTCTGACAGGATAAGGAGAAAAAGGCGAAGAAAAGCAAACATCGCTCTCGCCTGCGGGGTATGTGAAACGTATTTCTTGGCTGGCTTGATCTGTATGTGTCTGTTGTCCCTACAAGTAGATCAATCTCTCATGACAAGCTGGCAGGGCTTGAAATTAACTTTTTGACTTACTAGCCAAGTGGCTAGTAGATGAAAAAAGTTATTAGCCAACCAGATTTTTTACTAGCCAAAACCAAAACGTTGCTTTACTTTTGTATTTCGACATCACTTGTATATAGCAGTCATCGTAGTACCATATTACATCAATCCTGTTTTTCTTTTTTTTTTTTTTTTTTTTTTTTTTTTACCTTGTCTGCACACATATTATTGATTGATACCATGACGGTAGAAACCAAAAGTGTATATATGTGCATTTTTACTATATGTAATATATACATATATATACGCACACATATGCGTACACATACATAAATATACACATACAAACCCAGTGTTTTTTTTTTTTTTTTTTTTTTTTTTTTTTTGGGGGGGGGGGAGGGGGTGGGGGGGGGGGGGGTGACGACATCCACTGCCAATCCAGGAAGCAGGAACACACGGAGACACACGTCAAGCACTGGAAATCTGCAACAAAAAAACACAAACAACGCACGAAACCGGCACGGAGCCAACCAAAACACGAACAGCAATCGACCTAAATCTTGAGATCTGATCGCAGTCTAAGCTAAGCTATCGCTACCGCTACCTAAACCCAAAAACTAGAGAGCCAGCATGCAGGTGAACAAGCCAGTGTGTATGTCTATGTGTGTGTGTGTGTATGTATATGATCATGCGTGTGTGTGTGTGTGTGTGTGTGTGTGTGTGTGTGTGTGTGTGTGTGTGTGCATGTGACTAAATGACTATATGTGTGTATGTGTGTGTGTGTGTGTGTGTGTGTGTGTGTGTGTGTGTGTGTGTGTGTGTGTGTGTGTGTGTGTGTGTGTAATAAACCAAACAAAGCTCCACCTGAAGTGTATCTATAGTGGGGGAGGGGGGGGAGCGACCCCGCCACCCGCGAGACCAGAGGCCGACAAGGAAGAGCCCGGAACCCAGGCCACCGGCAAACCCCACAGAGGGGAGAAGTAGGAGGGAGGCAACCCACCGCCTGCGAGGCCCCCCCCCCGCCCGGCGGCGGCCGAGGGGGCCCGCGGGCGGGGCCCCCACGGCGCGGAAAGAAGCAGCCAGGGATCCCGCGGCGGCGGGCCGCGACCCAGGCAATCCCCGGCCACCCGGTCCGGGCCGGACACGCGGCCAGGAGGCCCTCACCCTTCAGGCCAACGACCCCCACCCGGCAGGGGGCCAGCCTGCCCGGAGAGACAGAGCCGCCCCGGCCGCCGACGCGGGCAGGCGCACCCGTCCCCCACGAAAGTGGCCCTCCAAGACCAGAGGGGCGCCCCGCCGTAGAGGCAGCGGGGGGGACCGGAGACGGGCCCGGAGAGAGGGAACCCCCCAACAAGGCGACACCCGCGCAGGCCCGACAACGGAGGGCCCCAGACCCAGGCATCCCATTCATTCATCCATTCACCTATCCGATACCTATACTAATAATAATATAATATACTATACATAATAATAATAATAATAATAATACTAATAATAATAATAATAATAATAATAACCATCTTTGTATAATATAATATTGATAAATTATTAAGTTTTTGATGTCCTGCCAATGGAGGCTCAAATCCTCCATGGCAGGACCCTTCCATACCGCATTCTCACCGACACAGACATACAATCACGCACCGTTTCCCCCTCCCCGGGGGGGTCCAGCACCGCCAGAAGGCACCCCAGGCTGCACGGCGGGCCCCGCCAGGCCCGGGTAACCCGACCCACCCGTCCGAGGCCCAGGCCGGTGAGGGAACGCGGGTGATGTGGGACCCCCTCCCGCCCCTTGTGTTGAGTGCATGTGATTAATGCCATAAAAACAGGGAGGAGGGAGGGCCAAGTATCGATTGACACCGACCCCCCCCCCCTCCCGAACTACGTGTCCTTGTCGAGTGTATTTATAAAGTGTTGAATGTGCAGTGTCTAGTTTGCTGTTAAAACCGTGAGGCGGGGAGTGCCGGGCCACGCGGGACAGTGCCCCCCACGACCCGGACCCCCCGCCTTTCGCCTATGTGCGTATGAATCGTGTAGGGGGGACAAGAGGGGGAGCGGAGGCCGAAGCCAGGAGGCAGGACCAGCAAAGCTGGCCCTGATAAGACACCCGCGTCCCCCCACCGGCCATCCTGTTTTTCTATACGCTACAATTATCATTCAGTAGTGTACTACTATACTATTGGTGGAAAATGAGATTGCATGATGTGTTCTTGTATAATTTAATTTCAGTAGTTGCCTACTTAATTGTAAATCTAACATTTATGGAGGAATATATAGCATTACACCTTCAAAGTAACACTTTGATCCTGTCCTGTCTGTATATTCTATAATGCAGCAGGTGTATTGTATAAATAATGTGTTTATTCTGGGCTGGATAAAAATGTCCAAATGAGAACGAACAAGTGAATTTAAAAACAAGCAGCCTTTTTATTATTAGCTCGAAAGTGTCTTATTAAGACTACAACAACCAACCTAGCCTGTCTTAAGACAACCACAAGACAACAGCTAAACCATTTAAGGAACTATACAGTGTGTCCCCTGCTGGTCAAACTGAGACATTGCATTGGTCCATTTTCTCCAGTTGTTCTTCCGAGTGTTTACTATTCATTCTTCAGAGTCAGACTCAGACAGTTCATCCGGAGTTGACATCAAGAATAAAAAATAAAAAGGTGCGATGGTGCGCACAGTATTGGGAATCTCAATTTGATTTATAAATGGCACAACAGTTGGGAATCTCGATTTTTCTAACTAGCCAAGTGGCAAGAAAATCTGTCTCGCCACTTGAGGAATTTGGGTCGCAAATGGCAAGTGGCGAGTGCTAAATTCAAGCCCTGCACGCTGATAGAGGGATGTACCAGAAGGACCAGTACGGTCCAAATGAATGTTCATTTCCAAAAATGATTCACCCCAAATGTGTCCATTTTTATTTAGCATTTTCCCCTCTTTTTTCCTAATTTAGCCTTGATAATTCCCTGTGTGTGTCATGGTGTTTCCATGTACCTTGGTGAAGTTGTGCTAGAAAATCCTTCTACACTGTGTTGAGGTGTCACATATGGGATTAGTGTGTCTCGCGGCACATTGAACATTAACAGTAAAATACAATGATTTGTTTTTTTCTTCTCATCAATCTCATGATTCAAATGATACATTCCTTCTTGTTCTTGTGTGTTTATATTAGTTGGAGGACCAGGTGATGTGGTGAAGAGGTACAAGGAAGTCCTTGCCATTTTCCAGACGGGGAAGAATATGGCCAAATCCTTTGAGAAGTATGGAGTAGACAGACTTACTATTGTGAGGACTGCAGCGATTGCCGAGCTCGCAATAGCTGCTCCAGAAGAATATGATCAGGTGGAGAAGGGGGAGACGGTGGCAGACTTTGCTAAAAGATGCAAGGAGGTTATAAAGGCCACTGAAGTCATTCTGCTACAATACATAAAATGAAGGATGATAAAATTATGCCAGCCTATCATACTGTGTTATTGTATTATGTTACTAAATAATGGCCCGGTTTCCCAGATCAGTTAAGTAGTTCTTAACAGCGAAAGACTTCTTTCACAGGCTCCTTAAGATGGTTTAATAATGTGTTACCTAAGGGATAAATGTGTTACACTTTACAATAAGGGTCCAGCAAGCCTTTACTAATGGTTAAGTAATGCTCATGAGCCACTCCTATACATTTATTAAGGTTTATGTCAGGTTACCGTTCATAAGGTCAGGTAAGCTACCTGATAACATACACAGCACCATTAGGAAATGATTACTTAAGACTCTAAATAGTTGTTTAATAATGCCCATCCCGTAAACATGTACACCATTAGTGAATGATTAGTAGATGTATTAGGTAGCTGTTACTTAATGCATATTCACTCCAAATAAACACCATTAGTAAATGATTACTAGGGACATTATTAACGTTTTACTTATGTATTAACTAATGTATTACTTAATACTAAGTAATGCATACATAAGGATAAATAATTACATCATGTAACGTTTATTAATGCTTACTAATGTATTAATTAACTCTGAGCAGTAGGCATTAATTAACTGTTTATTAATGCATTAACTAATATGCTAATTAATGTTAAGTAATACATAATAATGGTTATTTAACTATTATTAAACTGTTAATTAATGCTTAATAATGCATTAACTAACGTTAATTAAGGGACCCTTATTGTAAAGTGTTACCCACATTTGTGTACATTTTGCAAGCAATAAAGGTGAAGGACTCAAAACTAAGTCTGATGACACCACACAGGATTCTCTATGTCAAACCATACAAAAGTTATAGCAAAAAATAGGGACAACCAATCAGAATATGGGGCGGGGCTAATTTGCACCAATGAAGGTCAAGGACTCAATACAGAGTCCAATGACACCACCCATGACTCTGTATGTCAAACCATTCAAAAGATATTTCACTATAACATATCAACCAATCAGAAGAAGGGGCGGGGCTAATTTGCACCAAGGAAGGTCAAGGACTCAATACCTAGTCCAATGACACCACCCATGACTCTCTATGTCAAACCATTTAAAAGATATTTCACTATAACATATCAACCAATCAGAAGAAGGGGCGGGGCTAATTTGCACCAATTAAGGTCAATGACTCAATACCGAGTCCAATGACACCACCCATGACTCTCTATGTCAAACCATTCAAAAGATATTTCACTATAACATATCAACCAATCAGAAGAAGGGGCGGGGCTAATTTGCACCAATGCACGTCAAGGACTCAATACTGAGTCCAATGACAGCACCCATGATTCTATGTCAAACCATTTAAAAGTTATTTGAATATCACATATCGGCCAATCAGAAGAAGGGGCGGGGCTAATTTGCACCAATGAAGGTCAAGGACTCGATACAGAGTCCAATGACACCACCCATGACTGTATGTCAAACCATTCAAAAGATATTTGACTATGACATATCAACCAATCAGAATAAAGGGCGGGGCTAATTTGCACCAATGAAGGTCAAGGACTCAATATTGAGTCCATGGACACCACCCATGACTCTTTATGTCAAACCATTCAAAAGTTATAGCAGAAAATAGGGACAACCAATCAGAAGAAGGGGCGGGGCTAATTTGCACCAATGAAGGTCAAGGACTCGATACTGAATCCAATGACACCACCCATGACTCTCTATGTCAAACCATTCAAAAGATATTGGACTATAACATAGCAGGGCTAATTTGTATATATAATATACAAATGTATATATGTATATATACAATAATACTTACTACTAATACTAATACTACTATACATATATATATATATATATATATATATATATATATATATATATATATATATATATATATATATATATATATACATATATCCCATGAAACGGTTCCCAGCAGGACTGTTGATCATCTAAGGTCAAAAGGTCAGGGTTCAGATTTCTCCATTTTCCAGGTTAAAGTATATATGACCGGGTGTGTCCCAATTCAGGGGCTGGGTCCTTCTGAGGACGCGGTCTTCTTAGGCCACGCCTTCAAAGACCGCGAAGGCCGTACCGAAGGCTGGACGGACGGGCTAGTGAAATGAGACGGTCTAGCCTGTGGGGGATTTCCTGGTTGCGTCACCAGCTGTTCCCGCCCTTGTCCTACGTCACTAAACAAAGTAGAAAGAAAGAAAGACAGACAGCAAGATAGACAGAAAGAAAGACAGACAGCAAGATAGACAGAAAGAAAGAAAGAAAGAAAGAAAGAAAGAAAGAAAGAAAGAAAGAAGGTCAAGAAAGAAAGAAAGAAAGAAAGAAAGAAAGAAAGAAAGAAAGAAAGAAAGAAAGAAAGAAAGAAAGAAAGAAAGAAAGAAAGAAAGAAAGAAAGAAAGAAAACACGATAGAAAAGAAAGAAAGAACCAAAAAAAAGAAATGGAGCCAGATGTTTTGTTTTTTGTTTTTCATTTTGTTGGAGGAGGAAGAGAGGCGTGTCCGCCGGCGCCGGCGGAAATAATATATTTTTCTGAAATAATTTGAATCTGAAGATATTTTTCTGGAAATAAATATTTTTCTGACTGTGCGCAATGAATCTTGGGATATGGTGGGCCGCGGAGGATACAACCGATAGATCCTTCAAACAGCGGGAAAATAGGCTGCATTTGTGGGCTTCATTTGAAGGAACCTTCGAAATGCGACAGCCTTCGGCGCGCCGCTTTGACGTGATTGGCCTTCAAATCCCGCCCTCGAAGGACGCAGCCCCTGAATTGGGACACAGCTGAAGTCTCTACTGACTGGGTCATGTGACCAGTTCTGGCTCAGTCTAATCAGTCAACAGCTGAGCTCTGGTTGCTAGGGGCAACAAGAACATCGAAAAGAGGAAGGTTCTGGGTTGGCTGTGAGAAAAAACCCAGAGTTTTGCCTTGTGACAAGTTCTCAAATAACTCAGATTTGTGAGAAAACCATAGCTCCTAGCAGAAAAACAAAGATATCGTGAGAGACACAGAACCCGGCAGATTCTGACAATCTTATTTTTATTCAGATATTGCTTAGAATGTGCGAAAGTGCGAAAACAAAGTGAGATTTTTTTGAAGAAAATTTTTTATTACATTGCAGTCAATGGAGACCGAGGCAGGAATTTGCGTGGCTGTTAGCCCCCCCGTTTAAATTTTGTGCATACCCCGCCTGTCAAAGTCCCATTTTATGAATCACAACACGTATGTCTACATTCTGACCACAAATTATCTGTCTACCTTTTACGGTTTGGCCGTGAGCTCGAGTTACAAATAAAAAATCAAGTTATTTTTTCACTCTAACTTCATTCTAATAACTGAAAGTCGCACTGTAAATTTGACAAAAAAGTGATTTCCAGTCCTCGCTTGAGGGCTCATATCTTGAAAAGTGTACATCTTAGAAAAAAACAGTTTGGAGAGAGAAGAGAAGTTTTCCTCCGTTTTGAAGTTTGAATGACTTTTCTACGTATGAGAAAGATACGTGACTCGGAAAAAAGGTGAATTTTGGGTTTTTTTTAACCTCCTTCCAGCCACAGTGTGAAATTCTGCCCCATTCACTTACATGGGAAAATCTCCCCATTAGTTTGGAAATTTGGAAATGTTTTTGCACTTCGTGCAAAAACTATTTGTGCCATCGCTCTGAAAATCCACAGGACTGTAGTTAGATTCAGGGCCTACAACTTTCTAAATCGGTTCAGAATTTGTCGAGTAACGGTGTGCGAGTGGTGAGGCCCCAAAGTTCTCCCAATGCGTTCCGGATGGCGCTAAAAGCACACGTTTTTGCAAGTTGCGCAAAAACGTGCACACCAATCGCTAATAAAAGTCATAGCACACGATTCCCGCTTAAGGCGCACGTTTCTACGTTTTTACTTTTCGCCAGAGGCACTCCTCATCCATTGCAGAGCTATGGAGGAGTGCCTAAACAATATTCAGCCCCTTATTTCTGTTTTACACACTTGAAATGACATGTCACACATGAAACTCACCACAAAACTCTTGGTGGCATGATTGCACGTGTCCTCCGAAGATAGGACAGGAAATATTAAAGGCACTTGGCCTGGAGCGCTAAGCAAATTCAGGTGATTTTGTATTTGTGCTTGATGCTTAAAGGATTTTTTTTCCCAAGGATTGAAAATTAAAGAAAAAGCATGACTGTGCCACAGCACCTTATTTCCTTTGAATTCTAAACTCCTAATCAAATCCTGCATCACCTGATGCAGCAGCCTCAGCTCGCTCCGAGGATTAATTCCACTAATACACAGCGAGAGGAAAAAATCAGGAGAGGATATTGGAAAATAATTTCCTGCTTGCAGAATTCATTAAAATCCGATTTTGCAAAATTGAAACAAAAACGAAAACAGCCATCTTCCAAGAATGTGATGTCGTGTGTGTGCTTGTTCCTTGTCCACAGCTCTGTCACACAGTGCTGGTGTGAAATGGGAGTTTTACTTGAGGAAATAATAGACGGCAGTCTATTATTTCGACGGCAATAGAAGATGGCAGCACGCAGTAAACGCTGGTCAAGAGCAGAGACCATTTATTTAATAAATAGCTTGGAGGATCTGGAGATAATTAAAAGAATAGATGGAAACAGGAAACATAAAAATTGTGAGCTTTTCAAAGTTGTAGCGGCTAAGCGGCTAAGTTAGTTTTTCTTCCGGTAGTTTAACTTCCGGTCCCCCCCCCCCTATCCAATCAGAACCTTCCCAACCCCCAGACCTGTAGAGGAATTGGAGAAAGACCATCAAACGTGTTTTCCATGTAAACCTCAATTCAGAATTACTATTTCCATGTAAACTCGAAGAAAAATAGTTTAATTCGGAATTACTTAATTTGGAATAATTAGTTCTGAATTAAAAAACATCACGTAACTGTGGCCACTGATACGCAAACTGCCGCGGGTCTTGAGATGTGCCTGTGTGCTTACTCAGGTGGGCCCGTTAAAACCAAACTTAAAACCTTTCTGTTTAGTAAAGCCTATAGTTAGTGTTTAGTAAGCCTCTAGCTGGTGTTGGTAAATCTCTAAGTAGTGTTAGTAAATCTCTAGGTAGTGTAAACTCTAGTGCGTTAGAGTCAGTAGTCATAGTTGCAGCTATAGAACAAGACTATAATAGTTAGTCTCAAACATAGCTTGGTGCTGGTAGATATGCTGCTATAGGCCTATGCTGCAGGGGGGCACCGACATGATCCACTGGACGATGCCTCTCACCCTTCTTCTCCTCTCCTCTTCCCTTCCTCTCTTCTCCTTTTCCATTTTTATTTATTATAAATATCTCATAGCCATCATTTATTTCAATCGTTCTTGTAGTTTCTTGTGCTGGCCCCCTTTTTTCTCTTTTGTGTATGTTTGCAGGCCGGAGCTTCAGGAGCTGCATGCTGAGCTGCAGTCACCCCCCCCCCCCCCCCCCCCCCTTTGGTCATCCCGCTGCTGCTTCCACCTGCCTGTGTGGATGTCTTCTGTGTGCTTGCTGACATCCCAGACCACCCCTCTTCCCTCCTAAAGGGGAGTTTTTCTTGCCACTGTTTGGCTTAAGGCTTTTTCTCCCACTAGGGAAGTTTTTCCCTGCCATTGTTTATGTAATAATTGCTCGGGGGTTTATGTTCAGGTTCTGGGTCTCTGGAAAGCGCCTAGAGACAATTTTTGTTAGACGCTATATAAATTAAATTGAATTGAATTGACATGTACGTTCCATAACATTCACATCTACAGCGTTTGCTTGGATAAAAAGGGTTATTCCTGATAAGCAACATCTTAGCGACACATTACATCTTACACTGTCATCTGAACGAATACGATGGCATAACGTGTTCAAGGAGCTTTCATGATTATTACATTTATGTAACAACTACATCTAGTATCGAACACCCACCATATACAGTACCTACGTCATGGAGCTGACCGATGACGTTAAGACCTAGGAACTGGTAATCAAGCAACCGTGTTTCAACTGAAGAGCAGCCGTCTCCAACAAGAGTGTTGTCTGAGATGGATGTTGGGTAAAAGTCCTGCTCTGGCATGGAATTTGGACTTTTATTGAACAGAAATGATAAAATATCTCACTCTCAAACAGAGTGCCAGGGGCTATTTGGACATCTGCTGTGCAGAGACCTGGCCTCCCGGAGCACAAGGGAAATCAACATGAACACTCTTCATGTGCCAACATATGCACTGGCTTTATGGTGAACTCACACTTTCATGTATTTAAACCCCTTCCCCCTCCAAAACAGTGGGACAGCTTCTAATGCCTTTTGAACCTATTTTGTTCATATTTCATCAGATGACGGGCCAATTATAGCCAGAGAGCTTGTTGTCTTCTACACTGATGGTAAAGGATGTCAGGTGATTAAAGAGAGGTATACTGACATTGAACAGTTGTTCAGGCGAAATCCATCAGTCAAAATGCAGGCAGACGGAGGTCTCCGTCGACGGGAGCCGTAATAGACGAGAACACGATTGCGTGGCCGTGCTGTGTCCACTGCCTTCAGTCTGCTACCCGTCCTCATGAATAATCCAGAGATGATCAGAAATTCACCACGACCATGTCTGCGTGTGGGCTGAGGTGGTGCTCATTTGAAAATGTTTCAGGTTGTTTAAAGGCATGCGAGCAATGACAGACAGATCTGACGAAGACACTGAATAAATCAGAAAGAGAGCAGCCAAGAAACCATCACAGGACACAGTTTGATACATCAGCATTTCATTTTTGACTTCATCCTTCAAAAGTAATAGAAATATCAGTGAATTAATTTTTACTGGCAAGGAGTTTTTGAAGCATCCATTTAACACATCCTGGATGGACCTGGAACAAATAGCACTTAGTAAACATGGGTCTATCTAATAAATAGAAAAGCTACAGTATTTGTATTCATATATTCATTCCTTTAAAAAAATAAAACTAAAGAATAAATTGTGACTGTGGAAACTCTTTGGTTCAACAAGAACAAATATATTAACTGGCCTGTTAATCTAAATAAAATAAGGTTCTGAAAGGAAACACAGACGTCAAAGCTTTTGAAACACCGCCCTCTTATGGCCATCTTAACAACTGCGCTGCAAAAACCAGAACACATAACTTAAACCGTGACATATCAGAAGTTCAGGTAAACTTGA
This sequence comes from Cololabis saira, assembly GCF_033807715.1. Taxonomy (NCBI): domain Eukaryota; kingdom Metazoa; phylum Chordata; class Actinopteri; order Beloniformes; family Belonidae; genus Cololabis; species Cololabis saira. The sequence continues at coordinate 36,797 of NC_084608.1, read as the reverse complement.
GAGTGTGGTAGTAGTAATCAAAGAAATATGATCAAAGACATTTAAGAGACAACTATGCAGTCATCCCAATGAAGTTAAGTTTGGTTAGAAAATAAACGTTGAGAAGCTTTAATATTCGATATGTTGGACTAAATACAGACCATTTCCTGAACGTCCTTCGACGAGCTATATTCAATTACATTGTATTTATATACTATTACAACAAAAGTTGTCTCTAAGATCTTTCCAGAGACCCAGAACCTGAACATAAACCCCCGAGCAATTATTACATAAACAATGGCAGGTAAAAACTCCCTTAGTGGGAGAAAAACCTTAAGCCAAACTATATCTGGACAATGTCAAAAGGGCAAAAGAAAGACCAACTTTGTGTTACTTTGAAAGGGGCTAAAAATTGACCTTGTAGGGCAGCTAAACTCAGACGAACATTGAGCTGGTGGTTTGCTCAAGTGTCATATTTAAGAATAGATATTGGGTACAGGAAGTGATAGAGAAAATGAAGCTTTCTGAACCACTGAATCAATAATAATTGTTTTAAAATATTTCCATCCATCCATCCATTATCTATACCCGCTTTATCCTTTGCAGGGTCACGGGGGTCTGCTGGAGCCTATCCCAGCTCATTTCAGGTGAGATCAGGGGTTCACCCTGGACAGGTCACCAGTCCATAGCAGGGCCTTTTTTTTTAAATATTTAAGCATGTCAAAGCCTTTGACAAGAATATATATAGCGACATCTGCTGGCCAACATTCAACACAGCAACGTCAAGCATCAACAAAGGCCAGGGTCTTATGAAACAATAGGACAGTGATGTTTAACAACAAGGTTTTTTAAGTGTATCTTTAAAATACATAAATAAAAAATGTTTTAAAGTTTTTTTTTAAGACATTCATAGGTTTTTGTTATGAATGCAATTGTGCCATCCTTAAATATATGATAGAGAAAATAATTTTGCAATTTTAAAAGATTATAATATATAATATTATATTATTATATCACAATATATCACAATATTCTAATTTTCTGAGACAGTCCTGTATATTCAGGTATGAGTGGATAAGTAGGTACAGTAACAGAAAAATGCAGCACAGACAATATATATTTGGAAATCATCTCAAAATCATCTTGAAATGTTTTTCTTTAACGTGAGTACAAATGTGGTGGACATATTTGAAATCATTGTCATGTTCCAGACAAAACTATGAACACAAATTGTCTCAGTGCTGTGATGTGGCCAGAAACCTGACTGGAAAACATCAAAACAGTCATTTATGGCGCTCTTATACTAGTACCTACTCAGCGTGACTCGCCGTTGCAGTCGTAGGGGAGCCGCTGCCAGGGGCTTCCTACGGTGGCCGAGACCCGCCATTGCTGAAAATAAAACGGTGGCTGAGACCCGCCATTGCTGAAAATAAAAGTAATGCTGCAAACAGAAACAAACGCAGCTGAAAATAAAATAAACGCTGCAAACAAAAAGAAACGCCGCTGCAAATAAAATAAACGCTGCAAACAAAAATAAACGCAGCTGCAAATAAAATAAACGCTGCAAATATAAAGAAACGCTGCAAATAAAATAAACGCCGCTGCAAATAAAATAAAAAAACGACGCAAATAAAAAAGCCACAACGGAAGTGAATTACCAGGGACTATTTTTGCCGATGCACCGGTGTTGCACATTAAAAATTACACGTAGCGATGTTGAACACTAACCTTTTCACTTATTTTTCTCGTTCGTTGTTCTTCTTATTCCTCGCTCTTCTTATTTTTTCCTTTTCACTTACGTCTTCTTCGTCTTCTTCTTCTCCTCTCACGTAAAAAAACAACGGTGCTTCGGCAAAAATAGTCCCCGGTAATTCACTTCCGTTGTGGCTTTCTTATTTGCGTCATTTTTTTATTTTATTTGCAGCTGCGTTTATTTTATTTGCAGCAGTGTTTCTTTATATTTGCAGCGTTTATTTTATTTGCTGCGGCGTTTGTTTTTATTTGCAGCGTTTATTTTATTTGCAAAGCATTTATTTTATTTGCAGCAGTGTTTCTTTATATTTGCAGCGTTTCTTTTATTTGCTGCGGCGTTTGTTTTTATTTGCAGCGTTTATTTTTTTTGCAAAGCGTTTATTTTATTTGCAGCGGCGTTTCTTTTTATTTGCAGCGTTTCTTTTATTTTCAGCAATGGCGGGTCTCGGCCACCGTAGCTTCCTCATGATTGACTCCAGTTTACACATGCAGGCCCAATGGCATGTATAAACTGTTGACTGTTGACTTTTTGTCCAAATGACAACTGATTCCAGAAAACTGGTGACAATTTTATAAAAGAAAATACAGTTCCATGTTTTACCTTGTGGTCAGACTCGACAACCACTCGGCCATACAGGTACTGGCGAAACCGTTTGCACCCAAAAAGCACTGCATACAGCTTTTCCATATGAGCATAGTTTTCTTCAGTCTCATTCAGTGCTTTGGATGTGTATGCAACTGGTTTCTCTTCCTGGAGCAGCACGGCTCCTAATCCGCATTTTGATGCGTCGACCTGCAGCTTAACATCCTTTGTGTGGTCGAAGTATGCAAGTACGGGGCCAGTTTCAATTCAATTAAATTTAATTAAATTAAATTAAATTTTATTTGTATAGCGTCTAATACAACAGATGTTGTCTCTAGGATCTTTCCAGAGACCCAGAACATGAACATAAACCCTGCCCTGAGCAATTATTACATAAACAATGGCAGGTAAAAAACTCCCCTAATGGGAGAAAAACATTAAGCCAAACAGTGGCAAGAAAAACTCCCCTTTAGGAGGGAAGAAACCTGGACCAGGACCTGGATCATAAGGGGGGACCCTCCTGCCGAAGGCAAGACTGGGGAGTCGGGGACGTCAGCAGCACACAGCAGGCAGGTGGAAGCAGCAGCGGGATGACCGGGGGGGGTCTTTTAATAGTTTTTAATAGTTGTCTGAAGGGAGCTGTGGTCTCTGAGAGTCTGGGGGCAAACCTGGATAAGTAGGTGACCATGCTAAGTATGGTTTCCAGCTCTGCCTTGCTGTGGGGGGGGGGGGGGGGGGCTTTCCTTGATCCTTTGATCCTTAGATCCTTAGGTTCATCCTTAACCTTGTTAGGGTCAGGTTGGATGCCTTCTCTTGTCAGTCTGTGACCAAAATACTGTAGCTCACCTCAGAAACACATATAATGCTCTTGTCCTCGTTGAGCTTTATCCCCCTCTCTCTAGACCAGGGGTCGTATGCAGCTCTTTCATCCTTATACTGCGGCTCCGAGTGGCTTGGGAAAATAAATTACAAAAAAAAAAACAACTAAGTATTTAATTGAAGTGTATTTTATTTGTGTTAGTTCTTTAATATTTTAGTTCTAAATTGGAAGATTATTGTGATCTTGACATATTACAACAAATATGTTTTATTGTTTTTCGTCGCTCAAAATAAACGCCATACTCGCGAAAGCCGGTATTGTGGCAGGGTGGAGGAGCTGCAGCCACTTAGGCTGATGGGACACAGGTGTGTCCCGTCAACCTCTCCACCCTGCCTGCCTTATAAGGCAGGGCTGGACAGCAGCAAGGGGGTCGGAGGAGCTGCTGCTGACACTGGGAAGCTGCTGCGTCTGTGGGAAAGGTGCTTGTGCACGTGTGGTGGTGATCTTGTTTAATAAAGGGTTCAGCACTAAACTCTGTGTCCTCTCTATCCTGTCGGTCGGGCCCCCGTAGCACTCGCCCTGCTACACTGGCACCCAGGAGGGAGGCACGGAGCGGGCCCTGGAGGCGCTCGCCCAATGTGGCCGCGGAGCGACCCAGACCTGCCCCACGCCTGAGGTTTGCCGCGGCAGCACGGGAGGAGTTGGCGGCGCCGCAGCTGACAGGCCGGGAGGCAGAAGCTGCGGGCCGCCAAGCGACGGCTCCCGAGACGGTGGGACCCCCGGAGCGGCCCACCCCGGCACCACGCCTGAGGTTTGCCGTGGCAGCGCTGGTGGCGCTGCAGCCGACCGGCCGGGAGGCAGTGGCTGCAGGCCGCCAGGTGACGGCTCCTGAGATGGAGTCGGAGGCGGAGTCGGAGGCGGAGTCGGAGGCGGAGTCGGAGGCAGAGGCAGAGTCGGAGGCGGCTGTGGAGGTGGAGGCGGACCAGCAGCCGGAGCAGGGCTGCGTCAAGGAGGAGGCGGTCCTGGACGCACCAGTTTCAGGGCAGTGCGGCGTGACGGAGGAGGCGGTCCTGGAGGTGGACCAGAAGCCGGCGCGGGGCCGTGTCACGGAGGACGCGGTCCTGGAGGCGGTCCTGGAGGCGGACCAGCAGCCGGCGCGGGGCTGCGTCATGGAGGAGGGGGTGGTCCTGGACGCACCATCTGGCCCGAGGCCATCATCGGCCCGGTCCCGAGAGTGGCGTTCTCGGCGGTCGGCCCGTCGCCGAGGACGACCCCCCGACCATTCCCGCTGGTCGACCGGACGCCGAGGGCGGCCTCCCGACGGGTCCCGGCCAGGAAGGCCCGGGGCGCAGTCGGCGGTTCCGGGCTTCCTCTCCCGCTCCGAGGGGGCGGGGGGGTGGGGAGTTGGCTTGGACGGACCCCGGCGCGAGTTTGGCGTTGGGGGTGTGTGGCAGGGTGGAGGAGCTGCAGCCACTCAGGCTGATGGGACACAGGTGTGTCCCGTCAACCTCTCCACCCTGCTTGCCTTATAAGGCAGGGCTGGACAGCAGCAAGGGGGTCGGAGGAGCTGCTGCTGACACTGGGAAGCTGCTGCGTCTGTGGGAAAGGTGTTTGTGCACGTGTGGCGGTGATCTTGTTTAATAAAGGGTTCTGCACTAAACTCCCTGTCCTCTCTATCCTGTCGGACGGGCTCCCGTAGCACTCGCCCTGCTACAGGTATACCCGCCAAAACGCCATCCATTCGTCGCGACCTTGAACCCCAGCAAGGCCAAGTATGGAGAAATGTAAGAAAAGAAAAATATCTGAAGAAAATGGAACATTCAATGATGCCTCGGCAGATTCATCTGCATTTAGCTCTGATGAGTGGCCTACCAGTAGGCCTAATTTGTGGAGAAAAACTGTCTAACAATAAACGGTCAAATGTCGCAAGACATTTCAACAATACACAGAGCCTTTGCTGAAAAATATCCAGAGGGAAAAGAGAGAAAAAAAGATGTTTGGGAACTGATGCGGAAGGCTAATCTGACGAAAAATCACTTCAAGAAGTGGGTGAAGTCTGCAAATTCAACTACACATGCAAGTTTGTGGCCGCTCAGGAAATAGTCAGGCATGGGAAACCGTTCACAGATGGAGATTATATGAAACAATCATTCCTTAAGATTTCAGAACACCTATTCGCGGACTTTAAAAACAAGCATGAAATTGTGCAGAAAATCAGAGAGATGCCTCTCTCTGCGAAGACTGTCAAAGACAGAACCATAAAAATGGCCAAAAATATCACAAAACAGCAAATTAAAGACATCAATTCAGCTGCAGCGTACTCAATCGCCTGTGATGAGTCCAAAGACAAAAGTGACGTTGAACAAATAGCGCTGTTCTGCCGATATGTGAACTCTGCTGGACCACAGGAAGAAATGGTTTAGCTGATACCACTAAAAGGCCAGACACGGGGGGAGGACATCTGTGAGGCTGCGCTTGATTGTTTACGAGCCAAAGAAATAAAGACAACCCACCTAGTGATTTCGGCTTTCTCCCGGTTGTCGTCGGCAGCGCCGCCGGCACCCTTGCTTCCGGCGCACACTTCGTCCGCCCCATCTGTTGGCATCCCGGCGGCCGGGGGCGCCGGTGCCGGAGGCGGGCCCATCGTGCATCAAGGAGGCCGCTCCATTCGTGGTGACTTCAACGACGCTGTTCCAGTGCCCTTCCTCCGCGTCTGCTCCTGCCGCGGCAGCGGGCACGCCCACCCCGCCCGGCCCCCCGCCTGCGCCGCCCAGCTTCGCGGAGGCTGGGCGAGTATCTCTCTGCACCTATTGGCATTCCCGCTCTGGAAGTGGCGCTTCGCAGTCGCCCCAGTCCGTGCTTCGTTGAGTTCCTCGTTAGAGGGTTCAGTGAAAGTTTCCACCCCGGCATTATCTCACTTTCGTCCTCATCTTTCGAATGCAAAAATCTACCGTCCGCCATAAACAAGCCGGAATCAGTCGATCGCTCGCTCGCCAAGGAAGTTAAGGAAGGCTTCATGATCGGCCCGTTCACTCATCCCCCCTTTCCGAACTTTCGAATAAGCCCTCTCGGCATTGCAACCGGGAAATACTCAGGAAAGAAACGTATCATCATCGATCTTCAGCGCCTCACGGCAGTTCCATTCCAAGCATCAATAGCCTGATTCCGAGCGAAGACTTCTCCCTTCACTACGCCACCATCGATCACGCCATCGCCCTCATTAAACTCACCGGGAAAAGGTCGTGGCTCTCAAGCGGATATCACCAGCGCTTTCAAGGTTCTCCCCATTCACCCAGACTTCCGGCAATACTTCGGCGTCCGCTGGCGAGGTGCATACTACTTGCGTCAGGCTCACCTTCGGCTGCAAGAGCAGCCCCTAACTTTTCGACACCTTATCAGAGGCCCTCTGCTGGATCCTCTCCAACAACCACGGCATTCCTTCCTCGTTCATCTCTTGAATGATTTCCTCATTGTTACCCCTCTCTCATCGCCACCCGCTTCCGGCCTGGTCACCCTGACTTCCGTTTTCTCCGAACTCGGGGTTCCATTGTCCGCTGAGAAAACGGTGGGCCCCTCCACTTCCCTCGAATTCCTTGGTATCACTCTCGATACGGATCTGTTTCAGGCTTCTCTTCCAACCCGAAAAGCTCAACCGAATCGGTCTTCTTATTTCCAATTTCCTCTTAGCCCCAGGCTGCACCAAACGCCAACTCCTCTCCCTCCTGGGCCACCTCAATTTTGCCATGCGCATTATTCCCCAAGGGCGGGCCTTCATCTCCCACTTGCCGTCCATCGTTTCCGCGTTCCATCTCTCTTGTCTCCCATCTCCCCAGACAACTCGAGCCGTGCCAAGCTTCGTTTGTGGCTCAACCTCCTTGCCACCTTGAAGGGGATCACTTTCTTTTATGATGACCAACTGGCTCACCCCCACGACATCAATCTATACACCGATGCTGCTCCTTCACCATCGCTTCCGTCATATACTCTCCTTATCTGGCATCTCTCCCACGCACTACTCCGGTCACTCCTTAGCATCGGAGCCGCCACTTCAGCCTCCCACAACGTATCCCAGAGCACCTCATACAGCTCATGGGCCGATGGTCCTCCCAAACTATCATCGCTACAATCGCTTAGATCTTAGCGACCTCAGATCCGCTCAGTCTCATCTCCTTAAATAATCCACGGTTTTGGGGGTTCGTCGTTGCCCGGGCGCTGCGGCGGATTCCCTACCAACTTCCCCACAACGCATCGACCGATCCATAGATCATCATCGTCATTGTCATCGTCATCGCCATTATCATCACCATCGTCATCGTCTTCGTATCAAAAAATCATTTAAATGTATCCTGTTGATGGCGTGGTCCTTGCTAGTGATGAGGCATTCCAGGCCCCTGCGGGGACACGACGCCGCCTTGCGGATGGCTCCTGAACTCATGTCCCCCTTAGGGCATTGACATGCAATCTCAGTTCCTGAGGACCCCTGCCGGGGCGACGACTTGCCGGCAGCGCATTGTCTATTCAGTGCCTCTAGACATTGTCACTCCAGCCCCCCCGCAGAGACAAAACCATATATGGATTTCCTGACGAAAGATCACACCTTTGACTGTCTCTCACTGACCTGTTATTTCTGTTGTTTGTTCTTGTATAAAAAGCTTGTTACAAAATCACTTGAGGTCAGCATTTCAACCAGACCCCTGGTCTGTGTCGACGTTGCTCACCGCCGGCTGAATAAACTCATAAAACCACCAGCGGACTTCTGAACTGGTTTGATAAATTCCCCAACACTAGTGAATTGGAGCTTAACCAGCGAATTTCAGGAGCAGGACCACGCCTCAACCACGCCTCTTCCGGCACCACGCCTCTTCCGGCATACCTTCAAATACTAACCTAAACCTCAGTTCCTCTTCGCTCTCGTTCTCTGCACCCCTCCCCCCACCCCTTTTCTCTTCTCCTTCTTCCCTCTCTTTCTCTACCTCATAGATTCCTAGGGGGTTCGTTGTTGCCCGGGCGCTGCGGCGGATTCCCTACCAGCTTCCCCACAACGCATCGACCGATCCATAGATCATCATCGTCATTGTCTTAGTCATCGCCATTATCATCACCATCGTCATAGTCATCTTCGTATCAATAAATCATTTAAAAGTATCCTGTTGATGGTGTGGTCCTTGCTAGTGAAACGGTCAAATCATAAAGTTCGGTGTCCTCATCACTTTAATTTCTACAACAAATCCTGCCTTGAAGTCGGGCCAATTGCAAGACTTTTGTACGCCTTCAAGCTTTGCTTTGTGTATTTCCCCGGAGTAGAAATTAAGTACATATAAATATCAGGAAACTGGATTCGTGTCCAAATATTAATGTCCATGGACCACTGGTTCTTGGTAACTGTACCAAATATTAATGTCCATGGACCACTGGTTCTTCAGGTAACTGTACCAAATATTAATGTCCATGGACCACTGGTTCTTGGTAACTGTACCAAATATTAATGTCCATGGACCACTGGTTCTTGGTAACTGTACCAAATATTAATGTCCATGGACCACTGGTTCTTGGTAACTGTACCAAATATTAATGTCCATGGACCACTGGTTCTTGGTAACTGTACCAAATATTAATGTCCATGGACCACTGGTTCTTCAGGTAACTGTACCAAATATTAATGTCCATGGACCACTGGTTCTTGGTAACTGTACCAAATATTAATGTCCATGGACCACTGGTTCTTGGTAACTGTACCAAATATTAATGTCCATGGACCACTGGTTCTTGGTAACTGTACCAAATATTAATGTCCATGGACCACTGGTTCTTCAGGTAACTGTACCAAATATTAATGTCCATGGACCACTGGTTCTTGGTAACTGTACCAAATATTAATGTCCATGGACCACTGGTTCTTGGTAACTGTACCAAATATTAATGTCCATGGACCACTGGTTCTTGGGGTAACTGTACGGGTCACTGTCAAGTGAAACTGACTTTAATTTAAGCTGATAATCAGCTGTTATCCCGTCTTCTCCACTAGTTGCTGATGTTTTTCCACTCAGTGAGTAAGGGGGCTGGTCCAGTGGGGAAGTGACGTCCATGCAGACCCTCTATTGAGAGGAGTTCAAGGCAGATGCTTGAGCTCCATCTCCACATGCTGAATTTTGAAACAATTCTCATGAAAGAAGAGTTTTGCCATAAAGTAGTGAGTGTGAAGGGCGCTGCGTGATAATCTGAGGTGTGATGAATCATGGTCATAATGGTCTTCATGTAAGTGCCACCTAACTTTACAGCACATATAAATGTAATAAATATGATTACAGCATCATATCTGGACTTGTTCCAGTTGATTCAAAGGTTTTACTGATACATACCTGCTTAGTATTCACAAACTTTATTTTGTCAGCGTTCAGCTGCTGAAGTTCTAATGACAGACGTCGGGAGACAGAACAGGACTGGCTTTATTAACAGTTTCAACACTAGTAAAATAGTTGCTGGACAAGCAGGATGAATTCACTTGCGTCCACAGAAAATCATTTGAACACTTCATGACAGACCTTTACAATAAATAATCCTGAATATCTGCAGAGAGACAGTTTGAAGATGATGAAGCTGAAATGTTACACTATGGCAAACAAATCATAATTAAATGCAATTTATCTCAGAGAAATTCATTCACAGGTGATGAAAAACCCGTCTAACATCTCCAGGTTCAGCAGAAGCTTTGACTGCACGGCCCACGTCCACCCTGGTGCGTTAAGACTAGACGTTATTGCTGCTGGAGTTTTCCCCCTCATCTGTCCGGCCTACACGGAGCTCATCATTAACCCCAACAAACGGCCGGTACGACGGCTGGAGCCGTTTCTGTTCACTCATGCAGCTCCAACTATTTAGGATTTTATGTGTGAACAGGAACGTCTTTGATTAGGAAAAGGTTTGCAAAACAAAAGCAGTGATACTCCAACTCAGAGGAAGGTTTATTCTTCACAATCATTTACCCTTTTAATAGTTTAGATCCAGCTTTTCCAGGTAGCAGTCTGCAGCAGCTTGACGGGCTCAAAGCTGTTTGGAAACCGCAGATTTTAAAACAATAATGTAACGTCAGAACTTTAATGTGGCTGCATTTCAAATCTAAGACAGTGAAAAGTCAGGCCCACCTCCCCTTCCCTTCTAGCTATTAATCTGCCCAAACTAAACGCAAAAATATGTGATTGTGCAGAGGGGGAGCACCTGCTGCTTTTAGGCTTTTGGACTTTTCCCAAACAAAAAATATGTCATATCTTTTAAGCAAAACTGAATAAAGTTCTGTGAAAGCGGCTGCAGACCTGGGACCTGCAGCGGATGGAAATGCTTCACAGCAGCACACCTAAAACAAACAGCTCTAGTGTCTCTAACCTGCTGGACAAATGTCCAACCCCCAACATCTTAAACACATATTAACGGACCGTCGGCTGCAAAGCTCAGGATCAGATGATGAGACGGAACCGTTAGCCTAAACTTTATCATTTTAAACATGCCTGGTTCCAAGAGCAGGAGAAGAAAGCGGTGAGTCCTGGAGCCGGCGTGCTCGTGGCTGCTGCGTGTCCGGTCTTCAGGAGGTCCAGCGCCACCACGCCACCTTCATGCGGTCCCACACGGCGTCTATGGAGTCGAACGCTGGCCGCACGTCCAGGATGGAGAACTGGTACGTGTCTTTGTTGACTTCTCCATCGTAGTAGTCGATGACGTAGCGGACCTCCCTCCCACAGCGGTCGATGATCCAGTCGTGGCGGTCGAAGGGCAGCTCGTAGCTGCGGAGACACTCAGTTACTACCTGTTACCCATCTGTTACCACCTGTTACCCATCAGTTACTACCCGTTACCCATCAGTTACTACCTGTTACCCATCTGTTACTACCTGTTACCCATCTGTTACCACCTGTTACCCATCAGTTACTACCTGTTACCCATCTGTTACCACCTGTTACCCATCAGTTACCACCTGTTACCCATCAGTTACTACCCGTTACCCATCAGTTACTACCTGTTACCCATCTGTTACTACCTGTTACCCATCTGTTACCACCTGTTACCCATCAGTTACCACCTTTTACCCATCAGTTACCCATCAGTTACTACCTGTTACCCATCTGTTACCACCTGTTACCCATCAGTTACTACCTGTTACCCATCTGTTACCACCTGTTACCCATCAGTTACCACCTGTTACCCATCAGTTACTACCCGTTACCCATCAGTTACTACCCGTTACCCATCAGTTACTACCTGTTACCCATCAGTTACTACCTGTTACCCATCTGTTACTACCCGTTACCCATCAGTTACTACCTGTTACCCATCAGTTACTACCTGTTACCCATCTGTTACCACCCGTTACCCATCAGTTACTACCTGTTACCCATCTGTTACTACCTGTTACCCATCAGTTACTACCTGTTACCCATCAGTTACTACCTGTTACCCATCTGTTACTACCCGTTACCCATCAGTTACTACCTGTTACCCATCAGTTACTACCTGTTACCCATCTGTTACTACCTGTTACCCATCAGTTACTACCTGTTACCCATCAGTTACTACCTGTTACCCATCAGTTACTACCCGTTACCCATCTGTTACTACCCGTTACCCATCAGTTACCACCCGTTACCCATCAGTTACTACCTGTTACCCATCTGTTACTACCTGTTACCCATCTGTTACTACCTGTTACCCATCAGTTACTACCCGTTACCCATCAGTTACTACCTGTTACCCATCTGTTACTACCCGTTACCCATCAGTTACTACCCGTTACCCATCAGTTACTACCTGTTACCCATCAGTTACTACCTGTTACCCATCAGTTACTACCTGTTACCCATCTGTTACCACCCGTTACCCATCAGTTACTACCTGTTACCCATCAGTTACTACCTGTTACCCATCTGTTACTACCTGTTACCCATCTGTTACTACCTGTTACCCATCAGTTACTACCTGTTACCCATCAGTTACTACCTGTTACCCATCAGTTACTACCTGTTACCCATCTGTTACTACCCGTTACCCATCAGTTACTACCCGTTACCCATCAGTTACTACCTGTTACCCATCAGTTACTACCTGTTACCCATCTGTTACCACCCGTTACCCATCAGTTACTACCTGTTACCCATCTGTTACTACCTGTTACCCATCTGTTACTACCTGTTACCCATCAGTTACTACCCGTTACCCATCAGTTACTACCTGTTACCCATCTGTTACTACCCGTTACCCATCTGTTACTACCTGTTACCCATCTGTTACTACCTGTTACCCATCAGTTACTACCTGTTACCCATCTGTTACTACCTGTTACCCATCAGTTACTACCCGTTACCCATCAGTTACTACCCGTTACCCATCAGTTACTACCTGTTACCCATCTGTTACTACCCGTTACCCATCTGTTACTACCTGTTACCCATCTGTTACTACCTGTTACCCATCTGTTACCACCCGTTACCCATCAGTTACTACCTGTTACCCATCTGTTACCACCTGTTACCCATCTGTTACTACGTGTTACCCATCAGTTACTACCTGTTACCCATCTGTTACCACCCGTTACCCATCTGTTACTACCCGTTACCCATCAGTTACTACCTGTTACCCATCAGTTACTACCTGTTACCCATCAGTTACTACCTGTTACCCATCAGTTACCACCTGTTACCCATCTGTTACTACCCGTTACCCATCTGTTACTACCTGTTACCCATCAGTTACTACCTGTTACCCATCTGTTACCACCCGTTACCCATCAGTTACTACCTGTTACCCATCAGTTACTACCTGTTACCCATCAGTTACTACCCGTTACCCATCTGTTACCACCCGTTACCCATCAGTTACTACCTGTTACCCATCAGTTACTACCTGTTACCCATCAGTTACTACCCGTTACCCATCAGTTACTACCCGTTACCCATCAGTTACTACCCGTTACCCATCTGTTACCACCCGTTACCCATCAGTTACTACCTGTTACCCATCAGTTACTACCTGTTACCCATCTGTTACTACCCGTTACCCATCTGTTACTACCTGTTACCCATCTGTTACTACCTGTTACCCATCAGTTACTACCTGTTACCCATCTGTTACTACCCGTTACCCATCTGTTACCACCTGTTACCCATCAGTTACCCATCTGTTACCACCTGTTACCCATCAGTTACTACCCGTTACCCATCAGTTACTAGCCGTTACCCATCTGTTACCACCTGTTACCCATCAGTTACTACCTGTTACCCATCAGTTACTACCCGTTACCCATCAGTTACTACCCGTTACCTATCTGTTACCTATCTGTTACTACCACTTACTGAGACCTGGCACACAATTCTCCTCAGTGAGAAGTTTAATTCATCTTTAATTCAGAATTAAAATTAAATCCCATTGAAAATTAGTAAAAATTACCATGTAAAACACTTAATTCTGAATGAAAATGGCCATTCAGAATTAACCTTAATTCCGAAGTAAGTGGCTGGTTTATTCTGATTTTAAATCCGAATAGAATAATTCCGTGATCATGTATCCACTCATTCCGCTTTAAATGAATTCCGGTCTTTCTTTCTGCTCGTTCCCTCGTCCGTCTGTCTCCATGACACTTATATTCCACGCTGGGCTGGTTTTCCAAACAAAGTTTCAAGATGGCAGCACGCAATAAACGCTGGTCAAGAGCAGAGACCATTTATTTAAGAAATAGTAGGGGTGTAACAATATATCGTGCCACGGAATTTAGCGATACAAAAACGTCACGATATGTGTCGTGGAGGTGACAAACTGTATCTGATATTGGGTTATTAATATTAATCTATTGTGTTGACTAGTAACGACCGCGCCTCGACCCGCGGACCAAAATCTTCCTCCGCTCAGAAGAAACTAGTACCGTTTTGGTCCCGATCACGGGACTCTTGCAGGGTTTTGAGCTCTGAACTTTTACTGATGTAAGGCTGGTGTAGAGTTAAGCCCTACCTTATTAAATTAAACCTTTTTGGGTTGCTGAGTAGGATAAACACGGGGAAACTTCTGCTGAGTTCCAGTGTACTTTAATGTCCCTCAACAGTGTAGGATTTTAGAACATCAACACAGCACCTAGTGCCGTACTGTGGCGTATCACTCCGCCCAATCTAAAACAGACTAATCACCGGGACGGCTCTCACCCCATCCAGTGGCGGAGTCGGGCCCGGGGCGAGAACTCTTTGGCCTTCCCTCCGAACCTCTTCAGCATGGGTCCACAGGGACAATCGCTGCAGGGACACGAGGACACATGGATCAGCATCAGCCCCGGAGGAGCTGCAGCTGCAGCACCGTGGTGTGTGAGTGCTGCAGCTGCAGCACCGTGGTGTGTGAGTGCTGCAGCTGCAGCACCGTGGTGTGTGTGTGCTGCAGCTCCGTGGTGTGTGTGTGCTGCAGCTGCAGCACCGTGGTGTGTGTGTGCTGCAGCACCGTGGTGTGTGTGTGCTGTAGCTGCAGCACCGTGTTGTGTGTGTGCTGCAGCTGCAGCACCGTGTTGTGTGTGTGCTGCAGCTGCAGCACCGTGGTGTGTGTGTGCTGCAGCTGCAGCACCGTGGTGTGTGTGTGCTGCAGCTGCAGCACCGTGGTGTGTGTGTGCTGCAGCTGCAGCACCGTGGTGTGTGTGTGCTGCAGCTGCAGCACCGTGGTGTGTGTGTGCTGTAGCTGCAGCACCGTGGTGTGTGTGTGCTGCAGCTGCAGCACCGTGGTGTGTGTGTGCTGCAGCTGCAGCACCGTGGTGTGTGTGTGCTGCAGCTGCAGCACCGTGGTGTGTGTGTGCTGCAGCTGCAGCACTGTGGTGTGTGTGCTGCAGCTGCAGCACCGTGGTGTGTGAGTGCTGCAGCACCGTGGTGTGTGTCTGCTGCAGCACCGTGGTGTGTATGTGCTGCAGCTGCAGCACCGTGGTGTGTGTCTGCTGCAGCTGCAGCACCGTGGTGTGTATGTGCTGCAGCTGCAGCACCGTGGTGTGTATGTGCTGCAGCACCGTGGTGTGTGTGTGCTGCAGCTGCAGCACTGTGGTGTGTGTGCTGCAGCTGCAGCACCGTGGTGTGTGAGTGCTGCAGCACCGTGGTGTGTGTCTGCTGCAGCACCGTGGTGTGTATGTGCTGCAGCTGCAGCACCGTGGTGTGTGTCTGCTGCAGCTGCAGCACCGTGGTGTGTATGTGCTGCAGCTGCAGCACCGTGGTGTGTATGTGCTGCAGCTGCAGCACCGTGGTGTGTATGTGCTGCAGCACCGTGGTGTGTGAGTGCTGCAGCACCTTGGTGTGTGAGTGCTGCAGCACCGTGGTGTGTGTCTGCTGCAGCTGCAGCACCGTGGTGTGTGTCTGCTGGGTTACCGTGCGTGCAGGGCCTCCCACTTCAGGATCTCCTGCCAGGCCTGCTCGTTGTTCTTGTTGTGGATCTTAATGATGTTGCTCATGTCATGAGGAGCCAGGTCGTCATCACGCCACCGCCACCTGCAGAGCAGACACACCCTTAACGGTACGTTACGTGGTATCTTCAACGGTTCAAAAGTTATGCTCATGGGACATAATTGTTATAATAAAACTCTCTGTAAAACATAGTCTTACAAAAACATGTGTAAAATACTCATTTTTTGTGGTATTCTTATCAAATTTAAACTTGCACCAGATAAGGCTTCAGGCTGTGTCTCAGTGTGTTTTAAAACCAATAAGTCACAGATTCACTAATCTGCAGACATCTGATTACAAAACACATTTCCGGCTGAAATAAAAACCTTCTATTTCAGTGTGTTCAAACTGTGATTACTGAATTATAGTAGCAGTTACAGTGATTCTGACAGTTGGGGGAAGAACTTCAGAGTGTTACCTTTCAAAAGAGACCAGAACCATCCATGAACCTCAAACGGTTCAAGAACAGCTTTACATTTACTTTGGGTAGAACTTGGATAGGCGTTTTGGGCGACTTTTACAAGTGCGGGAATAAATTAAGGCTGAATTATGGTTCTGTGTTAAACCTACGCCGTAGGGTACGCGGCTACGCACGAGTCTCTCCGTAGCTACGCCGTAGCCTGACCTGCTCCTCCCAAAACATGGAACTACGACCCAACGCAGACGAGAGGGCTGTGATTGGTTCGCTTGGTAGCAACGCATTTCCAGTTCTTGAAGCAGTTGTGAACTTTCAGCGCTCTTTTTATATACCGTATTTTCGCGACCATAAGGCGCACACTTTTTTTTTTTTTTTTTTTTTTTTTAAATGTGCCGGGCGTCTTATGAAACGGTGTGCCGTGTCTATTACCTGAATTACGGTAATGTAAGGCCGCCCACCATGAGAACGGTAAAAAGAGACGGGGGCGGGTGAAGCCTTGAGTTGCGACGTGAATGAGACCATCCACTGAGCTGTTTAATGCGTAAACAGAAGATGAAAACTTTTAAGGATTTGCTTGATGTGTAAAGTGAAATAAAATACAATCAAACTAAGTTTTGCTCCGCTCTATTTAAATAAGCACACTTGTGTGTGTGTTCTGCAGCGCGCGTGTGCTTTGCATGTCGGGAACCGATGCACCTGCCGTGGGTTTGCGGGTCCGATCGCCGCATCCCCGGGGCAGATCCGGCTGAAATGCCGGTGCTCTTTCCCCGGGAGTCCCTGCTACCAGTGCAGGCGGGCTCCTCCGGTCCCGGCCGGTCGGAACCGGTCACTTTCCCCGGTTAAAGCCGCGTGATGCGCGCTGCTGCAGCCCGACTTCCTGGTTCCCCAAGCGGTCCAATCGACCTGGTTCCCGGCCGCTTTGCGAGAAGGGATTTCTGGGGTCTGTCTCAGGTCGGATCAGCTTCACCCTCCGAGATTTGCAGCCAAATCTGTCGGTTACAAACCCGGTACCGGATCCCGACATGCGCGTGTGTGTATTTCGCGGCGCGAAACACACACATTCTTATTTATGTGGCGCTTGCCTGGCGCAGCTGATGGACAGAAACTGTATGGTGATTTTTAAAAGAAAAACTTTGAAGAAATGTACGTTTCCAGCCGGAGTCATTATAAGGACGAATGAAAAGGGGTGTCTGGATGAAGGGATGATGATCAAGTAGCTGAGACAGGTCTGGAAATTCGGACTGGCGCAGCTGAATTAGCGGAGCTTGTGTCGGATACAACCCGGTACCGGCTCCCCGACAGCGCGTGTGTGAGCGGGACCAGCGCGGGGGGGGGGGGGGCGGACCGGGACCCGGTCCAGCGCGAGGGAGCGGACGGGGAGCGGACCCGGTCCAGCGCGGGGGACGCGGGACCCGGGACCACCGCGGTCGGGATCCGCAGCACAACGGGGTATGAAAAGTTTATTTAGGTCCTACGTGCTTGCCTGCCACGCTGATGGACAGAAACTGCCGCCGATGGTGATTTTTAAAAGAAAAGCATTGCCTAAACAGACTTTTCCAGCCAGAGTGAAATGAAAAGGGCTGGATGGATGAGGAGATGATCAGTGGCTGAGACAGGTTTATGTGCAGAGACCCGTGGTTTTTTTAAATTCTTTAATGCAGAAACAGAATATGAACCTTTGAAGGGTTTTATTGATGTGAAAAGTGAAATAAAATATCAAACTAAGTTTTGCTTCCGCTCTATTTTTAGCGTGTGTGTGTTTTTTTTAGCGCGTGTGTGTGCAGCTCCGGCGCCTTTTGGGTCGGTGCGCCGTATGTGTGTTTTAAAACCAAAAATGACACACAAAACTGAGGGTGCGCCTTTCCACACAGTGCGCCATATGGTCGCGAAAATACGGTAGGTAATATAAGTTGTAAAAACAATATCCCATGCATACTTACACACACTTATTTTTTTGTCTTTATTCTTTATTATTTATATATTGCATTATTAGTTTGCCATCACTTTTGTGTAGTTATACTTTTTGTTTTTGTATGTTAATCTTGTGTTCTTTATAACACATGAAATGTTAATAACTTCGGTGGAGCTTCAAATAAGCCC
This sequence comes from Cololabis saira, assembly GCF_033807715.1. Taxonomy (NCBI): domain Eukaryota; kingdom Metazoa; phylum Chordata; class Actinopteri; order Beloniformes; family Belonidae; genus Cololabis; species Cololabis saira. Next base: position 18,705 of record NC_084608.1, on the reverse strand, counting down.
GTTGGGTTTTTTGCCTCTTCCTGCACCTATAGTATTTATATTTGATATTTCCTGTATTTTTAAAACTGTGCAAAACAATAAACTAAAACTAAACCTCTTTGATTCACTGTGACCGGAAAAACCTGAAGCTAAACAAAGTATCAACTAGTGCTCTGGGGGGGTTTTGTTGGAGTGACAGAGAAGTCCGAAGGTTCACGACGTCGTCACGGCGTAGGCTCTGGTTGGTTTAACGCAGAACCTTAAATCAGGATTTACACGGCAGTTCTGCTGTAGCTGAGCACGGTGGGCGGGGGCCGCGGTAGAGGGCTGCATGGTGATCGGGTCCTGCCGGGTCCCGTGGGACCCAACGCAAGTCTGGCGGTAGCGGGAGGTTTGAACTTTACTGTGAGTGGGAACAGGCGGCTAAAAAAACACTGCAGGATCGGGATGTAGTCTAGTGTCAAGATGGAAATCAATGACGTGGAAAATAAACCTCAAACAAGGTCTTTACAAAACACAGACAAAGCAAGTCAGATATTTGGAGAAACTGCGTTTAGTGTCTGTGGAGCATCTTGGAAGAGAGACGCACGGGATTGGAACCAGCAGTCGGTCAGCAGCATTTTCTTCCTCCAAGTGATTCATTTGTTAAATTAATTTGTTTCATTCGTTAACTTTGTCTATTTTATGTTATTTATTAGTGTTATTTGAGCCACTCACAGCTACTCTCGTTATAACCTCAATCACATAATTGATGCGTGTACGAAAGGTGAAATAGCTCGTGACAATGATGGATTTGCATCTAACTTTCAGTCAGGTGACCTATGAACTGTCAATCATCCATCAAGCTCCACAATGATCATGTTAACATTAAATCAGATAGATTTGTCCAGGACAACATTACTCCTGCGGGACGGGAGAAGACACTAAATCAATGCTTCTCTATTATTGTGGGGGCATGAATTCTCAGAGTTTTGCAGAAGCGGGCAGGAGTGATGAGAAATTCAGCGGGAACGGGATGAAAAAAACAGTCTGGCAGGAATCTAGAGCGCGGTGCACGTGGAGACGGCTGGTCCTGCCGTTGGTCTGGTGTGAAGTGGACCAACCTCAGCTGAGCCACATTCCCTCCTTCCCCACCACTTACATTTAAACAAAAGTGTTTGTTCAAATGTTGTTCACTGTCTAGGATGTTACTGATGCATCTTGGTAGCTCTTCCACATGCTAACAACTTGCTGGCTCTCCCATAGACATATAGACGCCCCATCGAGCGCTGAACGCCATATTGAATGTTCAAGACTGCGCTGTAAACTAATAAGTAAGTGGACTTATTTTCATAAAGCGCCTTTCTACAAAGAAATGTACGTTTTACCTCTCATTTATTCATTCACACACGCACTAATATACTTGGGAAACAGTTAGGCACCAAATATTCATTCATTCATTCATTCATTATCTATACCCGCTTTATCCCTTGCGGGGTCACGGGGGTCTGCTGGAGCCTATCGCAGCTCATTTTAGGTGAGAGGCAGGGGTTACACCCTGGACAGGTCACCAGTCCATCACAGGGCCACAGGGCACCAAATATAATATATTTAATTTTCTCAGATGGCAAAAATAAGAACTTTATTGATCCCACATAGGAGTAATTCATGTTATATCAGCTATAGAGAACAAGGTAGTGCCGAAAAACAATATATATCCCCCTCACAAAAATAAGAAAAATAGAGAAACATATTTTCTCATCAACAAAACATATTTAAAATTTTTCAAGTAACAAAATAACATATTTGAACCATTTTTCAGACAACAAAATAACATTTGAACCATTTTTCAGACAATAAAATAACATGTTTTAAAGTTCTTATTTTTGCCATCTGAGAAAATTAAATATATTATATTTGGTGCCTAACTGTTTCCCAAGTATATTAGTGCGTGTGTGGATGAATAAATGAGACGTAAAATGTACATTTCTTTGTAGAAAGGTGCTTTATGAAAATAAGTCCATTAACTTGTATTAGTTTACAGCGCAGTCTTGAACATCCAATATGGCGGAGACGTTGACGTATGGCAGCAGCTCGGTGGAGCGGATACATATATATGTCTATGGGCTCTCCCTCCTGCTGTGTTGCATTTGTTTGAGCGTAAACGCTTGGACCTTCCCCGTTCCCCGCCGTGTTGCTGCGTCCCCCCCCCGCTACAGGAACGGTAGCCCTTAGCAACGTGGCGTTGACCCGGCAGAGCAAACCCACCCTTTCCGCAGCATGGCGTTCCAGAACATCTGCTCGGACGGGTAGACCCAGTTCTTCTCTGCGCCGTGACGGGGGATGTTGGACTCCTCTCTGGACACGGACAGGTGGAAGGGCTGGTCTGGAGCCGGCGTTTGGTTGGGAGGAGGCATCTGTGCACACGGAGGAAACAAACATGACACACATGAGCTCGGGGGGAGATGCAAACAGGACAGACCAGAACTAAACAGTTAGCACAGTGTGACTTTGAGAAGTCTTTTTGCCCAGAAGAAAAAAAGACAGACAACACTATGTTCTTCTCTCGATCTGCGGGCTTTAGAGGAAAAAGACGCCACAGAGCGAGTCAGGATGCAGCGGCTCAGAAGAGCCGTGGAATAAGCACCAGTCACAATCTGTCCTACTGTACTTATTGTATTTCCCAGAATGAATGAATGAATGAATGAATGAATGAATGTATTTATTTTGGTCGTTTTTTCAATATTGTTTACATGTGTCCTACATTAAACAAAACAATAATTATAATAATAATAATATGCATCAACTGAAAGCCTGAGCTTATTTTGTCCTCCTTCTACATTAATAAGATAATAAGATAAAAGAAGAAAAAAAATGAGAAAGAAGTAAAATAGATATAATAGTAATAATGATAATTATAACAGTAACAGCAACAACTAAATATCTAAATATCTAAATCTAGCGTTTTGGCTCCCTGCTGCTGTGGGCTGAGCGGTGTCCTCCTGCTCACAGATGTCCCTGGTGGTTGTTTGGCTACACTGCAGCCTCTGGTGCCCCCCCTCCTCCCCCCTCGAACAAGAGACATGATTCACACGTGAGATCACGTGAGAATCATGCGTGAGTGGCGTCGCATGAAACTCCGACCATCTGTAGGTGTTATCTACATTGTGCATACATTTCAAATCAAGCCTGTGACACCACAGCACTGCTGTGGAACAGAACGTTTTGGTTTTTCATGTCAAAAGGCAGAGATCAATTCCCACTTGACTCTCTCTGCCGTCCCTCATCTGTCTTTAAAGCCAGATAGCTACCATATTTGCTGGATCAATGTCGCTCTTCACGCCTGCTGCTTTCATGGGACACTCCACAAACTCGTAGGCCCGGTCCTGGTGGACCGGACCCGGCTCTGCTCTGTGCATGGGACACTCTGACGGTGGAGACGCTGCAGGAGATGACGGACCAGGATTAACATACACAATCCGTTAGAACAGCTTTCTGCTAAATATAAGTCCAAGGAAATGGCAGATATTGAAACAAACTCTGCTAACCGTAGTTGCATAAGTAATTAGTCATAACCAGTACTGGAGTTGAGGGGGGATGAGGGGGGGTGAGGGGGGATGGCATCTCCCCTGAAATAAAAACGGTCCAAATCATCCCCCCTGAAATAAAAACAGTCCAAATCATCCCCCCTGTAAAACTGCCATCCCTCCTTTCCATCCCTTATGTCATTTCATCAATGAATGTGGTTTTACTGCTATTTCAACATTTAGAGTCATCACCAGAAAAATAACTTATTTGACAATTTTCACCTGTTTCAAGTAAATTTTCACTTGAAATAAGTAGAAAAATCTGCCAATGGGAAGATTTATCTTCTTATTACAAGCAAAAAAATCTTGTTCCACTGGCAGATTTTTCTACTTATTTCAAGTGAAAATCTAATTGAAACAGGTGAAAATTGTTGTTTTTTCCACTGATGAGTCTTGTTTTAAGTGTAATGAGATTATTTCACTAAAATGAGACATTTTAACTAGAAATAAGACAAATATTCTTGTTAAGATTGTGAGTTTTTGCAGTGATCCATTTTACTTATCCTGTGAAGGACAGAGTCATATTGATAAGTTCAGAAAAGTGTTTTTTATTGTTGTGTTTTGATGTATTTGATGTAAGTCCAGTGGATATTTAAAGCTTACAGAAGGCTGCATTTAACTGCTGCTATGTCATTCCTGCAGGATTTCTGCAGGTGTTTTGGTCACTGCTATTATCTGTAATATATTATATTATTTGAAATCAGCACAAATTATCTGTCCCCATATGATAAAATCCACCATCCCCCTGATACTGGAGTACTGGTCATAATAGCAACAATAGAAAAGGGACATGAACACTCAGACACCTACCGTTGGCGGGCTTGGCCTGATGCATGGGGCACTCTGCAGGAGGAGACGCTGAGGAAACAACACCAGAGTGGGTGAACACATGAACATGGAGGAGGAATCAGCCCCTAGTTTAGGATCATTTCAAGTGAATCACCTCCCAGTTACCAGATTTCCACCCAATAGAGGCACTTGGCCATTTGCATCATAGACGTGCAACAGTTGTACGATGGCGTCCTCCTAAATGACAACCTTGGCCTCTGGTGAATATTTATATATCTATATCTGTACAGATAATGGTTAATGATATGTACATCCGCCCCGTAACGATACAGGCGTCACGGTTCGGGCGGCGGCGGCAGCAGAATGGAGCGTGTGGTGTTGGAAGAGGCACCAGCTTTGTTTAAATCACGTGAATAAGTTGAAAAAGAGAATGAAAAAGACGTGTGTGCAACAACTTATTCGTTTAAAGCACTTATTTGTATAGAACAATTCAACACAAGGTGATTCAAAGTGCTTTACATCAACATTAAAAGCAGCAAGACACAATTAAACATTAAGTAACAAATAAAATGAAATAAAATGATAAGAAAAGAGATAAAATAATAAAAAGCACAAGTTGTTAATAAGTAAGGGCAGTAGAGTACAGCAGGTTCATCTCATTCTTACAATGGCAAGAATGACGTTTCTATACGGTCAAAACGTACAAAGACCGGGTCAATACGGAGGTGCGTACCGAACCGTGACTTTGACTACCGCTACACCCCTGGTGGCTACCAATGGAAACCATCTGCTTTCTCACAGAAGTGACAGAGGCTTCTCTTGAGACCTGAGCAGGCAGGACACCTGAACACGATTACTGATCATACTGCATAGGAATGGGCCATATTTTACCCTTCACCATATACCGTCAAAAAGATTCCCCACGGTAAGAATTTGTCATCTCGCGGTAAAAACAATTGATTGATTTATGGTTCTGTTAAATCTGAATTTAGATTTAACAGAACCATAAATCAGGCTTAACAAACTGAGATCTGAGAGCGAGGAGCTCGTTGTTAAACAAACTTTTATTTATTTGTCCTGTTTCTTTATTCATCAGGTTGTATTTTTTCTACTTTGTGATTTTATAAGCTAAGAAAACTTGAAGGACAATGTAGGGCTGGGCGATATGGACCAAAAGTCATATCTCGATATTTTCTAGCTAAATGGCGATACACGATATATATCTCGATATTTTTTCTGTGCCTTAATTGGGGTTTCCCCCAAAGCATTATAGCATAGCATCTCTGTTAGCATCTCTGTTAGCTTCATTTTTTTCTGAGGCAAACCCTTAAAAAAACAGTCAGTTTTAATACAAAGCCTCGTGCCAAATGTCACACAGGTTCCTTTATTAACAGAGGTCTGCACAATATCAACATGTATAAAACAAATGAAATAAAAATAAACTGCTGCATATATAGAATAAAAATGCTTCTTGAATAAAATTAAACAAATATCCCTTTCCTGCATAACAATTAAATTAAAATACACTGTAATTAATACAATGTAGACAGTAAGAGGCAGACTTTTCCACTGAGGTTGACAGTTGTGCAAATAACAAAACATTTGTGCAAATCTCAAATAAAACATTCAAGTCAATTTGTCACAAAATAAGCTATATCAAAATCAAAAAAAAAAAAAAAAAACTTTTTTTTTTTTTTAGAAATCGATATAAACGATATTGTCTCATACCATATCGCGTTTGAAAATATATCGATATATATTGAAATCTCGATATATCGCCCAGCCCTAGGACAATGGTACTTTTGCTGTTTGCACTGTTATCCCACTGTTTGAATGCAGTTTGAATAAATGTTGAATCTGTTCTTACATTTCAAACTTGTTTCATTTGAGTCATTACAGTTTTGCAGTACAGGTGTACTAATTTAATTGGTTTTTATTAATTCAATTTAATTGGTGTAGTTTAGTAGCATTTAGTATCTTTTAGAGCAGTGTTTTGGGGGCTCCAAAGACTGAATGTGGTGATAGATTTATAGTTAAAAAGGTGGAGTTTTTTTTAATCATCATTTTTATCGTTATTGGGATAAATGCCAGAAATGATGGTGATAAATCTTTTAGTCCATACCGCCCATCCCTAGTACTGCAGCTCACCTTTGGGCTGGGCTTCCTGGTGCATGGGACAGCCTGGAGGAATGGCCGTTGCCATGGTTTCTGCAGCGACTGTAGGAGCAGCCGGGGTGGACAGAGAGGCTCCCATCCTGCCCTCCTGACCTGACGAGGAAACAACACGGTCAACCAGGGCTGGAACTAAACACTATTCTGATCGTCCAGTAGACGCCAAATATTGAAATTATTAGCAGACTAACCGGATTAGGAATCTTAGAATTATTAAATGGCTCTTTTTAGCACTCGGATTTTAAATTTTGCATGAGGCTGTTTGAATGATATGCCAATTAAAAATAAAAGACAAGAGACATGGACACTTCATTGAAAAATTCATCTTTTAATGACATTTGCTGCGGTGTTGCATAGGCCGCCTGCTACTGCACATGTGCAGCTCTCAGCAGAGGTAAGACGGGAGGAAGATGCCTTACTCTGTTGAAAGTTTCCTTTTGCCAACAATAGTCCACATTTAAATTCGTTGCCGACTATTTTTATTCTCAATTTTTTGCGCCCCTACATGTGATTTATAAGGTGTGTAGCTTTCTATCAACAGAATCCCTTCTTGAAGTATTACTTCTCACGTTTGGAGTCAAACGCTTAAAGGCTTACAAGTTTAGAGTCAAACACTTCAAGGCTTACACTTAAAGGCGTTTGGCTTAAGGTTTTTCTCCCACTTGGAGAGTTTTTACCTGCCATTGTTTATGTAATAATTGCTCGGGGGTTTATGTTCATGTTCTGGGTCTCTGGAAAGATCCTAGAGACAACTTTTGTTGTAAAAATTGAAGGACAGTTTCAGTTTGGGAGAGTGACGGACTGATGGGGTTGTGTTATGTCAAAGCTGTTTCTACTGTTACTCACTTCAGCCACCCAAATCTATGTTGAAAAAGGAAAAAATAAAGAAAAAAGAAAATCACACTCCATCTCCTTTAATCTTGGTCTGTGATGAACTTGTTTCTGACCAGGAGTTGAGCAGTTTTGTCCAAATGAGGACATTCATTCATGCTGCAAACATGTCAACTACATAACTGCTGCAAACATGTCAACTACATAACTGCTGCAAACATGTCAACTACATAACTGCTGCAAACATGTCAACTACATAACTGCTGCAAACATGTCAACTACATAACTGCTGCAAACATGTCAACTACATAACTGCTGCAAACATGTCAACTACATAACTGCTGCAAACATGTCAACTACATAACTGCTGCAAACATGTCAACTACATAACTGCTGCAAACATGTCAACTACATAACTGCTGCAAACATGTCAACTACATAACTGCTGCAAACATGTCAACTACATAACTGCTGCAAACATGTCAACTACATAACTGCTGCAAACATGTCAACTACATAACTGCTGCAAACATGTCAACTACATAACTGCTGCAAACATGTCAACTACATAACTGCTGCATCCAACAGTTTTCCAACAACTACAAACCTGTGGTCTTATCAACACATTCACAACCTTTATTCACATCAGTCACATATTATAGGATGTTGCTGAGGAGACAGGAGGCAAAAAACAGGTAGTCTTTACAGAACACACAGTATCCACCTGGACTAACATGATGGATGTCCCTCAGGTCCAGCTGAGGGACATCATGTTAGTCCATCATCAGGTAACTGATGATGGACTAACATGATGTCCCTCAGGTCCCTCACATCGCAGGACACCCAGGTACACCTGGACATCAGGTAACTGATGAAAACATCAAGGTGTCTTACAATAAAGTGGCTGATAAAGTTGCATATAATAAACCCTAAGCTGCGAACATATATCTAATGTAAATGACATGTGTGATGAAATGATACAGTTGTGGTATTGTTTTTAACAAGAGTTAACATTAAAGTAGATTTTGTAACTGTTTCCATCAGCCTGAATCGTTAGCCGCGCTAGCCGTTAGCTCCCATGTGGACGTCGTCCTCGTTACCGTCAGGTCTGCAGGAGTGTGTGTGTTCTCAGGCGCTTCGGTTCGTTAGTAAGATACAAATACACACATACACGGACAGAAAAGCCACTAACCTGAGAGATTCCAGTCAGATCCTCCGGTGTCCGCAGGGACTGGTCAATGTCAACGTGCAGGACGGGGTTGTACAACTACGTCCTCCTGACGTCACCGCCTACGTCATCACGCAAAACCACGGATCCGGCTCTTCTTCTTCTTCTTCTAATATAATGTGTATATATAATGTAAGGTGCATACCGCCACCTACTGAGCCGGAGTATGTAGGACAGGATCTAGTTGTCTATAGCTTTACATTCAATTATCTAATTAATAATAATAATAATGAAAAGAGAAAAAACTCTAAACAAACAAACAAACAAAGAATAAAATAAAAATAAAACAAATAAACCGCTATATACTCACTATATCGTGTAAAACAAGCCAGTGTTTCTTAGAAACTCTATGACCCGTCTCTGTGTCTCCCACACCTTATCACCCTTAGTTCCCTTAGTTCCCAGTATCCCTGTCATATTCCACTCACCCACCTCTCCCACCCTGTCTTTCAACCTGGTCCTTTCTTTGATATATTTAGTACATTGCATAATTACATGTTCAGTGTTTTCTGTTTTCTTACATACATTACAAAGGTCTGAATTTACTTTTCCCAATAAAAATAAAGTTTTATTTAGTCCAATGTGATCAAATCTTAATCTTGTTAAGACTACCCCCTCTCTTCTACTTATTCCCTTGATACTCTGAGCTCTGACTGTGTTGTATTCTATAATAAGTTCTGCCATTACTGTCCAAGTCCCACTTCTTCTGCCAAAATTCAGATATTTTCTTTTTGATTATTGCTTTAGCTTTGCCTTTTCCAAATGCAATATCAGTGCTTATTGCTGTTTTTGCCACTTTATCTGCACATTCGTTTCCTTGTATTCCCACATGAGCAGGTACCAGCAGGTACCTCTGAATCCTGACCAGACACTGAAGAACTTCATACAGCAAATCTTCCCTGAGTGACTTGGTAGTGTTAGCTCAGTAGCTGCTGCAGAGTCTACACACATCACCACTCTGTCTGGTCTGACTTCCTCCACCCACTGAAGCCCAAAAATAACTGCCATCGTCTCTGCTGAATACACTGAAAGTTGATCACTTATCCTATTGCTCAGTTTAATTTTGAAAAGTGGGATGTAAACTCCTGTACCAACACAATCGTTTTGATATTTTGAGCCATCAGTGAATATCTGTAAAAACTTGTAAAAATGATTCTTTATGTACGGCTTTGCACACTGTCCTATTTCCCTTTCCATCCAATCCTTCTTTAGGTTCATAATACTAAAATCAACTTTGACTTTAGGGAAAAACCATGGTGGAACATTACTTAATGGCAATGAGGAGTTAAAACAAGTTTCTTTAATACCATATTTTGCAATTGTATCTTTTATCTTCCACCCAAAACCTTTTCCCTTAAAACTATTATATTCCCAGCATTCGTTTAAGACACTTTTGATGTTTTCAGTCCCCCATCCTCGTAATGGAATCCAGTATGTTAATGTAAGTTTGTCCCTTCTCAGCTCTAGTGGGCTTTCACCTGATTCCACCAGCACAGCAATAGTTGGAGTTTCCTCATGCACCAATACACAGTCTCAAGGCTTTTCTTTAGGCTCCATAAACAAAACATCCATAATCTATTGCTGATCTCATCAATGCTTATATATATCTATTAAAGGGGACATATTATGGCATTTAATGTATATTTTAAACAGGCCTTGAATGTCTTAAAAACAATCTAAAGCTTGTTTTTTCTACATAAATCAGAAATTCAGTCTCTGGGCCATGTTTTTATTGTTTCCGCTTCTAAAGCCTTTTTCTGTGATTCATTTTCAGGGCGGGGGGGGCTATGATAATGAGGCTCTGCGCTGATTGGCTGCTTGAATGACGTGTAGCAGGGGAGCGGCTGCGTAGCAAAGCGTGTCCACGGTTCTGCGTTAAATCGACACGTACCCTACGCCGTAAGCTCTGCGTTGGTGTAACGCGGAACCATAAATCAGCCTTTAGTCACCTCATCTTCACACAGGAAGATTGAATTTAATTCTAAACAGTTACACCACAGTTATTTACTCCGATTCCTCATCATTTCACTTCTTATGTTACAAGACAAATGAATCATGTTAACTGTAAAGAAATCACAACACTGAATTTTCACAAATGGCAACTTTATTGTTAAAATATATAAATAAAATGTATGCACTATTGCTGGCTCAAGGAAGGACTGCGCGTCTTCTTAATGTGAACAGCTCCAGGTGCTTGAAAGATCTGAAACCACAGAAGAAAAATGTATTACGGTACTAATAGAGCCCCGAGCCCGGGGCTCCTCGACGGTCCGGTCCGTGAGCAGCCCCCGCAGCTCCGTATGCGGCGCCGGGGCTCCGGAGCTAAGCTAAATACTTAGCCCATGCAAAGATCATACAAATATAAATAACATTAAAAAAAACGTAACTTACCGCTGACTCGTGTGCAGTTGCCGGGTCCGTGCTGTGGGAACTGATCCTTTTATGAGGGTAAATGTCGATGCAAAACCTCATTTCTACTCTCCCTCGCTGTTCAAACAGCCACCGCTGCTGAACAATGGAGGAGCTCGAGCCGGCGGAGAGAGCTGGTTGTGGGCGTGGTTTCAGCAGCGGAGGCCGAACCTCTGCGCCTCGGGTGACGTCACCCTAGGCGCAGATTGTAATCGGCTCAAAAAAAATCACGTGACACTGGGGGATTCTGTCGGGCGGGGGTCACAGACCTTGCAGAAATTCATGTTATTTTGTCTCCCCTGTGCTGGCAGGGTGAGGGGAGACCACTTTATATATGTTAAAACATTGGGGAGGGGGCCAGAAAAACCTACGGAGTCCGACATGGTTTTGGCGTAGTTACACACCGAGACAATATTTATTCTGGTTACTTCCGACTGGCGAAGACGGGAGTCATTAGCTCCGACATTGATGATAACTTTACCATATTTATGATTACCCTTTGCCAGTAGCTTCAAATTTGCTTCTATGTCGCCCGCTCTGGCCCCCGGGATACACCTAACTAAGGTCTCTGGAGTCGGCTTCACATGTCTCACAATAGAGTCTCCAATCACCAGGGTCTGTTTCTCAACAGATGTGTCGCTGAGTGGGGAAAAACGGTTAGACACATGAAGCGGGTGGTGGTGTTCTGTGAGCCCTTTAAGACTGTAAGTGGTTTGGTGAGTCCAATAATGAAATGAGTCTCTCAAATCAACTACATAGACTCCTTTCTCCAATTTTCTGACGTTTTCAATAGGTTGCCTTAAAAATTCAGAAGGTAAAACAATGTTATTACAGAAATCCGCTTTTTGGCATTTTCTCAGCGAGAAACAGTCATTTTGTACCTGAAACACTGTAAGGGCCAATCCCAATTCTCCTTCACTCGCCCTTCTTTTCTCCACTCGCACTTCTTTTCTTCCCTAAGCCCTAAAAAAGAAGGGGGAGATTTTAGGGCACTTGAAATCTAGGGCACTTGGCCCAGGTGCCTGTCCCAATTCTCCTCCTACCCCTCGTTTCCATCCCTAGCCTGATCAGGAAGCTGAGAGCCAAAAGCTGTTTTAATTTCAGCTGTAGCGCTGTTAATATGGCACTTATATTCCATATAAAAAAATGTGCACAGAAATATTTACAAAAAAAAAAGTTTGCAGTGTATGTGCTGCTACTGCTGATGAGGTGTCCTGTCCACCATTTTCTCTAAAAGGTTTAGGAACCTGTCCATATGTTCTTCATATAGTTTTGTACTTGTGTGGTTTTACTCACTTGGAAATACTTTTAAAATTGTCTAATAAAACTTGTTTCACAACAGTTTTCTCTTCTGGGGTTTGTCAAAGTAAGGTAATGTCTCAAATTATAAACTGTACAACAAGATCAATAGTAAAATAAGGATAGTGAGAGAATCCGCAGTAAAAAAGGCTTTATTTGCTATATTCAAATAACATTTTTAAAAAGAAAAAAAGTAAACATTGCACGCAGAACAAAGAAAGGTGCTGTTCCATATAAAAAAATTTGCACAGAAATATGTACAAAAAAAAAAATTTGCAGTGTATGTGCTGCTACTGCTGATGAGGTGTCTGGTCCACCATTTTCTCTAAAAGGTTCAGGAACCTGTCCATGTGTTCTTCATTCTTTTGACATCTTCTGTCTTCTTTGGCGGCCTCAGCTTGAAGGAAGTCCTGCATAGAGAATTTCTTTTTTTGGGGGGATCGGGGGGAAAGTGGACCTGATGCCTGAAGCTTCCAGCTTCCTCTTCCAGCTGGTGAGGCAGAGCTTGAGGCCGATGTGCTGGCGTCTTCCAAAGTGTTCTGAGATCAAAAAAAAGATGGATACACATGTTGATTACACACATGACTGGACTATCATACACACCCACAACATCATACCAGGTTCATTATCACTGTATAAATAAAAATGACCTCTGTGCTTTCCTCTGAATTTGTCAGAGAGGACACCGGTGAGGATGGAGGGTCGATTATGTTCTGAAAAGAAAATAACAGTTAGATCTTCAGGTACTGTAGTGTCGTATCACTCACAATCAGGAGGAACCACCGGTCGTAGCACAAGCTAGCTATAGGAAGAAGGACTGGGGAATAAGATTGTGCTTTTTTACTGCTAAACTTACCATGAGTATTTGCGAGGGATCTTCATAAGACGCCGACAAACATGGAGGCTGGATTGAAGGTCTGGACCCCAAAACCTCATGCATCTCTTTGTAGAAAGGCTATGAGGCTGCTGTGGCCTCCCACACACACACACACACACACACACACACACACACACACACACACAATTTACAGAAGATTATTAATAAATACTTTACATGGATTTTTTTTTGTTAAGCATCATCTCTTCAGCAGATAATACATTTACAGATACATTTCATTACATTACTTACCATAACCATAACCATAACCATTGCTTACCTTATATTTTTTTTAAGATTTTCCCATGTTTTGCCAACTTTTGCTGTGGTCACCTTCCCCTCCAGTTCCAGCTCTTTGATGAGTTTCCTGTAACAGAAAACAGTGATGAATAGTAGTTATACCATGGTTAAGGACCCCATCACAGATATTCTGCAAGCAGATAGCTAGATCACTCACTCCCACAGTGGTTTAGCAGCATATTTCTTCTTAGTAAAATTCTCCTCGTTGTTAGTCCTAAAGCTTATTAGGTGTCGGACCTGATCCGGAGTCCCTGGAATGAAATGTGATTACTGCAATGCACAAACGTCCTCGTAAAAAAAAAAAAACAAACAACAAAAAGAAAAAGTTTGAACTATGATAACAAGGCAGCAAGCAACGTTATTACTTCGTAACCCCCCCCCTCAAATAACGTTGCTGCCTTATAGTAATGTGAAATATCCAACAAATTTGTAGAAAATATGAGAGTTAACGAGTAGTTAACAGGACACGGCATGTTATCTACCCGACTCATCATGAACAGCCACATATGCATTATCTTACGTTAACTCAGAATCAGAATCAGCTTTATTGGCCAGGTTCTAACATTGTCCAACAAGTAATTTGACTCCGGTAATTTCACTCTTTGGTATTAAAAATAAACAATAAACAATGTGGTATTTCTATGTACTGTTCAAACTGTTAAAACATACAAAAGCACTGTGATTTTTTTAATTCCATGGGACATTATACTTACATTTGTGGGTTTCCTTTTCAATATCCTCCTGCTCTTTGCAGTTCGCCATTTGACTCAAAAAAATGAAAAAATGCTTGCTTGCTCAAAATCGAGACGAGTCTGTAAAGCATGTTTTCCTCGGTCGGCGAGCTTTAAATAGACGGCGTAGCTTACGGAACCTACGGCGTAGCTTACGTAGCTTACGTAACCATATTCCGGCGCGATCTTAGCGAACAACGGACAAAAAAGGGATGATGTACATTCACTGAGTGAATATTATGAAAGTAAAATATCGGTTTGCGCCGAGAAATGTAATCAAAATGCATTTTTATGCAGAAACTAACTCAAAATATTGATTTTACTCCCAAAAAAACCAGAAATGTCCTCCATGTTTTTTTTTGGATTCAGTCCCGCAAATGACGACGAAAAGCATTCTGGGAAATCTTCATACCCCCTCGCTCGCCAAGTCAGCATCTGAAATCCCTCGATTTGAAGGGGCTATTCTCAGCCCCTAGCCCTCGTTATGCCCCCTCCCCCTAGGTGAAAAGAGGAATTGGGACACCACTACCTTCACGGGAACGCGCAAAAGTTAGGGTTAGGGAAGAAAAGGAGGGCGAGGGGGAGTATTGGGACGCACCCTAAGTGGTTTGGTGAGTCCAATAATGAAATGAGTCTCTCAAATCAACTACATAGACTCCTTTCTCCAATTTTCTAACGTTTTCAATAGCTTGCCTTAAAAAATCAGAAGGTAAATCAATGTTATGACAGAAATCCGCTTTTTGGCATTTTCTCAGCGAGAAACAGTCATTTTGTACCTGAAACACTTTAAGTGGTTTGGTGAGTCCAATAATGAAATGAGTCTCTCAAATCAACTACATAGACTCCTTTGTCCAATTTTCTGACGTTTTAAATAGCTTGCCTTGAAAAATCAGAAGGTAAATCAATGTTATGACAGAAATCCGCTTTTTGTCATTTTCTCAGCGAGAAACAGTCATTTTGTACCTGAAACACTGTAAGTGGTTTGGTGAGTCCAATAATGAAATGAGTCTCTCAAATCAACTACATAGACTCCTTTCTCCAACTTTCTGACGTTTTCAATAGCTTGCCTTGAAAAATCAGAAGGTAAATCAATGTTATGACAGAAATCCGCTTTTTGGCATTTTCTCAGCGAGAAACAGTCATTTTGTACCTGAAACACTGTAAGTGGTTTGGTGAGTCCAATAATGAAATGAGTCTCTCAAATCAACTACATAGACTCCTTTCTCCAATTTTCTGACGTTTTCAATAGCTTGCCTTAAAAAATCAGAAGGTAAAACAATGTTATTACAGAGATCCGCTTTTTGGCATTTTCTCAGCGAGAAACAGTCATTTTGTACCTGAAACACTGTAAGTGGTTTGGTGAGTCCAATAATGAAATGAGTCTCTCAAATCAACTACATAGACTCCTTTCTCCGATTTTCTAACGTTTTCAATAGCTTGCCTTAAAAAATCAGAAGGTAAATCAATGTTATGACAGAAATCTGCTTTTTGGCAGTTTCTCAGCGAGAAACAGTCATTTTGTACCTGAAACACTGTAAGTGGTTTGGTGAGTCCAATAATGAAATGAGTCTCTCAAATCAACTACATAGACTCCTTTCTCCAATTTTCTGACGTTTTCAATAGCTTCCCTTAAAAAATCAGAAGGTAAAACAATGTTATTACAGAAATCCGTTCAGAAAACGACGTGGCCTTTATTGACAATTGGGAAACGTTCTGGGGAAAGCCCGGTCTGATTAGAAGAGACGGCATTCATCCCACCCGGGATGGTGCTGCTCTTGTCTCTAGTAATTTGGCCTGTTTCATTAGACCCTCTCCCTGACATCGCAGGGTCCAGGCCAGGATGCAGAGCTGTAGTTTAACACACTTCTCTGCTGCTTCTCGAGGACCAACGCCTGCCAACAAAACTATAAGATTACATGATGTAACTGGTAACTCTAACCAGGTGCCTAGCAAAATAGAAGTAGTTGCAGTTCCCCGCCCTCCACTAGTTCACCAGGTGCGGCGTTATAGAGGCGTTAACCAAAATAATCTTGTAAAAATTAAAACCAATGCACATTTGGTACCAATAAGAGACCAAAAAATTAGATGCGGACTACTAAATATACGATCATTAAGCTCCAAGTCTCTGTTAGTAAACGATATAATCACAGAGAGCAGGAGTGATGTTTTCTGCTTAACAGAAACATGGTTACAGGATGAAGAGTATGTTAGTTTGAATGAATCAACTCCGCCCGGCTACTTTAATCATCACATTCCTAGAAACACGGGCCGGGGCGGAGGAGTCGCAGCAATTTATAACTCCAGTCTCCAAACAAAAATTGAACCTAAGTGCAATCATAATACGTTTGAAAGCCTCACGCTTAGTCTGAAATTTCCGAGCTGGAAATCAGAGAAGCCAGTTGTGTTAGTGGTAGTGTATCGGCCCCCTGCTGGCGCTTATCTAGAGTTTTTGTCTGAATTTTCAGATTTCCTTTCTGGATTATTGATCAGTACAGATAAATTCATCATAGTGGGTGATTTTAATATTCATATGGATGTTGAAAGCGATAATCTTAAATTAGCTTTCAATTCTCTTCTAGAATCAATGGGTATCTCACAAAAAGTGGACGGGCCGACGCATTGTTTTGGTCATACTCTCGATCTCGTTCTCACCTATGGTGTTGAAACTGATGGTCTGTTGGTGTCACCTGTTAACTCCCTTTTATCCGACCATTATTTAATAACGTTGGAATTGAATGTTGTTGATGTTGAAGTGCAGGGCAGGAGGTATTATTTTAGCAGATGTTTGTCTGATGAAGCTATTGCTAAATTTAAGGAGACCGTTGCTCGTCTTGCGACAGTGGAAAATAGTGAAGCCTCTACTGAAGCAATAGAGGCCAGTGACCTGGGTTCTACCTCTGATGTTGATTCTCTTGTTAGTAACACTGCTGATCTGTTGCACTCAGCTTTAGATGAAGTTGCTCCTTTGAAAAGGAGGGTTTCTAGCCACAGGAGCTTAACTCCCTGGTACAATTCAGATATTCGCATGTTGAAACAAAGCGTGCGTAAAATGGAAAGGAAGTGGTACTCTTGTAGGTCTGTAGACTCTTATCGTGAATGGAAAGATATTCTAATAGTATATAAAAAAGCCATTCGCAAAGCAAGAACAGCTTATTATTCAACGTTGATAGAGGATAACAAAAGTAACCCACGTTTTCTGTTCAGCACTGTAGCCAGGCTGACAAAGAGTCACAGCTCTGTGGAGCCGTGCATTCCTACAGCTCTCAGTAGTGAGGACTTTATGAGCTTCTTTAACAGTAAAATCACGAGAATTAGAGAAGAAATCAACCAGCCGGTTGTGGGCGTTTCTTCAGCTTTAGCGACTTCCCTAGGCTCTGACTTGTCTCTAGACTGTTTTGATCCTATAGACCTCCCTGAGCTGACCTCACTCGTTAATAGAGCTAAGTCAACCACATGTATGTTAGACCCCATCCCGACTCGACTATTCAAAAATGTTTTTTCTCTTATTGGTGTGACAATACTGGACCAAATCAACCTATCCCTAAGCTTAGGATATGTACCACAGGTTTTCAAAGTGGCAGTAATTAAACCTTTACTTAAAAAACCTTCCCTTGACCCAGACACCTTAGCTAATTATAGGCCAATTTCTAACCTTCCATTTGTATCTAAAATTCTGGAAAAGGCAGTTTCAAGCCAGTTATGTGACTATTTGTATAGAAATGATCTGTTTGAAGTCTTTCAGTCAGGGTTCAGAATGCATCATAGCACAGAGACAGCACTGGTTCGAGTTACGAATGACCTTCTTATGGCCTCAGATAAGGGATTAGTGTCCATATTGGTTTTACTGGACCTCAGTGCTGCTTTTGACACTGTTGACCATGGCATTTTACTGCACAGGTTAGAGCATGTTGTTGGGATTAAAGGGACAGCTCTACGTTGGTTTAAATCATATCTATCTGACAGGTTCCAGTTTGTTCATGTACATGAGGTTTCTTCAGAACAGTCGAGGGTCTGTTATGGTGTTCCGCAGGGTTCAGTGCTAGGGCCAGTCTTGTTCAGTTTATACATGCAGCCGTTGGGAAGTATAATCCAGAATCACGGCATACACTTTCATTGTTATGCTGATGATACGCAGCTCTACTTGTCTATGAAGCCGGATGAAACAGAACCGCTAGTTAAACTTCAGGCATGTCTTAGGGACATCAAGGACTGGATGTCCAGAAATTTCTTGCTTCTAAATTCAGATAAAACAGAGGTTATCATTCTTGGTCCAGAGCATCTTAGGAAGGGATTAGATGGTGTTGCGATGGCTTCCAGTGCAACTGTGAGAAACCTTGGTGTTGTTTTCGATCAGGATTTGTCGTTTAAACCATATGTTAATCAGGTTTGTAAAATAGCGTTTTTCCATCTCCGTAATATTGCAAAAATTAGGAAAATCCTCTCGCAGAGTGATGCAGAAAAACTAGTTCATGCGTTTGTATCTTCTAGACTGGATTACTGTAATGTGTTGTTAGCAGGATGTCC